>NC_139017.1:152934435-153534435 GCF_964374135.1 Grampus griseus | reverse complement strand
GGCAGCGCTAATCCTCACTGTAGGAAACTGATACAGGCAGCGCTAATCCTCACTGTAGGAAACTGATACAGGCAGCGCTAATCCTCACTGTAGGAAACTGATACAGGCAGCGCTAATCCTCACTGTAGGAAACTGATACAGGCAGCGCTAATCCTCACTGTAGGAAACTGATACAGGCAGCGCTAATCCTCACTGTAGGAAACTGATACAGGCAGCGCTAATCCTCACTGTAGGAAACTGATACAGGCAGCGCTAATCCTCACTGTAGGAAACTGATACAGGCAGCACTAATCCTCACTGTAGGAAAACTGTTGGCACGGGGTGTTTCCATACGTAGTCAGGCCCACCCTCTCTCCCTGTTCTGCCTTTTTTTAGCTTTGATCCAGCCTGGGTGATTTCTTCACCCCAAAGACCTGGAGTTGCTCAGCTCTGAATTTCTGTTCTCAGAACATGCAGAAGGCATATTCCTCGATCCACCACCTCACACTCCATAAACTCCCTTCCCTGGTAAATTCCAATGACTGACCTCACCCACTCTTTGCCCCTAGAAAAACCCCACATGAAGTCAGCTGGAATTTCAGAGACAGTTGCCCAAGAAAACTACGTCAGAGGTTGGAAGGCTTATAGGCAAATCTAGACAGCCACCAAGGTCAGCTTTAACTAAGTCCAGGCACACGGGGTTCTAACTCTTCCCACTGGTTTTACGAGGTAGCTCTGCTTGAGGCTGGACATGGACCCTTATCTCCAGACAGTGCTGGCCCCAGTCGTGCTTCTGTAATCAGCCCCATTCTTTCTGGGAGGTGAAGAGCATGCATTGTGGAATAAAAGTGCTTGGCACGTAGTAAGTGCTAAATAAGTACCAGCTCCCACTACTTCTACGGCTACATCTCCTGCTATGATTATTGTGATTGTCATTCTTGTTCTTGTTTTCCATGTCTCAGAGGGAGGACCCTGGAAGGGAGAGACCAAGCTCCTGCTCTTGGCTTCAAGCTCTCACTTTAGCCTCGTGGAGGCCCCTTTAGCCTGTGCAGAGTTCTCAGGTTCAGGTCCCACCAAATGCCATTCTCTTCCCTGCCTCCCTTTTCCTGGACCTAAGCCCAGCGGGTGGTCTCTGAAGGTTTCTCTTTCTGACTCATTAGCCCTAAAGCTGTTTTGAAATTCACACACAAGACTGGTTCTAATTCTGGGGCAAGGACAGGTTTTCTTACCATAGTTCCACCTTAGAAGTCCTGTCATCCTTTCACTTGAAGGTCAGTGAGGTGACCTGATGCTATAAACCTGGAGTCGGAGGGACCTAGATGCAAATCCCGGCTGAATCACCTACTAATTGTGTAGTCTTGGGCAATTCATCGCTTAACCTCTGAGTTTAGATTTCTTCCTCTTTAAGATGGGTTCTTGATACATACCCCCTAAAGGTTGTTGTGAATATATAAATGAGATCATGTACATATATTAGTTAGAGTAATAGAAGCTGCTGTAACAAATAAGCCCTGATAGTTCAGTAACTTAACACAACAGAAGTGTATTTCTCATTCACATAATAGTTGAATGAGATTGTTTCTGTTCAGTGGGTGGCTTGGGGGCCCAGGCTACTTCTAGCTAGTGGCTTTGCCATCCCCTAGAGGCATGAAGCTCTCTGCATCCAGCCAATGGACAGGAAGGAGAATATGGAGAAGACACAACGTATTCTTATCCACGTTGGACCAGAAGGAACATGTATTATCTCTCCTCACATTCCATCGATGAGACCAAGACAGGGTCCTCATCTAGATGTAAGAAGGATTAGGAATAGAAACAGTCCCTGGCTGAGTAGCACTTCCCAGTGACAACTCCACAGTATGGAGGGGGTGTAGGGGAGATACAAGCCTGTGGTGGACAGACACCCTGTCATGTCTGCTTATGTCTACAAGTGCTTACAGAAATATCTTGGATGCATGGTACGTAGTCACAACAGCTACTTCTACTACTGCTTGACACCGTGACCACCCCACTGCTATCATTGCTATTTTTATTAATAGTTGCTCTATAAAGTAAAGATAATAATACAAATCTTATGAGTGGTGATGAGCATTAAATAACAATGTGAAAGCAAGAACGCTACTACCTGTCTCTTCCTCCACCCACATCTAAGTCCCCAACTACCCCTAGAGTACTTCTTATGGTCAGGCCCTCCTAGGCTGAGCTCCTGCTGGGGAGACACATGAGGGGCTCAGCGCCCTTATAAATTGGAAGCCAGACCCTCTCACAGGCTGCACCCCCACCCAGGTTTTCTTGATGTCCCTCTCCCTCACCCTCCTAAGAACCAGTACAGATAGTTCCCCAGGTCAGGCTGACCATGATGTATTCATGGTCAGAACAGAATGTTCTCTGCCCACTTCTCTCTGGGGGCAAAATGGACTCAAAGTAAGAAAAACTGGGGTTTCACACATTACTTCCCTTTCCGCCATGACTATTTCTTTTCCAATACCAATGACATTTCAGGTAGCTATTTTCCAAGTCCCCCGTCCCACCATCTGACTCGCTCAAGTTCTATTAATTTCCACTCCACTCCCCCTTTTCTCTGGACTGTTTACCATGAAAAGGATTTTATTTACAGGAGCAGGTCTCCAGAAGTTTGCAGTCACCCATTTAAACATGGCTCTTCCTAAGATCAGGTTATGAAAAGTCAGAATGGGCTTTCTGGAAAGGCTGTGGGGCAGTTTGCATGATCTTATATTTTCATCACTTTACAAAAGAGGAAAGGAAGAGGCCCGTGTGGGAGATACAGATGCAAGGGGAGGAAGGCAGGAGGAGAACTCCAAAGAGAAGGATGGATGAGGTCAGATAGGATTCATCAAACGTACATTCCGTTTCACCCTCTTTCTCCAGAATGAGGTAGTAGATTTGAATTCTTGTTCTACCTCCCTGGCTGTGTGATTTTCAGTAACTCATTCAACTTCCCTGAATCTCAGTTTCTTAATCTAAAAAATGGAGTCCCAATGCCCACTTCACAGAATTATTGAGACAATTAAACAAACTTACCACACGAAGTACAGCCAGAATTATGCTTACTAAAGTACCAATAAATAATAATTCCGTATGCTTTCCGTCTCCCAAAAGAAATGCAGATCAAACTTTCTGAGTCTGAGGTTAGCTGGAATTTTTCCAATTTTTTTTGAAGTATTTTTTCTGAGTATAAAAGTAACACATCATTAATATAGCTTTAGGTAACAGAACCTTTGCAACACTGCTGAAGCTGAGTCAGGGCCACAGGGTAGGAAAGAATGGCCACAGAAGAAAAAACAAATCTTGCTGTATAAACTTCATATCAAGTTGTCAGTATTGAATTTTTTAATCTACAAAACAGCAGTTTTATATGGTTCAACCTAAATCAAATAATAATGATAATAATAGTAAATGCTTATACAGTGCTTACTATGTATTAAGCATCTTAGTGTTCATTAAATCCTCACAACATCTCTGCATGGTAGGTACTACTATAAACCCATTTTATAGCTAAAGAAACTTCAGCACAGAGAGGTTAAGTGACTTGTCTGAGATCACACAGCTAGTGAGTGGCAGAGCTGTCATTTGAACCAGGCAGTCTAGCTTCAGGGGCCACGATTTAAGCTACTAGATTTTACTGCGTTCTGTGTGAACTTTTGAGAGGCCTCCTGAGGAGGATCCCACATATCCATTCTGCTCTCAGATAAACGGGGAGGAAGGAGGCTGCAAAGCTGGGTCACCCGGGATGCCCCAAGGAAGGAGATAGCGGCTATCAACCAGCAGACAGCCTGCAGTCCTGAGCCCACGCTAGGAAGGGTGATGATGCACCCTCCAGACCTACAAAGCAGGTATTGGCAGGCGTCCAGCCCCGCCCTCTCTCTTGAGCATCTCATTTCTCTGTCCTTTGTGGCATGACCCTCATAAAACTATTCATTTCTTAATTCTGATGGCAGAAAAGAATTTAATCAAGTTGCTTGAATATGACGACAGCCTCCCGCTAAGCCAGCTGCCTCCCGAGGGTCATTGGGAGACAACGCCCTGTTAATATTTAGCTCCAACAGCAAACATTATGGCTTTCAATTTAGAAGATTATGCTTCTGGTTAGTTATGTATCATATGCGCACGTGCACACTCGCTGGGTGGCTCATCTCATCAATGCGGGAGCATTTTGCCAGGGTTATAAAAAATGCCATTTTCTCTGTGAGCCCTTTCTACTCAGTGATCCAGGGAAGCAACATCGGGATCAAAACCATTCTGAAAAATAATTGATCTATTCAGCAGCCAGCAGGCCTGCATTCTAACCGCCCAAAAGAGCCATTTTCAGGGGAAGTCAGGGGCCAACGTGGGAGGGGGCTGCAGGGAGGGATCAGTGTACTGCTGCCCTAGTCTGTGGAGCTTGAATCCTGGAGGGATGCTTGGAGCTGTCCGAGGTGCTGAAACCAAGCCGTCCCAGAATTGCCAGGGAGTGGGAATGAGTGCAGGCTAGAGGGACTGGCTGGCTGTCAGGGGAGCTGTGCCTGTTCTAGAGTCTTGCATTGTTACATTTTCCTTCTTTGCAGGGCTCCCAATCCTCTCTATAATTCTGGATCCAACCCTCAGGTGCCTTCTCCCATGCTTGCTCTCTGGTGGCTGCCCTTTGTCCTGGGGAACACATTCTTACTAGCTATTTCGTGATTTTTCTTTTTCTTTTTCTTTTTTCTTTTTCTTTTTCTTTTTTGTTTGGACTCTTCCTTAAGGTAGCACAGAGTCTCCGGTCGGTCCAAGAAGCTCAATATTTCAGAAATACAGACCGTCTCTATTCCCTTTACTCATGCTTCCTCTCCTCATTTTCTCTTCCTGTCTCATCATCATCTCCACCCTCTACCTTGGTCCTTCCCTCTTGCCTACCCACTTCCTGACACACTCTCAATCTCTTTTTCACTCCCTCCTCTCCTCTCTCCCTCTCTCTCTCTCTCCCCCCTCTCTCTCTCCCCAGCTGTCTCCCTCATGGTCTGTCTCAGTCTTTCCATCTCTGTATCTCTCTCCATTACACTTCCTCTTTCCCTCTCTCTTTTCCTCTCCCACCATTTTCTCTTCCTCCCTATTTCCCTCCCTCACCCTAACTAGCTCCCTCTTTCTCTTCCTGCTTTGTCACTTTCTCTCTGTTTCTCTCTCTCTCTCTTTGCCTCCCTCTCTACCCCTCTTTCCTAGCCATCCCCTCCCTCCAACCCTCCTTCTATCTCTCTCCATTTCTCTATGTGTCATTTCTCTTCCTCTGTCTCTCCCTCCCTTTCTCTCCCTTCCTTTCTGCTCCCTTCCTCCCTCTCCCTTCCCCCTCCCATCCTCTCTTTCTCTGCACACAAATCTCCTCTCTAGGAGCCCCCAGCTGCCTGATGAGTTTATTTCAGCAGCTATTAGGGATCAGCACCTGCCCTGATACTTGGTGGGGAAGATGAGTTTGAGATAAGATGGGCTGTTTCAATCTCAGCACATCTGTAATTGCATTACCATTAAATTGCACCATTTTCCAAAGGTGAGAGCCCAGAGCCCTTGTGCTAGAGTCTTCTGTAAATCCACCGCCAAGTCCTGCATGATGTGGAGGCCCCAGGCAGAGAGGAGAGTAGACCCAGCTTGATTTGACCATCGTATTAATCCCTCTTGTCTTCAGGGTTTCTTGTTTTCCATTTTGTTTCAAAGGTAAAAGAACCCTGGGAATCATTATTTCCAACCATCTCATCTCACAGATAAAGAAACTGAAGCTCACAGGAAGAAAGGGAATTGCCCAAGGTCACTCAGGCATGAGCCACTGAGTCTGCAGATGTCCCACATTCTGCAGCCTTCCTGCAAGTTAGGACTATAGCAGGGGAAAGGAGGGGAGGGAAAAAAACAGGAGGCAGAATTTTCAGTTTCCAGGAGGAGTGACCTTGGTCCAATATGCAAGGATCTGTCAGGTCTATTGGGTGGGATACGAAAATGGCACATGGGGCAGAGGATAGCAACATCATGACTTCTTGTGGTCGGTCAGGTTTGGCCAGGGATACAGAAAACAGGATTCAGCCCCGAGGAGAGGACAAAGCTGGCAAAGGTTGGATGGGGACTAGGCGCATTAGTGCTCCAGACAGATGGGCTGGTATGCAGGGCAGGACTCTATTTCCAGCTAGGACCTGGGAGACACAACCAGGAAATCAATGCAGAAGGCAGTACATAAACCCAGGCAATAACAGAGGGGCTGGCAGCAGGGACCGCAGTCCAGGGGCCTACGGGGCTTGTGACTGTGTGAAAGGAGAAACTGGGAAGGATGGAGCCTGGAAGAATGGAGATCAGGATGGGCTGGAGCCTGGAAGCAGGGGAGGCAGGACACACATGCTGGCTGGGGGTGGATTCAGAGGGAGATCCAACACTATGGGTTGGGCATCAGGAAGGGCTCCAGACAGGAGGTTATGAGAGAAGAGCAGATGAGCCTGGGGAAGGGTCAGTACAGGCACAAAACACTGAGCAGAAGAGCTCCAGGAGGCCAGAGAGGTTATTACCTGGCACAGAAGTCTGTCCCCTTGGGCTCTGCTATCGCTTGTTGGTGCCTTGTTTCCTGTTTCTTCAGGAAAACAGTTGCAGGGTCAAGCACAGCCCAGGCTTGTCCTGCACTAGAGGACCATTCCCAATGCCCACGCACTGTTGACTAGCCTGAGGAAGGACAGGTTTGGGGCTGGGGAGTGGGGAAGGCAGGGAGATTATCACCACAGTGGCCTCGGATGGGTCTCGGAGCCCACTGTTGCCCACTCCGCAGCTCCTGGCACCAAAGGCAGTAGGAACCAAAACAGGCAGGCTGAGCAGATGCAGATCCCCAGCACATCATCCCTAGCTCCAGGGCTGGGAGGCCAGCAGGCAAATAAACAAACAGCTAGTAAATATGTCCCTGTGCCCTGGAGTGATCCTGCTGCAGTGGCTACACCTGCTTTGGCAAAGCGGTTACTTTGAAGCCCAGCCTGATGCAGAAGAGTGTGCAGCACCCAGGGACGAAACAGGGGGGCTTAATGGTGTGAAATAGCTCCATGTGTAATCTGGGTGCACTACGAGGGCTGCTGAGAGCCTCTAAATGCTTCCCTGAGCCGGCCCGTCTCTGAGGCTGGTCCATTATGTTGTTTGTTGCCCTGTGATCAGGATGAAATCAGCCCCTGCCAGCCCTGGATCTATCCACACCACTCCTTTCTCCCAACTCCAAGCATCCATGGGGTCCCCACCATGGGTCAGCGAGCACAAGGCCGGCTGCCCCAACAATTATTAGATAAATCAATCAGGATAAATGAGCTTCGTAATGTACGATGCCCTTGCTCCACTGCGTGCCTTCTGAACTGTTAGTTCGCCAGAGGAGATTAATTATGGGAGTGCCACGCTAATGCTCTTTTAATGCGATCTGTTATTTAAGTTTAAGAAGAGCGGGTATTGAATGTGCGGGAGTTAGATACCTGGTACGTGTATCCTAAATCAGGGGCAATGAATGGAGCTAACCTCAGGATAGACCTGTTGAAACAGAAGGAGAGCCAGGAATCCCTCTGAACCCTGCAGAAGGTTGCACCAAGTCCTGGAAGGTTTTCCTGGAATTGATTGCATGTGTTTGTGGAATTAACTTTTCACTCTACTTGAAGAAGCATTATTATGTTGGTGGAAACAGTAGAAAAATAAAGGAGGGGCTGTTGAAGGGAAGAGGCTGGGTGACTTTAAATAAGTCATGGAGTGGGGTGTAGACAGAAAGAGCTCATTTGATTTGGGGTCATATTAATAGAGGTATAATATCATGAGCAAAGGAGGTTTTAGTCTTGACCTAGACAATCACATATAAAGCGAACCGTGGCTAGAATGATGAAAGTCCAAAAACTGAATCCTCTGAAAGTTGCAGGTAGCTCCTGGCAGGTGAGGATGGGGAAAAGCAAAGCTAGCCATCATTCATTCTCTAAAGCAGTGGTTTTTAGCCCTGGCTGCTTCTTAGAATCATCTGGGGGAACCTTCAGCAAACACCAACACCAAGACCTCTTCCCCAGAAATTCTGTTCCAACTGGAACCAGGCATTAGTGTTTTTTTCAAAGTTCCCCAGGTGGTCCCAATGTGCAGGCAAGGTTGAGAGCCACTACTGTAAAGGATGCCACAGGGAGGAGGGATGGCACGTACAATGCGCAACCCCAGAGAACAGAACACACATGAGTGGATGGAAGTTTTTGTCCTAATACACTGGAATCCCATGGTGGGTGAACCAGCAGAGGATGGAGATGGAGTGAGCAGCAGAGACGGTGATGGGCCAAGGTCTGGCTCCTGGGTAGAGGATGTTAGCAGCTGAGGCACAGTGCTGAGCAGGTAGGACAATCAGAGAGCCTCGCAGAGGTGGAGTTAATTTGCAACCCACACTTGTTTACTGAACCTTCATAAAGGAGAACACAGAGGAGTCAACAATGTCACCAGGATTCCCGCACCCGCAGAGCCCAATGGGGGTTACAGACAAGTGCAACAGGTGTCTCTGGACAGAAGCAACACTCAGAACTGGCTAGAAGGGTTGGAGCATTACAGGCCAAGACTGAGGACATTAAGGTCCCCGATCACTTGCCAGGTGCCCAGGAGGGGTATGGTTCTGCCCTGAGGAAGGAGGAATCTGGTAGGAACTGGGCAGAAGACCCAGGACTCCACCCTCCTGGACAAAAGTTCAGGGCTGGGTTTCTGTCCTGGAAGAATCGGTCAGAACCAGAAGCCCCTCTGACCGGGAATAGTGGCAGCATTGTGGGGTGAAGGGAATGAATATTCCCCAAACACCTACTAAAGGCCAGGTCCCATGCATGGGCTCCAGGTCTATCATCCCGTTACTCCTAACAATGGCCCTGCAATCACGGGAAGTTATGAACAAATTACGGATGTGAAAACTGAGGCTCAGAGAGCTTGGTCACAGCCAGGGTCTGGCTGCAAAGCTCTTTCCATGGCCCCAGGCTGAGGGGCCATGCTGCCCTGTGGTGGGCTGTATGTCCTCAGGACTGAAGCCAGAAAGGCAGGCACTCGGATGGAGGGTGACACCACCAATCTCCTGCCAGGCCATGTCCTCACCCATCCCTAGAATGGATGAAACAGAATCTGAGGGTCTTCAGAGCCCCACGAAGTCAAAGTGGGGGGTACAGGATGCTGTGTGACATGGAGGCTGGGCTAGGAGCGTGGTGCCGTGTGTGCCGCTTTCTCTAAGCCAGAGATCCTGGAAAACCTCCATGTCACCTGTCAAATGGGAACAGCAGCCTCTGGGCTTTTCCCTGAGGGCTGTGCTGTGCCCTGCAGGGTGATGGGGTGATGGATGTAAGAGGTTTGGAAATATTACAGACCCCAAATAGGGCAAAGTCACCTTGCCCCCTGCAATGAAGCATGATCACACACTCACACACACACACACACACAAATACGCACATATATGAAGCATGATTCCGTAACACCTACACACACTCACACACACACACACACACACAGACAGATATGCACATATACACATAGACAAAGACATGTGCACGTGCTCATTTACACACAACCTACAAATTATGCCATGTTTATTTCCCTGTTCTCATCCCCAAGCCTTTGGTAAAGTCTTGTTTAAATATTCCAGCCCAGTCTCAACTAGGCCAAAGTCTTTCTATGCTTGGGCCAGAATAACAAATCGGGAGTGGGGTGCCCTTCAATGCATAGAGAAGGCGCATGATAAATATTTGGTGAAGGAAAGGATAGATGAATGAATGAATGACCTTGCACTGCAACTGCAATCCTAACAATTCATATATAGAGAACACTTTATAGTGAACAGTGAGCTTTAATACATTTTATCTCAGAGAATCCTGGGACAGGTATTATTCCCACTTGACAGATGAGACATCTGGAGCTCAGAGAGGTCAAGTCACTGTCCCAAAGATACACAGCTAGCAAATAGAGCGGTAGAGCAGAGAGCCAGGTGAGGCCTGGACTTACAGCATCTCAAGAATGATTTAAGTCCCCAGTGACCTGTCAGAAAGTTCTCCTAGCCTCCCCTTTACCCACTCCCTGCCTTCTCGTCTCCATAGCACTTCTCACTACCTGACTTTATTACCCAAGTATTCATGTATCTGTTACAGTCAGTCTCTCCCACTAGTGAGCATGCTCCAGGAGGGCAGGGCTCTCTCCCTCTTGTTGACCATCACATGCCCAGTGCCCAGAAGATTGCCTAGCACACAAATGACCCACCGAGCAACAATTCGTGCCTGGCTGAGGGATTGCTCTGGGGGACATACTGGGGACGTGGGGGGTATTCCTGGTGACACGCTGACTCCTCCATGTCTTCCTCTGCAAAGTTGCAGTAAACAAATGTGAGGTTGGTTACCAATTATTTCTGCCATTTTTCATACAATGGAGTTAACAGTTGGCTGAGCTGCAATATATCAATTGTGTACATTTCAAGGACATTTGCATGTTTCAATCTCCTTATGTACTTCTGGTTGACCAAACTTGTTCAAATTACCATTAACTGCAAACCCATCACCTGGCTCACTGGGCAGGAAAGCAGCGGCTTGGGTTCAACTCCTCGAGGGCCCTGGAGGGAAGAGGGGAGAGATGTGGGGCTGGCAAGGGGTGGAAAGGACCTGCTGTTAAAAGTCAATCAGCTTCTGGGATTCCCTGATGGTCCAGTGGTTAGGGCTCCGCACTTCCACTGCAGGGAGCACAGGTTCGATCCCTGGTCGGGGAACTAAGATCCTATATGCCATGTGCCACGGCCAAAAAAAAAAAAAGAGAGAGAGAGAAAAACGTCAATCGGCTTCTTTACTCTGTAGACCTCATTCCTTATTTTCCACCTGGGCCTCTAACCACTTTCCATCCGACTTCTGTATCTGGTTAGATTCTTCTCTCGAGGGACCTTAAGGCCATTTCCTGCTACGTTTCCACCCAAACCAATCGCTGATAGAACCTCTCCTTAACTACAGTCACACTTCAGATTCAAAGCCATGCAGTAGACACAGGGAAGGAGAGATGCTGAGAGAGCGGGGGCTCTACTAGGGAAAGTTATAATCCAGTGGGAGTCAGAGAAGAAGGGAAACACTAAAAGCATTTTAGGGCTGCAACAAAAACTTGCTCATCCCTCTGTTCCTAGTACCTGGCACAGAGGCTGGCACATAGTAGGGACTACACAATATTCCTTGAATAAATGAATGAGTATATATAATATAAAGACCATGCGTAGCCTTGGGACCAGATAACTGGCTTCATATCCTAGTTCTACCATTTTGTGATCTTGAGCCAATCACCCCCCTGAGTGGCAGTTTCTTCATCTTTAACACAAGCAGAGCATTCAGAGTGAGAAGGTGTCACATGAACCCTCCCCTGGAACCCCGCAATTTTTCAGAGGGAGAGAAGATCTTCTAACTGTCAATAACATGTAAGAACTGCCCAAAGTACACAGAGGAACCACGTCAATCGTGAAACAGAAGTCACAGTTCTGTTTATTTTGCAATGATGTAAACTTCACAATTCTTCCTTCCAGATAAAAAACATCAATCTTCTACGGCTACATCCAAGAAATCTGTAAACCTCAAACACTCTAGTTCCACCCTGCCTAGAGTCTATGAGACAGAGACAATGCCGGTGGAGTCTTCGTGACTGTCAGCGCAGCTGGGGGCGGGCGCTCCCTTCCCTGCAATCAAGGAGGGGGCATTCAGGGAAATGCAGCTCACAGGTGATAGGGGAAAAGCTTCCTGGGGGAGGAGGCATATGAAGTGAGCCCAGGGGAACAGACAGGATTTGACAACAAGGGTATGCAGTTGGGTGGTCTCCTTTGGTGTTGGGCCAGCGAGAACTGGGGATAGTTGTTGGAGTCTGTCCTGTCAGCCTCAGCTCAGCCTGGCTTTGAGAATAAAAACAACAACAATAATAACAGCAGTCAGTTTATTGAGCATAAACTATGTGCCAGGCACCATGCTAATTACTTACTTTCCAGATCTCACTTAATCTTTCTGACTTTCTGACAAAATAGATATCATGATATTCTGAGATGGCTCCCAATGATCCCTGTCTCCCAGTATTCATTCCCTTGTGTAATAATCCCCCTGCCTTGAGTGTGTAGCAACTTGCTTCTAATGAATAGAATAGGGTAAACATGATGGCATGTCTGAGACTGGGTTATTAAAGGCTGAGACTTCTATCTCATTTGCACTCTCTCTGGCTCTTTGTGATGAAGCAAGCTGGAAAGGCCCACGTGGCAAGACACTGAAGTCAGTCTCCAGCCAACCACCAACGGGGAACTGAGACCCTCAGTCCAACAGCCCTTGAGGAACTGAGTCTTGCCAACAACCTGTGCATGAGTTAGGAAGTGAGTTCTTCCCCAGCACAGCCTTCAGATGAAACTACAGCCCAGTAATACCTTGACTACAGCCTGTGGGAGACTCTGAGAAGGGGACTCAGCTAAGTCATGCCCAGATTCCTGACCCACAGAAACTGCAAGATAATAGATGTGTATTGTTTTCAGCTACTAAATTTAGGGAGATATTTGTTACACAGCAACAGATAACTAATACAATTATTATTCCCATTTTATAGATGAGGGAACCAACGCTCAGAGAAATCACCAAGTTTGCCTGGGCCACACAGTGAGTAAGTGGAGGACCCCAGATTAGAACCGAAGTTGATCTGACCTCAAAACCTGAGTTCTTATCCACCAAGCACTCCTGCCTCCTCTCTAGGCCCCAATAATGCAGAAGTCCAGTGGCCTTCCTGACACAGGCTCCATCATCTCCCTCATCCACCTGTCCAAGCCTCTCCTGTTCAGGGATTTGGTTTTATTGGGTTTTGAGGCTTCAGTCACTTCCTGGCAAGACCCAGTTGAGGCACACTGATCCCATGACTTCTGGTGCTACCTTGGATGGACACCCTGACCCTGACCCTGGAGAAGGTGATCATGTACAAGAAACAATGGCAAAGAAGAGGCGAAGGAAGGAGGTGTTGGCAGTGGTGCAAGAGCCAAAGGCCATGTCCTTTTTAAAGCAGCCCCATCACTTTCCTCAGCAGCCCCACCTCTCACTCCCAAGCATACCCTGGTACCCACTCCACTCACCTTCCCTACCCCCACCCTCATCCGCAGTTCCTCAAGGCCCGCAGAGCCATCTCAGCCCCCACTGCCGCACACCTATGCCAGATTGCTGATTGCTAAGGTCTGAGCAGGTGAGGACCACATCTGCCTGGCTCTTGGCTCCCCCCAGGGCACAGCACAGAGGAGCTGGACCAGTGGAGTCCTATGCTGGTCAAGAACCCACAGAGCTGGAGTCGGCCAGACTTGGTTCCAGTCCCTGCTCCATCATTTATGCTCTGTGTGACCTTGAGTAACCTCTTCAGCCTCAGTTTTCTCATCTACAAAATGGAAACAATAACAAAAATAATAAACTTCTTAATCTAGTGCCTGCCATGCTATCGACACTTAACAACTGTTACCCATTAATACCATTGCCATTAAATTATTTCCTTATTTGTAAAATTGGAATAGCTCCATATTTCATGGAAGGCTATATTTCATTGTTTCATTGTAGGCTATAAAACCATTATTGCATAGACCACTAAGAAAGAAGAGTACTATCACTTTTCATCCCATCAATCATGTTTCCTATTTCTAAGAGTACATATCGGAATCAATGAAATACAGAAAGAACGTGCACCACCCAGAGCTGTGTGGGGACCAGATAAGTTAATAATGGGATAATAGCAAGGTGCTCAGTAAATGTTTATTGACTGAATGGAGGCTGGACTCCCACCCAGGACCCAAGACTCCCAGTCCAGTGCTCTTCTGCCCTGCAGTCTCCCCAGCACTGCCCCTCTGCAGTACCCACGAGGCAACAGGACTGAAGGCAAGGAGGTGGCTTCCATCAGTCCCCTTGCTGCACAATCTCTCAGTTCCAAGACCCCCAGCCCGGCAGAGCTGCCGTCCTGTTTACAGCCAAGGGGAGCCTTGCTCTGACCACCCTGGAGGGCCCTCCTCTCCTTGCAGCCATAGCCCCAGGCAGCAGCCTGGTGGCCAGCCAGGGACAGCACTCAGGGCTCCAGCACACCATGGGACAGCACTCAGGGCTCCATGCCTGAAGAGCTGCATCCCCATCCTGGCTCCCTCCTCCTGGGATTGCCCTCCCTGTGCCTCAGCTTCCTCATCTGCAGAATGGGGATGATGGTTCCTCCTTTTCAGACTGCTGTGAGAAGCCTGTGGGATAGCGTCCGTGAAAACCCTCCACTTGCTCAGACGAGTTTGTTTCACCAGAATGAAGTCCCCTAGACCTTTCTATTGCCCATCTGACCTCCTTCTAAGCCTAAGAAAGTTCAGCATCTTGTCCTTCCTAGGGCCTGTCAACCTCCCAAGGCCAGTGTCTGCTTGGCACTCAGAGCCAGGAAGTGGGGCATCAGACAGAGGCCTTTCCTTACAGACCACCAGAAGCTAGGATTGCACTGGCCCCTCTTGACGCTTCCTTAGAAAGTTCTTCCCAAGATCTGCCCTGCATCCTTTGGGCATCAGGAGTCCAGGCCCCAGGCTGAACAAGTCCCAGTAATTAAAGGCAGCTGGATCACTCTCCCCTGCCCCTGAGATGTCTGGGTGAGGGGAGTGACTAAGGGAGAGGGACAGATAAATGGCAGCCCAGCCTCCAATTTACAGCTGTGCATCCCTTGGGCAGGACAGGCATTCACAAAGCTCATAACTTGTCCAGTTTTCAGAAATATGGGTCCAGGCTTCTCTGTGTCCATGTCTCTCTCCCAGGCACCTCTGTCTAGGAGTATCTGTCCCTCCCTGCCACCTCCCACCCTGGCGACCAGGACTGAGATCGCCTAGTGATGGGCCACTGAGGCAGAGAGAGCTCAGGCATCCCACCCCAGCCCAGAGAGTCTGGCTCACGAAGGACCAGCTCACAGCAGCTGCTGGGGAAGAGCAGTACCCCCTCCGTCAGGCATGATGAGCTCCTTATCTCTCTCTGCAAATTAGGAGCACTTCATGGTAATCTAGCCCTGCTCCAAGCCTCGGCAGACTCTCCAAGATAAAGAGAGGGATCTGAGTCATCGAACATTTAAGTTCCCCCATCACCCCATCCCTCCAGCAGTCACGCCTATGAAAGGGGGTTGGATGATGCTGCATGTTGTCTGAGCCTCCCCCGTGTCCAGGCACCCAGAAGTCCATGACCGGCCTCCCCATGGGTCATATGGGGGCTGCCCCTGAACAGGGCTCACACCCTAGAGAATGCACCATAATATTAACACCCACCATTTATGGAGACTTCAGAAGGTCTAGGCACTGGGCCATGAATAACCTCATACAAGCCTCAGGACAGCCCTGTGAGGTGGGAGCTTTAGTCCCATTTTTTAGACAAAAGGCCGAGAAGTACAGTGCCTCGGCCAAGGTCGCAGTGCTGGCCAGTGGCAGGAATGCACTGCAAATCCACCCCCATCTAACCACGTTGCTAACGTTCCTGGGGAGAGTCAGGGTACGTCACTGCAGCTGTACACATATACTCCCAGAATACACCCACTCACATACTCATGTGTCCGGGACTCGAAGTCTGATTTTTTTTTCCCTCAAATGGACCCAGAAGGAATGCATGACAGACTGCAAACTACAGCCCCAAACCATAAGGCGGAAGATCAATTTGTAACAGAAAAAGCCACGATCTGATCTCCCGCAGGTGCCTGGGAGGACCAGGCAGCCAAGCATGAGGCACAAGCAGCCACTGCAGAGCATCGCTCTGCCTGCTGCACTGGCTCCCTGCTCGGGAGGCAGGACCCGCACAGCCCTGCACTGTTTCCAGATTGATGTTGCCAACAGGTTCCTGCTTCCGTTTCTCTCTTCCTGGCAGTGGCTCCCCCGCAGATGCTGAATTCCAAATGCAGCGAAAAATAAATATTTTAAGACTCTGTGGCCTGAGTCGCCAGAGTTGGTAGCAGCTAATGTTTTGCAGCTGGCCCTGCCCACGGGCTTCTTAGCATGCAGTTAAGAAGCAAAATAACATCCCTTAAAAGCTCCCCTCCAGGCTTCTTTGCTTCTCCCTTCAAGGCCCTAGTGGATTAAGAAGATTCAGGAACAGTGGGGAGGAGCTTCTCCAAACACCCTTATTGGCAAAAGAGTTCCAGGCTGGGCGCATGGGCTTAGCTCAGAGCCAGCCTAGGATGGGGACGCTAGTCCTCAGCTGTCCCCTCCTCCTGGCTCCCTGCAAGCCACCTCTATACCAGAGCACACACAAGACTGAAAAAGTAAACCAGACTGTATTCCTAATTAGACCCCTTCAGTGATGCCCCATTGACCTTAGCTTATATTCCAAACCACTGACAGTGACCTCCAAACCAGACTACTTGATCTTCTCCCTCCCACCCCTGAATCTGATCTTATCTCCCTCTACTTATCCTCTCCAGCCACAAGGGCCTCTTTCAATTCCCCAGAACAAGACAAGATTTTTCGTGCCTCAGGGCCTTTGCACTTGCTGTTCTACTTTCTCCCGATCTGTGCATGGCTGGCTCCCACTTAACCTTAAATATCACCTCTTCAAAGAAGCCCTTTTAGAACCCCAAGTAATAAGAACTTACAATGGGCCAACACTGCACCAGGTACATTATAACAACCCAGGGAGTAAGAAAACTGAGGCATGAACTGTTAACTTGTCCAGGGCCAAATAGGATTTGAACCCAGCTATTCTAGCTTCAGAGTCTGGGTCCTTAACCATTGTGCTCTATACTATCTCTGACTAAAGTGGCTTCTTCCCCTCTATCTTTATTTGGTTATCTTCTGTGTCACCTCAGTTGGATGTCACTAGTCCATGAAAACAAGAGCCTCTTCTATCTTATTCTCTCCTGTTTCCCCAGGACCACAGCAGTACCTGGCCAAGGTGGTTACTTAATACATATCTATTGAATGAATGAATAACCAACGAATGAATGAATAAAGTGTTCCAGCTGACTCCACCTCCTCCTGCCCTTTCTCTGGAGGGCTTTGGAGTCAGGCAAATGACACAGGGAAACAGAGCCTTGCCCGCTGCATGGCATGTGGGTAGGTCTTCAAAGCCTGGGCGCTAAAGTGACTCCTTGGGAAAAGACAGGTTAGCGTTTGTAGCAGTTTCCCTAATCTAGACATTCTCTTGCTGCAGCTGGTTCCCAAAGTACAAGGGAGACAAAATAGCAAGTAGAGTTTGTAGTTCCTGAATTGTGATGGGCAGCAGGGAACAAGGAAGACAAAAATGCAGAGGGAGTGCCACACGTGCTAAAGAGAATGTACCAACAGGCCATCGAACATGGAAACTGCAGAGATCTCTGAGTCTGTACAGGGGCAGGAGGGAAGAAGGGGGGGGTCCACTTAGCACATTCCTTAGGACTGTTGTGGAACAAAATCGTCACCTATTAGGACTGTTACATGATAAGAACATGTGTGAGGGCAAAGCTCTGGTGTCCGTAGGTGACCATGATATAAACATGGGCCAGCAGAGTGAAGTGACTGCTGAAGAAATTTCGTTCACTCTTAGGCAATATCAATAGGAGTATGAGAGGGCTTCCCTGGTGGCGCAGTGGTTGAGAGTCCGCCTGCCGATGCAGGGGACACGGGTTCGTGCCCCGGTCTGGGAAGATCCCACATGCCGCAGAGCGGCTGGGCCCGCGAGCCATGGCCGCTGAGTCTGCGCGTCCGGAGCCTGTGCTCCGCAACGGGAGAGGCCACAGCAGTGAGAGGCCTGTGTACCGCAAAAAAAAAAAAAAAAAAAAAAAAAAAAAAAAAAAATTGGAGTATGAGGTACAGATTAAAGGTCATTGCCTCCCTGCACCTGCTCTGGCCAGACTTCCTTGGAATGTTGCATGGGGTTCTTACTACACTTCAGGGGGGAACTTACCAACTTTGAATGTCCACAGGATATAGCCCCAGGCCCACTGAAGGAACTGTGGCCATCCCCCCAGGAGGAGGTAAACGCAGAAGACCTTGACCTTTGTTTGCAATCCCTGAAGGCTACCTGGAGATGGAGCTCAACCTGGCAGAGAAATGAGGATTTGAGTTATAGGATTTGTATGGTAAAGGAACCTCACCCTATGGGTAGTAACATTCCTGTCCTTAGCAGGGTTCAAGCCACTTTTGTTGGTGGGCAGTGGCAGAGGGCATGGTGGGTCTATGAAGGTTTAGCCTGAAGACAGGAGCCTTGGAACTCAGAGTGTGTCCACAGGCCAGTAGCATCTTATTGCCTGGGAGCTTGTTAGAAATGGAGAATCTCAGCCCCCAGCCCTGCAAAATCAGAATCTCCAGTTTGACAAGATCCTTGGTGAGAGGCACTGGGTTAGAGGGCTGGGAGGAGGAGCGAGGCCTGTGGGAAAGAGAATGGCTCGGTCACCTGTTTGGAGGACACCAGCTGAGCACCTCCCTGCTGTCGGGCCCCAGCAGCCCCCCTGGAGGGTGGTCCAGTCTGCGGAGGAGACAAGAAGGAGCCCCAGAGTGCTGAGACCGGGGCAGTACAATGCGGGTGGTCAGCTCCGGGGGAGGGGGAGATGGGGGCAGCTACCAGAAAAGGCTTGAAAGTAACAGGCGACCTTGCTCAAGGTCACAGAGCAAAGACGTAACAGACACAGAACTCCAGGGCGCCTGGCCCCCAGCTCACCTGGTTGTGCTGTGTGTGTGTGAGTGTGAGCTCTGTGTGTGTCTGTGTGTGCATGGTTGGCGAGTCTGTTGGTTGTGAGTGTGTGTGCCTGTGTGTGAGCGTTCACATCTGTGAGCTGGGACATCTGTGCTCCTGTGTCTGTGTGGGAGTTGCGTGTAAACGGGTGGGGGCGGGGAGTGGCCTTGCGTCTGTGAGTGTCTGGGTGCAGGAGAGTTTCTGCAGGCCGGCGCCCAGCCCTGCTGACCAGCACCCCCCAGTCCACAGCCCTTCGGCCACATATAGCAGGGTCTCCCACCTTGCAGTTCACGCAGCCCCAGCCTGGGCTGGCTGCTATGGCTGGCCCTGGGGAAGCAGGGTCCTCTGGGGCTGTCAGCTGTCAGGCTGGGGGCCAGGACACCAGAGTCCTTGTTCCTGACTAACTGCCCTCTGTCCATGTGGCCTCAGGCAGTTCACAGGACATCTCTGTTCCCCAGCTTCCACCCCTAAGTGAAAGTGGACAGGAGCCACTGTGGCTGTCCTTTCCATCCCCTCCCACCGCCACTGCAGCCCCACCATGGGGGAGGGCTCATTAGCAATAGCAACCAGTCCCCAGGTCCCACTCTGGTGTAAGAGAGCCCTCAGCACCTCTGCCCTTCGGCTTCTAGCTCAGAGTCCTGACCCAGCTTCATCCCCGTGTGCCTGGCCTCTGACTCAGTTTATCCTAAAAACCCTCTCCCTTCCCCACCTCACCCCGTACGAGCCATCCAGGCTTGGACGTGTGACAAGAGCTCCTCAGATGAGCTTGACGAGGAAGACACCTCCACACAGACAGATAGCCTGGGCTCAGGGTTCCAGCCAAACCAGGGATGGGGAGGTGAGCTAGAGGGCAATGCGGCAGCACCTCTTTCTGCCTCCAGAATGTGGACTCTGGATTCCAGAAGATCAGCTCTACTTCTTACCTTGGTCAAGCACTCATGCTCTCCAAGAGTCAGTCCACACACCTGTAAAATGGGTATGTGATACCAGCTTCCAGCATCATGCACAGACTCTGTGTCAGTGGGTCAGCGGGGTCTTCTCTGAAGCTACCTAGGTAGAGGATGAGCCTGAGGGTCAGGATGGGTCAGGAGAGGAAGGGTCAAGACCAGACGTGGGTGAGATAGCCCTGGAAATGCCCAGTGCTGCAGGGCAGTTGGCCCTTGCGGGTCCACGAAGGCTGCTAGTGGAGTCAAGAGTGAAGAGGTGTTGCTCATGGATCTGGGATTCCAGAGCCTCAGCTTCCCTGGAGGGACAGAGGTCCCCAAGGAGACACGGGTCAGGAGCCACAGAGCTCCGGCCAGCACCTTGGGTAGAGTCTGGGGGCAGCAGCTGGTTAAAAGGGAAAGAAAGAGGATGGGCAAGTTCAGGGGCAGAATCTAAAGTCCTCTCCCAGCTGAGGCCCTGTCAGCCTTCTCTTCATGCGTGCCAGGTGGCCCTCAGGGACAGCTCACAGCCCAGAGTGGTCAGACTATGAAAATGTCACTCAGAGACATTGGGATTGGTGACCCGCACGGTCTGCTGCCCATAGGCCTCCGAGAGGGCCAAGGGTGAGCATAAGACTGAGTGGCCTCAACAGCCTAGGAGCCAGCCCCTGGGGCCCCCTTGGGGGTGGGAGTGCGGTGCTCAGGAAGTCAGCTCTGAGTCTCACAAGCTGCACGACACCGGGCGTGTGACTTGTCTCTTTCGAGCTGCATTGCCCCATCTGGCAGAGGGGGTCCTAAGCCAGCTTTCTGGGGCCACTCGGGTGACGAAGTGACATGATGAACAGCAAGTGCTTTGCAAAATCTCCAGTGCTCCAGGTACGCTCAGGGTCTACCTAGCATCCCTCAGCAGTCCCTTTATTCCTCTTCCATGGCTCACATCACAATTTGCTAGTGTATACTTATTTGTATGGTTAGTAAACGTGCTGACCTTGTAGCCAAGCAGCCCAGGTTCAGAAGCCAGTTCTACTACTTCTTAGCTGGTCTAGGGCCAGTCATTTAACCTTGAGGTGCCTCTATTTTCCCATCTGTAAAATGGGGAGAATAGGAGCACCACCAAAGGGCTGCAGTGAGGATTAAATGAGGTAATAAGAGCTCCATCAGCACTGGCTACAATCATTCCTGCCAGTATTGTGATTAACATTGCCCACCTCCTCCCACCATGCACACATGCCCACGCACATGCACGCATACACATGTACACACACATGCACACTCACACACTGGGCAGTAAGTGTGAGTGGGCAAGCAGTCTGCTTGGCTCACCGAGGTAGCTCAGAGCCTTATACACAGCACTTTCCCAGTAAACACCTGCTGGCTGAGCGACAGGTAAATATTTGAGTTCGGCAGCTCAGCGAACTGACTCTGCTTCATGCCCCTCCTCAAAGCCCGGGCTCCTGACTATGGCTGCTCCCCCGCACCTCCCCCCACTCCAGCCTCTGCTGTGTCTTACAGGGAAACAAGGGTGAACTTCAGCACAAAGCAGAATCTGGACTTGCCCCTCCCTCGTGTGTGACCTTGAACAGCTCCTTTTGTAGCTCTCTGAGCCTCAGTTTCGTTGGTTGCACAATGAGGGTAATTACCTTCATTCCCCAGCACATGGGCTGGAACAAAATAGGCCCCAATACAAATGAACTTATCTACAAAACAGAAATAGCATTACAGATGTAGAAAACAAACTTATGGTTACCAGGGGGGAAGGGGGGTGGGGGGATAAATTGGGAGATTGGGACGGACCTATACACATTACTATGTATAAAATAGATAACTAATAAGGACCTACTGTATAGCACAGGGAACACTACTCAGTACTCTGTAACGGCCGATATGGGAAAAGACTCTTAAAAAGAGTGGATATATGAATATGTATAACTGATTCACTTTGCTGTACACCTGAAATGAACACAACATTGTAAATCAACTATACTCCAATAAAAATTAAAAAAAAAAAATTAGGCCCCAAAACTGTTCCCAGGCACGTTGCCTCTCCCAATCCCACCCCTGCTGGATTCTACCCCTTCCTGACTCAGATCTGACCACAGCCCCTCCCAAGGCCATTTCCCTACTCTTGACCCCAAGGTCAAGGCCACGGTCCACATCTTTTCTGCTCAACTCCTGCTCCAACTGGATGATGCTCCCTAATAACCCCAGCCCCCAAGCTCCCTTGAAAACAAAGACTGTGGCTCCTGCATCATGTCTCTTCCCAGACCCTTCAGCCCTTTTTCAGCACCCAAGATGGGCTGGTGCTTGTGGCATGCACTTAAGTTTGGGTACACTTCAGTGCATGCACAGGGGAACACAGACTGATGTGTGAGCACCCACAACAAGGACAAAGGTTCACACACGTGGCTACCTACACATGCACTCAGATTGACCAGATGTGCACACGCACAGTGTGGATTGAGATGGGCTGCACCACCCAAGAATGCAGCTGAGTGACCCAGGTAAATAGGTCTCCATCGGGGAAGATCACCAATGCCCCCACCTTCCCCTCATGCTCAAGAAGAATCCAGAGAAGCAATGTAGGAACAAGGGCTTCAAGCCTGGCTTCAAGGCCAGGCATAGCAGTCTTTCTTTTAATGGGAGGCACAGCCAGTCTTTCTGGACCCCAGGCCCAGGCCACCATATTCTCAGAACATCAGGGGGGCCAAGCCTCACCCCCCAAAGAAGCTGCCTCTCCCACAGCAAGAGGAGCTGCCTGGGGGCCTGCTCACCGCCCCCCCAGCAATGTGTGTTGCCCCCTAGAGTCTTCCTCAGCATCTCCAGACCCCACTGGCTTCCCAGCCCCACCTCCAGCTCCTCTCTGTCTCCCACACTTGGGGGTGGGGGACAGCAGTTGGGCAGTGCCCGGGCTGGGCACTGCTAGGCTGGAGCGGCAGAGCTGGCTCCAGCTTCAGATGGGTCAATAGCTCTTGAAGTGGCCTCAGGCATGTCCCTTCCCTCCTCGGGTCTCAGTTTCCCCACCTGTAAAAGGACAAACATTCACACACGTGTCTGTGTGACTACAGACACTCACAGCCATTTCTCTAGCTGCGGGTGTCCAGGGCTAGGACCTCATGGGGCGTGATGGGAGGTCTTCTAACCAGGAAGTGGCCGCCCAAGGCCAGGCCAAGGTGGAAACCGCTGCTCAACCTGTCTCCTCCACCAGAGTCCAGAAGCTGGCCCTGCCCTGGGGTCGAATCCCAGCTCCTCCACTCTCTCACCGCGGGACTTGGAGCAGGCGCTCCATCTTTCTTCCTCCATACAACGGATGCAGACGAAACACTTGGCATGGTTCCTGGGTCACAGCGCATCCCCAGTGGATGCTAACTGTGATTAGCTACTATTGCCTGCCCAAGAGGACGAGAGATGGCTTCACCGGGGACCAGACACTCCACATGTGCTTCTCTTGTGCTCCATTTTAACTGAATGGAATCTGCCGGAAGCTGAGTGGAGGGACAACCATTTCTCTGAATTGGAAGAATTTGGGTCACACAGTGGAAACCCTGGCAACCAGCTCCAAAGGATGGGGGTGTGGGAGCGCCTGTCTGCCACATCCCAACCGCCTCCATGGTGGTCTCCTAGACAGCAGGATAAGCGCGACCCCAGCCCAGGCCCCAGCACCCTGCTGGAGGCCGGCCCGAGCTGTCTCCCCTACCTCTACCAAGGAAGGGGCGACCCTCGCGATGGGGACTTTACCCACTGCCAGCATCTCTTCACATTTGGACTGTGCAGCTCACAAAGCCCGTCCCCCACCCAAGTCGAGGCCAAAGGGTACTCCCCCATCCTGGATACTGGGACCCCCAATGCTGCAGCTGCACCCACAGCCCCTGAATCCCCACCACCCTTCTCCAGGATCTGCCACGGGCTCCCTGATTGCTAATTTAGACTTTCCTGCCATCCCACGCAGGGGAATCAGGGGAAATCAAATTACCGAGTTATTCACTCTTTTTGTGCAGCTGATGGGCTGATTAGCTGTCAATCACAGCCCACATTAACATCTGACACTGTGTGCATAACAATTACCAGTCACATTAAGGAAATCTTTCCCTTTCTCTCTAAAGGGAGAGGGGAGGGGAGAGACAGGAGAGAGGAGGGGGCAGAAGGAGGCCCTGAAGAGAGGAGGGAATTCAATCAGCATAATTAGCTCAATCAGAGAACATCACTTCACCAACTGAGCAGAGCTGCCGCCACTGACAAAGGCCCCCAGATGCCCAGCTGCTCCGGAGCCTCTGCCCACCCACCCTGCCCTGCAGTAAGTGCCTGGTCTCTCCCCGAAGCCACAGCTCTGGCCGAGGCAGTCCACCCTTCCTGTCAGTAAGCCACTTGGCCCCACCCACAGGTGCTCCCTGCTCCAATCAGGTAGGCCTGTTCCTGCCTGCTTCTCTGGGATTGGCTCTGACTGAAGAAGGGGCCTATAAGACTCCAAGGATGAGGCAGAGTTGGGAGTTGGGGGTGAGGTGGATGGAAGGGGTCGCCACCTGTTGGAATCCAAATTTATGGTTATTTTGTGGAAGAGACGTCCTCACATTTTGTAAACCATCCTGCCGTTCTTCCTGCTCCTTCCCTAGAGCCCCCATCTGCATCCTCTGGCCCTCAGCAATCCTGAACTGTCTGACCTTCTCCAGGCGGAACTGTTTGTTCTTTTCACTTGATTTTCCAGGATAGTTTCAAGCCCCCTTTTCCTATCCTGACTTCCACTTCCTAACCCTCTCCAGTTTGTCACTATCCCTGAAACTCATCAGTATTCCTGGTATATTATAACCAGTGGGGCTTCCTTGGGGGCTCAGTTTCCCCATCTGTAAAATAGGACGTCCCTACGGGCCCTCCAGACTCCCTTTCTGAGAGCCTCTCAGTCTGAGGAACCCCACTTCGGGTGCTGCAGCTGCCCCACCACCACAGGGATGGGTGCTTCCAGCTATTTCCCCTGTCTGGACGTGGGGAAGGTTGGTACGGAGTCAGCCATACGCTCCCATTCAGTCTCCTCAGGGCATCCTTGGGACTGAAGCAAAATAAACTGATAACATCCTTGGAAAGGGCTGATCTCGGCCCCGGCCCACAGACCAATGATCAAGAGGTTGTGTTTATGGAGCTGCCCAGGAAGGCAGCCTTCTTACTTGCTTGCTTTCTTATCAACCAGGCCCAGATCTCAGGAAGGCTGACCTCAGCCTCCTTAGCTGCTCTGATTCGGTGAGCGAGTCGGAGACAGATCAAGGGATGCAATTACAACCACATTGATGATGACCTTCAGGAAGGAGGGAGAGCTGAGGCCCAGGAGCTG
Organism: Grampus griseus; assembly: GCF_964374135.1. Classification (NCBI taxonomy): domain Eukaryota; kingdom Metazoa; phylum Chordata; class Mammalia; order Artiodactyla; family Delphinidae; genus Grampus; species Grampus griseus. The sequence goes on along the minus strand of NC_139017.1, from coordinate 153,509,596 downwards.
TTGGTGGACTCAGGGAGGTCCAGGCAGAGGGAGGCCTGGGCTGCGCAGTGGCTGTCCCCGTCCTTGGAACGTCCCAGAGGGTCGTGATGGACGTTCAGCCCAGTTCTCTGGGTCTCTGAATTTCCTCATCTAGTATATTAGTCTGCTCGGGCTGCCATATCAAAGTACCGCACCCGGATGGCTTTACCAACAGAGATGTATTTATTTTCTCACAGTTCTGGAGGCTGGAAGCCCAAGATCAAGGTGTCAGCCAGTTTGGTTTCGCCTGAGGCCTCTCCTTAGCTGCAGATGTCTGTCTTCTCTCTGTGTCCTGTCATGGCCCTTCCCCTGTGTGCCCACATCCCTGGTGGATCCCTGTGTGTCCAATCTCCTCTTCTTATAAGGACACCGGTCAGATTGGATTAGGACCCACCCTAATGTCTCATTTTAATTTAATCACCTCCTTAAAGGCCTTATCTCCAAATAGGGTCCCATTCTGAGTTACTAGGGGTGGGAGCTTCAACAGATGAGTTCTGTGGGAGGAGGGGGAGAAAGACACAGTTCAGCCCAAAACACCCAGAGAATCAACAACAAAATCATTGTTGTTGATGCTGATGTAACTGGCCGACAGCCATGTAGCACTTACTTCATGCCGGGTGTGAGTCTAAGCGCTTTACTCATTCTCATTAAGTCCTCAGGGAGCCGAGTAGGTCCTATGAGGCAGATGTTACTATTGTCTCAACTTCACAGATGTGAAAACCAACGTATAGGGAGGTTCGGTAACCTGCCAACTAGTAAAGGGTAGAGCCAGGATTCAAATTCAGGCAGCTGGCTCCAGAGTCCACACTCTCAGCAACTGTATTCTATGCCTGGCTACAAGGTCCTTAGAGGCTCACAGGCAGTGCAGGCTGTCTCTCCCGGCAGCAGGAAGCTGCTGGCCTCCACCCCAGCAGCCTCCACAGTCGGGCCAACTCAGGCAACCTCCAGCGCAGGCCTGGTACCCAGCCATCTTCAGCCCAGAGAGCCCAGGCACCGCCCCCAGCACTCAGGAGGGTCTCCCACGTGGAGCATCACGGAGCACATCTGAGCCTAACAGCCAACACTTACCCTCACTGACGTTCTGACCCCATGCTAAGTGCTTTGCAGACGTTATGTCATTCAACCCGTGCATCAGCTTGTGATCCAGAGCCTGGTATTAAGCCCATGCTCTCCCTTCTCCCAGCAAGATCTCCCAAACTGACCTCAGCTAAGGCCACGCAGGGTCACTTCTGGGCTACCATAACTAGCATGTCAACTAATTTACTCACTCATTCAAAAAGTTATTTAACATACACACACTACTATATATAAAATAGATAACCAAAAAGGACCTGCTGTATAGCACAGGGAACTCTACTCAATACTCTGTAATAACCTATATGGGAGAAGAATCTGAAAAAGAATGAATATATGTGTATGTGTAACTGAATCACTTTGCTCTACATCTGAAACTAACACAACATTGTATTGAATAAATCAACTACACCAATAAAATTTAAAGTAATAAAATAAAATTATGAGTGAGTGCCTCGTATGATCCAGTCGCTGCTCTGGGTGGCAGGTATGAGTGGGAAAGTGATAGAAGGGATTCCTGCCTTTGTGAAACTTATAATCTAGTAGGTGGACACTTTAGATATAGAGGCTGGGGAAGGCCTCACTGAGGAGGGGAACTAGTATCTGAAGGAGCCGGTAGTGAGGGGGAAGTTCAGGCAAGGCAGAGAAGACAGTAAGTGTAAAGGCACGTTCAAGGGACAAAATGAAGACCAGCTGGGCTGGAGTAGAGGGACCAGGGAGACTGGTAGGAGATAATATTGATGAGGTTTGAACCTGCATCTACCTTCACATCATCGTCCACGGTGAGGTGACAGTTCCTCCCAATGTCTAATCCAAATCGTCCTAACTGCCGTGTAAACCTCATTGCCTTGCTCTGTCTTCAGTGAAGCCCAAACTAAAACTGGAGAACACTCACAGCAATCCCTCTGATAAAGCATCATCCCACCCCAAAACAAATAAAAAAACAGGACCCTCCCCTCTCCCCCCACACATTTCCAGGTGGCATTTAAGAGGGTGACAGGGGATGGGCTGGGAGCCTCTACCAGCTTGAGAAAATCTTTCTGATGTTTTCAGCTGCCGTCCTCCATAGGCTGTCAGAGTGTGACAAGGAGCATTTCTCACCAAAGGTTCCCTCGTGTTACTGCCTAAACTCACGCATAAATCCTTGCCTGAACCAAAAGCAAGGCCCTGCATTTAATATAAGAGAGGCAGAGAGGCTCGTAGGGAACCCTCCACCCCCTGCACTCTGTTTTCCTCTCCCTTTCTTCCCAGCTCCCAGCTGCAGAAGGTGGAAGAAACATTGCCACGAGTCAGGATGTCTGGATTCTCAAGTCTGCATACCCAACTACCAGCTGCGTCTCATGGCCAAGAGAGATGAATCCACAAACAAGTGCAATGCATGCTATAGTCAATTAATGACTGAGGAGCCAGGGAAGACCGTGGTTAGAGGGGACGGGAAGCTCCATTCATTTATTCATTCAACAGCTATTTACTGAACACATACTCTATGCCAAGTACTAGGCTAGGCACTTGAATCGGTTAGGGTCTGGTTAAGAAAACAGAAACCATTTTAAGTGTTTCACACAGTGCGAATTTAATGCAGGGGATTAGTTACACAGATGATATAAGAGTTGAGAGGTCAAATTTGCACCATCAAAAAATTTGCAATGGCAGGAAGCCTCTTGCACCCCTAGAATGAAAGAACAGTGAGAGGAGATGGTTTTATGAGATCCCAGAAACCATATTTTCCCTACAGAGAGCTCGACCGCATGAAAGGCTGCACAGAAGAATCTGGAACCTCAGAGGGGTCACTGTCTGGCAGAAGATGTAGTTGCTGCCAGAGATGGCAGCTCCTGGCAAAGAAAAAGGTGAGAAATGCCCCCAGCTTCTCCCTTCCATCCTCCGGTCTACTGCCAATGCCTCTGATTGGTCAAACCCAGCCAAAAGGCAGCTTGCCAGGAGCCTAGAAAACACAGCCTGCAGGAGTAAGCAATCCCCTACCCCCAGTGATAAGAAGAGAAGAGGAAGAACAAAGGATGGACTTGAGGGCAAATAGTCAAATAAGTGGCACAGTTCTAAAACCTTCACAGAGAAAGGACATTTGATGTGGGTTTTAAAGCATGAATAGTATCTTTGCAAGCAGAAAAGAGAGAAAAGTAGAGGAAAAGACAAGTTCAAAGACAGAGAATGTGGCTTATTCAGCTAACAGCAAAATATGCTGCCTGGCTGCCAGGAAGAGCGTATGAGCAGAAGCAACGAGAGATTGGGCACCATCCTGAAGGGTCTTGAAGGCTGAGCTCAAGGGGTTGGATTTTATCCTGTAGGCAGTGGGGACCCCATTGGATCTCAATCATGAGCAGCTCATTAGCAAAAAGGAGGGACCACAGGTTGGGAAAAGAGGCAGTGAGGAGCCTTTGCAGTGATGACCCTAGTGAGTGATGATGAAGTCTGAACTAGGGCTGTCTCCACAGACACTGGGGGGAGAGTGTGGATTTAAGAGAATTTTAGGTTGTAGAGCCAACAGGACTTGGTGACTGACTGGTTATGGAGGAGAGAGACAGGGGGAGAAAGAAAAACAAAATCTAATGTGTGTGGTAGTTTCTGGGTCTTTCTCCCTGCCTTCTTCCTCTTCCTCTTCTTCCTTCCACAGGGCCACCTGTGGCAGAGCCTCCACTTATCGCCTAATATCCAGTTTCTCTTTTTTCCATTGCATTAGAATCCCCAGGTTTTGGTGGGACAAAAGGCATCCCAGAATAAAGACTACATTTCCCAGCGTCCTCTGCAGTCAGATATGGTCATATGACTGAGTTCTAGCTAATGAGATCAGTGGAAGTGCCATGTGGTTGCTTTGGGGAGCCTCCCTTAAAGGTAGCTGGCACGTGTCCTTTGACACCCTCTTTGTCTCCCTTCTTCATCCTGCTGCCTGGACAGTAGGTATGATGGGTGGAGCTTTGGCCACTGTTATAGACCAGGGACCTAGAAATAGCCTGGGTCCCTGAGGACTTGATGGAGCAGAATTGGCACCAGCCTTGCATTGCCTACATCAGACTTGTAGAGAAATAAACATCCTCTTGTTAAGCCACTGTTACTTTGAGTTTGTCACAGCCAGACTTAATCCGAAATGTTACGATACTCCATCTCTCTAGAAATAATTTAAATATCTTATTTACTCCTCAACAATCCAACGATGTAGATAATATTTATGTACCCAATTTACAGATAAGGAGACTGAGGCTTGATGAGGTTGAGTCACTTGTCCAAGGCCACACAACAAGCAGGTGGTGCAGGTGAAATCTGTACCCTGGAAGGTTGACTCCAAATGCTCTGACTTCCCCAGAGGCTCCCCCTTTTCCCTTCCCAGACGTTTTTCATCTTCCCTCCTGCTTCTCTCCACCTGACACAAGCTTCTAGCAATAATAATGGCCTCAATAATAAGGACCATAATAATAAGAGCACAGAGGTTTGCTCTTTTGTAGAAATGAACAACTTCCCATTATTTCTGCCAACAAATGAGTCTTAGTTGCACTGTGGTATCATTAGGCAGCATTTGGGAAAACATAGAAAGTCCCCAAAATGTCAGGAATATAATTTGTTCAACAAAACATCTGAAAGAGAAAGAAATCAGTAGATGCTTATTTAAAAAAAAAAAAGCCACTGGGCTGAGTTTTATAATCTGTCCTTTTAGCTCCTCTCTTTGTAAAAGACGAATTACACCTTGGTGGCTTCTGGGCTCTGCCTCACTGAACAGTCAGTGAGCCGCCTATGACACTTCCAGCTGAAATGCTCCCGCTATCAGCTGGAGAGAGGGGGTTATTTCACTGAGAGAAAAAAAAGTGTTATTTGGGTTATTTCTCTACTTCTACTCTTGCCCCTCTACAGTCTAATCAGCAGAGAAAAGCCAGATGAGGCATTAAACGGCTAAGTCAGATCATGTGACTCTTCAGCTCAAAAACCGACAGTAGCTGCCCATCCTATTTAGAATAAAAAAGCAAATTTTCATCATGGCCTACCAGACCCTGCATGACTGGTCCTTGCCCATCTCTCCGGCCTCATTGCCAAATCTCTGCTCTTCACTTATGATGTTGCTGCCACAATACACCAATATGTTCCTGCCTCAGGGCCTTTGCACTTGCTGCTCCTGCATTGGCACATTCCCCCACCACCCCCACCCCGCAGATACCCATGTGACCTCATTCAGCTCTCTACTAAGAGTTACCTCCTCAAAGAGGCTGTCGCTGCCCACCAGAAAAAGCATCCCTTATTGCTATTCACCTCCTTGTTCTGCCTTTTTCCATTGAATTGATCACTACCTGTCATTATAATATGAATGTATGTGTATTTCTTTATTGTCTTGTTCCCCAAGTAGAATGTAAGCTCCATGAGGGCAGGGACTTTATCTGGTTTGTTCAACGTCTAGCCTCCATGCCTAAAACAATACATGACACATGGTGGGTTCTCAATAAATATTTGTTGGAGGAAGGGAAGGAGAGAAAGAGAAGGAAAGGAAGGCAAGAAGGAAGGAAGAGGGAGCAAAGAGGGAAGAAGGGAAGCAGGAATACAGGGATGCTGGGAGGGAGAGAGGGGAAGGCTGGCCAGTATTTGCAGAGGAAGGCATCAGAGAAGATGGGAATAAATTATTCTTGCAAACCAACCAAAATAAAATTCATTAAGAGGGATTGGAGTTAGACATAGAAAGTATTTTTTTGACAGTGTGAGACGTAAGGTACTGGATCTAGATGGGGTGGTGGGTTAGGAGGAGATTTGCAATTAGGAATGTGGGTTCCCAGAGCGAGGGTCAGAGTGAGAGAGGCTGTCTGATTTTGACCCGGCCCATGTAGGGAGGGCCCAACCATAGCTGCATCCTCTTTTCCCTCTTCCTGCCTTTCTGTGGGAGCAAATGGAACAGAAGGGATCTGGGAGCTTGGGGAGGGAAGGGGGAAGAGGAGAGGTAGTGCTTTTCTCTTAACCTCCCCACAAAGTTACAGAATAAATCTCAAGTGTGAATCATCCCTCTTTACAATCAAGCAGTTATTTAAAATGGGGAAAGGAAAAGAGACACAGAGAAAGTATCGCCCGCCAGCTCTCTCCCAAATTCCCAGCAATCAGCCTCTGAGCTGTGTCTAATCTCACGATGAGCTGCTTTCCTGATTGAGGGAGCTAATTGCAGGGCTGACACAGCTTCCCAGGAAAGTACTTGTAGACAAAAATGCCAAGTGCTACCACCACCAACAAAAATACATCCAAGCGCACCCGTAAAGGCTCAGGACCCAAAAGGCCTGTGCTGACGGAGACCGTGCCTCACCCGACAAAGGAAGAGGATGCTCTGAGGCTGGTCAAACCACCAGGAAATCCTCAGGGAGAAATCAGCAGAGGACAGAAACAGCAGGTCCACAGAAGTGGAGGGACAAATAGCCAATAAACCTAGGAAGAAAGGTTCAACCTCACTAGTAGTCAAAGAAATGCCAATTATAACAACCATTTTTGTGGGTCAAATTAGAACAGATTTTGAAAAAAAACAAATGTGCATGTTAGCTTGGGTCTGTAGGGAAACAGAGACGAGACCCTGGGCAGATTTCTTTGATGTGGAGGGTTCATCATCAAGACACCTAAGTGGAATGGGTCACAAGGGAACCATCTTTTCGGCCACTGTGGGCACAGAACCCAGTGGAAATAGAAAGAAATAGCTCCGCCTGCTCTGGGATGCGGCTAAGCTACAGCCACTGCTTTCTGGTTGTCCATGCCCACCTGCATGGCAGCCAGAGAGAGGACGTGATGGGCATCCACCCAGAAAGGAGCCTCCGCCCTGGACTCCCATACCCTAGGGGTCATGCTGAGATCTAGCTAAGGTCTAGCCATTTCCCCAGTCCCAAATCTAATCCACTGTGGCAGAAGCGCTCAGTTTCATTTCACCCAGCCAGACATCAGAGTCATAGCAACTTAGGCAAGAAAGAACAAGTTCTGGAGATGGTGTCCAAGGCAAGCAACTTACAGCTTCATAGCCTGCCTGACAAAATAATAATAATCATTTCTGGCAGAGATGTGGTAAGATGCACTTTCCTCTGTGCTGTTGGTGAGAATGGAAATTGATGCGATCTTTCTGGAGGACAGTTTGACCCAAACCTTCAAAATGTTCATTCCCTTTGCCCTTCTTGGAATCAGGAGTGGGAAGAAATGCTGCAGCTACTCCCCCATACAAGTCATCCCCTGCCTGATCCCTTTAGGACTCCACACCGCCCCCCAAAGAAGGAGAAGCTGCATCTGATTGACCAGAGCTGGGTGGGTGTTGATCTGCCCCATGTCCTTTGGCAGAGGAGGTCATTGTGCATTCAAGTCAGCATCCCTGTGGCGAGCTCTTGATGGTACTTCCTGCTTCTATCCTGGGGGATGGAATCAGTGGGCTCCCCTAAAGATGCTGTTCTCAAGGCTTAAATCCAACGAGAAGGGAAGTACTTGGCCTCGCTCGAGACTCAAGCTTCAGCTATGCATCCTGTGATGGCGAATTTTGTGTGGCCATCTGACCGGATCATGAGGTGCCCAGAGGTTTAGCTCAACATTACTCTGAATGTGTCTGTCCCAGTGTTTTGGATGAAAATAGCATTTGAATTGGTGGACTCTGTAAAATGGTTTGCCCTCCTCCATGGGGGTGGACATCATCCAATTCACTGAGGGCCTGAATTAAAACAAAAGGTGGAGGGAGGAGGAATTCACCACTTCCTGCCTGATGGCTTGAGCTGGCATGTCGACCTCTCCCTGCCCTCGGATCTCCTGTCTCTCAGGCCTTTGGACTCATCCTGAATTACACCAACAGCTTTCCTGGGTCTTCAGCTTGCACATGGCAGATTGTAGAACTTCTCAGCCTCCATAATTACATGAGTCAATCCCTTATAATAAATCTCTTCCTATATATATATATCCTATCGGTTCTGTTTCCCTAGAGAACGCTGACTAATACACACCCCCCTCCGCCTTGCACTAGAGTACTGAATTTGGGACTTTGGGTACTTTCATAGCTATGAACAAAACGGTACTTGATTCCAGTTTTGCTGTCGTTTCTGGTGTTATGCTTCTTTAAGTCCTCAAATACAGGTGACAGTGACTAGGGAGGCTGGATTCTAGCATTTCTGAATTTCTGGCAGAAATACCTTCTGATGTCATAGAAATTCCTCCCCAATTTCTTTTCTTTTTTATTTTTAATGAAAGGTAACCTACACACAGAAAAGCATATAAAGTGTATTTGTTTTCATTATACAGCTTGATAAATTTTTTACTTTTCTCTACACCCGTGTATCTCCACCAAGATCAAGATAAGGAATAATTCTGGAACCGCATAAGCTTCCTTCGTGCACTTTTGGAGTCTGTATCTCCCCACAGAAGTAACCACCATTCTGATTTTAATAAACATTGATTCATTTGGCCTGTTCTTGAACTTCTTATAAACAAAGTTATACAGAATTTTCTTTCTGGCTTTTCTCACTCAACTTAATACCTATGAGATTCATCCATGTGTTTGCATGTACCAGAAGTTCATTCCTTTTTGTTGCTGTATAATATTCCATTGTGTGAAAGCACTACAATTTACTTATTCAGTTAACTATTGATAAGTATTTAGATTATTTTTAGTGTGTGGCTACGATGGAGTGGAACTGCTATGAGTATTCTTGTATATATTTTTTATAGACACACACACTCATTTCTCTTGAGTACAGACCTAGAAGTAAAATTTCTGGGCCATAGTGTATGTTTGTGTTTATCTTCAGGAGAAACCATTTTCCAAAATAGTTGCACCATTTTCAACTGCACCAGCAATGTATGAGAGGTCCAGGTGCTCCTTATCTTTGCCAACACTTGATGCTGCTAGTCTTTTTAATTTTATCCGTCTGGCGTATCACGTAATCTCATTGTGGTTTGAATGTGCATTTCTATGGTGGGTAACGATACTGTACTGCTTTTCATGTGCTTATGGCTATCTGCACAGCTTGTGAAGCGTCTCTTTGAATTGTCTGGCTGTTTTTTCTAACTCTAAATTTCTAAAGGGATCAATACTAAGGAAATAATCAGAGGAGCAGACAAAACTTCATCCATGAAGATGAACAGCACAGCATTGCTTATAATATCAAAAAACCAGAAGCAACCTAAATGCTTCACATAGAAAATTAGTTGAAAATTATGATATGCATGTATTCAAATTCAAAAGATGTCATTTTAAAAGATGCTTATAGGGCTTCCCTGGTGGCGCAGTGGTTCGGAGTCCGCCTGCCGATGCAGGGGACGTGGGTTCGTGCCCCGGTCCGGGAAGATCCCACATGTCGTGGAGCAGCTGGGCCCGTGAGCCATGGCCGCTGAGCCTGCGCATCCAGAGCCTGTGCTCCACAACAGGAGAGGCCACAACAGTGAGAGGCCCGCGTATCGCCAAAAAAAAAAAAAAAAAAAAAAAAGATGCTTATAGTAAATGTTAGTAAAAGGAGACAATGCTTATAATGTAATGTTTTGATAGTGACTTTTTTTAATGTAAGCATTAGTGGAAAAAACTGGAAGGAAAAACACCAAAGTGTTACTGCTGGTTATTTCTCAAAGGTAAGACTATGGGTGATCACTATTTTCTCCCTCCTACTTTCTTTGTTTCCCAAATGTTCTACTTTTATATATTACTTGTATAATCAGAAACACAATAAAATCCTTTTTTTTAAACTGCTAAGACTCTTAAGTCTGACTGAAATGGAATGTCACAAACAAACCATTGCCTCCACGAAAACTAGTCCTGTGACTTTCACCATCTTTGGGCAAAATTTTCAAAGCCCGAATGCCCTACAAACACTTTCTCAAGAGGAAATTGCTTGGTTTACTCCACAGCCTTTGTAAAGGTACCTTTGTGTCTATGTTCCAATTAGTTCTCTATCAAAGGATGCCAATGGATGGCTTGAATTTGAATAGGCCTAAATGGGGCTCGGTAATGGGCATTTCAGAACAGGTAGAATCATCTGCAAAAGAACACATTTCTGAGTCTAGGCAAAGGAGAGAAAGGCCACGAGCTCCTTGAGGGCCAGGAACTCTAAGCCTGTCCTGCTCACTGTTGTGTCCTCAAGGCCTGGCATCCGACCTGGGCTCCATAAGTATTTGTTAGATAAATGAGTGAATACATTTAACTACGAAGTACTTATTCCCCCTTACAAAAACACCAGACCTTGTATACACAAAGGAGTGTTTCCCTCACAAAAGCATCCCCTTGGGAGACTAAATAGTTCTTACACGGCACCCGCATGGCATAAAACATTAGAAATTAGTTTTGTAGAATTGCTTCCAGAGTCTATAATGTATTCCTCTGAATAGTCTCAGGATGGCCAATCACGAAGAGTCAAAGGAAGACCTCCTAGAAGGGGGGCATGTTAGACGTAAAGCAGGAGGCAGACTCCATCTCTTCCTCTTGGAAACAAACCATGGAACCCCACTATCTGCCAGGCACTCTGATTCTCCCTAAAGGGTTTGTCCCTAAAGCTAGCGGAGACTCAGCTTCTCTCCTACCCACGGCCATCACTCTCTTGGACACTGAAGAGACCCCGGACCAGGCAGGACCATTCAGAGAGCCTGGTCCAAACACAACGGACCTGTAGCCTCACCTCCTCCAGGCTTCTGCACAACCAGATTGTTCCTCCTGAAGCTCATTTCCATCCTGCCGCTTGCCCGCCTCCAAATCTTTGATAGCTCAGAGCAGAGGCCAAGCCTCCCAGGCTGACCCCTCTGGGGTCATCCTCACCTCCCATCACTCCCTTGTGTGGACCTCCCCAGGGGAGGAGGGCGGCCTCCTGAGATTCTCTGCAGGTTCCCACCCATCCTCTATGCTGGGCTGGGAGAAACAGCATGATGTTGGAAGGCATGGCAACCCAGGAGGGTGTTCATCTGCAGCTCCATCACACTAGACTGAGTGGCGAGGATTTGGAACAATATTCTGATCAAGTCGTGAAGCTCTGGACCAGTGCTTCTCAACCCTGCCTACACGTTAGAATCACCTGGGAAGCTGTGACAGAGTGGCCAGCTGGCTACCAAGACTCATGACTCCCTCCTCAGGTGGCTAGGAAGTGGCCTCCCTGCCAAGGACTAAACTTTCCAATTTCCCTTGCATGTAGATGGGACCACTGACTGAGCTCTAGCCAATGGAATGTGGGTGGGAGTCGTGTGCATCACTTCTAGAGCTGGCCCGTAAAAATCTTCCCAAGCAATCCTCCACTCTCTCGTCCCCCATCTGCTGACTAGATGTTGAAACCCAGATGACGTTGGACACCATGAACTGAGGATGCCAGAGCCTCCCTCACCTGGGTCCTAAATGACCACAGGGGAGATAACCACCCCCAGGCAGAATGGACTTTACGTAAGCAAGAAATCCTTCTCCCGCACTAGGCCATTAAGATGTAAAGGTCTGGGCTTCCCTGGTGGCGGGGTGGTTAAGAATCTGCTTGCTAATGCAGGGGACACGGGTTTGAGCCCTGGTCCGGGAAGATCCCACATGCTGCGGAGCTACTAAGCCTGTGCGCCACAACTACTGAGCCTGCGCTCTAGAGCCCGCGTGCCACAACTACTGAGCCTGAGCACCACAACTACTGAACAAAGCCCTCGTGCCTAGAGCCTGTGCTCCGCAACAAGAGAAGCCACCGCAATGAGAAGCCCGTGCACCGCAACGAAATGTAGCCCCTCTCTATGCAACTAGAGAAAGCCTGCACGCAGCAACGAAGACTCAACGCAGCCAAAAATAAATAAATAAAATAAATTTTTTTTAAAAGATGCAAAGTTTTGTCTGTTACAGATCTAAGGTTACCTTAATTAACATAGGACTTTTTGGGAAATGGTGTGTTTGAGCCCCAACCCCAGATTCTGACTTCACTGGTCCAGGGTGGAGCCAGGCTCTGGTGTGTTTTAAAAGCTCCCCCAGGTGATTCTAATGTCAAGGTTGAGAAGCAGGCTTTAGGCTCGTAAGTATTCATAGATCTTCCTGCAGTTCACTCAGCACATCATGGAGCCCCACTGTGTGCCAGGCATTCTGCTTCTCGCTGAAAGTTTTGCCCCTAAAGCTGGCAGAGACTCAGCCTCTCTCCCACCCATGACCATGGCCCAGAATTCTGCTGTCTCAGACTTGAAGGCAAGTGCAGATCTTCCTTAGCCAGTGCCTCCCTGGGGGGCTGGCACGCCTCTTTGTCTCCTAAAGGAGCCCTACCTCTCTCCCCCGCTACCCACCTTAAAACCCTGCCTGCCCCCTGGACCAGAGCGTAGAGGACAGAGTATGCAGTTTCCAGCAGCAAAGAGGGTGAAGAGCTTCCTCCGGGCAGCCCATGGTGCTACCCCAAAACATACCAGTGCCTTCGTATCGTCACACCAAACACCAGCTGATCCTTCCTCTGGGACAGCCAGTCCTCAGGCTGGCAACTGGGACACAGAGATGGGTAGGATGCAGCCCCAACCTTGAAAGAGCCCGCCGTCCAGTTGAAGACACAGACTATGGTATTGGGATAGGGGTCATCCGAAGCCATCCTGAGTTCCCCTACCCTCGAGGCAGCTGGTGTGGTGAAAAGGGCACTGAACTCACTGGCTCCAATGCTGCCTCTAGCACTTTCCGCAGATGGCTTCAACACAGCATGCGAGAGCTACACCAGAGGCTGCTCGGGGCCCTGTGGGATCCCAGATGGGGGAGGTGGCTCTTGGAGGAAAAGTAGGAGTTAGCCGGACAGACGAGGGACGAGCGATACAGGCTGAGTCACAGAGACAAGAGAGTGCTGGGAAGGTTTTAGAAAGATGTTTGGCCTGGTTGGAGAGAAAGGAGCAAGGAAGATGGGGCAGAAAACAAAGCTGGGGGGGGGGTGATGGGCTGATTTGGAGAGAGCCTGAAATCCGAGGTTCAGGGCCTTGGACTGCATCCTATAGGCCCTCAGGGGCTCTTAAAGGGCTCTGAGCAAAGCATGACATAGTCAGACTCATGGTTCACAAAGGGGCTCTGTGATGGGGGTGTACCAATTGGAAGGAGAGAGTTCAGATGTAGGAGCCCAGTTGGGGAGTTATTAGTCATCCAGACAGAGGTGATGAGGACAGTGGCCATGCTGATGGACAAAAGGGGTCACCCTAAGGCTCCCCAGGCTCCTCCCCCTAGGAGGCAGCAGGGTAGCTTGGAGAGAGCACCGAATTTGAAGTCTACACTTGCTGTATCCTGGGTCTGAGACACTCTTCATCTCTTTATTCTTACCCTTTCACTCTGTTCAAACACCACCTCCTCTGAGAGGCTGTCCCAGACCATCAAAGCAGATGCCTCAGTTTCTCCCCATCTCACCCCCTGTGATTTCCTTTATTTTAATTTCACGATCTGTGATTCTATTGTTTATTCATTATTCACATGTTTGTTGCAAGCTCCGTGAGGTGGCCCCTTTGTCCTGTTTACTTTGAATCCCTAACTCTGGGCACAGTGCCTGGCGCAGAGTAGGTGGTTTTGCTAGATCACATCATTGGCCTCAACTCCTTGCCTCTTCCTTTATTCATGCCCTCGCCATGAACTCTGCAGCGCCCTCTCACTGCGGGTGGGGTGTGCTGCCCCATCTCTTCGTTTGAGTTTGGCCAGGCGACTTGCTTCAGCCAGTAGCATAAGGTCGCAGCGGGGGCGAGCTAGCTCCACGTTCTCTCCTGGGCCTCAGGAGGACGTGTGTGTTTTTGCTTGTCTCTTACCTCTGCTACGGCCATGAAAAGGACGCACCCAGGTCTCAGGAGAAGGAGGGGAGACACATGATGCACTGCTGCCCCCAGCCAAGCTCAGGCCAGATCAGCTGACCCACAAACCTATAAACAAAAATGACTTATTTGAAGCCACTGAGTTTTGGTGGTGCTCTCTTATGTAGCGTTTTTCTCTATCTGTAAAATTAAGGGGCTGGTTTAAGCATCTCCCTCCAAGGTCCCTGGTTCTCCTTTAAGCATGGCAGCTCCCAGCTTCCCAGTCCTGCTCCCTCCACCTTTCCTCCTTCTCACACATGCCACCTCGCCTCAGCCCTCATAAATAATCAGGCAGCACCCACTTTCACAGGGCCAAGTTCATAGCTCCTGAGAGCCCCACGTTCGAGGCTGCCTCTTTGCTGCTGCTTCCTCTTCTCCATCAGCTTCACCAAGGCCGGGGGGCATGGGCCGCTAAAATCCCTCCCTGAGCTCTGATGTGCAAATCAGAGACCCCCCAGGAAGCCCCAGGAAGAGCCCTGTCCTTGCCAGGATGGCTGGCCCACCACCCAGGGGCCCGGGAAGGGTGGCTCGGCTGCATTTGGAATATGAGGGGCCATCTGAGCGGGGTACAAGACAGGAGGGAGGCAGGGTCTAAAGTCATGGAATCCTACACCTGAGAGACCATTTGGAACCAACCCCCGCCGCCACCACCCCCACAGCATCTGGGGAAACAGAGGCAGGAGGAAGTAAACAGACTTGTCCAAGTCAACCATTCAGTGGCAGAGTCAGGACTGGATTTCCTGACTCCCAGCCCAGCGCTCCTTCCACTGCCTCCTGCTGGTCACAGGCAGGATAGATCACAAGGCAAAGGTTTGGAGGCTGGAACGGACTCCTTTATGGATTTTCTTTCCTTTTCTTCCTTCCTTCCTTTCTTTCTTTCTTCCTTTCCTCTCTCCCCCTCCCTCTCTCTCTCTTTCTTTCCTTTACCACGCAGCATGGAGGATCTTAGTTCCCCAACCAGGGATTGAACCCACACCCCCTGCAGTGGAAGCCCTGAGTCTTAACCACAAGCCTGCCAGGGAAACACCATGTCCCACCCACCCCTAGTTGGGGCCACCTACCATAGGCCAGATCTGTGCTGGGGGAGGGGCATCTCTAGTAGGTGCCAGGTCCTGTACTGGGGAGCTTACGCCAGGATCTGTGCTGGGGGAGCAACCAGGCGCCAGGTCGTGTGTGGGTTTGCTGAATGCTTTACTACGTGCAGGTTCTGTGCCAGGTGCCGCCTGCTGGATGGCAGATGGACCGAGAGCTGTGACTGCCTCTGCCTCCCCGCCAGTCACTCTGCTCTGTGTGCCTCTCTCTCCAGGTCACCCCGTGGCCTCTCTGTCTCTCTCTGACTCTCTCTGGGTATTTTGCCTTCATCCTATTGCTCTCAATGAGTTTCTGCCCTCTCTCCCTCTCTTGTTCTCTCACTTTCGTCTTTCCTCGGCCTCTTTATGTTTTCTCTTTTGTTCTATCTTTTCTCTGCCTCTGACCCTTTCTGTATCTTTCTGTCTGTGTGTCTGTCGCCCGTCTCCTGTGTGCACGTCTCTGTCTCTGCCTCCCCCCGTCCTGTTTCTCCGGAGCCCCTCACCACACCTCTGACTGCACCTGGGTCTCTGGCTAAATCCACCTTTCTCTCTTGCTCTTGCTTTTTATTTTCTTCTTTCTCTGTGTCTCTAGGTCTCTGTGACTCTAGCACTCTCTGTATCTCTGTCTCCTTTCCCAGCCGATCTCCCTTCCCCCACCCCCCTCCACACCCACCCCAAGGTTCTGTCCAACGCCTCCCCACTCCCCGGGTCCTGTTCTCTGCCAGCTACAATTACAAGTGCGTCTACTGAAGTGGACCACCTTGACAGGTAACAAGAGGCTTTATGTTTGCAGTCACAGACTGGAAACACTGAATTCCTTTTCAGCAAAGAAAGACAAGCACCCTCTTGGTTTATAAATATTAATTATAGGTACCCGGTAATGAGAGAACAGGGCAGCTGTTGGCTGTGATCTCTGATTGTTTGACTAATCCTAGAGACAGTTTAAACAAGACAGTTATTACCTGACGGGAAGAGGAATTAGGGTGCCGTTGTCCTTTCAGAAGGATCAGCTTAGGAGATCGGCGAGAGATCTGGACCTACTGAGGACACTAGGAGAGTGACCTTGGGCAAAGCCTCTTCCGCTTTCCGGGCCTCAGTTTCCCCTCTTGTTCTAGGATGCCCTTCTAGCTCTGACCTGTATGATGTGGAGGTGCTACTTTGGGAGGGGATCAGGCAGACCATTTCAGAGCATCTGCGAAGCAGGAATCATGGACCAACAGAGGGAAGGCCCAGCTCAGGGGAGAGGAAGCTTGGGAGTCATGGGGGGAAAGCAGGAATCATGGACCAACAGAGGGAAGGCCCAGCGCAGGGGAGAGGAACGTTGGGAGTCATGGGGGGAAAGCAGGAATCATGGACCAACAGAGGGAAGGCCCAGCTCAGGGGAGAGGAAGCTTGGGAGTCATGGGGGGAAAGCAGGAATCATGGACCAGCAGAGGGAAGGCCCAGCTCAGGGGAGAGGAAGCTTGGGAGTCATGGGGGGAAAGTAGGAATCATGGACCAACAGAGGGAAGGCCCAGCTCAGGGGAGAGGAAGCTTGGGAGTCATGGGGGGATGGGGGGAGCATCTGCCTCCTCTGGATCTTTGGGGTGATTCCTAGGTCTGTCCTGGTTTGAGTCAAACTCCTCCCAGGGCTTGAGGCAAAATATTGAGCAAGGACTGAGGCGTGTCCCGTATTGCAAGTCAGAATTTCCAGACCTACCACCGGCTGGCCCAGCCTTCCAGGTACCTCAGTTTTACTTCCTGCAAAATGGGAGTAAAGAAGGATAACTTTATGCAGCTCTTCCTGATGCCAGAGTTACAAGTTTATCTAAATTGAATCTGAGAAGTCCCAGACTGGGCATGCCTGCAAGAGGCCATTTCAACAGTTGTCCTATTTCCAAGCTCACGTCTCGATTCCATAGTTATTGACATCGTTATGTGCAAAGCAGAGAAGCGGTTCCTTATGCGCAGGACACAGGCTTGATGGTGGAAGCGGGGTACATCGGGAGCAGGGAGTGTGCCTGTAAGAGGTCCCTGCTCAGGGTCCCCACATTGAGTAAAAGTGGGCTATTCCTTCTAGAATGTGTACTTTCTAAAACTCCCTCTCCTCTGGGGAGATCAGTACATTTATAAAACACGAAGCCGTTTATCACCTCTGGGGAACACGGGTCAGCCTGCAGGAGAGCCGTCGTGAAATACGTGTTTCCCATTTGGCAGAAGAAGGACCCAAGCTAGGAGGCATCCTTGTCTCTTACCCGAGACCATGCAAGTAGAAAGTAAGGGAGCTGGGAATCAAACCCTGGTCTGCGATCCCAAAACTCAGCTCCAGGTCATTACTGGGTTCCCAGCACCATCAGCCTGCAACTCATCCAAGGGGCATGAGAGCCCGGCAGGCATCCTTGGAGGCTGGAACCGGCCTCTCCTCCTCTGGGATCCTACCCTCCCATCATCACAGTGGAGCCCAGGCTGGCCCATGGAAGGTGCTCACAAATGTTATTGATCGAATGTTCTTCAAGGTTCCGGTCGTGTTTCCGCCAGTCACTCCTTGCCTGGTAGTTAAAAGAGCGTGAACCTGAATTCAAATCCCGGCTCCACCATGTGTGTGTGAGACCTTGGGCAAATGACTTAACCTCTCTGTGCCTCAGTTTTCTAACCTGTAAAATGGAAATAATATTAGGACTTCACTGTCGTGTAGTAAGCGCTATATAAGCATTGGCTGTTATTATTAATAATCACCTCCTGTCATCTCTCTTTCCAGAGCCTCTGAAGTCAGTTTACCCAATCTCACATAAAGGCAAATGTGGAAGGAACATCAGACTGCTCTCCGTTACTGTGTGGTGAGGGAGGTTGGGGACAGAGTCTGGCTCAACTCCAGCCCCTGTGAAGCCAGAGGCTGGGCGGGAGCCACCTCCACTGCCCTCAGCCTCCTGCAGACCTTGATCTGTGGAAAGGCCGTGCAGGCCCCATCCTGGCTGACCCTGAACAGAGCCGAGGGCTCTGCTTTGCCCTGGGCTCTATGCTTTGCAGCAAACTCCTGCCACAATCCTGCAGGACTGAGAGGGGTAGAGGCGGCGACTCACTTAAAAAAAACCCAACATTCTGAGTGTCCCCAAGGCCCCCCTTGTAGGCTCAGGCCCAACTAAGTGCTTCTCTGGAACCATTTTAACTCCAAGTACAGACGCCACTAAGCGGGTCCTGAGGGAGCCGTGGGCTGGGCTTACACACGAATGAGAGCACAGCCGGTCCAGGCAGCAAGGCAGGCGGCTGTCAGCAGAAAGAAGCTGAGTGGTCTTCCAACTTGTCCCTGTGTTTTCTATTCTCACCTTCACCTTCCCAGCATCTTGACAATGCTGGCCCATCTTAATCTTTCATGGGGCCCAGACACACATCAGACCCTCTCTAACCCCCCGAGAGGAGTCAAGACTGGCTCAAGGGCTGAGGTGAGAGCCCATTTTCCGGCTGGACTGCTCAAGGCTCCAGCCCCTTTACCCCAGGTCTTCTTGACAGTTCCCCGGACATTCACAGCATCAGCAAAATCTGTGTCTGCAGCTCCCTCACATCTGTGCTCCCCTCCCATCCTCCCTCCTTCCAGCACCCCCCACCCCCTCCTCCCCACTGTGCCATACATAGACAAGAACCACTTTTGCCTGCAACCAAAGCCCTCACAGCTCCCCCTAAAGATTTCCAAGAAAATCTTCCTACAGATTCAAAAGGAGGCCATGAGCTCAGAGCCAGTCATTCAAATGTTCCACCTGAATTCATCCTTCTTCGCATTCTATTAACCAACTTTGTCATCTGCGCCCAGTATCTTGACCCCTTTGAGCCTCAGTTTGCTCCTCTGTAAAATGGGGAGAATGATGGTACCTCATAGGGTACGGTACCTCCGTGGTCACTCATCAGGAGAGTGAGGGGCAGTGAGAAGATGCACATACAGTGTTTAGTGGAGTGGCTGGCACATGGAGAAAGTGAGCCATCCTTGGTAGCTGTTACCATATATATTTTTATTTCACTGAGTACGTGCTATGTGCCAGGCCCTGGAGCCACACAGCTGAACTCAACAGGCATCCCTGTTCTTAAAGAGCTCACTCAGGCATGGAAGAGAAAGAAAGAAACAGAAATGTTGATATGGTGGGATATGTTTGCATAATAGAAGAATGTACAAGTTACAGGAAAGCCTAAAAAAGGAAGATGTTGAGGGAGGGATGTGGGCGTGCTTGGACGGACTCTTGAAGTCTGAGTAGGAGCTCACCAGGTAGCCCAAGGTAGGAAAAGCGTTGCAGGCAGATGGAAGAGCATATGCAAAGACTCAAAGGCAAGAAACATCATTTTAAGGCCAAAGCCTTAGAGAAGGAGAGGCCCGGAGACAAGACAGAATGGGGGATTAGGGGTCAGTTCTGGACTCACCCTGCCAGCTCTGAGTTCGCAGTAAAGGGAGACTTTTAAGCAGGAAAGTGACATGATCACACTCGTGTCTTAAGCTGCGCTCACGTTCAAGCTTGCAGGGTTTACATAACTTTTCCTTTTCTTCTCGAGCATTTATCCAGCCTAGAAATTCGAGAGCAAGCACTTTCCCTTATTTCTATTCAACCTGAAAGCGGCAGTCGAATCCAGCTCGCATCGTATTGAAATGCAGGTGGCCTGTGCAACAGTGTTGCTAAAATTACCAAAACTAACCACAGCCAGGGAAGGGCCATTATCGGAAACAGATTTTATTACCATGGAAACCAACAGATAATGCCAAGTCCAGTCATTTTTGTTCTCTGAAAAGAGAGAGCGACAAGGGGAGAGAAACAGAGAAACAGAGAAAGCAGCAGGAGAGAGAAAGTTATTGAAAGGAAGCGAGAACCCGGAACAGACTAGAAGGGGACAGAGAAAGCAGGGGAATCTGCCTGAAGATTTCATGCCACACATGCCTCCTGACCGGCCATCCAGCTCGGGTCACATTGGCGGAACTCATACTACATGAGGCAAGCTGGCAGGAAGCAGCCAGAAAGGGCTCTGCGGTGTGACTTCCGCTCCTGGTCCAAAATGCAGAAAAAGCTGTAAATGCCCCCAGAAAGAGCTGGCCCCGGTGTATTTCAAGGCACTTCTGATGATCTCCACTAAGAGCATCAGATTTGGGGTCGGAAGACCTGCTTAGAGTTCAGGCTCTGCCCGAAGTGGCTTGTGACCTTGGGCAAGGTCACAGAGGTTCTCGGAGCCTCAGTTGCTTCACGTGTCCCAAGAGGGAGCTCCTGGGCTGGTTGTGAGGATCCGGTGTGCGTGGCTGCCAAAACATTTTGTAACTGTAGAGCGCTGTGCGCACAGAAGGCCCTGCAGGCCCCATGATTCCTACACGTCTCTCCTTTGTTCCCTGATTTGAAGGGCTCTTTCACCCATCACGTAGTGCCCTGGTCCATGCAGCCAGTGAGATCCACCCCCAGCCCACATAGCTCCAAATGCTGAGGTATGGGAGGCAGGAGGCCCTGCTGAGAACTCTTGGGTGTCCAGGGAACAGTGTGGGTTTGTCAGCAGGACTGAGGTGAAACATCCACCCCAGGAGAAAGGAAAAACCAAAGACAGAGGGAGAGGAGGTGGGCAGACAATTGAGGTACACCAGGACACCCTGGGGAGGGAGAGACCGTAAATATGCTAGGATCCTGGCGAAGCCGTGAGTAGGAGGTTTTAGCTGCCAAAACGGAGAGTCAGGGAGAGGGCAGTTCAAAGGAAGCCACAGAATATATGAAAACACCCATAACCGCACATGCACATACACAAACATCATCAAATCTTTGCTACTCAAAGTGTGCCTCACCTGGGAATTAGAGATGCAGGCTCTTCTCCCGGACCTCCTGGTGATTCACTTCTATACGTAAGAGATGAGAGGCTCTGGTCTAAGCCACTTCCCTTCTCTGAGTCTCAGTTTCTTTGCCTATAAAATAGGAATAATTATACCCTCCCAGCCACATGGGGCTGTTAGGAGGATTAGAGGGAAAAAAAAAAAAAAACCAAACATTTGAATGGATCACTTTGAAAAACAAAAAGCACCGGATGAGTGTAAGATAGTGTTCTGTTGTTATGTAGTTATTACTATTATATATGGGGAGCCCAACCTCCCAGGGTAACAAGGCACTTTCATAACAAAATGACTTGATTAGACTGTTCTCTTAAAAACATTGCTCCCCAGCTAACGTTTTTCCTATCCGCATGCCTCTTCCTGCAGCTGCATATTAAATCTTCATGCCATCAGCACTTGACTGAATTTGTAGAAACAAAATGGAAGAGGGAACTCAGGCATGAATTAGCAGTTTAAGACAGGAATGAGATTACGATAAAATCCCCACTCTCTCCATCCATCAAAATGTAATAAGAATAGAAAACTAATGTGAAAATATCAACATGACCTATTGCTTCGAGCTTGTCATCGCCATCCTTTACGATCGAGCCTTGCAAGAGGCAAGCAACTCATTTCGCTGTAAGTGTCACGCTTTCCATAGGAGACGTAAACCGTGTCCGAGACAGGCAGACATTTGGGCAGATCCCTCTGGGGGAAACAGGAAGGGACCAAATGAGACGCAGTTCCCTGACTTTCCAAGTCGTGGAGAGCAAGAATGAGTGGGGGTGACTCGAGCTGAAGGGTGCTTTGTTTTCTTTTTGACTGTCTGTGGATGGGGAAGCTCCAGCCCTGTCAAAGGATAGTGGCTCCTGTCCTAGATGTCCAGGAAAGGACATTTCCAAAGTTCCAAATGTCTCCAGGAGCCCCTGCTCAAGACCCAGCCTCACACCCTCGCTGCTGGCAACCTGGTCAGCTGCATGGGCACCCCAGGATACAGAGCAGGTTCCTGGAAGGGTGTGGTTCTATCATTGGTCCCTATGCCAGCAGATGAGGGACAGATGTGCTCAGAGAATCAACAGGACTTGCACAAGGACACACACCAAGTGAGGGTTAGACTCCAGGTCCGCGGACTCCTTATCCAGCATTCCTTGCATGGCACCCCGTTGCACTGAGCTTGGGCTGAAGTTATGTGAATCAGGAGCAGAGGCTCCTGCCCTCAGGGAGCTCACAGTCTCGCTCCCATCCTGAGCGCCGTCCCTCCAACCCCTTCCCCCTCCACTCTGCCCTGGTCACCCTGGCTTCCTACTGTTCCATAAAAGCACTGACTTTTTCCCAGTCAGAGACTTCGAGCATGCTCTTCCTTCACCCAGACGGCTTTCCCCCTCCCTGTTCATTGAGACAACTCCGCATCCTTCAAGTCTCACCTGAAATATCAGCTTCTCAAGGAAACCCTCCCAGATATACCTTCACCCTACACCCTTTCCTCTGCTTCAGGGCCCTTGGTTAATTCACTGTCATATCAGTGCTATTCCCCTGTAGCATATTTCTCAATAGTAATTAAATCATCATTTGTTTTAATGTATTTAATAGTAATTAAATCAAAATTATTTAATATTCATCACTCTCAAGGAAGAGCAAACTATAAAGGGCTGGGACCACTCGGCTGTGTTTACTGTTGTGTTCCCCAGCACCTGGCATAGCACCTGGCATGTATCCATCCATTCATTCAAAAATTTTTTATTGAGCACCTAGTATGTGCCAGGCATTCACAGCATGCCAGCTCTCGTGGGGGCTTCACTCCAGTGAATGTCAGGCGGTGAGGAGTGCAAGAACTAAAACAGAGCAGGGCACTCGAAGCTTATATCTGACATGCTGGAATCCTCTTTGAGAAGGGGACACCCGAGGAGAGCCTGGAATGGGCCGCACTAATACTTAAAGGAACAGCCTTCCATGCCGCAGGAGCGGTAACGGCAGATGCTCTGAGGCTGGTTTGTGCTTGGCACATTCCGGAGACAGGAGGGAGGGGGCTGTGGAGGAGGAGGTCAGGGAGGTGGAGAGCCCAGTGGGGAGGATTTGGATTCTACCCTGTGTGATGGCGGAAGGCTTGGAGGCTTATGGGCAGAGGAGTGACGTGATATGACTTCAGCTCTAAAAGGACAGTTCCAGGTGCTGTGCAGAGACCCACAGCAGGGGTCAAGGGCAGGAGCAGGGAGGCTCAGTAAGAGGCTGTTGCAACCATCCAGGTGAGAGATGGTGGTGGCTTGCACTGGAAGAGCAGCCGTGGGGGAGGGAGAAGAGCGTGGATTCCGGATGCAACCTGAAGACGGAGCCAACAGGGTTTGCTAATGGATGGAAAGTGAGGTATGAGAGAGAGAGAGGCGTCAAGGACGAAAGGTGCCTAGAGTTTTGGCCTGAGCACCAGGAAGAATGCAGTTGCCATGAACCAATAAATTGCCTCTTACGCTGAAGCCCATTTGAGTTGGAGTTTTATCACTTGAAAATTTTTTTAAAACCTTGACTAATTCAGAGACTAACAGGTAGGCCAGAGGTAGCAGGGTAGGGAGTGGAGAGGAGAGGACAGATGGGAGAGACAAGGGAAGGTGCCTGCTTGGATGTAGCAGAGATGGGGTCTCAGGATGGAACTAGAACGACTCTGGGGTTTCCAGCCCAGGTGCTTGGGAGTACGGCAGCCTCACTGATGGGACGTACAGGCTCAGACCAGCGTTCGGCTTTTCCTTTTTAGCATCTTAACTTCTAGGTACCAGCTGCTGGAGCTTTGGAGAGAGCCCAGGACTGGAGATAAAACATTTGTTGCATGCCTCCAATGAGCCAAGCACAGGGCCAGGCTCACTGTGTACAATTTTTCCAACCGTGACAAAACGCTAATCAGATTAGTATGCTATTTGACAGATGAGGAAGCAGAAGCTTACAGAAGTTATGGGGCTTGCCCAAAAACATACAGTTAGAACTAAAGATCTGCGAACCACCCAGGAGAAACAAAGCCCTTTGCCTCTAGGTTTCATTATGAACCCCCAGGATGGAGGTCAAGAGACTTAGGGTCCAGCCCTCGCTCTGCCACTTTCTCCCGTGTGACCTTGGGTGAGGTCGCATCCCACTTCGCGCTCGACTTTCCCGTCTGGGAAACGTCAAGATTGGGCACAATGACGTCCCCAACTCATTACAACCCTCATCCCCCCAGCTCTGCTCGGGCTTCGGAGAACCAGGGTAGGCAGAAGCGATGTTTGCCACATAGGTTGAGCACCTACTGTGCGTGGCACCTTCTCCTGGGACGAGACCAGAGGAAGGAGAGGCTGTGACCTTGCCACGGTCTGCGGTCTGATGAGGACTCCCAGACTGGTGGGGGCTGGAAGCGCAGGGCTGCAGCAAACAGCTCTGCAGGGAGACACCGGGGAACCCAGCCAAGCTCCCGCGCACGAAGGCTCACAGCATATGGTCTGCATTTCATACATCATTTACAAGGAGCCGTAGCCATTTTGCAAAGTCTCTTCCTGCTCCCAGAGCGTTTGGGCTTTGGTTTCTGCCTTTGCTGATCCAGCTTCTGACCTTGACACTGTCCGCTTCCACCACTACCAGTCACCACAGACAGTATTTTCCTGTAAGTTTGGGAGATCCAGGTCAAAGTGAACTGAGTCACTTCCCCGTGATGGACTCGCTAATGTAAAGAGTGTGCGTGATCCAGGTCCTGGGAGATGGGCCTGGCGAAGGTAAAGCAGCATGTGAGGGCTGCCAAGGATGTCTGGGAGGGCACCCTGAGCGGTGAGCAGCAGGGCACGGAGGGCACACGGAGTCGTGCAAGTAACGCTCGCATGGGA
This sequence comes from Grampus griseus, assembly GCF_964374135.1. NCBI lineage: Eukaryota > Metazoa > Chordata > Mammalia > Artiodactyla > Delphinidae > Grampus > Grampus griseus. The sequence continues at coordinate 153,485,090 of NC_139017.1, read as the reverse complement.
CCTGCTGAGCAATGCCGACGCTGCCAGAGTAAGGTCTCCACTCGGAGCTGCTGTGACACAGCAATGTGGGAAAACGCCCACGGTAGAGTCCACTGCCTCTCTTAAGTTACGTTTTAGCAAGCACATCACTGTGACAGAACAGCTGGGGAGATGCGAGTAATACCAGGGAGCCCTGGAAACGCGGGCCGTGTACAGGTGGGGCAGGCCCGTGCCTGGTTCATGGTTCTCTCCAGAGCTTGGAACATAGTATGTGCTCACTGAATAGCTGCTAAGCAAATGAATGGATGACCTGAGTGAACAGCCTGCAGCCGTATGCACCAAGTGATGGGCCCCCATGGCAGAGGGCTCCTCCCAGAACTGCTCCCAGCACCCGCCCAGGACTTCAGGGACCCCAGATACAATGGAAATGGGTCACCTGCCCCAAAGAGAGGAAAAAACCCATCTCTCATTCTTGCTCACTCTCTCTCTTCCCCTTTCAGTCTCTGGCTCTGCGGCTGGAAGAAAACAAGAAAGGTCCCCTCGCCCATGCTAGGATTTTCTCCCCAAGCCTGGAGCTTCCCAGCTCCGCCATCCTTCCAAAGCTGGACCAGCAGCTTACCGCCTAGGACAAGGGGAAGAGGGGATCTCTGGGCTTCCACCCCACCTCTTAGGCTCAGTTCCTACATGGCTACCGTGGCCACGGAGCCTGCTGGGCCAACGTCAGCCTCCCATCTGGCAGAACGCACACACATCCCCTCCCTGTCCTGGGGTGCCCATCCCCAGGCTGAACCCAAGGGGGATGAAGATGGCCCAGGGAATCCTAAGCAACAGAGCTGCTGGCCTGAAGGAACATGAGCCTCACGCAGATTCTCATTCTCTCCTAATTCTTTCGTTCCACAGAGTTATGGAAGATCTGCCCTGTTCCAGACACCTTGCCCAGCACTGGGGTGGGTCCCACAGGGGCCAAGCAAAAAGTTCCCTGTCCTTGTGGAGCTGACATTCCAGTAGAAAAGAGAGTCAGTAAACCACCAGCCAACAAAAGAAAAAGACTATTTCAGGTGGTGATAAGCACAACAAAGGCAACACGAGGTGTGCTGGGTTTTCCGTTTCTTCCCTTGAAATCGATTCCATTCTCAGACCCCTACGCCTGCTCTGTGCTCTGGGGTTCGAGCCCTGTGGACTGCATCCCAGGGCTCCCTTGCTGGCGGCTTCGAGGATTCAGACAACAAGGAACCGGGCAGGAAACGAGGGCTCCAGAGGAGAGAGGTACAATGTTTCTTCTCCTGCCCCCTCCCTGCCTTGCTGCCTGGGTCTGCAGCGCTGATCCTTCTGTGACAGAGCCTCCAGTGTCTCCAGGCTCTGACAGCACCCCTTCCTCCAGGGTCGCCAAGGTCCCTGGGTGCTAACAGCTTCCCTCATTTGCTGGTCACCAGATTCCCTTATACTTGTCACATCTCTTCAGATTCCCAGCTGAACGGGACTTGCCCTTCCTGCTGGGCCCCTGACTGATACAGGCAGATGCGATAGAAGGTGCTGGGAGATAGGGGTGGTCAGGGAAGCGGCGGGTTCAGGCCCGGGTTGTTCAAGGAGAAGAACAACAGTCAATGTGGCTGGGACGTACTAGGTGAGGGGGAGACAGAGAGAAAGTGAAGTCAGGGGTGACATTCATAGTATTCAACAACGGGCTGGGCACGGGCATAATCCAGCCAGAGGAGACTCCCAGCTCTAAAGGGCTGTCACACCTGCTGGACAGGAGTCCTGGGTGATCAGACAGGTGGGCAGGGGTGTACCAGCCAGGATCCCAGCAGAACAACGATGCTGCACGTGCGCGGGCTCACGTGAGGACAGTTTAATAAAGGGACTGTTTAAACAGGTGTGTGCAGGGACATCACAAGGATGGTACGGATCTCTAGGACTGCAGAATCCCCAGCAAGAGGGTGCAGGAGAGAGCAGTTGCCAGATGCAGACAGAGCTGTGTAGAGAGGAACGGAACACACTCAAGCTGCAGTGGCCCCACGGGGAGGGCACCCATGACATCGACACCCAGCCTCACTCTCTCCCTCCCCCCACCCTCCTGTTGGCGACACCCACTGGCCATGGCCGCCCAGGAGCCAGAGAACATCCTGATGGATCACGTCCTAGATCTAGAACAGTGTGGAGAAGCCTGAAGCCTGGATCTTAGGAGACAAATGGGAAATTTCCAGCTCTCTGATAGGTAAGACCTTGAAAGTCACAGTAAGAAGTTTAGGATTTCAGGCTAAGCAGAGTGGAAGAATACTGGGAATGAGAGTCACAGAATCTCACTTGCACCCTTTTTCTCCATCCACGGGGAGGCGATGGAACGAGCTCTGCTCTTGACATCCTGGACCAAACACCTCCCAGAAGCACTTTGTGGTGGTGGTTGGGAGACAGGAGGGGGTTAAGGGAGTGTCCTGAGAACTAAGCCACCAGGGCAGGCCTGTGGTGACAAACAGCTCAAGAACCTCAGGGACCTCCAGCCTGCAGGGGACAAACCCACAAGCTCAGCATACAGGACCATCTCAAATATGATGGAATTTCACCAGCCCTAAGAAACCAGAAAATGCCCAAGGTTTTCCTTGAGGGGAACAGGGGAGGAGAGCCTGAGGAAGCGGGCAGAAGTCCCCCCCAGACCCACACTTGCCAGGCTGAGAAATGGGAGGCTGGTTTTGAAAGCCTGCCCGCGTGTTTCTTTCTCTAACCATCACGAGGTTTCGGCAGGGATGCAGGAGACAGAAGAGGCTACCACCTTCCTGTACTCTGTCTATGAGACAGGGGGATGAACTATACACTGAATGACCCCCTTGGGTCCTAGGAGTGTTTGGAGTTTACAATCCCAAGGTTCTACAGACCACCAGGAAGGATCTGGGGCTTAAATTTTCCATAGCCTCTACGTTGGGGTCAGGAAAATTCCTAGACTTGGACTCAGAAGCCCAGGGTTCGAGTCATCACCTGCATGTAACAGGTGCACAGAAATGCTGATTTAAGGTAAGAGAGAGAAACCCGATGACTAGGATAATAGCCCGTGCGTTCTCATCCCACCCATATGTGAGCCAGGCATGGGCTCTGCCTATGTCCCTTTGGTCCTTTTTCACATTATCTCACCCAGAGTCTGAGCCAGATATTATGATGCTCATTTCACAGAAGAAGAAACTGAGGTTCAGAGAATCTAAGTCCCTCCCTGCCAGCCCTGCAGCTGGTCAGCAGAGGAGGCAGGCCCAGGACTCTGATGGTATAAGCCTGGGCCCTCCACCACCGTCCCTCCCATCTGTAGGGAGAAGGACACAGCCCCAAAGCCTGGGTTCCCTCTGAAGATGCTGGAGTCTCTGGAGAGAGCTCAGCCCGGTGCTTCCATTCCCAGCCTCGCTAGGTGGAGGCTGGATCCTGCCTGATTCATTCTTTTAATCAGGGACAGAGTGGTGGCAGCAGCTTCCTGAAGAAGTCTTCAGACTCTTATTAAAACTAAGTTATTGCTTTAATAACCACAGGGCGGAGGCAGCTGCGGCTGGGGGCCTGTGGGCTCTCAGCCGTCCCCGGGAGTCCTGATGAGCAGGGCATTGTCACATGGCACTGGGGCACTCCTGTCCCTTCACTCCACATTATATGCCTTTCTTTCTCCTAGTCCCAAGGCCACAGGGAACGGGGAGCTGTCTTGGCTGGTGTCTCTCTCACAATTAGCCGTGTGGACAAAACAAACACTGGGTTCTGGAGGCGCTTCTGAAAAGTATGCCCATATGGGTTCTGGCTCCAGCCCCAGAGATGGGATCAAGCTAAGCTTTAAAAAAATATGACTCAGAGAGGTTACATAATTTGTCCAAGGTCACACAGCCAGCCAGAGGACGCACAGGGGCTTGAACCCACATCCATATACTCTTTCCATTCCATCACACAGCCTCAGTGTGTCTTGCCTGGGTGCTGAAAAAGGCACCTATTCCTGGGACAGGTGTAGCATCACCTGGACAGACATACCTAGCAATGTCACTGTGACTTGGGGCCAATTGCCTCATTTGTCTATTGCTCAAATTCTTCAGCTGTTGTACGGGTTATCAGGTCATTATGGACCTTGAATGAGATAACAAATGTAAAATTGTTCTGTACACTGTAAAGTGCAGTGCACCTCGAGGATGTGTGAGCCTAGGGCTATGGGGAAAGGCAGACTTCAGCAGATGTTAGGGCAGGGGGTTGGGAGCAGCAGGGGAGAGCAGAGGGGAGGGGATGCGGGCTGGGAAAGGATGACAGAGTCCCAGCAGGTTCCAGGGAAGAGGCACACACAGAGACATGTGAGGCAAGAGCCGGAGCCAGGCTCAGGGAGACAGGAGGCATCCTGGCCGGACCACACAGGGCTGGGCTGTGGCGGGGGGGATCCTGAGGTGTTAACAGCAAGGAACCAGAAGACCACACTTCTCTGGAATAGAGCAAGAAGTGGCCAGCGCCGTGCCACACCTCCAGCCTCTGAGCCTCAGTCTTCCCTCTGTCCAATCGAGAAAATATGTCTACTTTCCCGGGCTGTTGTGAGGATCAGCATGTATGTAAAGTGCCTGAGTATAATAGGTGTTCAATAAACCATTTCCATTATGATAAGGATGGTGAAGATTTTGTAAAATGGTGAGGATTATGTAAAAATTACTTACGATCTCTGAGTCTGTTTTCTAGTCTGTGGAATATAAGTAATCAGATCTACGCCACAGTGTCCTTGTCCTCTTTCCAACCCATGGAGTGATATGGAACCTACAGATGGACATGGTAGTCAGACAGGCTTTGGCTCCTTCCAAGAGCTCTCAGCTCCCCATGAAAGGTGGTGAGCTCCCCATCCTTGGAGACATCCAAGGAGACATGAGATGACCTTGTGTCAGTGAGGGAAGGTGATCAATTTCAGGCAAGGGGCTGGGCTCAAGGCCAAGAGCCCTTCCAGCTTGGAGGATACACGATTCTACAACTCTGCAAGCTCTTATATAATCAGACTGCCCAGGCTGGCCCGTGGTAAACACGACCTTACACTTGGAGTCAGAAGGCAGTGAGCTGAATCTCTTCTCAGCTTCTTGGTTTTTCTCAGAAGCTGCCTGTTCCTGCCGCTGGCTGGCTCCACACCTGCAGGTGCCCCTGCTCCCCGTCCCGGCAGCCCCAGGCCCAGACCCAGCAGGTGTGTTTGGAGAAGTACAACCCAAGTGTCACCCTGTACATGTTCCCCAGCTCAATCATAGTCCCAGTTTTCTTTGCTGTTTAATCCCCAAATCAATATGTGTTCATACATATTTAATCGGGAGGCTGTTTTTATTAAAGGGGGGATAGTTCTACATCTTTCTCCCCACCACTTAGAAGGCTTCTGCCAGTCACGAGGAAGATGAGTAGATTAATGGAGGAAAGGCTTAAGCACGGGCTGGGCCTGGTACCCCAGCCAAGCCAGAGAAACTGAGAGCACCACTCCTGGGCCGTCCCTTCTGCATGGGGCTGGCGTCCTGCTGCTTCCCAGCTTCCTCTCCCCCAGGCCACCTGCAGCTCATCCGTCACCCCCAATTCCCACTGGAGGTCCCTGCCTAGGGATGCTCCCTGGGGTCCTTCCAGGCCTGCCCTCCAGCTTCCCCCCGCTAAGGAGCCAGAAGAACAGGGGCCAGCTGCCTGTTGGATGTCAGAGAGTGGAGGTCACCCTCAGCCTTGCCTTCCAGAAGTAATAGATTTCTCCTTCCAACTCCGAGTCAAGGCTGAACAGAATAAATTATCGCCCTTTCACAGCGTAATCACTGTCACACTTAGCCCCAGCTGCCATCTGCTTCTTCACCAGAATCCCCACGTAGCCAGGCTGGAAGGAACGAGAGGAAGCGTGGACCTGGCAGTCACCATGCTGGCCAAAGAAGGACAAAGAGAAGAACACTCTGGGGCCTGGAGCAGGACAGAGGCGGCCCGGACAAGCTTCTCAGCCCTCTGTTAAAACAGGGCTGGGACAGTCATAAGCGGGTGGCAACATGTCAAGTCCCAGCTACACGACATCACATTTCATCCTGGTTGCATCTCTAAGAGACGGAGCCTATACTATTTTTTTTTAAGTATAGTTGATTTACAGTGTTGTATTACAATGCACAGTGATTCGGATATATATATACACTCTTTTTCAGATTCTTTTCCATTATAGGTTATTATTGAATATAGTTCCCTGTGCTCTACGGTAGGTCCTTGTTGTTTATTTTATATACAGTAGTGTGTATCTGCTAATCCCAGACTCCTAATTTATCCCTCCCCCTCCTTTCCCCTCCGGTAACTGTAAGTTTGTTTTCTCTGTCTGTGAGTCCATTTTTGTTTTGAAATAAGTTCTTTTGTATCATTTTTTTAGATTCTACATACAAGTCATGTCACGTGATATTTGTCTTTCTCAAGACAGAGCCTATTCTTATCATGCACATTTTGCAGAGCAGGAAACTGAGGATCTGGGGTCCCACAAATAGGAAGTAGCAGATGCTGGACTGGGGACAGGACCCACGGTTGCCGAGTCCGTGCTCTTAGCTGTTGGGCTGCCCTATCCCCCACTCCATTATGCAATAGTCCTCTCCTGCTCTACACAAGCTGGGGGCCATTTAAGGTGACACCTAGAAACCAGACTAGTTCAGGAGCACCAGTTACTGGCAGGAAATTGCCAGCCGCAGAGGAACCTGGGGACTTCGGGTGGGGTCAGTGCCTCAGCTCACAGCCATCACCTCCCTCTTCTACCCCTTTGGGGACTCATGCCTAACTTCCACCTCCTCTGTGCTCGGAGCTGGGCTGCACGGATGAGCAAAACCCGGCACGGTCCCTCCCTCATATGACGAACTGTGTTACAGGCGAGACTGATATCAAACAGTGACACCATGGAGGTGTGTCTGCAGACACGGCCGAGGGTCCTGGTACAGCGTGTCTCTGCCTGGCGCCCTCTTTTCATCCCTGAGCCCCCCCTGTTGGTCACCTAGCTTCCTGCAGCTCGCCCTTCAGCCGAGGCACCGTGCTATGGGCTCTGGGACTGCCCTGTGCCTCCCCTTCCAAGAACTCACCCCGCTCTGCTCGCAACGACTGGGTTGCAGAGACCAGGTCTGTCTTATTCACCATCGCATCTTAGGCGTCACTGCAGGAGAGAATAAAGTTGAGGGAGGAGGAAAGAAGGAAGGCAGGGAGGAAGGGAGAAAGGACAGGAGAGGGAAAGGAAGGGAGAGAAGGTGAAATCGGAGGAGAAAGAAAGAATAAGGGGAGAAATGGGGAGAAGGGGAAGAAACTTGGGCCACTTTTGAAAGACCAGATGCACCCCCAGAGACCCTACGCTCTCCTCTCATCCTGGGCTGAAGTTTGACCTGGTTGCCAGGAACTGGCCAAGATGGTAACAGCAGGAGACCAGCTGCAGTAGGAAAGAGTTAGGTCTTCCATGGGTTTCCCAAGAGGACAACTGGGACTTAACCCCTTTGCAGAGGTCTGGGGTCCACGCCTCTCTTCCCAAAGCTGCCAGAGGCAGAGGGAGGGACACCATGACCTCCAACCATTGACTTTATATCTAACGACTCCGTGAACTTGACAAGAGACTGCGGCAGAACCACCGCAGGGTGCCCTTCCGGCCAAGGAGCCTATGGCCAGTGCTCAGGGACACGCAGAGCTTCTCCAGAAGCTTGTGTGTCTCCCAGAGGAAGCCTTTCCCACGCAAGGTCCTCAGGACCACCAGCCAGAAGGGCCCCACGGACACTGCGCTGTCCTGGGCTGACACAACCAGCCGGCCCCCGCTAACTGCTTGACAGTTCGTGTTCGACAACGGGATTAATTCCTGAACAAAACAGATAACGTAGGCAGTGCGATTCCTCATTTAGCTGTCAGATCAGGATAAAAAATGTGTGAGAGAGAAAAACCCAAGGGAAAAAAAATTGGATAATGATAAATTGTGACTGAACGCTCCAAAGAAACACAAGCCGTCTCTCCCATCGTGTTGTGCCCACTGTCACTTAATTTTGAAAATATTCTAAGTGCTCGGGGCCTTCTCCTTGGCACTTGCCAGCTTTGCCTGAGAAGCGCCTCATCCCCTTTGGTCCACAGTCTCATTTCCTCTGCAAATACAGCACATACAGCAATGCATCAGAGACCCAGGTGGACACACGAGCCCAGACGCCCTCCTGCCTCTCCTCCCTGCCCCGCCGGGCTCTCCCATCACACAGCCCCTCTTGCTGCCACTCCCCAGAGGAGGGGCCTTCGTTCTGCAGATTTTTACAGTATCATTACGATGCTGGCTCAGAAGGGAGACGGAGGAAAGAGAAAAAAAATGTTTTTGCTGTGATAAGCGTCAACTCTGCCAGTACCTTAAGAGGACTGTTGTTTGCAAAATGCATCATCATCCAAACGTACGGAAGCTGTACAGTGGAGCAAGTTTTCCCAGATCAGAAATTGTTTGGCTGTCCCCGGGGGGCAACAGAGGAAAAGCTCTTCTTTAGATGTTTCGTCGCACCACACAAGGGTCAGGTGAAACATTAGCAGGCCCTCAGGGACTCCTCAGGGCCTGACCAGCGCCCTCTCCCCCAGGAGGGCCTAGAACCTCATGCCTCGGCCAAGGAAGCTCGTTTCCCTGATAATCTCTAAGAACAGGAAGTGGCCTGCTGAGCAGAGATGCTTTGGGTCTGAAGGCGGGGGTGGGACGTGGTGACTTGTAGAGAGTCAGCCTGCCTGAGGATGTGTCTGTGGCCTCTTGGACACCAACAAGGGTCGATGACAGGTCCTTTCCTCTCTGAGTGCCTGTTTGCCCATCTGTGGTCTGGAGGAGCTCAGGGGCTAAAAGGAGCGGGCTTCTGGGACAGGCACCATAGTGCAAGGATGGCCTGGGGTTTGGGTTAAGAAACACCCACCTGGGGTGGATCAGCCCAAAACCTCCTAGAAAAGAGCAAATCAGGAGATGGCTCATCCAGTGGGAGAGGAAAAATAGACGTGCCATTGCCAAAGGAGATCCTAATGCTGGCCAGAAACGGAGAATGAGTCAGACAGCCTCACATCAACCCTACGAAGCAGGAACTGTCGCCCCCCTTTTAGAGATGGAAAACTGAGGCTGAGAGAGATAGAATACCTTGCCCAGAAACGTAGGCCCATGCTTGCCACTGTCTCACCACAATATCCAATCTATCATCAAGCTCTGAGTCTCTGGACTCAGCCCACATCCCTCTATCCTAACCACCGCCTTAATCCAAGACGCCACCATCCTTCCTGGAACTGCTACAGGAGCCTCCTGGCTGGCCACCCTGCCTCCAGTCTAGTCTCCCCACCATCAACCAGAGACTGACTTATAAGATGCAATATCGCATTAGCCCCACCTAAACGCATCGTTGGCTCCACGTTTCCCTCCAGGTGAAACCCAGCCACCTTAACAAGGTACTCCAGGCTCTCTCCAGTCTCCACCCACTTCCATACACCTTCATCTCTTGCTGTTTCATCTTCACACTCCAGCCTCAGCCATCAGAACCACTCTTCGTTTTCCCCAAGGGGCAAATTCTCTTTGCTTCTGGCCCTTTGCCCACGCTGTTCCCTCTGCCTGGTACACCCTCTCCCTTCCCTTTTATCTGGTTCTATCACCCTGAGGTGTCACCTCGTTTAGGAGCCTTCTGTGAGCCCCAGCTCACGCTAATTTCCCACGCCCCTCTATTCTCTCCTGCATCACATCTACTGAAATCACTAGCATGTTGTCGGGGACCCCAATGGCCCAGAACTTAGAGAAATTGAGGACTGTGTCTACCTTCTTCATCATTGTACCCTGAGCACCCAGTAGGCACACAAGAACTATTTGCTGGGCCAATGATTGATGTAATGAATGAATGAATGAGAGAATGAACGATGAGGCCAGAGGGGGCTCTCCTCCGTATATCCAAATGTCCAAAAAGCCCAGGCAAGTCCATCAATAAGGCAAGCATTCGCTCCTCACAGCCTGTCCTTGACTGGGAGTCGGGTGATGGATTTCCAGAGGTGATACATGGGAGCACGAGAAGGGCGTAGTGGATGCGTGGAAGAATAGAGTATAGATTTCTATAGATTAATCATTTGTCATCCCTGCCACTCGGCACACTCGTACACACACTCCTCCCCTCCCCGGACCTCCCCGTTCCCATGAAGAAGCACAACTCATCCTGGCCTTGGACCTTGCAACAGGGGCACACACACTCACAACACACACACACAGCAACATAAACACATGCAGAGAGACACATCACGCAAGTGTGTCCATCACGAAACCCCTCAAACACACAAATTCAGACACACACTCTGCACCGAATCTTAATTCACAGCTTCCCTGCCACCTAGGACACACACACACACACACACACACGCGCGCGCGCGCGAGAAGTGCACACTTACGGTGACACACACACACTCACAAATCTTCTCTCATTGCCCTTACTGTCTTCACCTTATTCCAAGCTCCCCTCTGTCTTCCTTACAGAGTCCCTCCGGGACTGAGGCTGGGGCACTGAGCCCTCTCTCTTTTTTCTCCAGGGGAGAACACAGACATCACCTCTCTGGGCACCCCCGAGACCCAGCTATCCAAGCCACTGGGCTGCTCCCCAGCAGTCCCCTCCAGAACTGTGTCCTGTATCCTCACATCAAATCCCCTACATCATAGGTGAAGGACAGAGGGGAAGGCAGGTAGACTCAGAGTGAAGCCCCTGGTTTTCTCCACTCGCCGTGTGGGTTACATGTGCCTTGTGAGTTGCTTCCTGTCTTATGCAGAGTTGCTGAGGAAGAAATTGAAAAGGGACAGACTCTCTTTCATCCCAAATGAAGAGGGAAGAGCCCCAGCCTCTCCCTGGCCAGCCAGTCTGCTTACTGCAGGGAAGATAAGGGTCAAAGGGCATCGCTCCCCTCAACATCCAATAGGCCCTGTACCTGCTGTCCCAGAGGTCCCTTCCCTGGCACCCAGGGCCCGAGGTATCTCCTCCCTTCTCAGGGCCACACCCTCTACTCCAACACCTCCCAAAGACCACCCCCGCAAATGCCTCCTGGGGCCACAGACCCAGCGTCTTCATGCATCTCTCCAAACTATAGAGTAGTTATTTCACACACACACACACACACACACACACACACACACACACACTCCCCCAAGCTCCATACCCACCAGCCATGTAAGTGCTCTGAGTTCCCTGAAGCCCATAGGGTCATCTTGGGGCTCCCTCTGTCTCAACAACACTTGAAGACACTCAGCCGTGTCCTAGTCACTCTCTGAGGCCCTCTTAACTCTCAGGTTTTCCCACACTCCCTGTGCTGGTCATCTGCAGAAACACTGAGGTTTCACCCTGTGCTGCCAGGGAACATGGCTCTTGGCCCTCTTCCAATCTACCATCCTGACTTCTTGTTATTGGAAACTAAACCCCTTACATGCCCCACCCTCCCCAAAGCCCAAAGACCCAGACACCCGGGTCTCCGCCTACTCCCAGTAGGAGCTACTTCACTGCACTGGTCACAGCCCAACAGGAATGTCAGTTATTGTATCCATTCACTTATTCCCTCATTTGTTTACTAAGCAAACACATCACTGCTCGCTCTGCACTGTGCCCGAAAGGATGGGCAGTACCTCTACCAAGGGCCCGGCCCATGGAGCTTGCCATCCACAGAGACCCAGACACTCAGAAGAGCCAAGTCCAAGCGCAGGGAGATAGCTCAGAGCAGGAGGAGGGCACTGCTGGCTGCAAGTCAGCAGGCAACGACCTCGGCCCAGGTCCGGGGTCCCCTTCAAGACTTACGAAGAAGAGCTTTCTTACAACAAAATGGCAAACGAGTTCTGCCCCCGCTCCCAAGCGTGGTGGATCACAAACCTGCCATGCAGAGGGGGGCGATCTCCAACTGCAACCCCAGAGATGCAGCAGAAAGAATCAGCCCTTCCTGACCTCGTCTATTTGGTCTCTGCTTACACTCTGCGTACCAACTGACACACCAGCTTCTTAACTTTCTGAAGGACTGGATGAGAACAAAGAGCAGACACAGACCCACACAGAGGGCTCCACTGAGGCGCACAGAGATAGTTATTTCCTCCAGGGGATGCCTGTTCGTTGCCAGGGGCTTTACAAGCATTAAAATGCAGGGACCCTGAGCTCCGCAGACCCTGCCTCTCCCAGAGAGGCTGAGCTGGGCTGGGCTGGGCTGGGCTGAAAGGGGCTTCTGGTGCCCCTGCTACTGGACTCAGTTTCCTGGAGCCTCTATTTCCTCCCTGGAGAGCCCTTTCATTCCAGCACCTCTGTGGACGCTGAGGTCCAGAAGGGGGGTACGTGGCACCAGATTCCACTGCTTTTCATCTCAGTCACACTCAAGTTGTTTCAGCATCCTGCCTGCTGCCTCTCTCTTCCCATCTCCCTCTGAAGTCGTTAAATAAAGATGGCTGTAGATTACAGCCATTTCAGCTGCCTGGAGTGGAAACTTCTCAGGCTGCCTCCCCTTTTGGTATTAGCCTGTTGCTCTGTTGGGGGGGAGGGGAGTCTGAAGTCCCTGCTCCAGGTTGGCCAACACCAGGCCTTCTCCCTCCCACAAGTCATGTGCATTTGTGCAGGAATGACTAGGCATCTCTTTGTTTACCATCCTCCCAGGAAACTTTGCAATGACTTTACAGGCCCTGTGAGCACCGAGCTGGGCATCTGTGGAGATGCTGTCAAGGGCCCCAACATGGGCTCCCAAGAATGGCTTGGGGAGCCCTCTGTGGTGCTGAAGACAGGTTCCACACCTCCGTCATCTGAGAGTTTAAAATCAGCCTCCTGATCATGGTCTGCTCAGCACTGCACTGTGGGAAGATGGCCAGCACCTCACCTCCCTTGCTAGTACAAATTTGACTTCCTTTGGGCAAATTTCCTCTCCCCCACCCTTACCAAGCTTCTGTCTTCCATCCTGCTCTCTCTATTGGCCCTGCCATCCTTCCCTGCAGCTCAAACCTTCCAGTGGTAAGTCTGTCAGTGGCAGCAGAGTGAAGTTTTCAGAATGCAAGTCACGTCACCCCACTGCTGTAAACACACAGTGGCTTCCCTTTGCTCCTACAGTAAAAATTAAATTCCTTGATTTCTTGACGTACAAGGCCGCGCATGCACTGGTCCTAGGCCACCATCCCAGCCTCACCCCTACTGGCTTTTTGCTGTCCTGCTACCATCCCTTGGCCTTCCCTGGGGTGGGTCTTTGTCCAAACTTGCCCCTCCCCTTCTTTGTCTAACACATTCACCTTACAGAGCTCGGCTCCTGTGTTGCATTCTCTAGGAAGTCTTCTCTGGTCCCACCATCCAGGCTAGGTCCTCCTAGGATTGCTGTCTTAGAATTGTTCTTTCTTTCTAAGCACTTGCCTTGGTTTTAATTAATCACTCATTTCTGTGACTATTTGACTAGTACCTGCCCTTACATTCCCAATAGACTGTAAGTTCCATGAGAATAAAGACTTTGTGTGTTTTTACTCAGAGTCATCACCAAGACCTAACACAATGTCTTGACCATTATGGGCTCTCAGTACACATTTATTGGATGGACGGATGGATGGATGGATGGATGGTTGAGAAGATGCTCATTTCTGCGGGTATGAGGGGGCCGGCAGCTTCCTTCCAGGCCATCCCAGTTCTCAGATCATGCCATTTTATCAGACCAAATGGGAGCGTGGCTCCTGGGAAAAGAAATAAGAAACAGACCCTTCCTTGCAGCCCCACTTTGATTGCTCAGTGCCGTAGAATGTCAAGGGCAAGGGCCTGGGCGTGAGACTGGATCCCTGAGCAATACACCCTTTACGACATGAAACACGATGACTGCAGAAGCCCCAGAGCTAACAATCCCGGAACCTCACAGACCAGCCCACCTCCCGGTAGGACTCAATTTAAACAAGCCAGCTTCAGGTTTAGAACCAAGGCCAGAAAAATAGACTAGGAAAATTCTGGAAGTCACAGAGATGTTGTGGTGCTAAGAGGGACCAGAACCTAGAAATCCAGACCCTTGATTTCAAACCTGATATTCACCCTCTCAAAACATGACCCAGGCTGTCTTCTCTCACTCTCATTCCTGTCCCCAAGCCAGGCCCCGTAGACGGGCTTCAACCTGCAGAACCCAGCACTGAGGCCTTTGGTTATTTCTTCCACCCCTTTGAGGGGTGGCAGTGACTGACAGCTCATTCCTCGGTCCCCACCCATCCCCAACACACACCCCACCCCATCAAGCCCCAGGTTTTGTTCTGAAGATACCACGCTCTTCGATGCTGCTAGAAATTACAACGCACTTTCCCTGGTTAGTCACCCCTGTCACTAAAACCAGGGAAAGAACCTGCTTCTTGTCTCCCAACCCTCTCCTCCCAATGCCTTTTCAAAGAGAAGGGGAAAACCACACAGCGACAAGAGCGACACCCCCTTGCCGCTCCAGGCATTTTAATGAATTCCAGCCTTCAGGGAGAAGGACGGCTGTGTTAACGGTGCCGGTGAAAAATGAGGGGAGGAACAGTGAAGCAAATTTCTTTTTATTGACTTTTAGTGAGCTATTTAATCCAAACAGCTCATTATCTGCAATATAAATATACTATATAATGGATTTTGCAATAAGAACAATTAGTTTTGCAATTAGCATGAGAATAAGCTCTCCCCCACTGCAGAGCAGGCAAGGTCCAGACAGTGGGAGCTGGGGGAAGCTGGGGGATGGGGGGAGAGGTGGGAGGGAGGGAAGAAAGCAGCTCTCCAGGTGGAGAGGGCAGGGCTGCCCCCAATCCCAACCCCACTGCCCAGCGGGGCCCCAGATGGGCAGGAGCATTGCCAGTAGACAAGAGAGCAGAGCCACGCAGGTAGCTGTGAAAAGCACAAGCTTCCAGCAGATCTGCGCTCAAGGCTCAGCTCCATCACTTACCAGCTGTGCAACCTTGGGCAAGTCACTTAGGGTCTCTGAGACTCCGCTTCCTCATTTGAAAACACAGGCATCACTCTAATATCTCCTCATGGAGTTGTTAGGAGGATGACGGGAGGGGATGCGTCTGTCCCTGGCACAAGAGTACGTCCTCAGCGAACACTCCTGAGGGCGCTGAGCTGGGATTTCTTTGCATCTCCAGGGCTTACCTCCAGGAAGGAAAGGAATGATGTCTGTCTAGCTCACCACTGCATCCAGCCAGTACACAGTGGGCACTTGATAAATATTTGTTGAATCAATGTTGCCAAGTAAATGAAACTCAGTGGCTGCTTCCCTGCTGTTGGTAGCAGCAGCCTTGTCTCAGGGAAACTTGCAGACAAGCATACTGGCCGGGACCAGCCTGCGAAAAAGAGCACCTCTGCAGCCCCATTTCTTTTTTTTTAAATTGAAGTATAGTTGATTTACAATATTATGTTAGTTTCAGGTGTACAGCAAAATGATTCAGTTATACATATATATGTATATATCTGTATTCTTATTTTTCGATTCTATTCCATTATGGTTTATTACAAGATACTGAATAGAGTTCCTTGTGCTCTACGGTAAATCCCTGTTGTTTATCTATTTTATATGTGGTAGTGCACGTCTGCTAATCCCCTACTCCTAATATATTCAACACACACCCCCTTCCCCTTTGGTAACCATAAGTTTGTTTTCTATGTCTGTGAGTCTGTTTCTGTTTTGTAAATAAGTTCATTTGTATCATTTTTTTAGATTCCACATGTAAGCGATATCACGTGATATTTGTCTTTCTCTTCTGACTTCACTTAGTGTGATAATGTCTAGGCCCATCCATGTTGCTGCAAAGGCCATTATTCCATTCTTTTTATGGCTGAGTAACATTTCCTTCTGTGTGTGTATGTGTGTGTATATATATATCACATCTTCTTTATCCGTTCATCTGTTATGGACACCTAGGTTGCATCCACGTCTTGGCCATTGTAAATAGTGCTGCTATGAATGTTGGGATACGTGCATCTTTTCTAATTAGAGCTTTTGTCTTTTCCGGATACAGGCTCAGGAGTGGGATTGCTGGATCACATGATACCTCTATTTTCAGTCTTTTAAGGAACCTTCCTATTGTTTTCCATGGTGGCTGTACCCATTTACATTCCCAGTAGCCCCACTTCTTGACTCTCCCAACCTGCTCTCTCTGCTGCCCCTCCGCCAGCTTCTCAGCATCAGGGCCTCCCACCATGCCCCCACCTCTCGGAGGCCCCAGAGCTTTCCTGAACATCACTTACCTTCAGCCCTTGTCCCTCCAGCTGCCCGCAGCCCCTCACCCCTGCCCTGAACGGGAAAGGTGAGCACACTGGTGCGCTCACCAGATATAACGGGGAGGTGTGCCCATTATATCTCGCAGGCAAAGAGGTCAGGCTGGCTGTGGGGCTTTCCAAATGTCCCCAACGTGGTAGAGAGCACCAGTTAAGGCAGAGACTCTCAGCCAGACAGCCTATGTCTGGATCCAGGAGCTCCACTTTCTAGCTATGTGACACTGACCAGGCCCCTAACCTCATTTGCCTCATCTCTAAAGTGGAAACAATAATAGGTTACTTATGGCTTAGAGTTTGGAGAGGATTAAACGAGAAATCTGTGGGAGGCACTAGTGCCCGTCACACAGTACGAGTTCAACAAGTGTTAACTACCATTGTCACCACCATCTCATTGTGGGTTATCAAGAGCACGCAGACCACACTCTTGGGGTCCGACTCAGCCACCATCTGGCCTCTCTCCAGGGAGCTTTGCTGAAAGTCTTTCACATCTTAGCTAGTCCTGACCAGGTCACAGGCTCGCTTTCGATACTACACACATGTGATGTCCTTTAATCCTCACACCTCTACGAGGTAGGTTTAGGTGTTGTACAGGTGAGCAGACTGAGGCTCAGGGAGATAAGGAAACTTGTCCAGGTAAGTGATGGAACCAGGTCTCAACCCCAAATCTGCCTAAGCTCCAGCCTCTTCCCCAGGCACTGAATGTGACGCTGAAGACCTAAGCGAAGGCAGGGAAGGAAGGGCCCTTTGATCCTCCTGCTCGAGTCTCCAGATGGTCCAACCCGGACTCTGCTTGGTAACTGCCCCAGTGGCACAGGCGGGACCCCTTGAAGGAAAGGGGGTGGTGCCCTGGAATCCTGAACCCCAGGATTCCCCTAGAGTCAGCCCCAGGGACACAGAGTCTGGGCAGAAGCAAAGAGCAGCCTCCTGTGCTCACCAGGGACTTCCTGACCTTGGGCTGCAGCTGAAGTGACCTTCAGGGCCCCACTACAGCTGGCTACCACGTTGGGGACATTTGGAAAGCCCCACAGCCAGCCTGACCTCTTTGCCTTCAAGATAGAATGGGGGGGCTGCCCTGGTGGTGCAGTGGTTGAGAGTCCGCCTGCCAATGCAGGGGATGCGGGTTCGTGCCCCGGTCCGGGAAGATCCCACATGCCGCGGAGCGGCTGGGCCCGTGAGCCATGGCCGCTGAGCCTGCGCGTCCGGAGCCTGTGCTCTGCAACAGGAGAGACCACAACAGTGAGAGGCCCACGTACCGCAAAAAAAAAAAAGCTATAATGGGAACACCTCCCCATGGCCTCTGCGCGCCAGTGTGCTCACCATTCCTGTTCAGGGCAGTGGTGAGGGGCTGCGGGGAGCTGGAGGGACAAGGGCTGAACTTAAGAGATGTTCAGGGAAGCTGTGGGTGGGTGGTGAACGCCTGGCACACACAGCCTCCAGGCAGAAAACAGAAGTCTCCCTGGCATGTGAACACGTGGGTGCGGAACACACAGCTCCTGCCCTGCTTGGGAAGGGGGACGGTGCTGGGACCCCCAAAGGCACGAGGCTACTGAAAGCTTATGGGAGGCTCTCCGGACATAATGGCTAAGAATGCTGACTTCGGGGCTCACAGCCCTGAGGCCAATTCCCAGTCTTGTTATTTACCAGCTCTGTGACCTTGGGCTAGTCAAGTGTTCTTTCTGAGCCTCAGTTTCCTCATCTGTAAAGTGGGACGATGATAATACCATACCTCCTAGCGCTGGAGCACGATAAGGTGTGGAAAGTGCCAAACACAGGTTCTAGCGCCCCCCAGATGGAAGCTGTTGCTCACTAGCTTTCTGCTTTAAATGCAAGGTTCTGGGAAAAGAGGTAAGACAGGGGCCTTGTGAGGCATCCTCTCCGGGTCTCAGTTTCCCCGCCTGTCCAAGCCGATGGGGCCCATGGTCTCAGCACCCTTCTCCTCTCCCCGCTCTTGCCCTTGCTCCTGCCTGCAGCCTCCCCTGATAGCTGCCTGGTTCAGTGTCCCGGCTGGGCCCAATAGCCCTTTGGCAGGAGAGCAGAACGGAGCGCTGTTAGTCACGGTGTAGAGCGGTACCATCCATTGGGGGAGGCCAGCGGGACACAGAGAGGTCATCTCCATTACAAACTGGCTGTGATTAAGCCATTACTTGCCGTAATGGGATCCTTTCAGTTGCAGGTGATGCCTGCCACAGCCGATAACGCTGCCGGCGGCCACTTCGGCCTGGCAGTCTGCAATAACACAGGTTCTCCCCTCTGTGACATGCTCAAGTTCTCACACTCATCAAATAGTCCATTTTCCAGCACAACTGGGTACACTTCCCCGTGACAAATACCTGTTTGCTTTTAATCTGTTACAAGCCGAAGAGGCCCAAAGGAAGCACTCCATCATGGGAGGAATGTTTTCATAAGCGTGCTCGTGAGGGGTCCCCGAGGGAGGGGCCGAACAGCGTGCGTGGCTGGGATGTCTGAGCACTTACGGGGTGTTCTGCCAGTCCAGAGCTGAGTTTGGGAGGAGGGGGTGTGCTGGGGTTGCTTGCTTCTGGGGTGAGTGGGGAGGGTCACACAGACGCGCAAGGCATACTTTCACGTGTCTGTGCTTGGGGAGCGTGTGGAGAGCGGTGCCCGGGGGGACTCAGCCCTTGGTGTGTGCATGGGTGTGACTGCAAATGTGTGTCCCCGAGTAAGGGCAGGAGGTGTATGAAACCTGCAGTGTGTAAGGAAGGATAAGCGCCCAGGGGTGTGTGTTCACATATGTGCATCGGACCTGGAGCTCCCACAGTGTGCAACAGTAGCCCTGCGTATGGGTGTGCCTGGGTGAGGACCCGTGAGTGTGCGTGCTCGAATTCCTGGTAGGGAGCGTAGGTGTGTGTGAGCGTGCGTGCGTCCACTGAAGAGGGTCAGGGCGCGGTCTAACAGCACGACCAGCTTGCCCGGGGCCGCCTGGGAAGACAAACAGGGGCCCTGAGCACACACCCTTAAGTTTTCAGATTTCAGGCCAAGACTGTTCCAACACCTGGAAGCTGGGGATTCACTCTGAGCCAGGGTTGGGGGACAGGGACGGACGGGGGTGCTTTCAGAGACCAGAGGGGCCCTCCCCAAGCCTAGATTCTGGATGCAAAGTCAGGGCCTCAGGTGCGCTCTGTTCCAGATTGAAACCAGAGGCTGCAAGAGCTTGTGCATCTGCAGACGGCCATGGGGCGGGAGGAGTAAGGAGGCTTGGAGGACAGCCCAGAGAAGTCGGCCACGCTGGAGCCAAGCAGCAGCCCAGCAGCAGGCCAGACCCAGGGCTCGGAGGAGCCACGGAGGAGGAGGGAGCTCGGATGGTGGAGAGGACGGCAGCTGCATGCCCAGGAGTTACTAAAAGGGACACTACAGCTTGGGGCTCCCCAGTTTTCTGATCTGAAGAATGTGCTGGAGGGCAACAATGGGAGGAACTGTGCCCTGGGCATCAGCACATGCCCGGCCCCGGGCCAGCCACACCGTCAGTAGCGTCCACACCACTGCGCGCTCAGCCCTCGGCATGCAGAGGCCCTCAGAGACTGGTTTACAGTCAGAATCTCCCAGGACTTCCTAAAGATCTTTACTGAGGACCAGCTCTGAACCCCCAAGCGTGTGGTGTGCATTATTTATGATGACCACAGCAGGACGATGCTAAATAGCTGCTGTGGGTCAGGCATAGGCATGTGCTTCACACGCACAGTTTCATTTATAAATAACAATTCCTAGTGATTACAGTGGCCCACTGAGGGCCTGAGGGGAGCTTCCCACATGCCAGGCACGAGGCTTTGTACCTACGATAATCTTAAAACCTCGCTGAGGGGTGAGGGGCAGGGCAGGGCAGCTGAATGCCCCCCGGTCCCACAAGCAACAAGCTGAGGACCCGACACTGAACTCTGGCGGTTCTTCAAGGAACGTCCTTGAGGCAAGTATTCCAGCAGGATCATCTCCTGTTCCTGCCTTCACCCTGGAGCCTTACACAGCCAAGCAGAAGGTGAAGCTTAGGGCGCTGGTTCACGGACTGATGGAGACTGTGCTCATTAAACAATCAGATGGGTGGAAATGACCCGAGTCCTCCGCGTCAACCGAAAAAAGTAGGAAAATGCCAAGGAAAAGCTCCTGATCCTTATATTCTACACAATACAAACAGTAGCATTCCCAAAGCGTTTCACTTTCATAAGTTTTTTTCCTGCCAAGGTCACACAGAGAGGGGATGTCAGAGCCAGGGTGAGGCTGAACCTCCTTCTACCACGCACTGTGCCAGACATCCCAGGCTGGGAGTGAGTATGGACTTATTTTTCTCAGTTCTGAAGAGAACGTACTGGAAAATGTATGGTTGTGTCATCTCTTGAATGTTTAGTCTGTTTTCTAAAGAGATGTGTGCAAAAAACGTGGTCAGGATAAGGTCCGGATGAGGCTGGGGGTGGAGAGGAGGTATGGGTGGGAGTGGAGACCTTTGACCTTGAGGATGTCCCTTGTGACCTTGAGAACTTGGGGGTAGAAACACAAGTTCTGGATTGCTGGATGTGAGGGCAGCAGAAGGCAGGAACTTCCTGCCAACAGTGGTACCACTGAGAAGGGAAGAAGGGGAGAACGCAGATATACTGACCACCAGCTGTGGGCCAGGCCCGGGGCAAGGCCCTCATACGGAAGATCCTACGGTATCACCCTACTCCACCACCCAGAGCGTAAAATGTCCATCGTAAATGAGGACACTGAGACTCAGGAAGTTGAAGTGATTTACCCCAGATCGCACAACTCGGCAGCGGGGAAACAGGATACGCAGCCAGATCTGGTGGGTTCTTTCTCCCGTATGTCAAACTTGGGGGTACTGTGTACCCCACTTCTGAGCCCTCTTGGTGCAGCTGTGGGCCCTGAGCATTCTTACCCTCCCTGTCCTCAGCTTTCGGCTCCATTACAAGCGCCACTCATCACAGAACCTGAAATCTCCTTGCCCTGGGAGCCAGGGGTCAATGCTTCCATCTCTGCCCTGTCCTCCTTCCCAAAACACTGACCAGGGACCCTCTCTCGGTTCTTTGAAGGAGCTGGTTGCTCCTCCCAGCCTCTCCCAGGTGCCCTCCTCCACAGTACGTGCCCCAGATCCGCGCAGGAGAAACCTCTCTCGTCCCTCTTCTCATCCCCAGTGGATTGCTGCTCTGTCCAGCACATTCCAGGGGAGGAAAAGGATCCAACACTGACCATCTGGGACTCCTGCCTGAGAAATGGCCCTTTCTCAAGACCATGACCCTCCCCCAATGGACATTTAGTTCTCCTCTAGAAGAAGAAATGGCTGGCCTGGTAAATGAATAAGTTAAACTCCTAGTTATCCTCCAGATCTCAGACTAAACATCACTTCCTCAGGGAAGCCCTCCCTGACTCATCCTCAGACTCTGATTGCACGGCACACCAGTCCTTCAGATAACACCAGTTTACAGCCAAACCATAAATAGTGTGACACAGTGTTGGACATCTGTCCCCCCTACTCTGCCCCATGAAAGGGGAGCTGGGCTTATCATGAATCCCCAGCATTCAGCACAGAGCTCTGCACATGATAGGAAGGCAACCAGTAATTGCTGAATGAATGAATGAACGTATGCTCTGGGCAGAGCTGGGGCACCCTCCTCTGGGCCCCTGTAGCCCCCTGGACATAACGTCCTCACTGCCCTATCACCCCATACTCACGTCTCTCTTTCACAGTCTCAAACTCACAGCTCAAGAGCCAAGTCTGGCTCAGCAACAGATTTAAAGTAAGTAATTTTGTATTTTAAAAATCAATACAGTAGGGCTTCCCTGGTGGCGCAGTGGTTGAGAGTCCGCCTGCCGATGCAGGGGACATGGGTTCGTGCCTCGGTCCGGGAGGATCCCGCATGCCGCGGAGCGGCTGGGCCCGTGAGCCATGACCGCTGAGCCTGCACGTCCGGAGCCTGTGCTCCGCAACGGAAGAGACCACAGCAGTGAGAGGCCCGCGTACCACACACACACACAAAAAAAATCAATACAGTAATTTCTCTTGAAGAATAGGAAGATCTGGCAACAATCAGGTGGAGCTGAGTGGTAAGTGCCCCTCTTTAGATGAGCCTCAAGTCTCCAGATGGCCAAAGACCCCCAACTCCCTGTTCTTCTTACTCCAGACCTGCTTCACTCATCCCTGTTACCTGCCTGGACACTGTGAGCATTTGGGCTTGTGACCTCCTGCTATTTCCATAACCCTGCCCTCCCCCCAAGGCCGTGAGCTTCCTGAGGTCAGAGCAACCCTCATGGGGCCTGGTGCAGAGAAGAGGAACAGTAAATGTTGGCTGAGTGAGTGAATATAAGCAAGAACTGGAGGAAACTCCAGGGAGTGGCAAGACCAAGTGGAGCAAACTTGTGTGTAAGGAGGAGAAAGCCTTGCCTAAAGGAATGGAAGCACTCGATCAGACGCTCTTTAAGGATTAGTTAAGAAAAGATAGGGCTTCACTGGCGGCGCAGTGGTTGAGGGTCCGCCTGCCGATGCAGGGGACACGGGGTCGTGCCCCGGTCTGGGAAGATCCCACATGCCGTGGAGCGGCTGGGCCCATGAGCCATGGCCGCTGAGCCTGCGCGTCCGGAGCCTGTGCTCCGCAACAGAAGAGGCCACAGCGGTGAGAGGTCCGCGTACCGCAAAAAAATAATAATAATAAAAATAAAGAAAGGATAATTGAGTGCACCAAACACTTTGTATTTTGTCTAACTACCTTGCCGTCCTTAAAGTTGGGGTGGTGAGTAGGTTAATCTCACTGAACTGATTTAATAAATAGAAATCCATTTTAAATTTATTTATTTTATTTATTTATTTTTGGCTGTGTTGGGTCTTCGTTGCTGCGCGTGGGCTTCCTCTAGTTGTGGCGAGCGGGTACTACTCTTCGTTGCAGTGCGCGGGCACGGGCTCCAGGCACGTGGGCTCAGTAGTTGTGGCTCATGGGCTCTAGAGCACAAGCTCAGTAGTTGTGGCACACGGCCTTAGTTGCTCCACGGCATGTGGGATCTTCCCGGACCAGGGCTTGAACCCCTGTCCCCTGCATTGGCAGGTGGATTCTTAACAACTGTGCCACCAGGGAAGCCCATAGAAATCCATTTTTAAATGTCTCCCAAGGATGAAAATCCTCTGCTGTGTTCTGGTTTCCAAAAGCGGCCTGGGACTCTTCTGCCACCTGGTGGTAATAAGTACATATTGCAGGAAGAGTATTCTAAAAGGAAAACGCAGCCAACATGGACCCACCCACCCCCACCCCCACCCCCACCGCCAGGCAGAGCCACCCTTCACAAAAGGAAGGCACAGAATAGGGCAGAAGTGACTGGTTTAAAAAAGAAATTAAATTCAAACCGCAATTACTGAATATTTGAGGCACCTGAGTTGGGCTAAGTCTGCCCCAACCCTATGCCCCAACCCTTGATAACCTTAACTATAATCAAGACAGACATAAATAATTCTAACGCAAGGCAGACTGAAGTCCAAGTCCAGAACTATCACATCAACAATACTCAGTAATATAGGCCAGGCATCGAGCAAAGTGATTTCTCTTTTTTTTTTTTCTCCAGCAAAACTACAACAATCTTTTGAAGTAAGTCCAATTAGCATCCCATTCTGCAGATGAGTCAACTGAGGCTCAAAGAAGTGAAGCCTCTTTCCCAAACAGCTAGTGAGTGGTAGAGAAAGGATTCAGATCAGGCTTAGATTTGACTGACTCCAGACTCCTCGCCACTTCTTTAGAGTCTCCTACCTGCTGTAGACCCAAAGTGGCCTCTTGAGATTCCAGGGCCCACCGGAAATCAGAATCTCCCCTCCTTATAACCTCAGCAGGTCTCTGGAAGGACTAGATAAGCACAAAGAAAAGTGGTAGAAGTGTCTGGCTCATACCTTTGTTCTAGCCCACCTTCTTGCCCTTCCCCCCTCGGCCTCTATTCCACAACACCCTCACCCTCTGCAGGTTCTCCCAGGTCTGCCTGCCCCAGGGGGAGAGAGGCTGCCTGTCCTGAGCCTCAAGCCCTGGCTCTGCGTCATCTCCATGCCAAGTCCACAGCCCATCTGGGCAGCTCAGAGCCTTGTTTGCTGATTCGCAAGTTCATAGTATGGGCCAGTGCTCCCCAGAGAGAAATACAAAACCATAATTGTCCCCGGATTGGCTTGTGTTCTTTGTGGAAAGAAACAATACACAGCCTTTGTGTTTAAAAAAAAAAAAAATTACTGCAACAAAAAATTTCCAGTTCACACTCTTTTGAATTGAGAGAAATAAGTAAACACTATTTCCCAAATCTATGTTCAGTGGGAAGCCTCCTTTTATTATATTTATACAAAAACATGAGCCGAATATCATCCTACACCACTATAAAACACATTCAATAATAAAATGCAAACGCTATTTGCAAAGAATTACTGAGGATCAAGTTCTGGCCGATTGCAAGAAGTAGTTTAAAATTAAGAGTTTTAAGCTTCACGTATTCCAATTTTATTTTGTAATAATCTATGCCTTTAACTTACCCTGTTTATATTTGCTCCAAATAATGTAGCCAAAAATCCACTGCACATTGATTGTGAAAAGGGTAACTCATTATCTGCTTTTGCCCAGAAATAACAGCGGAAGAAAAGAAGGTGTTTGCTTGCACTCCCACAATTCTTTGGAAATATTTGCTTTCAGACATTTTGTATTATTGTGCAGTGCGCATATTTCTGCATGGGAGCTTTGCAATTTTGAAAAGATACCAAGAGGAGCAGAAAAAGAAACTAAAGAAGTTTTGCTCATTCTTTAGCCCAGGTTAACGTGGAGCCTAATCTGCATACCTACCTGAGGGATTCTGGGACATTGCTGTGGCTCTCCTGGGAGTATTTACACGAAGGGCCTGCAAGGAGGATTTTGGGTGGTTGCTGGAGGGATCTTACACCCTATGCCATTAAAGGAATATGGAGAGCCAACCCGCAGCGCTAAAGAAGACACTCTGGGGAGGATGGCAATTGGAGGAAAGACACCCTAAGCCAAAGGAGTGGATGAGTATATGGCTGACTGTGCCAGTGAACAGGTAAGTGTCTCTTTAGTGCTGTCAAGAGCCTTGGTCACCCAGTAGGGAAGGACAGGAGACCCTAGCAGTGCCAGGGTAGAGTCCAGCTCCTGTACCTGCTGACCAGTCCCTAGGAACGGACCCCAGATCCACCCAAATTTTTACATAAACCCTCTGGGATTTATAGACCACAGAGGCTTGGAGGTCTCCTCCCTCTAAACTGAGGGAGAGAGGAGGTGTACCCAGCAGGAGGATGGGCAAGGTCTAGGAACCAACACTGAAGCCTGGTCCATCCAGGGTTTCCATTCATGGCCTGATCACCATCCAGTCCCCATTTCCACTCCTCCATCTCTGCCTGCCCGTCTTTTTCTCCTTCCTTCATCCATCTTGCTCACTGTTCCTCTTCCCATTACCGCCAACAGTCACATTAAAATATCTGACCTTTTTGTAGCATTTTTTGCTTTCTCCAGAGCACTTTTTGTACACAAATACTTCTTAAACTGGGGTGCATAGCCCTTGGGGCGCTCCCATAAATGGGCCAGGGAATTTGCAGAGCCACGTGACACACATGGCCCATCTTGCTGGCATTAAAATTACCCAGTGGTAAATAACTTAAAACACTGGCTTTGTGTTAAAAGAAACAGCATGGGTATATTATGGAGCAGAATGCAAAATGCACATAAAATTTTTAGCTACAGTAAGACTTCAGATAAATTGTGAGCCTGTGGCAGGCTGCTTTAAGCTACACCCTCAAGCCCCCAGGGTACCTCTTTACTCTCTTTTGCCATTAGGTTTGGCTTTGGTGGAAAAGGTGGAGAAGCTCTGACTTACTTTCTCCCATGAAATCCTCACAACAGCCCTTTCAAAGCAAGGCAGTTTTAGAGATGGAGGAATGGGGACCAGATATGCTGAGTAACTTGCCCCAAGTTACCCAGCAAGCAGGTGTCAGAGCCTAAACATCGTCCAGGTATTCTAACTCCAAGTCCAGTATTGACTCCACACCGAGGTACTGCCAGGCACATTGAACCACTGGGGGCAACAGGTCCAGGAGGCAGGTAGTGATGGGCCCACAGCTAGGGAGGATCCTCTGCAAATTTATGAAGTCCTCCCCCATAATCCATGGCTTCAAAATTCATAGGCAAGCGGTGCTCCAAGTCTGGGGAGCCAAGACACAGATGGCTGCAACTCTGACATCACCCAGATAAGCCACTGTCAGCTCTGGACCGCCAGCCTCAGAAGCTGAGGGCAGGGAGATTGGGAATTCTTGGTTGTTGAGATCGGCAGTTCTTTCTGGTAAGACTCAAAAGGCAAGAAGTTGACACGTGGGGACCCAGGTGGCCCTGCTCTCTTCCTCAGTGCTCAGTGCTATCAGGGCAGATACTCGGCTCCCAAGCCACTGGGCCCAGCAGGACTGGAGTCAGTTGTCGAATGGTTGGCTGGAGAAGGATTTGAACCCAGGTCGGGCTGACTCCCAACCCCCAGCCCTTCCCACGCTGCCTGAGGTTATGCAAGGAGTCCCATCCTGGAGTCAGGATACCTGAGTTCTAGCCCAGCTTCTCCAAAAGGAGCTGTATGACTTGGGCCAGTGCCTTCCGATTCTAGTAGAGCGGGAAACACTCTAGCACCCAGGGGTTCTAGAGCCAGAGCCACCTGGGTTCAAATCCCAGTTTTTCCACTCACTAGCTGTATGGTCTCAGGCAAGCTTTCACTGGCCTGTGCGTCAGTCTCCACATCTGTAAATGGGGACACGATTGGTGCCCAGCTCACAGGATCGTCATGAGGATTAAATGCCATCCACACAAGGCACTCGGAAGAGAGCCCGGTATGGAGCCGTGCTCAATAAAGGTGAGATGTTATTGTATAAAAATGAGAGTGAAGGGGGTCAAGTGGCAGCCCCAAGGACCCACATCCTCGCAGCAGTGAGTCTGATTGGCAGGTGGGATGGGAGCCGCTGTGTCGGACCTAAACAGCTGCCTCTCCCATTGTCCCCCAGCAGCTCAAGCCCCAAGTCCCATGGCTGGTATTCATTCAACAACTTTTTACTAAGTATCTGTTGCAGGAAGGGGGACCCCTTCCAGGGCCTGAGAGTGGGCTCTTGTCTAACACTCAGAAATGAATTGTCCGAGGAGACATGGGCTGACAAAGCAGGAGACTTTATTGGGAGGGGGCGCCCGGGTGGAGGGCAGGAAGGTAAGGGAACCCAGGAGGAATGCTCTGCTACATGGCTTGCAGTCTCGGGTTTTATGGTGATGGGATTAGTTTCTGGGTTGTCTCTGGCCAATCATTCTGACTCAAGGTCCTTCCTGGTGGCGCACACGTCGCTCAGCCAAGATGGAGTCCAGCGAGAAGGATTCTGGGAGAACATATGGACTGGCATCTCCTGTCTCCTTTTGACCTTTCCGGAATTCTTATTGTTGGTGGTGACTTGTCAGTTCTGTGTTTCTTACCAGGACCTCCTGTTGTTACAATAACTCATGCAAGTGACTACTATCTTGCCTGGCCAGGGCGGGTGGTTTCAGTCAGTGTTTCCCCTAACATATCTACCCTGGGCCAGGCATGGCTACTGTATGGGGGACACAAAGGAGAGCAAAACCAGACACAAACCCTGTGTGTCTAGAAGAGAGACAGTGAACAGATCCACAAGGAAATGACAGCCAGTGGTAAATACCACATGGGAAAATAAATTGGGGGAAGGGATAGCGATGGGGAGGTGTTTTAGATGAGCTGTTTCGGGAAGCCCTCTCTGATAAACAAAGACGTATTTATCATTTGTAAATAGTATTTAGCCGCCCTCAGCTTCAGAGCTCAGCCAATTTCCCAGCTGGGGGAATCGTTGGCGTGGTGGTCACCCATGTGATCCCAGAGGCCCGCAAGGAAGACAGGGAGGGTTTGAGCATTGCAGAAGGGGACGCCCTGATATCAGTGGATTGTGACATTTTGGGGAAGGTGCTGGGGGTGATGGTCCACGAGTACAGTCAGGTTGAAGGTAAAAAGTTGGGATTGGGAGGCTGGATCCAGAGTACCGACTGGAACACAGTACAAGGCCAATTGCAGGGTCCCATCTCTGAGGTGCGTCATCCGCAGGAATGCTTAAGACACAAGGAGGTCTCAGATCACACACCGACAGAGCCAGCTTCAACAGTGAGAAAGTCATCTTAAAGTCAGACTGCTCAGCTTTCCAAATTGTGAAATAATGGCCTGAATTTAAATTTTCC
Organism: Grampus griseus; assembly: GCF_964374135.1. NCBI lineage: Eukaryota > Metazoa > Chordata > Mammalia > Artiodactyla > Delphinidae > Grampus > Grampus griseus. The sequence goes on along the minus strand of NC_139017.1, from coordinate 153,456,721 downwards.
AAGATAAATTCAGTGGCTTTGTTTTTTACTGTGAATAGAGGTAGACCTATTCTGTATTGTGTTAGAATTTACCTGTAAGTTATTTTAGTATCAAGTACACGAATGTTACTGTATATTTTACGTATGATAGGATTACAACTGCACACAATTCTAATTCTAATAAAAACACACTAGAGCCTTAAAAATATTGATAACATTTACAATATTGTAATACTATAAACAATAATTATTAAGAAATAGAGAAGCAAGAAGATATAGGACTCTGAGAGAAGAACATTCCTGGCAGAGGAAACAGCACATGCAAAGGCTCTGAGAATGGGACAAGCCAAGGACTTTGGCTTTTATTCTCAGTGTGAGAAGGTAGATTGCTCTTTTTTTTTTTTTTACTTTTGGCTGCGTTCGGTCTTCATTGCTGCGCATGGGCTTTCTCTAGTTGCGGCGAGCAAGGACTACTCTTCATTGCGGTGCGCGGGCTTCTCATTGCGGTGGCTTCTCTTGTTGCAGAGCGCGGGCTCTAGGTGCACGGGCTTCAGTAGTTGTGGCACGCGGGCTTCAGTAGTTGTGGCACGCGGGCTCTAGAGCACAGGCTCTAGATTGCTCTTTAAAGCAGACAACATAGCAGATGTTTTTCATGTCTATCAAATTCAAAATGCTAATCCACGAGTCCAGGGGGTTGACCCACCTTGTCCAAGGTCACTCACCACCCAAAAGTCCCTTCCTATTGAGACAGAAAAAAGTAAAAATAGACTACATAGTAGCCCAATGAATGTGAAAAGCCTTGTTTTCATCAACAGAAAGGGGGGAAAAATGAATCAACACAGCCTCCTCTTCACGCTGAACAGTCAGTCATAGTTAATGTACAGATCACAGAGGCAGGTAACTCATACATGCTTAGTAGCAAATGGAAAAATCAAAGCAAAATAAGTTAAAAAGGGATACAGCAAAGAGAAGGCACCTCTTAAATCAGCCTTTTCGAACTGCTTCGGGGCACCCTGGAGGGTCCTGTGAAATACCATGCTCAAGCCTGCCAGTATTTCTGATGCAGGAGTGGCCCGGCCGAGGGCATGCACAGCTTCTCCCGTGCCGCCTGGGAGTTCAGATCGCTGTCCAGAGATGTTGAGATGACGTGAAGCATGTGCCTCAGGCTGGCCATTGTGCTAGATGCCTTACCTGCCTTGTCTCCTTTAATCCCCCCCAAGATCCTGGGAGGTAGGCAGGATCTTCCCCATTTTACAAATAAGAACACTGAGTCCCAGAGAAGTTAAGCTAAACGTATGAAGTTTACATTAATTTGAATCCTGGCCAATTCAGGAAATTTGTAAGATCTTAGTTAAGAGTGGAAAGGTTGGAGCTTCCCTGGTAGCACAGTGGTTGAAGGTCCGCCTGCCGATGCAGGGGATACGGGTTCGTGCCCTGGTCCGGGAAGATCCCACATGCCGCGGAGAGGCTGGACCCGTGAGCCACGGCCGCTGAGCCTGCGCATCCGGAGCCTGTGCTCCGCGACGGGAGAGGCCACAGCAGCGAGAGGCCCGTGTACTGCAAAAAAAAAAATGACAAGGCAGATCTATAGATATTGCTGAGAGGTGATTACAGTCTACTGTAAAGTAAGAAGTTCAGATGAGATCCAGTTTGTTTAATCTGACTCCATCCAGGCAAAGATGGAACCAGTCTGAATGTCTGCACACCAAAAGGTCGTGGGGTCCACTTCTGGATGGTGGGGATTATGGGTTATGTTTACCTTGTCTTCACACTTTTATACTGTCTGATCTTTTGACAAAGAGCATGAAATTTTATGTTCAGAAAAATAATGCTATTTTCACATTGAAAGAAGAGGACAAGATAGAGGGCGGAGAGGAGAGGAGAGAAGGAAAAGCTAAATAAGAAACAGGTGAAGACAAAGATGACTGCCCCCCAAAGACCCTCTGAACCTCTCCTGCCAACCCGCCTGGCATGCCCACTGTCCAGGAAAGACCCCCTGATCGTGATTCCAGAATCTAGTCTCCGGCCTGCAGGCCACTCTCCAGGGAGCAGGTCCCTGTCATCTAACACACAGCTCCAGACTACACCCTTGTGCCTTTTAGCTGAGGGATAAGAGAGCTCATCAAGACTGCTGGCTCAGACCATCCCCATTTGTTCAAATTCCTCCGAATGAAACTCCAGGGCAGGAACCCAACCCCTTACCCCTGTGCCCATGTGGAGAGACTCACGTGGAAACACTGTACCAGTGACCAGCTTGGCACCATCTGAAGTCACATTCCTTTAAGGCACACGACAAGAACCCACAATGGAGGGTTTGAATTGGTTAAAGCCTGGATGGGAATCTGCAGGGCACCTGGCTTCCATACAGAGGCTGTTAAGTCCTGGCCCCTCTCCCTAATGTCGGGATTGCATTGACCTGGCTACTTAACTTCACTGAGCCTCTGTTTCCACGCTTGTAAAGTAGGGTTAATAACAGCACAGGCAGACCTTGGAGATATTGAAGGTTCAGTTCCAGACCACTGCAATAAAGTGAACATTGCAATAAAGAGTGTCATATGAATTTCTTTGGTTACTTGGTGCATATAAAAGGTATGTTTACACTATACTTAGTCTATTAGGTGTGTAAAAGCATTATGTCTAAAAAAACAATGTACATACCTTAATTTTAAAATACTTTATTGCTGGGCTTCCCTGGTGGCGCAGTGGTTGAGAGTCCACCTGCCGATGCAGGGGACACGGGTTCATGCCTTGGTCCGGGAAGATCCCACATGCCGCGGAGCGGCTGGGCCCGTGAGCCATGGCCGCTGAGCCTACGCGTCCAGAGCCTGTGCTCCGCAATGGGAGAGGCTGCAACAGTGAGAGGCCCGCATACCGCAAAAAAATAAATAAATAAATAAATAAAATAAAATACTTTATTGTTAAACAATACTAACCATCATCTGAGCCTTCGGCGAGTTGTAATCTTTTTGCAATAGTAACGTCAAAGATCACTGACTACAGATCACCATAACAAGCATAATAATAATGAAAAAAATTTTAATAGACTATTTTTTAAAGCAGTTTTGAGTTCCCAGCAAAGTTGGGCAGAGGGTACAGAGATTTCCCACATACCCCATGAGCTCGCACAGGCATCGCCTCCCCGACCAGAGTGGTACATTTGTTACAACTGAGGATCCTGTGTCGGCACGTCGTTATCATCCACAGTTCATAGTTTATATCAGGGCTCTCACCCTGGGTGATGTACATTCAATAGGTTTGGACAAATTTATGATGACGTCTCCACCATGATAGTGTCATACAGAGTAGCTTCACTGCCATATAATTTTTGTTTTAAAATTCAGTTAGCTAATATTTTATTTGAGATTTCTACATTTTTTTTAAATTGAAGGATAGTTCATGAAATATTGCGGGAATTACCAAAATACAACACAGGGACATGAAGTGAGCAGATGCTGCTGGAAAAATGGCACCGGCAGATTTGCTCGATGCAGAGTTGCCACGAACCTTCCATTTGTAAAAAACGCAACATCTGCAAAGCGTAGTAAAACGAGGTCTGCCTGTACAGATGTCACAGGACTAATGAGGGCTGAACCAGATGACACATGTACAGCACTGAGTACAGTGCCTGGCACACAGTAGGCACTTAATAGATGGTAGCTTTTATTATTATTGACAGAGTTGTTGTAAACCTGCTGTGGGTGGGTCATAGACATGCCCAGGCCATTGGCAGCCCCTCTAACAACAGGAGCCAAGTGTGCCCCATAAGTTACCATTAGGAGGCTGGCAACGCCTGAGGGATTCTGACGGAGGGAAAATCGATTGGGGTTCATGCACAAGGGAAAGAACTACATTTGTCAGAGGAGGGCTGCTGCACAAGAGAAATATCAAGGGCTCCTTTTAGCTCATTCTCTTTCCTCCTCGAGAACATTTAGTCTTATTAAAAATACAACGAGAAGCACGGTTCCCACCTCCATCATGGCTAGTTGGGAAGCAGAAGACGCCCAGGCAAAGGAGAAGAAGGAAGCTATCTGTCTCTTGAGGCCGATGCCTCAGGGCATCTCTAAGGAGCAGGATAGAGAGAAGCCGTGTGTGTGTTCAGCAGCAGTCAGTTTCAGGGAACGCATATAGGTCTGGGTCCTGGGCATGGGGGAGGTTTTCGTGGTTCTGAATCATCTTTTAACACCAGCACCTCTCCTCTTCCTTCCTGAATCCCACCTGTCCCAGCCAAGGCTCTCGACTCAAAGCAACACAGTATTTTCAGCCAGCATTGGCCAGTCCCATCTGTGGGTCTGGACCCATTTTTTTCATTCAGTCCACAAATATGTGTGGATGCCTACTGGGTGCTGGGAGAGACATGGAAATGAAACTGATATAGACCCTAAGGGGGCATGTGCTCTCATCAGTGAGATGTGGCGGGTGCACCAATACACCCAACGGTGTCAATCCATCATGTCACTCTTCTGCTGAAAAATCTTTAGGGGCTCCCAAGTGCCCGCATGATGGCGTCCAAATGCCTGAGCCCAGCATCTGCATCCTCACAATCAGCCATAACTGACCAGCTCCAGCCGCATCCCTCCTCCTCTTCCATCACTCTATCTCCTCTATACCAGCCTGCTGAACACCAACTTGTTCATGCCTCTGGGTCTTTGTCCATGCTCTACCCTCCTCCACTGGACAAACTTCTACACTTCCTTCAATACCCTATTCAAATGCCCATTTCTCCACCTATCTTCTCAAGCAACCCCAGGAAATTTTGGTCTCTTTTACTTCTGTGTTTCCAGAACATTGGATGCAAATATGCATTTCAGCACTTACCATGCTATTATATATATTTACATATGTTCATCTTCCCCACTGATCTGTGAGCTCTTTGAAGGCAAGGCCCATGTCCTATTAATATCTTAATAATAGAACCTGGCACACAGTAGGGGTTTAATAAATGTTTGCCTAATTAAATACATATAGACAATAACTATAAGTAAAAATGCTCAGCCTCCCTAATAGTAAAGGAAATGCAAATGATAACAAAAATAAGATGCCTTTTTCACCCACTGGAGTAGCAAAAATTGTAAATGATTGATATTTACAAATATCAGATATTTACATCAGATATATACATCAGAACCAAAATATTTGGTTCTGATGAATATGTAAAGGGCAAGGGCTGGAGAGAACAGGAATTGCTACAATCTTTTAGAAGAAATATAGCTCCATCTGTTAACAGTTAGGATGTGTATACCTGTTGACTCTTCACTAACTCTATTACGAATTTCTCCTATAGAAATAAAAGCACCAGCACATAAGGGATGTTTGTTATCTATTGTTGCATAACAAATTTCCCCGAAGCTTAGCAGCTTGAAACACACACATGTATTATCTCACAGTTTCTATGAGTCAAGAATCCAGGCACTTCTTAGCTGGGTCCTCTGGCTCAGAGTCTCTGGTGAGACTGCAATCAAGGTGTCTGCCGGGGCTGCAGTCATCTGAAGGCTTGACTGTGGAAGGATCCGTTTCCAAGCTCACTTACATGGTTGTTGGCAGGGTTTGACTTCTCCAGGACTTTTGGATGGAGGTCTTCAGTTCCTCACTAGTGGTTGGCCAGAAGCCACCCTCACTTCCTTGCCAGGTGGCTCTCTCTATCAGCCCATGAGAAGAGCCAGAGAGAGAATACCGAGAAAGCAGAAGTTACAGTCTCTTGTAACTAATGCCAGAAGTGACATCGTATCAATGTTGCCATAGTCTATCCATTAGAAGCAAGTCACTAGGTCCAGCTCACACTCAAAGAGAGGAGAATGCACAAGGGCGTGAATACAGGAGGTGAGGGTCATTGGGAGCCATGTCAGAAGCTGTCTATGCAAGGTGTGTGTGTGTGTGTGTGTGTGTGTGTGTGTAAGCATGAATCACAAAGAAAGCTATGAAAAGAACTCTCCAAACCCTTAACAAGGATTACTGGGGAGAGGGGCAGGATTGGAGAGGGAAGAAAATTGGAAGAAACAAATTCTTATTTTTTTTTTTTTACAAATCCCTATTTTGTTTGACTTTTAAGATAAGTAAGCATTTCTTTTATAACTTAAAAAATTAATTAATTATTTGAGGGAATCAAAGCCAAAAGTGTCCTGGAAATTGAAAAAGGGAAAAATCCATCCTAACTTGGAGAGAGAGGCAGAAAATCAGGGAAGGCTTCATGGAGGAGAGAATATTTGAAGTGAGGCTTGAAATACAAGCTGGGTCAGGATGTGCAGAAATGGCGGGAATGACAGGGGAAGGGAAGAATGCAACAGAAGGCAAATTAACTGTCCTAGAGACAAAGAGTGGCCAAGGTGACACAGAGAGACAGAGGCATGTGTCTACCCGGTTTTCTCCATCCCCAAGTCAGAGGGGCTACAGAAGGCTCTTCAGAGGATTCGGCTGCCACTTAACTGCCGGGATCTGTGGCAGAAGGTTCTAGACATTTGTACCTTCTCATACTGCTTCCAAACTCCAGTCACAAGCACCAGTCCCATTCTGAGAGGTCCGCAGACAAAGGCCCTTAGGCGCCTGAAGCTTGTCCTACTGATTCTCTGCAAAGGGACACGGCAGGGGAGGAGAAATGCCAACACCTCCTTCCTCTCTCCATGGCTGCACTTAAGGGAACCTCCATTCATCTCAGAGACAGAGTCCATACTCTGTTTGTCATGTGGAGCAAACCCCTCCCAGGCCATTAACTTCATTAAATTTACCCAACCTACCACCTCCAGGGAGAACCAGCTTCATCAGAGTCAAAGGGCTGGGCTGGCCCTAGCTCAGTGGTCCCTGGGACAAAAGGGAAATAGAACCACAAGGCTGGATCCAGGAAAAGGGTTGTGGTTAATATGTAAATGTAAGCCACAAGAAACATAATCCTTCAAAGACTTTCCTTATCACCTGCTCTGGAACAGGCCTCACGTTGGGCTTTGGGGGAGAGGAGAGGCTGGGATCCAGCTCCCTGGCCTGACGCAGTCTTTGGCCACATGGGAGCCAAGAAAACTGTATCAGGCAACCCAGCAGGACGGTGTGGTGGATAAGGGAGGTGAGGAATCAAGGACAGTTTCATAAAGAAAAGAGACCTGTGGACTGGGTTTTGAAGAGTGAGTAGGAGTTTGATGAGAAGAAAAGGAGGCCAAGCTCTTCAAGCAGAGGAAACAGCACAGACAAAGACATGGCATCTGGACCAGCAGTTCAGTGGAGCTGGAATAGGAAAGAGGAGAGGGGGAGGGGAGGGGCAGGGTTGTCAGGAAGTGAAAGAGGAAAGGGCCAGGGCCAGCCAGTGAGAGAGTTTATAAGGCAAAGCCTGACAAGGTTTCTTGACTGTAACCTAGGGGCTGTGACTCATTAAAGACAATTTTTAAGATGTGTAACCTTGGACTTCCCTGGTGGCTCAGTGGTTAAGAATCCGCCTGCCAATGCAGGGGACAGTTTTGAGCCCTGGTCCAGCAAGATCCCACATGCTGTGGAGCAACTAAACCCATGCACCACAACTACTGAGCCTGTGCTCTAGAGCCCATGACCCACAACTACTGAGCCCACGTGCTACAACTACTGAAGCCCGCGTGCCTAGAGCCCATGCTCTGCAACAAAAGAAGCCACCGCAATGAGAAGCCTGTGCACCACAATGAAGAGTAGCCCCCGCTCGCCGCAACTAGAGAAAGCCTGCGCGCAGCAGTGAAGACCCAATGCAGCCAAAAATAAATTAATTCATTAATTAAATTTATTTAAAAACAAAAAAGAAGTGTAACCTCTGGGGAGAGATATGGGGGTGGATGGAGAAGGGAAGACAAGATGGGAAAGAGACTTCTACTTATATCCTTCAGGATTTTTATAGCAAGACTATTACTATTACATTTTTTAGAATTTTAAACTTTCTTTCTTAGCTAGGATGGCAACTAATTGACAATAGCTGTCATTTATTGAGGGCTACCTCTAAGGGCTTTCCACACATTATCTTGCTTAATCGTCACACTAACACTCTGAAAACGGTACTATTATCTGCATTTTTCAATTGAGAACCTGAACGCCTGGGAGATCAGGCGACGCTGAAGGTCACACACACAAATAGGCAAATGAGCCAGGACTGAACCCGGGTCTGCTGACACCAAGCCTAACACTCAGCCCCACAGCCTCCTGGTAGTGCGTGGGACGGGGAGCAAGCACAACACTTTCACAGATGTGCTGAGGCCGAGGAGAGGAGAGCCAGATTCGAACCACCTGGACAGGCTGGGGCTCGGGACACGGGGCCAGCGTGCCAGGACAGAACGTAGTCCTGACCTTGGGAACCGACCTGGGAACAAGGCCCCTGCCCAAGCACAGGTGGGAAATGTGCATCGCACCTGGGACTCGCGCACCCTGCTGATCCCAGAGGCTGCTCCTGCCCGCCCAGCCCCAGGCCAGGAGAGTCAGTCTCGGAAGTCCTCATGCCATTGGAGGCGGAGGCAGCTGGTGGACTGGGGACAAGCTCTGGGCTGACTTCAGCCCATGGCCTCTCAGGACTGCTGGTCTTCCTGTCTCTTCTGTCTCCGTCGCCATCCCAGCTAGTGTCCCCTCTGGTGGCCCTGATGAAGCTGGGGCCCAGCCCTGAACCACCCAACCAAGAGACAAGGTTGAGACGAGGGAAGTGGAAGACCCTGCTGTGTGACTTTAGGGATCGCCCTAGTGGTCAACAAGTGGTTTTTAAGTTTGTTTAAGCTGCAGACCCTTCTCTTCAATTGAATCTTATCTAGAGCCCTGTATGTGAACTGGGTGACGTAGGAGTGTCTCTGGTTGAGACCAGGTGGGGGCTGGACTCCCCACTCATCTTCCAACACCCCCAGGGTCCCCGAGAGGTCTGGAAGGGGTCAACTGAACACAGTGTGAAACCCAATGAGCTAGATCACTTCAAAAGGCCCCCAGTTCAGAAGTGCTCTGACCCTTTAATTCCTCGTGAATAATCATAGCACAAACTAACATATATCAAGCACTGACTATGCATCAGGCACTAAGCTGAGGGCTTTACACAAATTCTCTCATTTAATCCTCATCACAAACCTATGAAGTAGGTTCTACCACGTGGCAGAGGCTGCCAGCTGCCCACCAAACTCTATTCTCCCTTTCCTATCATTAGACTTAAAGCTAGACACATGGTTAGCCTCCCTTTCAGTGAGGTAAGACCATGTGACCAAGCTTTGTGCAATAGGGTGTAAGCAAGAGGCATGTGCCCCACGTCCAGGCCAGGGCAGTTAAGGGAGTGAGTGAACCCCCCCCAAACTCTCTTGACCTCCCACCATCTAGCAGAACCCGGGACAACCAGAGCAACTGTGGAAGCCTGGGGTTGACATGGTGTGTCTGGGTCCCTGAATTTGCCCAGTGTGACAGCACCCTCTGCTGCCCTGGAGCCCATCCCACCTGGCCTATTACCTGCGAGAGACATTTCTATGCTGTTTAAGCCATTGCAGTGTAGACGTCTGTGTGACAGCAGTCTGGCCTTTCATACACCCATTTCTTGGAGGAGGAAGGTGAAAGAGATTAAATAACTTTCTAAGATCACCCAACTAGTGGCAGAATCTGGAGCCATTCAGTCTGATTCTAAAGTCTGCCCTCAAATCATGACACTTACCTCCCAGATGTTATGAAATTAATAATGACAAAACTTAGAGCAACCAAAATGTCTTTCAGTAGGTGAATGAATAAGTAAACTGTGGTACATCCATACAATGGAATATTATTCAGAGGATAATATGAGCTATCAAGCCATGAGAAGATATGGAGGAGCCTTAAATGCATCTTACTAAGGGAAAGGAGCCCACCTAAAAAGGCTACCTACTGCAGAAGTCCAACCATGTGACATTCTGGAAAGCGCAGAACTATGGAGAGAGTGGTTGCCAGGCATTCAGGGGGAGGGAGGAACAAATAAACGGAGCAGAGATTTTTAGGGCAGTGAAACTACTCTGTACGACATTGTAATGGTGACATTTGTCAAAACCCACAGAACATACAACACAAAGAGTGAACCCTAATGTAAACTAGAGACTTTAAATAATAATAAAGTATCAATATTGATTCATCAACTATAGCAAATGTTATAATACAAGATAAAATAATACAAGATGAAAATAATAGGGAAATACAAGATGAAATAATACAAGATGAAATAACACAATACAAGATGAAAATAATAGGGAAAACTGGGGGAAGAACAGTATATGGGAACACTCTATACTTTCTGATCGATTTTTCTGTAAAACAAAACTTCCGTAAAAAATAGTCTATCAGAGGAGATTGGTTCAAGATGGCGTAGTAGAAGGACATGCTCTCACTCCCTCTTGCGAGAGTACTGGAATCACAACTAACTGCTGAACAATCATCAACAGGAAGAAACTGGAACTCACCAAAAAAGATACCCCACATCCAAATACAAAGGAGAAGCCGCAATGAGATGTTAAGAGGGGTGCAATCACAATAAAATCAAATCCCATAACTGCTGGGTGAGTGACTCACAAACTGGAGAACAGTTATACCACAGAAGTCCACCCACTGGAGTGAAGGTTCTGAGCCCCACATCAGGCTTCCCAACCTGACGTCCAGCAATGGGAGGAGGCATTCCTAGAGAATCAGACTTTGAAGGCTAGTGGGATTTGATTGCAGGACTTCAACAGGACTGGGGGAAACAGAGACGCCACTCTTGGAGGGCACACACAAAGTAGTGTGCACATCGGGACCCAGGGGAAGGAGCAGTGACCCCAGAGGAGACTGAGCCAGACCTACCTGCTAGTGTTGGAGGGTCTCCTGCAGAGGCAGGGAGTGGCTGTGTCTCACCATGAGGACAAGGACACTGGCAGCAGAAGTTCTGGGAAGTACTCCTTGGAGTGAGCCCTCCCAGAGTCCGCTATTAGCCCCACCAAAGAGCCCAGGTAGGCTCCAGTGTTGGGTTACCTCAGGCCAAACAACCGACAGGGAGGGAACCCAGCCCCACCCATCAGCAGACAAGTGTATTAAAATTTTACTGAGCTCTGCCCACCAGAGCAACAGCCAGCTCTACCCACCACCAGTCCCTACCATCAGGAAACTTGCTCAAGCCTCTTAGATAGCCTCATCTACCAGAGGGCAGACAGCAGAAGCAAGAAGAACTACAATCCTGCAGCCTGTGGAACAAAAATCACATTCACAGAAAGATAGACAAGATGAAAAGGCAGAGGGCTATGTACCAGATGAAGGAACAAGATAAAACCCCAGAAAAATAACTAAATGAAGTGGAGATAGACAACCTTCCAGAAAAAGAATTCGGAATAATGATAGTGAAGATGATCCAGGACCTCAGAAAAAGAATGGAGGCAAAGATCAAGAAGATGCAAGAAATGTTTAACAAATACCTAGAAGAATTAAAGAACAAAAAACAGAGATGAACAATACAAAAACTGAAATGAAAAATACACTAGAAGGAATCAATAGCAGAATAACTGAAGCAGAAGAACAGATTAAGTGACCTGGAAGACAGAATGGTGGAATTCACTGCTGCTGAATAGAATAAAGAAAAAAGAATGAAAAAAAATGAAGACAACCTAAGAGACCTCTCGGACAACATTAAAGGTAACAACATTTGCATGATAGGGGTCGCAGAAGGAGAAGAGAGAGAGAAAGGACCTGAGAAAATATTTGAAGAGATTATAGCTGAAAACTTCCCTAACATGGGAAAGGAAAGAGCCACCCAAGTCCGGGAAGCACAGAGAGTTCCATACAGGACAAACCCAAGGAGAAACACGCCAAGACACATAGTAATCAAACTGGCAAAAATTAAAGACAAAGAAAAATTATTGAAAGCAGCAAGGGAAAAATGACAAATAACATACAAGGGAACTCCCATAAGGTTAACACCTGATTTCTCAACAGAAACCCTACAAGCTACAAGGGAGTGACATGACATATTTAAAGTGATGAAAGGGAAGAATCTGCAACCAAGATTACTCTACCAGGCAAGGATCTCATTCAGATTCGATGGAGAAATCAAAAGCTTTACAGACAAGCAAAAGCTAAGAGAATTCAGCACCACCAAACCAGCTCTACAACAAATGCTAAAGGAACTTCTCTAAGTGGGGAACACAAGAGAAGAAAAGGACCTACAAAAACAAACCCAAAACAATTAAGAAAATGGTAACAGGAACATACATATCGATAATTACCTTAAACGTGAATGGATTAAATGCTCCAACCAAAAGACAAAGGCTCGCTGAATGGATACAAAAACAAGATCCATATATATGCTGTCTGCAAGAGACCCACTTCAGACCTTCAGACCTTCAGACCTTCAGTCTGTAGGGACACATGCAGACTGAAAGTGAGGGGATGGAAAAAGATATTCCATGCAAATGGAAATCAAAAGAAATCAAAAGAAAAGCTGGAGGAGCAATACTCATATCAGATAAAATAGACTTTAAAATAAAGAATGTTACAAGAGACAAGGAAGGACACTACGTAATGATCAAGGGGTCAATCCAAGAAGAAGATATAACAATTATAAATATATATGCTCCCAACATAGGAGCACCTCAATACATAAGGCAACTGCTAACAGCTATAAAAGAGGAAATCGACAGTAACACAATAATAGCGGGGGACTTTAACACCTCATTTACACCAATGGACAGATTATCCAAACAGAAAATTACTAAGGAAACACAAGCTTTAAATGACACAATAGACCAGATAGATTTAATGGATATTTATAGGACATGCCATCCAAAAACAGATTACACTTTCTTCTCAAGTGTGCACGGAACATTCTCCAGGATAGATCACATCTTGGGTCACAAATCAAGCCTCAGTAAATTTAAGAAAATTGAAATCATATCAAGCATCTTTTCTGACCACAATGCTATGAGATTAGAAATCAATTATAGGGAAAAGAAACGTAAAAAATACAAACACGGGTTTCCCTGGTGGCACAGTGATTTGAGAGTCCGCCTGCCGATGCAGGGGACATGAGTTCGTGCCCCAGTCTGGGACGATCCCACATGCCGCGGAGCGGCTGGGCCCGTGAGCCATGGCCGCTGAGCCTGCGCATCCGGAGCCTGTGCTCCGCAACGGGAGAGGCCACAACAGTGAGAGGCCCACGTACCGAAAAAAAAAAAAAAAAAGGAACATTACAGACCAATATCACTGATGAATATAGATACAAAAATCCTCAACAAAATACTAGCAAACAGAATCCAACAACACATTGAAAGGATCATAAGGATCATACACTATGATCAAGTGGGATTTATCCCAGGAATGCAAGGATTCTTCAATATATGCAAATCAATCAACGTGATACACCATATTAACAAATTGAAGAATAAAAACCATATGATCATTCCAATAGATGCAGAGAAAGCTTTTGACAAAATTCAACGCCCATTTATGATAAAAACTTTCCAGAAAGTAGGCATAGAGGGAAACTACCTCGACATAATAAAGGCCATATATGACAAACCCACAGCAAACATCATTCTCAATGGTGAAAAACTGAAAGCATTTCTTCTAAGATCAGGAACAAGACAAGGATGTCCACTCTCACCACTATTATTCAACATAGTTTTGGAAGTCCTAGCCATGGAAATCAGAGTAGAAAAAGAAATAAAAGGAATACAAATTGGAAAAGAAGTAAAACTGTCACTGTTTGCAGATGACATGATACTATACATAGATAATCCTAAAGATGCCACCAGAAAGCTACTAGAGCTAATCAATGAATTTGCTAAAGTTGAAGGATACAAAATTAATGCACAGAAATCTCTTGCATTCCTATACATTAATGATGAAAATTCTGAAAGAGAAATTAAGGAAACACTCCCATTTACTATTACAACAAAAAGAATAAAATACCTGGGAATAAACCTACCTAGGGAGACAAAAGACCTGTATGCAGAAAACTATAAGACACTGATAAAAGAAATTAAAGAAGATACAAACAGATGGAGAGATATGCCATGTTCTTGGATTGGAAAAATCAATATTGTGAAAATGACTATACTACCCAAAGCAATGTACAGATTCAATGCAATCCCTATCAAACTACCAATGGCATTTTTCACAGAACTAGAACAAAAAATCTTAAAATTTGTATGGAGACACAAAAGACCCCGAATAGCCAAAGCAGTCTTGAGGGAAAAAAACGGAGCTGGAGGAATCAGACTCCCTGACTTCAGACTGTACTACAGATCTACAGTAATCAAGACAGTATGGTACTGGCACAAAAACAGAAATATAGATCAATGGAACAGGATAGAAAGCCCAGAGATAAACCCACGCACCTATGGTCAAGTAATCTATGACAAAGGAGGCAAGGATATACACTGGAGAAAAGACAGTCTCTTCAATAAGCGGTGCCGGGGGAACTGGGCAGCTACATGTAAAAGAAGGAAATTAGAACACTCCCTAACACCATACACAAAAATAAACTCAAAATGGATTAGAGACCTAAATGTAAGACCGGATACTATAAAACTCTTAGGGGAAAACATAGGAAGAACACTCTTTGACATAAATCACAGCAAGATCTTTTTTGTGATCCACCTCCTAGAGTAATGGAAATAAAAACAAATTAAACAAATGGGACCTAACGAAACTTAAAAGCTTTGCAAAGCAAAGGAAACTACAAACAAGATGAAAAGACAACCCTCAGAATGGGAGAAAATATTTGCAAATGAATCAATAGAAAAAGGATTAATCTCCAAAATATATAAACAGCTCATGCAGCTCAATATTAAAAAAACAAACAACCCAATCAAAAAATGGGCAGAAGACCTAAATAGACATTCCTCCAAAGAAGACATACAGATGGCCAAGAAGCACATGAAAAGCTGCTCAACATCACTAATTATTAGAGAAATGCAAATCAAAACTATGAGGTTATCACCTCACACCAGTTAGAATGGGCATCATCAGAAAATCTAGAAACAACAAATGCTGGAGAGAATGTGGAGAAAAGGGAAACCTCTTACACTGTTGGTGAGAATGTAAATTGATACAGCCACTATGGAGAACAGTATGGAGGTTCCTTAAAAAACTAAAAATAGAACTACCATATGACCCAGCAATCCCTCTACTAGGCATATACCCAGAGAAAACCATAATTCAAAAAGACACATGCACCCCAATGTTCATTGCAGCACTATTTACAATAGCCAGGTCATGGAAGCAACCTAAATGCCCATCGACAGACGAATGGATAAAGAAGATGTGGTACAAATATACAATGGAATATTACTCAGCCATAAAAAGGAACGAAATTGGGTCATCTGTAAAGACGTGGATGAGTCTAGAGACTGTCATACAGAATGAAGTAAGTCAGAAAGAGAAAAACAAATATCGTATATTAATGCATATATGTGGAACCTAGAAAAATGGTACAGGTGAACCGGTTTGCAGGACAGAAATTGAGACACAGATGTAGAGAACAAACGTATGGACACCAAGGCAGGAAAGCGAGGGGTGGGGGGTGGTGCTGTGATGAATTGGGAGATTGGGATTGACATATATACACTAATATGTATAAAATGGATAACTAATAAGAACCTTTTGTTAAAAAAATAAATAAAATAAAATTCAAAAATAATAGTCTATCAATGTAAATATGTATATATAGCTTCAGTAAAAATTCATGTACGAAAAAAATTAATAGTATTTTGCCATGCACCATACGCTTTGATCAACATTCATTTAATCTTCCCAATAATCTATGATGTAGGTACTGTTGTTATCCCATTTTTCAGATGAGGAAGTCGAGGCCCAGAGAGGCCAAGCCAGGACAAAACTCCTATTTGTTTGACTTCCCATCACCCTCCCTCCCCAAGACCGGCTCCCTCCACCTTCCATAGACGCTTGCCCTCACCAAGGTGAGTGCCTGCTCCCCAGCCCAGAAAAGCCTGCAGGTTACATGCACCAGCCCCCTCCGTGGGATCCAGGTTGATGAAGGCTCACAGCAGCCCCTTGAGGGAGGCTCCAAGGTCACCCAGCAAACCAGACCTCCAGACTCCCCGTGCAGTGCTCCTTCCTGTGTAGAGCACTTAACTCAGGATAGACCAGTCCCAGCGCCCCTGCACTCCCCAACACACACACACATGCACACACACACACATGCGTGCACACACATCCACCCTTCCACTCTGTCGTTTGACCCTCAAACAGACAGACTGGATTTCCGGGTGACACAAGGCCCCTCAATGCTCACACAAGCTCACATCTCTCACCAAGAACTCAGGGTCATTTGAGGAATTTTTTTTCCTGGAGATAGATTGTCAAGATCTCCTTCAAAATGCAGAACCACACCTGCATATTAGCACAAGGCATCACTTTGCCTGCTCTCTGTAACCCCTGGAGGGGGACTGGGGGAATGTATCAAATTCTTAATTTAAGAAAAATCCCCAGCGCCTGCATGTGCTGGAAGAGCCATTTCATATGTTGGAGGTGTAAGAAAGGCAGTGCTGCCTGAAAAATACTGATCTGGCTGCAGTTCCTGGGATGTTGGGCGTCCCCGTGAAAGAAATAGGAGCTGCTCCAGCTTTGGTGTTTAAAGGACATAAACACAGTCCAGGGACAGCGTGACGTCTGACTGTCAGGGCCGTGGACTATCCATTACCTTAGGACAGGGAGAGTTGATTCAAACCCTACTGAGTTTGATGAAATATGCTGACTCCATTCCACGGTAAGTGGCGGGGATGGCACAGGGGCCCAGTGAGCAGCCTCGAAACCTGTCAAAGCCTGCAAGAATGAGAGGCCCCGGTGTACAGTCCCCTTCCTCCGGAAGGTCTCACCAAGGCTCTGGGATCAAACAGGCCCCACCTGGCTGTGTGATCCTGGACATGTTACCTAACATCTCTGAGCCTTCATTTCCTCCTCTGAAAAAGGTTGACACATAATTATAGGATTCAATGAGATAAAGCAGGGAAAACATGTAGCACATGGAAACGTTCAATAAACATTAATGATGGACTTCCCTGGTGGCGCAGTGGTTAAGAATCCGCCTGCCAATGCAGGGGACACGAGTTCAATCCCTGGTCTGGGAAGATCCCACATGCCGCAGAGCAACGAAGCCCATGCACCGCAACTACTGAGCCCACGCGCTGCAACTACTGAAGCCCACGCGCCTAGAGCCTGTGCTCCACAACAAGAGAAGCCACCGCGATGAGAAGCCTGCGCACCGCAATGAAGAGTAACCCCCATTCACCACTAGAGAAAGCCCGCACGCAGCAACAGACCCAGCGCAGCCCCCCAAAAAATAAATAAATAAAAATAAACATTAGTGATTTTGTGATGATGATGATGATTACTTGAGAGTTAGCTAGGTTCTTGCAAATTATCTCATCTAATCCTCTCGTTATACAAATGGGAAAATTGAGGCCTGAAAAGGAAAGGGGACTTGCCCAAGATCACACAGCAATTTGGAAGATCTAGGACTAGACACCATTTCCCTGTTTCTTAGACCAAGGCTTTCTCCACCACACACACTGGTCATGTTCTGTGGCTATCTCAGAAACATAAAGAATATTCCAACAGCCATGTGGCTTCTACAGCAGAGCCAGGCCTGGGACAAGGAAAGACCAGGATGTCCCATTCCACCAACAAAGGTGGAGCTCCCATTCAGCAGCCCTAAGGGCTGGGTCTGCCTTGGCTCCTCTGCAGGTGGAAAGGGTTGACAGAAAGTGAGGCGTATGTTAGGGAGATGTCATACATCCCCATTCCTGGAGAAGCCAGCCAGAGGAGATCCGGGTGGGTCATCGCCCCTGCAACCCAACCCCACTCAGCAAATCACAGTCGCCACTTTCTTAAACTCCATTCAAGAAGGCAGCCTTGTCTGCTCAGGCCTCCCAGGAGGCACCTCCCGTTTGCAGGACCAAGCTAGCCATTGCAGGTATTCTGCATAGATGCTGGGAGATCACAGCCACAGCCTGCCAGAAAGGCCCTGCCTGCAGGGTGACATGACTCATGGTCTCCTTCATGTCCCCTTTTGCGCCCTGGAGGGACGCCAGCCTGATCTTTCTGAGTGGGCAGCTGGGTGATCAGCTCTACTGCCTGCCTATCT
The DNA here is from genome assembly GCF_964374135.1 of Grampus griseus. NCBI lineage: Eukaryota > Metazoa > Chordata > Mammalia > Artiodactyla > Delphinidae > Grampus > Grampus griseus. The sequence continues at coordinate 153,438,693 of NC_139017.1, read as the reverse complement.
TGGGAGCACAGATGTGTCAAGCTGTGAGTAGAAAGGGGTCAGGATGTGCCCTGGATGGGTTTTGTGGGATACGGAGAGAATGATTGGCCTTTGTTCCTTTACTGAAGGCATCCATCATTATCAGCCCCCCAGGCCTCCTACCGAGTGGGACCAGCCACATTCTGTAACATGGGACCCCATCACCACCTGGTCACAGATAACTATTGAGAAGGGAATCCCTGACCCAAAGGCAGCCCACTCATTGGTTGGCCAGCCATCCTATGAGCTGGCCACAGTCAGACATATATAGGGGAATTTGAACTAAGAGATTAAAAAGGGTATTTAGCAGTGGGCAATGGAGCTAAAGGCTATGTGGATGCAGGAGGAGTGATGGGGAGGTAGGGCAGCTTAGAGAGTCATGTGATCTCAGACAGCTGAAAAAGGAGAGTATTTACGGGGGTGATGGAGTATGGGTGCTGATGCCGGCAAAGATAGAAGAATCCCAGAGGGACCTCTGGAGAGCGCTGAGACAGGGATGCACGCCAGATGCACAGATTAATGGGAGGCAATATTCGTTAGTGTTCCTCTCCCTGGGATGTTGGGAAAGCTCCAAAAAGAGTCCAGAAAGAGAAACAATAGGCTTCAGTGGTATCCACAGAGCAATGAAAGCTAAGGACATTCACACAGGAGGTTGGCAATAATTCCTAGGAATGGAAATTCCCACCAGGCACTCAGATATAAGAGGAGCAGCTCCCTGAGATTAAGAATTGATGGAAACAAGGAAAGTTCTCTGGAGCCCTGGACCAGAGCTCACCCATGGGCTTAACGTTCCTCCTTACCTGTGGCAGCCACTTTCAAGCCCCTGAATGGGTATTTTTTTTTCCCTACAGAAAGTAGCAGAGACTTGGAAGTTAAATTTCCAAAAAATGCATCAAATGGCAGGAGAAACCTGCATCTTTATTGTATTTAGAACAAAGACTGGCAGAATGGTCTAGGTTGGCACAAAAGAGAACAGAGGCCTGGGCTTCCCTGGTGGCGCAGTGGTTGGGAGTCCACCTGCCGATGCAGGGGACACGGGTTCATGCCCCGGTCTGGGAAGATCCCACATGCCGCGGAGCGGCTGGGCCCGTGAGCCATGGCCGCTGAGCCTGCGCATCCGGAGCCTGTGCTCTGCAACGGGAGAGGCCACAACAGTGAGAGCCTCGCGTACCGCAAAAAAAAAAAAAGAACAGAGGCCTTTTACAATGAAATGCTGCTGTGGGTGATCAGGCTGCACACAAGGCAAGAGGGACCCCCTGAATTCTTGCTGCTAATGAGGTTATAGGGGAGGAGGGTGGGAAAGAAGTGGCACAACAGAAAAGATACCCGGCTTCAGCTGAATCCAACCATCTCCAGAGCCATTTCTCCCCACCCAGAGTAGCTGCAAGCTTGACAAGGCAGCTGGGGCTAGAACCACGCCTTCTCTCTAGATGAGTGGGTCTCAAGGTACGGCTGAGTGAAGCACCTACTTGGAGAGGCACAGGGATTGCATTATTGGAGCTTAGTGACCAGCAGGAGCAGATTAAGAAGTGTTGATCAGGGGCTTCCCTGGTGGCACAGCGGTTGAGAATCTGCCTGCCAATGCAGGGGACACGGGTTCGAGCCCTGGTCTGGGAAGATCCCACATGCTGCAGAGCAACTAGGCCCGTGAGCCACAACTACTGAGCCTGCACGTCTGGAGCCTGTGCTCCGCAACAAGAGAGGCCACGATAGTGAGAGGCCCGCGCACCGCGATGAAGAGTGGCCCCCACTTGCCACAACTAAAGAAAGCCCTCGCACAGAAGCAAAGACCCAACACAGCAAAAATGAATTAATTAATTAATAAAATCCTACCCCCAACATCTAAAAAAAAAAGAAGTGTTGATCAATATGATTTTCATTGTCCATCTGCCACTCCAGCTGTGTTCATGGGGAAACGATCTGGAGAGGCACAGAGAAGTCCAGATAGCAAGGGTTGCTGCACACGTGGTCTGCTGAGCATTGCAATGCCACTCCCCGCAAGCACCGTCGGCCGCCCCTGACACCATGACGACATACCCCATTGTGTAATTAGATTCCCATTCTCGACTACTGCCCACTGGCTCAACTTGTCTTCCCTCCTCCTGATTCAGGCCTTGGGTTCACTTGTCACTTGGCTATGAACTTTCTGACAAGCACCTTCTTAAGCCCCAGAAGGCCAACCTTCTCCCTTCCAGGAGCCACTATGACTCCTTCATGTTTTCCCGAGGTTTGTGCCTTTTCCATGTCACTGATTCTGCCCTTCTTGGCTAGAATTAGACCCAAGGTAGCAGTTCCTCCTGCCACTTCCTCTCCCCTCGGAGAAACTAAAGATTGGCAAGATCTCACTGGAGCCTCTTTGTCCGACCAAATACAATGGGCAGCAAGGGCCCAGGTGGCCCACCTTGGGGACCACGTGAAGATTTACACCAGGTCACCTTCATCTTCCCCAAGAGGCTGTGACCCACCATCCAGCCACGGTCCATTGTCTTCTTCCCCTGCCTCCTAATGACAGTAATAATAAAGCCATCATTTCTCAAAGGAAAGGACAAGCCAGGCACTGTGCTGTGTTTCACATAAATATCGCAGAAAATCCTCACAAATACCCTGGGGGTAGGAAATTTCCCTATTTGCCAGATGAGGATATTGAGACCTCATAGACCAAGCGTCACACAGCTAAAAAGTGGCAGAACAAGGATTCTAACTCATACACATTAACTCCAAAGACAGGGCTGATCACCCTGGGCTAGACATCCCCCAATGCCCTAAAATTCCCACAAAAGGGCTCGTGCATTTCCACATGTTTGGAGCCTATATGGCCACTTCCTGCCTCTTCAGACTTTTTTTTTTTTTTTTTAAACATCTTTATTGGAGCATAATTGCTTTACAATGGTATGTTAGTTTCAGCTTCACAACAAAATGAATCAGTTATATATATACATATGTTCCCATATCTCTTCCCGCTTGCGTCACCCTCCCTCCCACCCTCCCTATCCCACCCCTCCAGGCGGTCACACAGCACCGAGCTGATCTCCCTGTGCTATGCGGCTGCTTCCCACTAGCTATCTACCTTACGTTTGGTAGTGTATACATGTCCATGCCTCTTTATTGCTTTGTCACCGTTTACCCTTCCCCCTCCCCATAGCCTCAAGTCCATTCTCTAGTAAGTCTGTGTCTTTATTCCTGTTTCACCCCTAGGTTTTTCATGACATTTTTTTTTCTTAAATTCCATATATATGTGTTAGCATACGGTATTTGTCTCTCTCTTTCTGACTTACTTCACTCTGTATGACAGACTCTAGGTCTATCCACCTCATTACAAATAGCTCAATTTCGTCTCTTTTTATGGCTGAGTAATACTCCATTGTATATATGTGCCACATCTTCTTTATCCATTCATCCGATGATGGACACTTAGGTTGTTTCCATCTCTGGGCTATTGTAAATAGAGCTGCAATGAACATTTTGGTACATGACTCTTTTTGAATTATGGTTTTCTCAGGGTATATGCCCAGTAGTGGGATTGCTGGGTCATATGGTAGTTCTATTTGTAGCTTTTTAAGGAACCTCCATACTGTTCTCCACAGTGGCTGTATCAATTTACATTCCCACCAACAGTGTAAGAGGGTTCCCTTTTCTCCACACCCTCTCCAGCATTTATTGTTTCTAGATTTTTTGATGATGGCCATTCTGACTGGTGTGAGATGATATCTCATTGTAGTTTTGATTTGCATTTCTCTAATGATTAGTGATGTTGAGCATTCTTTCATGTGTTTGTTGGCACTCTGTATATCTTCTTTGGAGAAATGTCTATTTAGGTCTTCTGCCCATTTTTGGATTGGGTTGTTTGTTCTTTTGTTATTAAGCTGCATGAGCTGCTTATAAATTTTGGAGATTAATCCTTTGTCAGTTGCTTCATTTGCAAATATTTTCTCCCATTCTGAGGGTTGTCTTTTGGTCTTCTTTATGGTTTCCTTTGCTGCGCAAAAGCTTTTAAGTTTCATTAGGTCCCATTTGTTTACTTTTGTTTTTATTTCCATTTCTCTAGGAGGTGGGTCAAAAAGGATCTTGCTGTGATTTATGTCATAGAGTGTTCTGTCTATGTTTTCCTCTAAGAGTTTGATAGTTTCTGGCCTTACATTTAGGTCTTTAATCCATTTTGAGCTTATTTTTGTGTATGGTGTTAGGGAGTGATCTAATCTCATACTTTTACATGTAGCTGTCCAGTTTTCCCAGCACCACTTATTGAATAGGCTGTCCTTTCTCCACTGTACATTTCTGCCTCCTTTGTCAAAGATAAGGTGACCATATGTGTGTGGGTTTATCTCTGGGCTTTCTATCCTGTTCCATTGATCTATATTTCTGTTTTTGTGCCAGTACCATACTGTCTTGATTACTGTAGCTTTGTAGTATAGTCTGAAGTCAGGAAGCCTGATTCCTCCAGCTCCATTTTTCGTTCTCAAAATTGCTTTGGCTATTCGGGGTCTTTTGTGTTTCCATACAAATTGTGAGATTTTTTGTTCTAGTTCTGTGAAAAATGCCAGTGGTAGTTTCATAGGGATTGCATTGAATCTGTAGATTGCTTTGGGTAGTAGAGTCATTTTCACAATGTTGATTCTTCCAATCCAAGAACATGGTATATCTCTCCATCTATTTGTATCATTTTTAATTTCTTTCATCAGTGTCTTATAATTTTCTGCATACAGGTCTTTTGTCTCCTTAGGTAGGTTTATTCCTAGGTATTTTATTCTTTTTGTTGCAATGGTAAATGGGAGTGTTTTCTTGATTTCACTTTCAGATTTTTCATCCTTAGTGTATAGGAATGCCAGAGATTTCTGTGCATTAATTTTGTATCCTGCTACTTTACCAAATTCATTGATTAGCTCTAGTAGTTTTCTGGTAGCATCTTTAGGGTTCTGTATGTATAGTATCATGTCATCTGCAAACAGTGACAGCTTTACTTCTTCTTTTCCGATTTGGATTCCTTTTATTTCCTTTTCTTCTCTGATTGCTGTGGCTAAAACTTCCAAAACTATGTTGAATAAGAGTGGTGAGAGTGGGCAACCTTGTCTTGTTCCTGATCTTAGTGGAAATGCTTTCAGTTTTTCACCATTGAGGACGATGTTGGCTGTGGGTTTGTCATATATGGCCTTTATTATGTTGAGGAAAGTTCCCTCTATGCCTACTTTCTGCAGGGTTTTTATCATAAATGGGTGTTGAATTTTGTCAAAAGCTTTCTCTGCATCTATTGAGATGATCATATGGTTTTTCTCCTTCAATTTGTTAATATGGTGTATCACGTTGATTGATTTGCGTATATTGAAGAATCCTTGCATTCCTGGAATAAACCCCACTTGATCATGGTGTATGATCCTTTTAATGTGCTGTTGGATTCTGTTTGCTAGTATTTTGTTGAGGATTTTTGCATCTATGTTCATCAGTGATATTGGCCTGTAGTTTTCTTTCTTTGTGACATCCTTGTCTGGTTTTGGTATCAGGGTGATGGTGGCCTCGTAGAATGAGTTGGGGAGTGTTCCTCCCTCTGCTATATTTTGGAAGAGTCTGAGAAGGGTAGGTGATAGCTCTTCTCTAAATGTTTGATAGAATTCGCCTGTGAAGCCATCTGGTCCTGGGCTTTTGCTTGTTGGAAGATTTTTAATCACAGTTTCAATTTCAGTGCTTGTGATTGGTCTGTTCATATTTTCTATTTCTTCCTGATTCAGTCTTGGCAGGTTGTGCCTTTCTAAGAATTTGTCCATTTCTTCCAGGTTGTCCATTTTATTGGCATAGAGTTGCTTGTAGTAATCTCTCATGATCTTTTGTATTTCTGCAGTGTCAGTCGTTACTTCTCCTTTTTCATTTCTAATTCTATTGATTTGAGTCTTCTCCCTTTTTTTCTTGATGAGTCTGGCTAATGGTTTATCAATTTTGTTTATCCTTTCAAAGAACCAGCTTTTAGTTTTATTGATCTTTGCTATTGTTTCCTTCATTTCTTTTTCATTTATTTCTGATCTGATTTTTATGATTTCTTTCCTCCTGCTAACTTTGGGGTTTTTTTGTTCTTCTTTCTCTAATTGCTTTAGGTGCAAGGTTAGGTTGTTTATTCGAGATGTTTCCTGTTTCTTAAGGTAAGATTGTATTGCTATAAACTTCCCTCTTAGAACTGCTTTTGCTGCATCCCATAGATTTTGAGTCGTCGTGTCTCCATTGTCATTTGTTTCTAGGTATTTTTTGATTTCCCCTTTGATTTCTTCAGTGATCACTTCGTTATTAAGTAGTGTATTGTTTAGCCTCCATGTGTTTGTATTTTTTACAGATCTTCTCCTGTGATTGATATCGAGTCTCATAGCGTTGTGGTCGGAAAAGATACTTGATACAATTTCAATTTTCTTAAATTTACCAAGGCTTGATTTGTGACCCAAGATATGATCTATCCTGGAGAATGTTCCATGAGCACTTGAGAAAAATGTGTATTCTGTTGTTTTTGGATGGAATGTCCTATAAATATCAATTAACTCCATCTCATTTAATGTATCATTTAAAGCTTGTGTTTCCTTATTTATTTTCATTTTGGATGATCTGTCCATTGGTGAAAGTGGGGTGTTAAAGTCCCCTACTATGAATGTGTTACTGTCGATTTCCCCTTTTATGGTTGTCAGTATTTGCCTTATGTATTGAGGTGCACCTATGTTGGGTGCATAAATATTTACAATTGTTATATCTTCCTCTTGGATCGATCCCTTGATCATTATGTAGTGTCCTTCTTTGTCTCTTCTAATAGTCTTTGTTTTAAAGTCTATTTTGTCTGATATGAGAATTGCTACTCCAGCTTTCTTTTGGTTTCCATTTGCATGAAATAACTTTTTCCATCCCCTTACTTTCAGTCTGTATGTGTCTCTAGGTCTGAAGTGGGTCTCTTGTAGACAGCATATATATGGGTCTTGTTTTTGTATCCATTCAGCCAATCTGTGTCTTTTGGTGGGAGCATTTAGTCCATTTACATTTAAGGTAATTATCGATATGTGTGTTCCCATTCCCATTTTCTTAATTGTTTTGGGTTTGTTATTGTAGGTCTTTTCCTTCTTTTGTGTTTCTTGCCTAGAGAAGTTCCTTTAGCAGTTGTTGTAGAGCTGGTTTGGTGGTGCTGAACTCTCTCAGCTTTTGCTTGTCTCTAAAGGTTTTAATTTCTCCATCAAATCTGAATGAGATCCTTGCTGGGTAGAGTAATCTTGGTTGCAGGTTTTTCTCCTTCAACACTTTCAATATGTCCTGCCACTCCCTTCTGGCTTGCAGAGTTTCTGCTGAAAGATCAGCTGTTAACCTTATGGGGATTCCCTTGTGTGTTATTTGTTGTTTTTCCCTTGCTGCTTTTAATATGTTTTCTTTGTATTTAATTTTTGACAGTTTGATTAATATGTGTCTTGGCGTATTTCTCCTTGGATTTATCCTGTATGGGACTCTCTGTGCTTCCTGGACTTGATTAACTATTTCCTTTCCCATATTAGGGAAGTTTTCAACTATAATCTCTTCAAATATTTTCTCAGTCCCTTTCTTTTTCTCTTCTTCTTCTGGAACCCCTATAATTCGAATGTTGGTACGTTTAATGTTGTCCCAGAGGTCTCTGAGACTGTCCTCAGTTCTTTTCATTCTTTTTTCTTTATTCTGCTCTGCAGTAGTTATTTCCACTATTTTATCTTCCAGGTCACTTATCCGTTCTTCTGCCTCAGTTATTCTGCTATTGATCCCATCTAGAGTACTTTTAATTTCATTTATTGTGTTGTTCATCGTTGCTTGTTTCATCTTTAGTTCTTCTAGGTCCTTGTTAACTGATTCTTGCATTTTGTCCATTCTATTGTCCATTCTATCTCCAAGATTTCGGATCAACCTTACTGTCATTATTCTGAATTCTTTTTCAGGTAGACTGCCTATTTCCTCTTCATTTGTTAGGTCTGATGGGTTTTTATCTTGCTCCTTCATCTGCGGTGTGTTTTTCTGTCTTTTCATTTTGCTTATCTTACTGTGTTTGGGGTCTCCTTTTTTGCAGGCTGAAGGTTCGTAGTTCCTGTTGTTTTTTGTGTCTGTCCCCAGTGGCTAAGGTTGGTTCAGTGGGTTGTGTAGGCTTCCTGGTGGAGGGTACTAGTGCCTGTGTTCTGGTGGATGAGGCTAGATCTTGTCTTTCTGGTGGGCAGGTCCACGTCTGGTGGTGTGTTTTGGGGTGTCTGTAGACTTATTATGATTTTGGGCCGCCTCTCTGCTAATGGGTGGGGTTGTGTTCCTGTCTTGCTAGTTGTTTGGCATAGGATGTCCAGCACTGTAGCTTGCTGGTCGTTGAGTGAAGCTGGGTGCTGGCGTTGAGATGGAGATCTCTCGGAAATTTTTGCTGTTTGATATTATGTGGAGCTGGGAGGTCTCTTGTGGATCAGTGTCCTGAAGTTGGCTCTCCCACCTCAGAGGCACAGCACTGACTCCTGGCTGCAGCACCAAGAGCCTTTCATCCACAGGGCTCCTTAATTTGGGATGATTGGTTGTCTATTCAGGTATTCCACAGATGCAGGGTATATCAAGTTGATTGTGGAGCTTTAATCCGCTGCTTCTGAGGCTGCTGGGAGAGATTTCCCTTTCTCTTCTTTGTTCTCACAGCTCCCAGGGGCTCAGCTTTGGATTTAGCCCCGCCTGTGCGTGTAGGTCGCCGGAGGGCGTCTGTTCTTTGCTCAGACAGGACGGGGTTAAAGGAGCTGCTGATTCGGAGGCTCTGGCTCACTCAGGCCCGGGGGTAGGGAGGGGCACGGAGTGTGGGGCGGGCCTGCGGCGGCAGAGGCCGGCAAGACGTTGCAGCCTGAGGCGCGCCTGTGCGTTCTCCCGGGGGAGTTGTCCCTGGATCCCGGGACCCTGGCAGTGGCGGGCTGCACAGGCTCCCCGGAAGGGCGTGTGGCTAGTGACCTGTGTTCGCACACAGGCCTCCCGGTGGCGGCAGCAGCGGCCCTAGCGTCTCATGTCTGTCTCTGGGCTCCGCACTTTTAGCCGCGGCTCGCGCCCGTCCCTGGAGCTCTCTCAAGCAGCGTTCTTAATCCCCTCTCCTCGTGCACCAGGAAACAAAGAGGGACGTAAAAGTCTCTTGCCTCTTCGGCAGTTCCAGACTTCTCCCCGGACTCTCTCCCGGCCAGCCGCGGTGCACTAACGCCCTGCAGGCTGTGTTCACGCCGCCAACCTCAGTCCTCTCCCGGCGCTCCGACAAAAGCCGGAGCCTCAGCTCCCAGTCCCGCCCGCCCCGGCGGGCGAGCAGACAAGCCTCTCGGCTGGTGAGTTCCGGTCGGCCCGATCCTCTGCGCTGGAATCTGTCCGCTTTGCCCTCCGCACCCCTGTTGCTGTGCTCTCCTCCGCGGCTCCCAAGCTCCGCCACTCCGCCTCCCGAAGTCTCCACCCGCGAAGGGGCTTCCTAGTGTGTGGACACTTTTCCTCCTTCACAGCTCTCTCCCGCTGGTGCAGGACCCGTCCCTATCCTTTTGGCTCTGTTTAGTTTTTTCTTTTGCCCTAACCAGGTACGTGGGGGGTTTCTTGCCTTTTGGGAGGTCTGAGGTCTTCTGCCAGCGTTCAGTAGATGCTCTGTAGGAGTTGTTCCACGCGTAGATGTATTTCTGGTGTATCTGTGGGGAGGAACGTGATCTCCGCGTCTTACTCTTCCGCCATCTTCCCGGAAGAGACCTTTGATTTAAGTCAGAGTAGACCCTTCCCGTGTCCCATCCCTAAATCTCAGTGCCTACATTCAGTGCCAGTAGGTGCCCTACAGATATCTGAAAACGGAGGAATGAATGAGTTAGCGAATCCTGAGTTGACATCCCAGGTTCACACGTGTATCTTGACCTCTCCAAGGCTAAGAGGACGGCACCAGACTCCTGCTGTAGATGCTTTTTCTCGGAGGTGTCTTGGCACCTTCGCTCTGGGCAGCCTAACTCCAGTGTCAAGCCAGCATTCTTCTGTAATTTTTCAGGTTTTCCTCCTTTAAATACTTGATTCAATGAACACTTAGGAAGACCCTACTGTTTGCCAGGCTCTAGCGAATCAAAGGTAAGTCACAAGCCACACTGTCCTCCCAGAGCTCAGTCCAGGCGCCAGAGAGGAAGACACGGTGATAATAGCTCAGACAAACTCAGATCAACCCCTGGAGTGAAACTTAGAAATGCCCAGCTATCCCCCAAAAGCCATCAGGCCAGGATCTGGGCCATCACCCGGTCCTGAAATCAATCCCCTGCCTTTATCATGAGCCCCCAAACCAGGCACACGCCTGCCATAAACTTCTTTCTCTCATTAGGTCCAAGAAGAGGTGGAAAGATCACCAAGGCCCATGTTAACTCCTGTTAACTCCTGCCAAGATATTATGGGGCGAGTTCCCAGGAAAAGCTCAGAGGGTTAGGAGATTCTGAGCTTGGAATATAGTGCACAAAGAGCCAACCGATTCAGCAGGGCTGAGGCGACCTGAAAGCTAGCCAGGGGGGAATGGCTGAGGAGGACACGTGCTACTTAGCTATTGAGGCTGGCAAAAAGGAGAGGCACAGATTGGGAAGCTATGTTTCTAAACTAAAATTCAGAGCATACAATCTCACCAAGTATGAGTATTTCAGTTATCTACTGCTGTGTTACAAAGCACCCCCAAATTTACGGGCTTAAAGCCAGAAGGGGAGGAGGGAATGAGGAGTTATTGTGTAATAGGTAGAGCTCAGTCTGGGATGATGAAAATGTTCTGGAATTGATTGTGATGATGGTTGCGTGACAACATGATTATATTTAATATCACTGAACTGTACACTTCAGGAGTGGCTAAAATGGTCAATTTTATGCTATATTTATTTTACCACAATAAAAAAAGCAGTGGCCTATATGGGAAAAGAATCTTAAAAAGATTTGATATATGTATATGTATAATTGATTCACTTTGTCGTACAGCAGAAAGTAACACAACATTTTATTTTTTTTTAATATTTATTTATTTATTTTTTTTTTGGCTGCGTCAGGTCTTAGCTGTGGCACATGGGATCTTAGTTGGGAGCATGCAGGATCCTCTGCTGTGGCGCACGGGTTCCTCATTGGCACACAGGTTTCTCTCTATTGTGGTTCACGGGCTCTCTACTGTGGCCCACGTGCTCAGTAGTTGAGGCATGTGGGATCTTAGTTCCCTGACCAGGGAAGCCCTGGAAGGTGGATTCTTAACCACTGGACCACCAGGGAAGTCCCCACAACATTTTAAATCAACTATACTCCAATAAAAAATTTTTTAAAAAGCAGTGAATTTGAGACTTCCCTGGTGGTGCAGTGGTTAAGAATCTGCCTGCCAAGGCAGGGGACACGGGTTCGAGCCCTGGTCCGAGAAGATCCCACATGCCGTGGAACAACTAAGCCCGTGCGCCACAACTACTGAGACCACGTGCCACAACTACTGAGCCCGTGCGCCATAACTACTGAAGCCCACGCACCTAGAGCCCATGCTCCACAGCAAGAGAAGCCACTGCAATGAGAAGCCCGTGCACTGCAACGAAGAGTAGCCTCTGCTCACCGCAACTAGAGAAAGCCTGCGTGCAACAACGAAGACCCAACACAGCCAAAAATGAATAAATTATTCTTTTTTTAAAAAAAGCAGTGAATTTTATTTAGTATAAGATAATAAAGTTGATAGATATTTTTAAATTTCTATTATTCAATCAGATTGCACTAAATTTTACTTAGTGTATTTTAGCTGACTTTGCAATGGAATATGATGGCAGATCCATCAACTAATGGAAAAATACTTTCTCTGTCCCCCCAAAAAACCCTACAACCGTTTATTCTTTTTCATGAATTTCAGTATTGACCAGATCACCTCAATTCTCTTCCACGTAGCCTCTCAGTCTTTGGTGGGTCTGGCTGGGTTTCTGCACAGCACAGTATGCTGAGAGAGGAGGGGGAGGGTGCAAGATTTCTGAAGGCCTCGTTTTGAAGTCATAGGACATCACCTCCACCAGGGTTCAGCCACGCGAGCAGAATCTCTATGAACACTTTGAGATGAGGCATTTACTGTAGGAATCAGACCTCGCACCATTATGGGAGGAGCTGAGGAAGTGATGGTCTGGAGGAAGAGTTGGAGAACCAGAGAAGGAGCTACTGTCCAGTCACTTGGAGAAGTTAAGTGTATCCAGCATCAAAGTGGGACCACACAGGGGGAGCTGGTGGAGAGTTCTGTGCAGAGCCAGTGCCTCTGAGTGGCTTCCAGCTCTGTGGGTCTGCAGCCAAGTACCTAGTGGTGGGCTTGAGCCACCGTTGGCCAACAGAGTTGACCGACAAAGAGAAGAACTGGACACAGAGAGAGGCAAGCCAGGACAAGCTGAAACCCACCAGGTACCTCTGTGTCTGCTGCTTCTTCTGACTATGATGATCTTCCAAGAGTAATGGCTGCTGTGTCCCTTCCATCTTCCAATCAGCTTCCACTTTGGCCAACTCCAGCCATGGTCCGCACAGGGAAGGGCAGTCCCAGACTCATCAAGTCGACTCAGTACCAGTCACCAAAACCAGTGCACTTATGGAGAAAACTGGGCAAAAGACTTGAAATCAGAGCTGTCCTCACCACTCTGGGAGGTATGTTCTCCAGACATGGTTGGGGGGGCCTCGATCCTGCAGGCAGACTTGTTTTAAGTAGCTCCAAAAAAGAAGACCTAACAAAGACAGTGTGGGACCTTTGATCCCAGCCCCTCAACTTACCAGCTGTGTGAGTTTGGACACGTTGCTCGAGCTCTCTGAGCCTCAATTTCTCTATCTTCAAAACATGGGACACCAACCCCAGCTTCATGGAGCTATACCTATTGCAGTGTCTGACACCAGAGTTGGTACTCATTACATTCAATTTCTCTTTCTCCCAATTCCAATGAGTGGATATGCTTAACATAGAGATAGGCCAGGTGTTCTGCTTAAAATTGTAAGTTCTAGGGAGGCAGATTTTGGATGAAGGCTAGCACCGTAACCATCCAATGCTGGCAGGGGGTCCCGTTAGGGTAGGGAGCTTCCCATCGCAAGAGGTGTGCAAGCCCATCAGGAAATCGGTTGGACTAGGTGAGTTCTAAGGACTCCTACAGCTCCAATCAATTATGGCTCCACAAAAGCTCCATGAGTTTATGGAGAAGCATTTTTCCCATCAATATCAGAAATATTGCACGTTGATTATCAAGTGCCCATCTCCATTCACTGCTGATGGGATTTATAAGTTGGCACAAACTTTCTGAATGGCAATTTGACACAACATATCAAGATCTTTTAAAATAGCCACACATGACTTCAGCCATAAAAAGGAATGAAATTGAGTTATTTGTAGTGAGGTGGATGGACCTCGAGTCTGTCATACAGAGCGAAATAAGTCAGAAAAAGAAAAACAAATACCGTATGCTAACACATGTATATGGAATCTAAAAAAAATGGTACTGATGAACCTAGAGGCAGGTCAGGAATAAAGACACAGATGTAGAGAACGGCCTTGAGGACACAGGTGGGGAAGGGTAAGCTGGGACGAAGTGAGAGCGTACCACTGACATATATACACTACCAAATGTAAAATGGATAGCTAGTGGGACGCTGCTGCATGGCACAGGGAGATCAGCTCGGTGCTTTGTGACGTCCTAGAGGGGTGGGATAGGGAGGGTGGGAGGGAGGCTCAAGAGGGAGGGGATATGGGGATGTATGTATACATACAGCTGATTCACTTTGTTGTACAGCAGAAACTAACACAACATTGTAAAGCAATTATACTCCAATAAGGATATAAAAATAAATAAATATAAATAAAAATAAATTAAATAGCCACACCATTTGGCCCTGTGGGAATTTGTCCCAAGGAAGTAACCTGTCGTGTGCCCAGAGATATAAATACAAGAATGTGGCTTGTTATTCACAATATCAAAAAAAAATGTGTAAATAATGGAACAGTCCAACCGTAGAGGAATGAATAAATAAATTAGGGCACAGCCAAAAGATGGAAAACCATGTTTCCATTAATCTTGTCTTTAAAAAAAATCACATGTCCAAAAAAACATGAGGAATTTTCCCACAATTACCCTTTAGAAAAGAAAAACAAATCTCTTTAAATTCAAGTTCTTGGGACTTCCCTGGTGGCGCAGTGGTTAAGAATCCACCTGCCAATGCAGAGGACACGGGTTCAAGCCCTGGTCCGGGAAGATCCCACATGCCGCGGAGCAGCTAAGCCCATGCGCGACAACTGCTGAGCCTGCACTCTAGAGCCCACGAGCCACAACTACTGGAGCCCATGCTCCACAAGAGAAACCACCACAATGAGAAGCCTGCGCACCACAACAAAGACTAGCCCCCGCTCACTGCAACTAGACAAAGCCCGTGTGCAGCAACGAAGACCCAATGCAGCCATAAATAAATAAATGATAAAAAAAAAATTCAAGTTCTTACAAAGAGTCTCGTATTAAATACACTCTTTCTTAGTTACTTTATTTTAAACAACAAAGTACTGTTTGGGGAAATCACATTAGCCCTCCTTGACCTCAATCAATGTTACTTTGGCATGTTTAAAGAGGTCACCTGCTGGAACTGGGAAAAAGAAGGCAAAGAAATTTAACAGGATTTAGTAATTGTTCGGGGGGTTACGACCTCACAATTACGAGCGCTGGCTGACATTGTAAACAAGCCTTTAAAGATCACTTTTAAAAGCAATACAGTAAGTGGTTATGTTTTAGAGATCACTAATACACACTCTGGGACAAATAAAAAGACTCTCTTAATATTATGCTAATAGGTACTTGTGGCTTCAAATACAATTTCCAGAGACAACACTGTACACAGATTTTAAAAATCTTGGGTCTCAATCTCAAACAAGTTAGACAAAAATGGAAACAATGTACTGTGGACAGCTCTGCTGGGTAATTCACAAAGCAGCCCCAGGATGAGGAGAGCGTAGGTATCAAAGATACCAGCAGAGTTGGTTTAAAATGTAAAAGTGGGAAAAAATAAACTTTCTAAATTTAACATGTTTCCTGTTATATGTGGTTTTAAATATCTATGTGTAACTAAATTTATAAATTAAACATTATGAGTAAGCATTTGATGATTTCCCTAACTGCTGGTATATTCAAAGTGGCCCCAAAACTTTTTTTTTTTTAACATCTTTATTGGAGTATAATTGCTTTACAATGGTATGTTAGTTTCAGCTTCACAACAAAATGAATCAGTTATATATATACATATATTCCCATATCTCTTCCCGCTTGCGTCTCCCTCCCTCCCACCCTCCCTATCCCACCCCTCCAGGCGGTCACAAAGCACCGAGCTGAACTCCCTGTGCTATGCGGCTGCTTCCCACTAGCTATCTACCTTACGTTTGGTAGTGTATATATGTCCATGCCTCTTTATCGCTTTGTCACTGTTTACCCTTCCCCCTCCCCATAGTTTCAAGTCCATTCTCTAGTAAGTCTGTGTCTTTATTCCTGTTTCACCCCTAGGTTTTTCATGACATTTTTTTTTTTAATTCCATATATATGTGTTAGCATACGGTATTTGTCTCTCTCTTTCTGACTTACTTCACTCTGTATGACAGACTCTAGGTCTATCCACCTCATTACAAATAGCTCAATTTCGTCTCTTTTTATGGCTGAGTAATATTCCATTGTATATATGTGCCACATCTTCTTTATCCATTCATCCGATGATGGACACTTAGGTTGTTTCCATCTCTGGGCTATTGTAAATAGAGCTGCAATGAACATTTTGGTACATGACTCTTTTTGAATTATGGTTTTCTCAGGGTATATGCCCAGTAGTGGGATTGCTGGGTCATATGGTAGTTCTATTTGTAGCTTTTTAAGGAACCTCCATACTGTTCTCCACAGTGGCTGTATCAATTTACATTCCCACCAACAGTGTAAGAGGGTTCCCTTTTCTCCACACCCTCTCCAGCATTTATTGTTTCTAGATTTTTTGATGATGGCCATTCTGACTGGTGTGAGATGATATCTCATTGTAGTTTTGATTTGCATTTCTCTAATGATTAGTGATGTTGAGCATTCTTTCATGTGTTTGTTGGCACTCTGTATATCTTCTTTGGAGAAATGTCTATTTAGGTCTTCTGCCCATTTTTGGATTGGGTTGTTTGTTTTTCTGTTATTAAGCTGCATGAGCTGCTTATAAATTTTGGAGATTAATCCTTTGTCAGTTGCTTCATTTGCAAATATTTTCTCCCATTCTGAGGGTTGTCTTTTGGTCTTCTTTATGGTTTCTTTTGCTGCGCAAAAGCTTTTAAGTTTCATTAGGTCCCATTTGTTTACTTTTGTTTTTATTTCCATTTCTCTAGGAGGTGGGTCAAAAAGGACCTTGCTGTGATTTATGTCATAGAGTGTTCTGTCTATGTTTTCCTCTAAGAGTTTGATAGTTTCTGGCCTTACATTTAGGTCTTTAATCCATTTTGAGCTTATTTTTGTGTATGGTGTTAAGGAATGATCTAATCTCATACTTTTACATGTAGCTGTCCAGTTTTCCCAGCACCACTTATTGAATAGGCTGTCCTTTCTCCACTGTACATTCCTGCCTCCTTTGTCAAAGATAAGGTGACCATATGTGCGTGGGTTTATCTCTGGGCTTTCTATCCTGTTCCGTTGATCTATCTTTCTGTTTTTGTGCCAGTACCATACCGTCTTGATAACTGTAGCTTTGTAGTATAGTCTGAAGTCAGGGAGCCTGATTCCTCCAGTTCCTTCTTTCGTTCTCAAGATTGCTTTGGCTATTCGGTGGCCCCAAAACTTTTTGTTGAATCTTGCTTTTGGGAAAATCGGGCCTTATGTTCTTGGTTACCATATATTTAGGCCCATATGATAGATAGTGATGAGGGAAAATATTTGTGAAATAATATTAAATAGAAAACATAAGTTAGGGCTTCCCTGGTGGCACAGTGGTTAAGAATCCACCTGCCAATGCAGTGGACACCGGTTCGAGCCCTGGTCCGGGAAGATCCCACATGCCATGGAGCAACTAAGCCCATGCGCCACAACTACTGAGCCTGCGCTCTAGAGCCCGTGAGCCATAACTGCTGAGCCCGCCTGCCACAACTAATGAAGCCCACGCGCCTAGAGCCCGTGCTCCGCAACAAGAGAAGCCACTGCAATGAGAAGCCCACGCACCGCAATGAAGACCCAACACAGCCAAAAATAAATAAATAAATTTATTTTAAAAAAAAGAAAACATGAGTTAAATATGTTATAGTGTGATTCTAACTTTGTTTAAACACACACACAACTGGGGACATAGAAAAAAAAGATTAGGAAGAACTGTGTATCTAGGTGGCGAGATTATGAAGTATATATGGGTTTTTAAGTTTTCTTTTTCTTTTCTTATTTTTTTTTTTTGTCCATGCCAATAGTTCCCCAATCAGGGATTGAACCCGGGTCCACAGCTATAAAAGCACACGAGTCCTAACGACTGGACCTCCAGGGAATTCCCAAGTTTTCTTTTTCTTAAAGATATATTAATGTTTGACCAGGGGAAATCATTTTTTTAAAGGCTTGTATAAAATTGCCTTCTTTCTTAGGCTCTCCCTTGCAGCTATTAGAATATCTTTGGTCCCTTTTCATTCCTTACATTTTTGGGGGATCTACAGTATATGGAGGGGGTGGGGGGACTTTGATAGAAATATCTGCACTGACCGAGGAAGCTGTGCCTGACACAATAATGAGGGAAGAAAAGCATATTACTAAGCAATGGCAGTAATATGTATGCAGTAGGATTCCCCCTCAGAAAGGAGAGAGACGAGGAGAGAGAGAGAAAGGGAGGGAGGGGAGGAGAGAGGGCAGGAACTATAAAGGGTGTGTGTATACCTGTGGTATATATGTTTGCACAGGCATAGCCGTAGGTCTAGAAGGAAACCCATGAAACCGCCCCCCAGGGTGGAGCAATCCTCTATTCTTCTGCATTGCTCATTTTCCTGTTTGTGCAGTGCATGTGTACAATAGGGTGGAACTGGCTTTTTGCTGACTCTACTGAAGTGGGGGAATGCTGATGGTGAGTCCCATCCACTTGCGTGGCTTCACTACTCTGCAAAAGAAAACAATGTTTCCCCAGAATTCCCCTGGCTCCTCAGGCCTGTGGGGCCCCAAGGAGTTTACAGTGCAGCCACAGGCAGCGTTTCTCTGGCTCGAACCCCGTCTGCTGCTGCAGGACTCCTAATCTCTAAGAAGACCCAGAGACACGATTGAGCGTGAAGAGCTGTTTGTTTGCTGAGGGTTTCCTACGTGCCAGGCACTGCGCCAAGAGCTTTGCCAGCATGAACTTAGTTCACCCTTCCCACGACCTTCTATCCATTTTATAGGTGGAGATACTGAGGCACTGAGAGGGTGACACAGCTGGTCAGTGACAGAGCTGAGACTGGACCCCAGGCAGCCTGGGTACCCCGTGGGTGACTCACGTGTGCCCACAAACACACCCTCTCAGCTGCCACATTAACATCTGTCATTTCCCCCCACCTTGTGATCTGGTCCCGTTAGTGACATCTGTCCCCAAGGTCTCTGCTGCCCACCGATCCGAAGGAACAAGCCACACACCTGCAGTGACAGCCGATAGCCACCATGGAAGGCGCCAATGTGGGGACCAAGGACCCCGCTTCCCAAGGACCCCAGCCTTCCAGCACCCTTCATCACCACTGGGTGGGGCTGTGTGACCAGTGTGCCACTGAGATTGAATTGCTAGGAGAGCATCTCCAGCCACCTCCCTCCACCTAAGAGGTCTATAAGGAAAAGAACTTCATCAAGAAATAACAGAGGTCCAGCACCTTCTCATTTAGCTGGTCTCTGGTCCCAACCCCAAAGCAAGCATACTGGGCTGGGATGCCCAGCAGAACTCTTTTTCCTAAACTGGGCTGAGCCACCGCCCACCTTCCCTAACCATTGCTCCATCCTATCTCCTGCAGGGGATGGAAGAGAAAGGAAAGAGCACACCCACAAACCCTAGATGTGGCTTCCTGGAGTCCTTAATTTAGGCAGTAAGCATCCTTCTTCCTTTGGGGGTGGAGAAGGGGCACAGTTTCTTGGTCAGTTTCAATGCTGACCCATCCTTGGGGAGGAGTACAGTGGGCAGTCAGGGGAGAGGGGAGCCCCACCTCAGCTGCCTCCGTGCTCCATTACTGCTGCAGGTGGTGGTCCTGCCACCCTCAAGCCATCAGTGGGACCACCTGGATCTTCAACACACCAAAGCCAGTCTGCATCCTCTGAAGTCCCCATGTTAGCTGGGCACAATTGCCCCCCGCTCCCCACCTTTTGGTGCCACACTGCCTGACACAGATGACACAAACTGGACCCCAAAAATACCTCCTTTTTTCTCCATGCAGACTGCCACTCCCATCACTTTCCCAGGATTCAGCCAGGAACCCAGATGAGGACAGAATTGCCCCCTCCCTAAGACAAACCTGGTGGATCCACTCTCACCTCCCTAAGGATGTTTTCCCGCCCTGATTGTGTCCACAGACACCATCCAGCCAGCCCTCCACACTCTTCCACACCCCCCAGCCCTTGCCTGAATGAGCCTAATCCCAGGTTAGCTCAGGGTAGACACAGCCCTTCCCCCAGCTGCATCTTCACCTCTCTGCATTCCCACATTCAGCTGAAAGCTGAAAAGGCAACAGTTTTCCCCAAAACCGCCGTCAGACAGAGGTCCCATCCTTGGCCGATTTGCCCCTCAATCAGCAGAGGGCTGTAACCGACTTCTCAGTGACCTCAGAAGAGGTCAGAGAAAGATGTTACAAACGAACTTATTTAAAAAACAGAAATAAACTCGCAGATTTAGAGAATGAATTTATGATTATGAAGGGGGAAGGGGGGAGGGACGGATAAATTAGGAGTCTGGGATTAACAGATACACACTACTGTATATAAAATAGATAAACAACAAGGACCTACGATATAGCACAGGGAACTATATTCAATATCCTGTCATAACCTATAATGGAAAGGAATCTAAAAAAGAATAGATATATATGTATAACTGAATTGCTTTGCTGTGCACCAGAAACTAACACAACATTGTAAATTAACTATACTTCAATAAAAAATAAATTAAAAAACAAATAAAGGGTTTAGAGGGAAAAAAAGAAGAGGTCAGAAAACTAGGCAGGAATGTGCTCTGCAGGGGCTGGGGCTTCCGGTCTGCAACCCCTTTGGAAATATGAGAAGGACCTAAGAGCCTCCGGAAACCAACATCCATTTCTCCTCTCAGATATTATCATCTCCTTGGTCTTCCTTTGATCTTGTTTTCAAGCCAGAGATGAGCATTTCCATGTTGACTCGGCTTGATTATAACTGACTCTGAACCTTTCTAGTGATTAAATTAGCCGCGAGGCGATGTTCTCCAGAGATTTGTACTGCAGGTTGAATAATACAAGGCATCCCTTGCAGAAGGCTGAGAGATCTGGGAGAAAAAAAATCAAAGAGCAGAAAACTTTTTTTTTAAGAAAATAGTAATTTCCCCCATGCTGGCTACACAATAAGTACTTTGGTTAATTTTGATTGACATAAACAAACAGAAATCAAATGGGAAAATCTGGCAGTGACCTGGTGGGGGTGGAGCAGGATATTTGATGTTTCCAGTAAGTAGGGAAGTTCCGGTGACTTAACTTCCTCCCTCCCCACTGTAGGATAAGATGTTTGGGAGCTTCTGATGTTTCCCTGAATGAAGGAAGGGGAGGAATTTTGAAATAAGAACAGCAGGGACTTCCCTGGTGGCGCAGTGGTTAAGAATCCGCTTGCCAATGCAGGGGACACAGGTTTGAGCCCTGGTCCGGGAAGATCCCACATGCCGCGGAGCAACTAATCCAGTGTGCCACAACTACTGAGCCTGCACTCTAAAGCCCACAAGCCACAACTACTGAGCCCGCGTGCCTAGAGCCTGTGCTCCACAACTAGAGAAGCCACCGCAATGAGAAGCCCGTGCACCGCAACAAAGAGCAGCCCCCCACTGGCCACAACTAGAGAAAGCCTGCACGCAAAGACGAAGACACAATGCAGCCAAAAATAGATAGATAGACAGATCGATAGATAGATAGATAAAAGAAATGAGGACAACAGAGGGGTGGCATGAGATGGCCTCTGTTGTGCTGCTCAGCCTGATGGGCTGAGGTTCCACACCCTGGAGAGGGGTTAGGCCCAAAAGAGGAAGGAGCTATTTTCATGAGATCCAGGCTGGGCTGCTTTGATGCCCACATGGCCAAGTTTGACATGAAGGAGAGCAGGTCTTCTCTCCATCTCAGCTCCGGCTTCTTGTGACAGAGTTCAGGGGGAAATGAAGCAATGGCAGAACCAGGCCAAGTGGCTCTCTCACCGAGGGCATCTGCAGCAGCGGCAGTGGCCAGTGTCACCGCCAAATGGTGGGCAGGGGGCATCCCCAGGAAGGAGAGTTGAAGAAGAGGCATGGATCTCAGGGCCTGGGCAACCCAGCATAACCAGGAAAGACCTGAGGGAGAAGGGGAAACCTCACGCGATGCAGACAGAGTTTGCAGCTCTTACAGTCAAGGACCAATGCTATGGCCGCTGCCTTCCCACCCACAGGCTGGTACAGTCTGGATGGTTCGTGTTTCAGAACTTCCTACACAGAATTGGTCCAATATTTGGCATCTCTACCTGGGGGCGGGGGGGGAACCTTAACCTAAGAAGGCTCTGGAATCCTCCTATCCAACCTCTGTTACAGAAACTGAAGCCCAGAGAATTTGAGTTGCCCAAGGTTACACAGCTAGTTAGGGTTAGAGGAACAAGAACCAGGCTGCTTCACGCCCTCTTGCCAGGACTCTGTGTGTGTGCACACGCGCGTGGGGGGGTGGGGGGTTGGCGGGGAGAGAAAAGACAGAGATAGAGGCAGAGACAGATTGAGATTCCGGCCTACTGAGTCCATGCCAGTGTCTTGTGCCAGCGACTCTGTCCAGCGTACTGTCAGCACCTCTTGGAGCTGGAATCCCAGCGTCTGCCATCGCTCTCTGAGTTTGGACAGTCAGCATCCACAGAGCCAATCATCTACCTGTGGTTTAATGAGCATCAGACACTACAACCAGGGACCTGGAAGCCCAGAAAATTCCAATTCTAAGCCCACACTTTAGAGTCAATTAGCATCACAACCTCAAACCCTGGAGAGTCCAGAGGTTCAGGAACCATTGAGCCAGCAGCTGGGGCCTCTCCCCAAACATGGATCCCCAACCCTAGGAGGACAGCAGTCACAAAGAGTTCCAACATCAGAAATGTTTCCACCCCTGGGAAGTAGGCAGACAATGGGAAAACGGGACCTAATGTTAATCTGGAATGAGGGGAAGAATCCCAACATTTCTGGGCAGGACAAATCTTCCAGGAATAGACACCCTCTGTACTTCCAGACCCTCTTCTCCAGAATCACTGCAGGTTGGTGAGTAAGACTTTATTAACTTGGAAAGAGCCCAGACAGAGAGGTTTAAGTAGGTTAGCTGTGCCCTATCTATTGGGTTCTCTGCCCAGCCCCCCTTTTCCAACAACCCCCCTCTTCTCCCTCCACATGGTTACAGCTGTGCCCCCAGCCCCCACCATTTGTATTGTTTCAAAGGACCACTGTGGCTCCGCCCCTAAGGAATGTGCATCTGCTCTAACCTGGACCAATCCGAACCCCTTCCCTGAGGACTGGGGGATACTGATGATGGGGATGGGTTGAGAAGAAGGAATAGACCAAGTCTCACAAGATCCTGAAGCTTAGAAACTGTGGGAGGGGGCCCTTTCCACCCACCCCATGGACCAGAGAAGCAAAGAAATTCTGGCTTCAGAGAAAGAAGCATGAAACAGGAAGGAACAGAGGTAAACAACTGAAGAGTTCAGGGAAATCCAAAATCGACCCCCTGTAACATCCCGTCACTGGTCCTCTGGGGCTCACAGGCACTTTGGCTCTGTCTTCTGCTGAACTCTTTCTCTTCTGGATTAAACATCCTCAGGTCCCTCAACTGCACCTTACTGGATGTGATCTGGAATACTGTCCCCATGCTAAACAGACCTGGGGTGTCTCTGTCCTCTGTGGAGCGGAGCATCTGGAAATCAAGTGCTCTGAGCAGCTGTGAGAAGAGGGTGGGAGCCAGCACCTTCCTGCTCCTCTATTCACGCAGCCCAAGTCCATTTGCCTTGTGGCATCCACGCCACTTGGTTGGTCTGCACAAAGCCCGTGGTCCACTGAGACCCTGGTGTTTTCTTCACAGCTGCATTTGTAAAGCCGCCTTTTACTCACTTTCCTTCGTTTCGCTGGATTAGGTCTTTCAAGATCCTACCCTCTCATCATCTCCCTCTCCTCTGCTCTCATCCCTTCTTCCCTGCCTGCACTCTGCCTCCTATCTCACCCCACACTGAAGCCGGGAAGGCTGCCTAAGATACAGATCTGACCAGCTCGCACCCCTGGCTAAACCTTTCCATGGCTCCTCACCTGGAGGAGAGAGTCCAGACCCCTGGGCATAGCAGTGGAGTCTCCCATGCTCTGCCCGACCCATCTCTCCTACTGTCTCCTCCTCCACACCTCAGACGACATCAGGCCACAGCCCCGCACCTGTTCTCATGGTGCCACTTTGGCACATGCTGCTCCTTCAGCCTCCAGTGCCTTTGTCACTACAGCACGGCAGGCAGCCTTGGAGACAGACAGACTGAATGGGTCTGAATGTGAATTCTCTTTGCCAGTAGTCTGTATAACCTTGAGGAACCCCATTCCGTCTCTGAGCTTCTGTTGCCTCAACGATAAGCTGGTAATAAAAACACCCACCTTGCAGGGCTGTGGAGAGAACTTGAAATAACCTAGGTGGAGCATCAAGAATAACGCTTATAGGTGCCTCTAATGTGCTTACTAGGACTATACACCTACAACCTGTATATCTAGAAAATTCCTATTTATATATCAAGACCCAATTCAAGTATCAGCACATCCATGTAAACTTTCCTGATTCCCCATCCAGTCCCGACAGAGCTCCTGCCTGTGACCTCCTAGCAGCTTAAACACACTCCTATTTGACTACACATCTCCCTACTTGATCACCGTCTGCATCCAGGTCTGTCTCCCCACCCTCACATCTGAGCCTGGCCAGGGCAAGGACCAGGTCTGATTTCTCTCTCCAACCCCCAGTACAAAGCCTGGCCCACAGAAGAGATCCGTAGATGTTTATTTAATTGAATCACATTGAATTATTCAAATCTTATTGAATTCTGTCAACCAGCATATTCTCCATCCCACCCAGCTTTTAGAAGTTGGACTTCCTCCTTCATCACTAACAATAAGAACACCTACGTCGTACTGATGGCCTCTTGTGCGCCAGGCACTTCTCATGATTAGCTCCTTTAATGCTTAACAAACACTCTGTGAGGTAGGCATGGTTATCAGCCTTTATTTCCCAATGGGGAAACGGAGGCTCGGAGAGTTGTGTCACGTGTCCAAAGTCAAACAGCCAGGAAGTGAGCCCATGTGTTTTTTTCCAGCACATTTGCCTTTTTTTTTTTTACCTTTTTATTTTTAAATAATTTTAGATTTACAGAAGAGTTGCAAAGATGGTGCAGAGAGTTTTCAGACGCGCTCCTCTAATCTATTCAATAAATATCTCATGTAAGTATCGCATATTTATCAAAGTCTAACAATAACAGTGGTACAATACTATAGGCATTGTTCGGGTTTCCCCAGTGTTTCCACGAATGCCCTTTTGCTGTTCCAGGACCCAATCCAGCCTTCCACATTGCAATTCATCTCCTCTCATCTGTGACCATTTCTCGGTCTTTCCTTGTCTTTCATGACCCGGACACTTTGGGAGAGGAGCAGCCAGGTATTTTACGGAATGTTCCTAGGTTTGGGTCTGTCTTGTGTTTTCTCATGAACTGTCTGCAGCTGTGGATTTGGGGAAGCAGACGGCAGGGTGCCCATCTCCTCGCACGAGATCGGGGGTACGTGATATCCACACGACTTGTTACTGGTGAGGTTAACCTTGATCCCTTGGTTTCTCCTCTGCAGTTACTATTTTTCTGTGTTTGCTTTTAACCACACCCTAATGCCCCTCCATCAGCGTCATTGGTGCTGGGAGAGAATTGTGCCTGGCCTGGCGGGATGCTCAGAGAGACGACAGAGCCCGGAATAAAAGGATTCTGGAGCTGCCCACAGCAGAGCCAAAGTGTCAGCTGCCCCGAGTGGCATCCAGAGCATCAGGAAAGGGCATTCTCCCCACGGTTGGAATCATCAAGAAAGGCTTCCCAGGATGGCAGCACTCAGGAGGGATCTGTACAGGCATCAAGGAGAGATGCCATTCCAATCAGGGAACGGGCACCAGCATGACGTCCTCACAAGGGACAGGGCCTAAATAAGAAGTCAGTGGCTGGACTGAAATTACGAAAAGGTCATCATAGTCATCCCCCTGTCTCCAGGGAGAAGGACTCTGAAACCCTCCCAATCCTTTGAAAACATGTCCACATTTATAGCCTAGAAACTCAGAGCAGTGGTTTCCAGACAGGGAAAAATCAAGCTGGTGGAGCGGCTCACGTTTATCCCCACCGCCTCCTGCCTCTCTGCTCCCACACAGCACTTTGACAACCCCCTGGCATTTATCACAGCCGCCTTTGCTTCTAGAAGCAAACAATCATGCGAGTCTGAGCCCCCCGCCCCCGGCCTGCGCACGGGCGGCGCCTTGCACTTCCTGCTTTGCATCCCACCCCCTCCAGGCACTGACGGCACCCCCCGACCCCCAGGCCTAACACACAGGAGGGGCTTAGCCACTTCTTGCTCCCAGGAAGGTGGGCAGAAAGCAGATCTGCTTCTGCAAGAAGCTTTGAGAAGAATTCTCTGAAGACGCTCTGTGACTCCCACCACCTTCCAAAGCTCAAAAAATCATTCTAAAAACTGGTGACTGTGAAATTTCAATTATATTCACAAGGAGAGCTAGAGTGAACCACAAGAAGCACAGAACAGCGGCTTTGCCTCGGAGAGGTTGGGGACCAGCCTGGAAGCCAGAGCCATCTGTTTCCGGGGGCCACCTGCACATGGCAGCCTTCAATGTACAGCCCTTCAAAGAGGAAACAGTTCCAGGGACAGTAGAAGGCTGTAAGGGTGGGTAAGTCAATGCCATGAACGAGCTACTAAAAATAATTTCATGCTCAGAGGCTGCATTTGTAGAACTAAAACGTCCTCTATTAGAGAATTGGGTTCAGAAGGACAAAGCAGATTTTGTGCAGAGGCTGGTCTTGAGAATGGAGAAAGGCCTGGACCTAGTCAGTGAAAGGATTGGAAGAGTGATCTAGATAACAGGAAGATACGTGTGAAGAATCTGAGACAAATGCTGTTTCTGAGGACCTGCAAGGATGGCCAGCGTGACTTTAAGAGAGAAAGCAAGTTGTAGCCAGACGAGGCTGGAGATGTCAGTGGTGGCCAAACCTGCAGGGTCTCATGGGTCATGCAGAGTTTGGATTTTTACCCCAAGAACAACAAGAAGCCCTATTCTGTTCTCGCATTATGGGCCGGGAGCACACACTGGTCTAAGTCCCAGACACCATCACACACTCACACCCCGGAGAGACAGCTCAGCTACGTCCAGTAGGGACACTGCATTGCAAGAGATTCAAAGGAGCAAGAGAAGGTGGGGGCGGTGTGGGTGTCCCCCGAGCCTTGACCATGAGAACATAGCCTAGTAGAAATCTTGGCCAAGCTGCCATTTGGCGATCTGCACTCACTTTTGGACCTGGCCTTCAGGGATCTCAGAGAACCAGCAGCTGGTAGAAAAGGCTTTCTGCAGCAGAATTACATGATTTGTACTTTTTTTTTTTTTTTTTTGCCTCGCCCTGCAGAAAACTGGGACCAGAGCTCATCTCTTTCCTGCTGTACTTCCCTTAAGGTCAAAAGACATGAACACCCACTCTGCTCTTCCTAGAGCATACACAGCCAAGTCTCCAGGGTCACCACCTGAGGAGCACACATCTGGGTCCCTAGGTATACCTTCATCGGCGTTTCACTGCAACAAACCAGAGACTATTATTTCATCCCTGGACACGGAGGAGAGCCCCACAGCCCTCTGCTCCACTCTACACCACCACGGGCCCCTTTGTTCCTATTTCCCAGAAACTGTTGGAACCTCTCGCACCCATGCACCCAGAAAGTAGATACAGCTGTCGCTGTTGCTGTCACCCTCACTGGAACGGATTCTGCGGGTCCCTGCTTCTTTACTCCCTAGTCCAAGCCCAGGATGGGTGTGTCTGATGGGTGCTGAGCCTATACTGTGACAGCAGGGGAAGCCAAGAAGGTGAGTTTTCAGACTCTCTCCTGTGGCTGTCTGGTTCCTGCCGAGACTCAAAAGCTGGAAGACTTCTCAGACAGACGTAGGTGATTCCGATGTTAGCAGACCATCGAGGATGGGATATGCCCACTGCAGGTGGCCAGATCCTAGACCATTGCTAGCCTTGTGAAGGTTCTCTTAGTCATAAGCAGCAGCAAGGTGAAGACTAGGAGTGCTAAGGGTTGGATTATAAGGCATCGTGAGGTTCAGAGAAACAGAAGGGCAGGAGCCACTACACAGGCAAATCCCTTAGACTCTATGACCCAAGACTCCATAAGACCCAGGATCCCCAAAATTCCTGCTAGCAACATAGAAAAGGGATCTGTGGGTCCTGCCTGGGCAGATCTCTGTGTTCAAGCCCAGTGTTCACTCCCAGTGGAGGCAGAAGGTCAAAGCCAGAGGCAAAAATCCATGAGACGTGCTAATCTGTCTCCCCACAGGGTGGTCAGTCGTGGGGGAGCTGAAGTCGAAAGTTGCACAGGCTTTGTCTCAAAGCATAAACTAAGGCTGAGGGACGCCCCTGTCTCCTGCCTACGCCCAGCCTATGCCCTGGAAGTTCCTGCTCCTTTAGAGTCTCAGTCCCACCTCAAGGTAAGGGAAGCCGCCGTATCTGCCCACCATGATGTCAACTTCATCCTCATCCTGGAGTCCTGGGTTCCTAAGCCCTTAGAGTCTGTCTGCACTCCAGCGCCCTTCAAAGATGGAAAAACCATCAGCGAGTCCAAGTCATCTGTCTTCTGGAAAAGTCCTGCCCCTTATAAAATCCTTTCCTGAGCTTCCAAGCCCAGAGGACCCACTTGACAGCGGCGGGATACAGAGGGCGTTGTTCTCTCCGTGCCCGCCTGGGAGGGAGCAGGGTCTGCCAGCCAACCCTCCCTCTCTCTTTCCACGTCCTTACCTAAGACCAGGTAGAGGCTGGGAAGAAGGGTTACCCCCAGGGAAACAAGCTAAAATTAAACCACAACAAAAGCAGGATGACTAAAGCTCACACTCACACACTCACACACACACACACACACACACACACACACACAGTGATTAATTTAGGACACGCCACACCAGCCATCTCTTCCCAGATAGTAAATGAAATCTTTAGGGAAAAGGAGCAATCCATATTATATAATCACACACTTGAGACACCAACATCCCCCCTTCTCACCCCCTCCCTTTTAGTCTAGAGAAAAGAATAATAATAATAATAATTAAGTTGGTCTATTTATGGTTCTGAAAATCAGCAATTCCAAGCCACATATGCTAGGGTTGAGCTGAGCTCTGGAAAGACTCTGCAAGAAGTCCCCAAGTCTGCATAAGTGTAGCAGGCAAGACGCAGGAGCTGCCAGCATGCCCCCTTCGGGGAGAACACAAAGGCTATTTCGAACAGCTCATTGATGGGGTAAAGGAAAGGAATCCGGAGACTCAGAAGAGCATTTCACGTCTTGAAATCCAGCCAGCGGCCCAGGCTCATCACTCAGCATAAGCCATGCAGATTTATTTATATTTTGCACAAAAGAGGGAAATTACTTAGCTGTAGGGATCAATTCTTCAATCCAATGTTTCTAACATGGCAATAAATTTATTTCACCATCTCCCTCTTTCTTTTTCCTCTTCTTGCAGCTTAAAGAAATAGGCCACACTCCGGGGAGGTCCAAGGAGGGGGAACATGAAAAAAATGAAGGAACTAGGCACCAGTCCAGGAAGACACTCACTGGGAAGCCTGCCTTTGTGGAGTGAGCACTGGAGTTGGAGTCAGGAGACTTGAAGTCCAGACCCTGATTCTGTCACTTTTCTGTGGTGTCAGTAAACCTGGGTAAGGCAGAGCTCCTTTTCTCAATCGCTGAAGTGGGCAGAGCTATTCCAAGTCCACCAGGTTGATGTGAGAAGGAAATGAGACCAGACATATTCAGGCTTTTGGTTTAGCTCCTGATACATCAACATGATTGACAGAAAATGAATTTTAATCAGATTTGATGGTATGACCCATAACATCTCCCTGCCCAAGTGGCATCACCCGTGATGTTACAGAGACATTATAGCTTGAGCAAGGGAACATCCGGGCCATTTTCCAAGGCCAGAGACTACTTGGATGTCCCTCCCCCTACAGGGACAGGGTGAACCTGGGATGTTCATGACAGCTCTGGCCTAATGCACTGGGAGGCCAGGGAAGCCTCCAGCAGCCGGACAGGTGTGATGAATTGTCCCCCCACCCCCCGGCATGCACATTTCTTCACCGGGGACAGGCTGGAGCTGATGTATGGGCCATGTAAATGCAGCTGCTGGTTAATGCGAGGCTGCGATGGGCAAACATTAATGTGGGGATTGACTGGGAGGAAACGTCATAGGGATGAGGGCCGGAGAAGTGACAGGAAACTCTCCTGCTAGGAGATGCTTGAATTGGTACCGGCGAGAAGAGTTCACGAAGAGGGAACAGCCCAGATGCAGACAGCAAAACAAGCAGGTGCAGGGGTGCGGGACACGTGAGGGCATAGGAGAAAAGATCACCCTTCAAGGCTTGAGCCAAGCATCTCCCTTCCAGAAAAAAATCTTTCCTAACTCTGGTTGTGCCCCTGTGTTCCCAAAGTAGCCACTGATCACATTCCTGTAGGGCTCCTTCACAGTGGCTTTCAAGACCCTCCAAATCCCACCTGAGCACCTGCATTCCCCACACTCAGCCCCTACCACCCACGTCCAGGCATCTCCTCCACTTGAAACGGCTCCCCTATCTCCCTTCTCACCCGTGAAAACGCTAAGTGTCCTACCAAGTCCAACTAAAATGTCCCCTTTTCTAGGACACTGTCAAAGGCCACCCTCCTGAACTGTTGTCATCCAGCATTTTGTCCTTTGAGGAGCTCTTTATGTACCTTGCCCTGTTGCACCAACATTTATTCAAAACCAAACATTTATCGAGGGTGGATAACCAAGCGTGGCCTATGTGTACAATGGACGAGCACTCAGCAATGAAAAGGAACAAATTACCGTATTTACAACACCATGGATCCCAAAATAGTATGACGAGTGAAAGAAACCAAGTGCAAGAGCACGTACTGTTTGAGTCCCTTTATAGAGGCCTAAAACGGGCAAAACTAATCTGTGGAGATAGTAATCAGAACAGTGGTTGCCTTGGGTACAAGGGCACTGATAGAAAGGGGCAGGCAGAATATAGGAATTTTCTGGGATGATGAAAAGGTCCTGGTTCTGTGCCTTCCAGCACAGTAGCCACTAGCCACGTGTGGCCAATAAGCACTTGAAATATGGCTCAGCTGAATTGAAATATGCCGTAAGTATAAAATATACCCTGGTTTTTAAAGACTTAGGATGAGCAAAAGAACATAAAATATCCAGTAATGAATTTTTATAACAATGACATATTGAAATGATAATATTTTGGATGTGTTGGGTTAAGTAAATACATTATTAAAATTAATTTCACCCGTTTCTTTTTACGTTTTTCATAAGGCTACCAGAAAATTTTAAATCACCTATGTGGCTCATGTTATATTTCTATGGGACGGCACAGCTGTAGATCTTTTTTTTTTTTTTTTTTTGGCTGCATTTGGTCTTCATTGCTGCGCGTGGGCTTTCTCTAGTTGCAGCGAGCGGGGGCTACTCATCGTTGCGGCGCGCAGGCTTCTCATTGTGGTGGCTTCTCTTGCTGCAGAGCACAGGCTCCAGGTGCACAGGCTTCAGTAGTTGTGGCTCGCAGGCTCTAGAGCTCAGGCTCAGTAGTTGTGGCGCACGGGCTTAGTTGCTCTGCGGCATGTGGGATTTTCCCAGACCAGGGCTCGAACCCCTGTCCCCTGCATTGGCAGGCAGATTCTTAACCACTGTGCCACCAGGGAAGCCCACGGCTGTAGATCTTGATGAAGCTGTTGGTTACATTTGCCAAAACTCATCACAACGTACCCATAAGATCTGTGCATTTCACTCTATGTAAAGTATGCCTCAATTATAAAACAAATCTTAGTGAGTACCTACTGTGTGCTGCCGGACAGTATTAAGCGTCGGTAATACCACACTGGAGATAAAACAGACCTAGTCCCTGATCAATCTAGTCCAAGAAACTGACTTTAATCAAATAATTACTCTAAAGAAGGATCTTACCCCTTTCCCAAGCTTAATACTGTTGAGGCAAGAACTGCATTTGGGCATCTTTACCTCCATAGCTACCCAGCCCAAAGAGGGAGCAGATTAGGTGTTCGGTAAATTCTGGTACACTCAGTTGAACTACTGAATTGGCTAAAAATCATTTTCTGAAACGGAAAGGTAAACAGAGCCTACCTAGGGAATGTTTCTGCCTTTGAGCCAGACCAGCTAACATACTAGAGCTTTTGTCTTTTTGTAAAAGTTCCAGAGACAGAAAGACCCAGAGTCTCTCCCCACTCTTGGCCTTCTCCTTTTGGATGTTGTCCTAGTATAAGTCATGAAACCTTTTGGTTAGATACTGTGAGCCTCTTGGGTAAATACTGTGAGAAGCAGGGTGGTCAAGATTAATCAAAGGAAATAGATGTTCCTACCTAAATTGGAGTGTGTCTATAGGGACTGGCTTCTTCCCCCCTGGAGATTTTGAAGGTGAAGTATGTTAGGAAACATCACACAGAACAGGTCTTCCCCACCACAGTGGGTGCACTCGTGTAAGTTTTTCAGGAGAGGTTTGCAGATAGGCCCCAGGTGGTTTTCTTTCCGAGCTCCTCAGGTCTTGGTATTGGAGTTACTCCTTGCCTACAGGCTCAGAGCGCTCTCTCCACAATGCCTACGTCCACACATCTGGGGACTAGAGGGGAGCCATTCAAGTGGTCCCTGTTTGCTGATGAGGTTTTAAAGAAGGCCACACTGTGACCTGGTAGAAGTCACTTAGATGTAGGCATCTGTTAGAGACCACTGGAGTGAAAATCCAACTTGTAACAGCTGCAGAAAGAGCTTCTTTATTCATTCATTTTAGCGCCATTATTGACTTGTGCTCTGAGCTGAGCCTACGCAGGGTCCAGGGGTCCAGGAGACTATAGAAGGGTCAGGCCAGGTCCCTGCCCTCAAGAATCCCACAGTCTAGTGGTGGGTGTATAATGAGCATAGTTACTGCTAAGGTAAGAAGTGGCCAAAGAGAGTATTTGGGGAGATTCACTCCAGCCTGGGGAAAACTAACAACAGTTCCTGTGCACCTCCTCTTTGCCAAGCACTGTGCTGGGCTCAGGCACTATACACGTGGCTTAGGATAGCCTGCTGCTTCCTCCACATATCTCACCCTTCTCACAGCAGCCAGAGAGAGGGCTTAAAACAGTAAATCAGATCATGTCACTCTTCTAGTTAAAAACTTTCAATGACATCCAATTACGCTTAGAATAAAGCTCAAATTTCTTGTCATTGTTGTATTAGTCAGCTACTACTGCATAACAAACCACCCCCAAAACACAGCAGGCTAAAATAACAGTAATGTATTATCACATGTCTGTAGGTCAGCTGGCTCAGATGATTTAGGTTGACTCTGTTGGACTAAAAGGTCAGCCTGGATGTGTATCGCTCATGATGATGGCAGAGTGCAAGAGAGCAAGAGAAATACAGAAATCATATCAAGGCCTAGGCTTGGAACATCTGGACAAGTATCATTGGCCAAAGCAAGTCACAGGGCCAAGCCCAAAGGCGAGGGGCAGGAAGGATAATCCACTCCCAATGACACCACAGTGTGGATGCAGGGAGAGGTTAAGAATTGGGGTCAATAATGCAATCTATGATCTGTGCTCCACCAACATCTCCAATTCACTTTGTACCATGTCATTTCCCTTCCATTGTTCCAAGCACTCTGGCCTTTTTTCACTCCCTCAAATGCAACAAGCTCTTTCCCATTCCGGGGCCTTTGCACAGTCCTTCCTCTGCCGAAAAGAGTCTTTTCCTCACTCTTTGCAGGAGAGTTTTCTCTCAGCCTTCTAAGCTCCCCTTACACGTCACTTCCTTAGAGACCTTTCACAACTCGCACTAAAGTGGAATCCACTGTTATCACTTATCATGGCGCCCTTCATCACACCCATCACAATTTGTAGTTATTTTTGGTTTTTTAATTGTTCATTATCCATGTCCCCACTAGACGGTAAGCCGCACAAGGAAAGATAATGTGTCAGTTTTGTTCACCAAATCATATCCGCAATGCCTTACACAGTGACTGGCCCAGAGCAGGTGCTCCACTCACATTTGAGTGAGTAAATGAGAGCATCACTGAGGTTGCATTTGAGCTGAGCCTTGAAGGAGGGTTGAATTTGAGAAGCAGATGGGAAAAGAAGCATTCCAGGCATAGGAAAGGGCCAACGTCACTGGTTCTCAAAGTGTGGTCCACAGATCAGCAGCGTCAGCACTACCTGGGAACTTGTTAGAAATGCACATCCTTGGGCCTTGACACAGACCTAGTAAACCAGGGTCCCTAGGGGTGAGGCCCAGCCATCTGCATTTTAACAAACTCTTTAGATGATCCTGCTGCAGGCTAAAGTTTGAGAACCACTGGCCTAAGCCAGAGGTCGGCCAATTTTTTTTTTTTTTCTTTCTGTAAAGGACAAGATAGTAACTATTTCAGGCTCTGAGAGCCATACAGTTGCTGTTGAAACTACGACTCAACTCTGCTACTGTGGCCTGAAAAAAACCACAGACAACGTCTGAATGAATTGGCGTGGCTGCATTCCAATAAAACCCTACAAAAGCAGGCAGATTTGCCTTTCAGGCTGTAGTTTGCTGGCTCCTGGCCTAAACAAGGGTATGTGTGTCACAATGTGCGTTACTTATGCTCACAATTCATATCTCTGACCAAAGGAATTAAAATTTCAGAGCTAAACAACTTTCTTTTATTAATATACAAACATTTTATTTGTTCATCAAATTAATAAGTGCCTTCTCTGCACCAGGCATTCAATGTACAAAAACGAAGATGACCTATTAGCACCTTCCAAAAAAAGAACGCAGATGAGCTGAGCATCTCTTGTGAGCCAACACCTTAGTGAGGGTCGTCCCCTTTCGTCCTCACAACAGCCTTACTCGGTGGCAGGTAGTACTGTCCCGATTTGAAAATTAAAGAAACTGAGGATGGGGGAGGCAAATCCACGTGTCTTAGAACACACGTCCAGGAACCGGTAGAGCCAGGATTCAGACCCCAATCTGGCCAATTCCAAAGCCAGGGCTGTGTCTCCCAAGAGGAGGGTCCCACGGTCCATCCAGAGTGTTCGCACCTATTTTATTAAAGCCGCCTTAGTGCCTGACCAGCATTCTCCCCAGTCTTGCCACCAGCATCTGCTTCTTCTGCCTTAGGGAAAACCGGATGCCACTTGTCCCATCTGCCAACAGAGCTGCAAAATAGATCCAAGCAGAATGACCAGGATAAGTCACAACTTTCCAATGCGTGTGTGCCTCTTCTCAAGATGCAACCTGGGGCTCCCCGGGAGATGAGGAGTGTTGTTATTGTTTAATAACATGCAAAGTCACTTTTTAGGGAGAATACACTTTTTTGGATGAACACCGATTGAATCCCATCTGCCTGACCAGAGAGTTAAATCGAGCCTTTCAGACAGGTGATTGAAACGATGCTAGAAGTCAATTGGGTTTTACTCAAACCTGCCCTTGTGAGAAGGGAGCTAAGAGCTCCCCCGCTATCTCAAGAATCATCAAATTAAGGAGAAGCCGGAGCTGACAGGGAACCAGAGGGGCTGCTTCAGCCTCCATCTTTAGCTGCAGCCGGTTCAGAATAGGCTGGTGTCTCCGGGGACCAGGAACCGGTGACGCCCACCTCTCCTGCCAGAGAGGTTTCTCCTTCCAGCCAATACAATGCCTTTTGTTGCAGATTAGCTCTGCAGAAATAAATGCATGCATTTTCTGCAGTAACTGGGGCATGAAAGTGGCCACGGCTTTGGAGAAGAGACTGGGCTGTGAAAGTGCTGTCCCAGGTAGGTGCCCAGCCCCCAGGGAGGCTGCTTTCACAGGGAAAACCCAGAGCCATGGAAATGTCCCCTCCTGGCATCATTTCTGCACAACAGTCACTAGTGTACTCACTCCTCTCATCCCCTCCTGGCCCATCTGAGACCTGGTCCCAGAGAATCATCCCCTAGGAAAGCTTGGGCTCCCCCAGAAAGGGAAGAACACAGAACTTTCATACTGGGGGCATTCCAAATGATCCTTCTGGAGCAGTGGATTCCTGGGGATAGCCAACAGCCAACAACGTTTTCCCGTAGGCCTCCTTACCAGAGCTATCATCTGTTTTATCTCCCTAAGTCCCCACCTGACACACAATCTCTTTTCTCTCTCATTGCCGAGCCCCTCCCCAGAGCCACTTCTCTCTCTTCTCCAAAGACAATGTCAAAACATTTTAGAGATTAAATAAAAATTGTATCCGCTTAGCTCAGCTGGAACCCTCCTGGCCCTCCTTTTGCCCTCACAGCTCCCATGCCGAAAGCACTTTCCCTACCAGGTCTGGGGACACGTGCGCAAAGCCCCAGGGTGGTGGCCTGGCAGGCCCGGGGATGGAGTCCTCCGAAAGGAGCAGCCTTACCCTGAGAACCTCCACTGCTGTCACTGTAGAGAAGCTGAGGTGGGCGAGGAGCAAGCAGGGTGCAGGGTGCAGGTTAGAAGGCAGCCAGCCTGGCCTCCCTGTGCTACCCACACTTCTCGGCCTGGACTGCAATAAGGGTGCGGCCTGGAGCCAGTGCCCACAGCTGATAGTGACCAGCAAAAGCAGTGCCCCTGCTCCTTCCAAAACTGGATTAACCAAAGCTGAGCCAGGTGTGGGGTCTGGCAGTCCCAAGGGATGCAGAGACTCAGACTAGATTGGACCCACCTATCCAGAAGAGGGTGGGGCCTTATTCATCTTTCTAACCCCAGTCGCTTCCCCTGTGCAAGCGAGAGGAAGAGAGGGACAGGTGGGAAGAGAGAGACCATCGGGAAGAAAACGAGCGTCTTGGAAAGCGCCTTGTGCCAGAGCTCAGGCTGAACCGAGAGAGGATGCAGTTTCTTCTAGGCACTGGACAAAGGAACCGGCCTGAGCCCCAGGGACTGACAACCCTCACAGGCTGAGCCAAGGCCAGACGCTGACTGACTTCCGGGTGGGAGTGGGAGGCTAGGGTGCTGGTCACAAAGCCTGGTTTCCAGCCCCCCGGTCAGCCAACTCATAGTGTCTCCTGGGCCTCAGTCTCCTCATTGGTAAAATGGGTTGAATGAGACCATCTCCAAGACACCTG
This sequence comes from Grampus griseus, assembly GCF_964374135.1. Classification (NCBI taxonomy): domain Eukaryota; kingdom Metazoa; phylum Chordata; class Mammalia; order Artiodactyla; family Delphinidae; genus Grampus; species Grampus griseus. The sequence goes on along the minus strand of NC_139017.1, from coordinate 153,402,183 downwards.
CTCAGGTATCCTCTGTGATCGCCTCACCTGTAGAGAGCTGGCCTCTTGACAGGAACCCCTGCCTGGGCAAAATGTTCTGGGGGCGGTCAGAGGGCAAACCCTAGGAAGGGTGAACTAGGAAGTCCCCAGGAGGAAGATGGAGAGGAAGGTAGAGACAGCAGAACATGCATTGGGACCTGGTGGCCACAGTGAAGCTGTGGCTTGGGGGGTGGGGGAAGGGGGAGGGGAGAAAGAGAGAGCCAAGCAGCATGTCCTCTTGCCCCGCTCCCATCTGAACACCAAGTCTAAAACCAGTCCTCCCGTGCCATTGTCATGTTACATCCTGACTTGTTTTCTTTTTATTTACTTATATTGCAAACACTTATTGCAGAGCACATATATCTGCCAGGCACTATTCTAAGTGCTCTATGAATATTAATTCATTTAATCATCATAGCAACCCTCTTAGATAAATGCTCTTAATCCCATTTTACAGATGAGAAAACTGAGGCACAGAAGGTCAAGGAACTTGCCCAAGATCCCCACAGCTAGTAAACAGCAGAACCAGGATTCAAACCTAGGCGCTTCCTAAGGTCAGGGCTTAGCTCTGTTTTATTCACAATCTAGCACGTAGTAGGCACTCAGTAAATTTGTTGAATCTACATCTAGGACCCTGGATGGCTGACGTGGTCTCAAACTGCCAATAAAGAGACCTGCTGGGACCCGGCAGGTGCTGACACCCACTGCTGTGAGGAGTCACTCTCTGCCTGGCCCTTCTGCACCCTGGGCTGGTGTCTCCCTGGGCACTGGGCTTTGAAGGGACCTCCAGAGGACCCTAGAGTCAGGCTTGAACCCTCGCTGGGGTCTGTGGGAACAGGAGCCTGTGGCTTCCGTGGCTTTCCCTGCCCCCTCCCTCTCTGTGGTTGGAGACGGCAATTAATTATGCCGTGTGATTAGATAAAGAATATTCATTTTTCCTTAATGATGGTAAACTCTTGCTCTGTGGCTGAGTTCCGTATGTTTTAATTAAGCGAGGCTCCTGAAAGCCGCGTGGCTCCTTTGCGAGGGCTCCCTCTTATAATGAACAGTCACTTCGAATTTTAAGAAGTGAAGGATTCCTTCCCCAAGTTAATTACCTCAAAATTAGCTTAATCACAGCTCATTTAAACTTATCTAAACAACAGTGCAAGGAGTTCCAGGAAACAGAGGTTCTGACTTTGCTTGGGAGAGTCAAAAAAAGTCCTAATAACATAAAAGTCCCCTCTGGTGGGAAGCAGTGACCCCTGACTCCACCAGCTGAGGCATGCTCAGAGCCAGAACGTTCTCAGCATTGGAGCGTTGAACCAGGAGTGGGGACATTTGGCCTCTTCCACGGTCAACAGCCCCTCTATGGCCGCCTGAGCTCCTGGGGGTGTGGGGTGCTGAGGACCCCTCTCCTGGCTGCCCCAGAGGGAGGACAAAGCCCCAGGCCTAGGGCCCTGACTGCCCCTCTCACCCCAAATACCCCATGCCTCCACATTCACGCTCAACCTGGGGGGGTGTGGTCAAGTCTGGCCCCTCCTTACTGGGCATGTACGGACCAGCATGTCTGTGATGAGGAGGTGACCAGGTCCTGGAGAAGCACAGGCTCTGGGGGCCAGGAATTCCACCTGCAACTCTCCGCACACACGTCTCATGCCCAGCACAATGCCTGGCAGCCCGATGGGCACTCAGGAAGGAAGGAAGGAAGGACCAACCATGTGGCCCTAGGATGCAGAGCGAGCATCAATAGAGAAACTACCAGATCCTTGCTTCCTACAGGAACAGGGCTCTCTTCCAGGAAAGTCAGGCTGGGCTGTCCCCAGAGAACATTTACGGAGGCCTCACGGTGTGCCAGGCACTGGGCTAAGTCCTTTATATCAAGTATCTCATTTAATCCTGCAGCAGAAGGATGGTTATTATCCTCATGTTACAGGTGGGAAAACCGGCACAAAGAGGTGACAGAACTTGCCCAAGGTCACACTGGTAGCAAATAGGAGGATTTAAACCCGACAGTCGGGCTCCAGAGCCTCCCTAAGGAGGGGTAAGTTCCCTAGCCTGCGGGTATGCAAGCAAGCCGGAGGGCCACAGCCTGAGGACGCTCCGGGGGGGAGCCCCATGCTGGAAAGAGAAGAAGGAAGACGGAGTGACTCACGGACCCCTGTTGTGTTGTAGGTTGGAAGGATTTGGGGCATCAGGCATTTCCACCCGCCCTGCGGACACTGTTTAATCCTACTGGGTGGTTCGGACGGGGACAGGAGCAAGCCCTGCAGATAAGCACCTGCCCACAGGGACTGTGCAGGCCCTCGGAAGGCTGCAGCCCTCCCTCCTTGTACAACAGCCAGGGACCTCCCGAGTGGAGGAGGCTGGGAAATTATTTATCTGCATCCTCTGTTCCACACAATTGGCTTTCCTTTGCCAACTCCCTGTTGGGGTGGGAATGGGAGAAAAGCCTGGAAGGGGCATCGAGCCATCATAAAACACTTCCTGAAATAAGCAGCCCCTCCCCGCTGTAGAGATAAATAACTCTGGCAGCCCCTGGCTCCCTGTCCCTTCTGTTCAATCCCAGGTCACCCTGGCTCACCAAAGGACCCAGTAGCTCCTGGCAAGGGTCCAGAACCGCCCAGACATTACCTGTCCCCTCCTCCATCCCTCCCCCCACACGAGAGGTGGCATCACTGCCGAGACACCATGTAATTCCGGCTGTCACTGCCCTAATTACACCCCACAGTCCTCCCGCCAGCACCGTGCGCCCTGCACCGCCTGCATAATGGGGCTTTTTTTTTAAAGACACTCTCTCCTTTTCACAGCTGCCTTTTGAAGGCGAACAATCTCACACAATGTGGCTTAATGACAGCACCACTCAGTGAATCCCAGCCCCCAGCCCCCAGTCCTCTTCCTTTCTCTCTCCCTCCCCCTCCCTCTCTTTCTCTCTCTCTCTCTCTCTCTCTCTCTCTCTTCTTTACTTGATAATGATCATAATTGTCATAATCACCCTGGAGGTAAGAGGAAAGCACCCGGAACATTTCAATCAATTACGAAGTCACCTAAGAAAAGGTCAGGATGGTCTGTGTGAGAAGGAGGCTGCAGGGAAGAAGGCCTGCACACAATCACACATGAGTGAGTACAGTCATGCATGTGCACGCAGCACACACGCCACATACCAGGCCCTGAAGGTTGACAGTCAGGAAGTCGTAGACGGGCACAATTTCCCCTTTATGCCTCATAACAAAGAGCAAGGTCAGATCCCCCAGGAGAGACCCCAAGACCCCACCCACCCCAAGCCCTACGGTGAGCGAAAAGCCCTTCTTTGTGGCCAACACATAGTGCAGGGAGCCTCAGAGCTGAGCTCAAGAGGGCAGGTATTAGAGGCCAGTTCCTTGTAATTGGGTCCCTTTTCAGCCCCTCTCCAGCTCCCTGTTTAATCTCTCTAAGCCTTAGCCACAATCATCTGGAAAATGGAAAGCAAACTGACCCACCAGAAGGTTCTGGGGAGGACTAAATGTTCAGACCACATATCGAAAATGATCTCCGGGTTAATATCTATCCTAGTATATTAATTTATTTCCTTCACAGAATTTATGACAATCTGAAAACACATTGTGTGTGTATGTATGTATATATACATTTTATGTTTATGGGGGTGTGTGTGTGTGTGTGTGTGTGTGTGTGTATTCAATTGTTTAATGCACATCTTCTACACTGGCTGTCAGATCCTTGAGGGCAGCTTTATTCAGATTCACTGCAAGGTTTAAGAGTAAAAACTCCAGAGCTAAATTTGCTGAATTCACATCCTGGCTCTACCACCTATTTGGCTGTGTGACCTCACGTAAATTATTCAACCTCTCTGTGGCTCACATCTTGACATCTGTAAAATGGGGATAATAGTACTTACCTTCAGGGTTGTTGTGAGAATTAAATAATATATTATACATAGACTGCTTAGAATGGTGCTGGCTATATTAAACACTACTTTGTTTGGTTGTAACATTATCCCAAACACCTCAAACAGTGCCTGACATGGTACAGATGCTCAATAAACATTTGTTGAGTGGATAACACATGTCTAGTGCTTAGTACTGAGTCCATTTTTTATTTTACTTTATTTTTTGGCCACACTGAGCGGCATGGGGAATCTTAGTTTCCCCGACCAGGGATCGAACCCATGCCCCCTTCATCAGGACCTCGAAATCTTAACCACTGGACTGCCAGGGAAGTCCCATGAGTTCAGTACGTGGTCAGCATTCAATAAGCTTCAGCTATTATTACCATCTTCATCACCATTATTATTACTACTGGGTACAGTTCTCACCCTCCCCAGTTCCTCAGGGACAGCTGTCCCCATTGCTCAGAGGAGGAGTTGAGACCAGCGATGGCTTTCCAGGAAAGTCCTGCCAGATTGGGGCAGCCAGGACTCACCCCTGTCCTCCTGGCCTCTGAGCTTCCCCTACTTGGAAGCCAGGCAGAGCCGCTGGTTCTGGAGGTGTTTAATAAACAAACATGTCACGGCTGCGCGCGTGCCCCTCCCGCAGATACCCACCCCACGTCCAGCCAAAGCCTGGAGTCAGATCTGCTTTTGATGTGTAGGTGCCTCCTGGGCTCTGAGATGGAGAGGCTGAGCCATCTGCCACCAGCCCCGGGCAGTCAAGAGGCAGCCCGGGCGCAGGGTGTGAGGGCCTGTGCTCCTCCAACCCAGGGCTGGCTGTCTCTCCAGCAGGGCAGAGGGGTGGATGGAAGGGCTTGGACCCCAGGCATCCACCACCACCCAACCACCTGTTGGGCCCAGCAGGCCTGGTGCCTGCCCGTCTCCGTGAAGCATGAGCTGTCAGCCCACTCGGCCAATAGCAGAGGCCAACCCAGCTTCAGGCAGAAGTGGGTGGGGCCTTGGCCAGTGCCTGGTACCAGGACCTATCAGGAAAGTTCTAAATGGGTAGAGTAAGAGGCAGAACCCATAGATGCCCCCTAACCAAAACCAACAGATCAAACAAATAAGATCAAGGTGGGATTAAATCTTTAGATGCCCTAAAAAAATGAAGATTTGGGTACCATCCCCCTCTCCCACTATAAAATTCAAAATAAATTTTGATTTTTGGAAATGACACAAAATTTACAGGAATTACAAAGGCATGATGGTTTGGGTCATGGGCTTTGGAGCCAGGCTGCTTCGGTTTAAAGCCTGACTCTGGGCAAGTTATTTGAATTCTCTGTGCCTCAGTTTCCTCATCTTTGAAGTGGAGGTGATGACACCAGGATACTTCGTAAAATGGTTGTGAGGATTAAGGGGATGATATAAGCTAAACGAATAGAACAAAACCTATTTGTGAAATAACAGTGAAAGCTTATTAAAGGTTACAACTATTCTTATGCCTTTTGAAATGAAAATATATGCTTTCCATGTTTTTAGGTTGCAAAATTCTGGACTGGTTCATTGACGCTGAAGGTTTTGCCCTTTGTGCCCCCGAACCCCCCACCCCCGCTCGTGGCTGCCTGAAGCACATGCTCAGGTTTGCCCACGAAGAAATCACTGCCTGCTAGCACCAGCATGATCCTCCGAGGCTGCAAAGACCTGGGGGATGGGGGAATCAGCAGGGCCCCTGGGGCCCGGGGCCAGTGTCCAGGCACTGAGACTTGACAGGGAGGACAGGAACAAAGGCCTCCCTAGATAAGCTTCGGGGTCAAGCAGTCCCCACGACGCGGGTGCAGTGGCGGTCCATTTGCCAGAACAAAGCACAGGAACATCACGGTGGAGAAGAGGACTCAAAGCGGCCCAAGGGTGCAAGGCTCCGATCCCTCCTGGCTGGGAGGGAGCAGGGTTTGTCCAGGCTCAGCTGAGGCGAGAAGCTGCAGTCCAGAGCAGGCAAAGGTTGCTCTGTTCTCCTCCTTCCTCCTGGGTCCCCTTCAGAGCAGCCGATGGGACACAGGGGACTTAGCTCTATCTTGAAGTACTGGGAAAATCAGATTTTTTTTTTAACATCTTTATTGGAGTATAATTGCTTTACAATGGTGTGTTAGTTTCTGCTTTATAACAAAGTGAATCAGTTATACATATACATATGTTCCCATGTCTCTTCCCTCTTGGGTCTCCCTCCCTCCCACCCTCCCTATCCCACCCCTCTAGGTGGTCACAAACCACCTAGCTGATCTCTCTGTGCTATGCGGCTGCTTACCACTAGCTAGCTATTTTACGTTTGGTAGGGTATATATGTCCATGCCACTCTCTCACCTTGTCTCAGCTTACCCTTCCCCTCCCCATATCCTCAAGTCCATTCTCTAGTAGGTCTGTGTCTTTATTCCCGACTTACCCCTAGGTTCTTCATGACGGTTGTTATTTTTTTTTCTTAGGTTCCATATATATGTGTTAGCATACGGTATTTGTCTTTCTCTTTCTGACTTACTTCACTCTGTATGACAGACTCTAGGTCCATCCACCTCACCACAAATAACTCAATTTCATTTCATTTTATGGCTGAGTAATATTCCATTGTATATATGTGCCACATCTTCTTTATCCATTCATCTGTCGATGGACACTTAGGTTGCTTCCATGTCCTGGCTATTGTAAATAGAGCTGCAGTGAACATTTTGGTACAGGACTCTTTCTGAATTATGGTTTTCTCGGGGTATATGCCCAGTGTGGGATTGCTGGGTCATATGGTAGTTCTATTTGTAGTTTTTTAAGGAACCTCCATACTGTTCTCCATAGTGGCTGTATCAATTTACATTCCCACCAAGAGTGCAAGAGTGTTCCCTTTTCTCCCCACCCTCTCCAGTATTTATTGTTTCTAGATTTTTTGATGATGGCCATTCTGACCCGTGTGAGATGATATCTCATTGTAGTTTTGATTTGCATTTCTCTAATGACTAATGATGTTGAGCATTCTACAAAACTACGGTAATCAAGACAGTATGTTACTGGCACAAAAACAGAAATATAAATCAATGGAACAAGATAGAAAACCCAGAGATAAACCCATGCACATATGGTCACCTTATCTTTGATAAATGAGGCAAGAATATACAGTGGAGAAAAGACAGCCTCTTCAATAAGAGGTGCTGGGAAAACTGGATAGGTACATGTAAAAGTATGAAATTAGAACACTCCCTATCACCATAACAAAAATAAACTCAAAGTGGATTAAAGACCTAAACGTAAGGCCAGACACTAACAAACTCTTAGAGGAAAACATAGGCAGAACACTCTATGACATAAATCACAGCAAGATCCTTTTTGACCCACCTCCTAGAGAAATGGAAATAAAAATAAACAAATGGGACCTAATGAAACTTAAAAGCTTTCACACAGCAAAGGAAACCATAAACAAGACTAAAAGACAACGCTCAGAATGGGAGAAAATATTTGCAAATGAAGCAACTGACAAAGGATTAATCTCCAAAATTTACAAGCAGCTCATGCAGCTCAATAACAAAAAAACAAACAACCCAATCCAAAAATGGGCAGAAGACCTAAATAGACATTTCTCCAAAGAAGATATACAGACTGCCAACAAACACATGAAAATCAGATTTTTATAGTCACTCTTGGATCGGTATAGTAATTAAGCACTCAAAAGGAGAGATATCTGCTGAGAATAGCTTCTGGATTGTCAGCCCAGCCAACTCCGTCTCTAGGAACTGCTCTTCGCCACCAGCCACTGGGCTACTGGGGGCTCCTGGCAGCCACGTGGGCTGCAACCATTATTCTGTGCCCTCCACCCAACCAGTTACAAGCTGGTGTTGGCGGGTGGAGGGGGACTTCACCTTGCCAGGGCCAACTGGAGTCATTCTTCAAGAACTTCTAGTTGGAACAGAGGGACTTTCAGCTCCTTCTGAAGTGTTGGCTTTGTTCCATGTAACCTCCAGAGCTGCAGGGGCCAAGTTCTCTGCCATGTGGACCAGAGAGGCAAAAGAGGCTGGTCTGCAGAGAACAAAAAAAGACAGAGACAGGGATCTGCAGCAAGGAGCAGAGACAGAGAGAGATGCTGGTGGAGCTCTAGCTGACAGTTCTGGTCCTGTCCTGAGGACTCGCTGCATCCCTCCAGGAGACAATCAGCATCTTTAGAGCAGAGTTCCCATTATGACAGAACAACTTTGAGCGGGGGTTTCTTTTCCTTCAAACAAGATGCTAACTGTTAGGTTTCCTACTGTCTCTGACACCATTAATCCTAAATTCCATCATTAATTTACTAACAATGTACTTGCATCAGTTTCACACCCATCCCCACTTCAGGAACAAAATGTGAAGAAGCGGAGGGGAAAGTATTTCTTATGCAATCCAAATGAATTCCTCTGCCCCAAGTGGTCCGTCCTGCCTTGGTTCCACATTCAAAGCAACACAGTCTGGCAGCCACAAGCAATTAAAAAAGAATTCCAATCTCTACTTGAATCTCTCGAAGCACTGTAAAAGGGATCCAGTTCAAACCCTGCAGGCACTTAAAAATCCCTTTCCTCTTTTCTCCTCCTTTCCCCAGAGCCTCACGTCCTCCAAACCTGAAACTTCTTACCCTTGCATTCCTGCTCTCTCAGGTCTCCTGTCTCTTCCCCCACTCTGCCTCTTTCTCAGCAATTTATTACTTAAATGTTTGAGGTTTGGGGCTTTTTTCTTCTCTCCTTTCCCCTTTACCTCCATTTTCCACAACAAAAGAGAATCTTGAAACGGACCCTGCAGCTAAAACCTCTGAGCAGCGGTCTGCAGGCTGTGGAGAGGCAGCAGGAGAGAGATCACGAGGTCAGAGGCTGTGGGGACCGGCAGGTGGAGGATGTAGGGGACAGCTGGCAAGGTGTTATCACCCTGTGGAGACCTGAGGGAGGGTTACAGAGCCTGAGGAGGGGGAACCACCAGCTTTTCCCAGCTTCAGAGAGGGTCAAGGGGAACAAGGGCAGAGAGAACCCAGAGACATGGGGGTGGAAGTGGCCACTTGAAGAGCAGTCAGGGGTGTTCCCAACAATCTCCTTGTCCCGCAGGCTCTGTCCTGAGCACACCAGCCTAAGGCAGGACTGGGAGACTGGCAGGGAGCCCCCAGCTGCTCCACCCCAAACCAGGGCGGAAGCCCCAATCACAGCCATGCCTTCTTTCCCTGAGGGCCCCAGCCCAGCGCCAGGATGCACGGGACAAATCTTCCCACGTAGCTCAGGGAAGAGAGGTGGGTCCTCTTTCCTGTGTCCCCAGGGCACGTTGTCGGGCCTCGTTATGGCCCGTTACACAGTCTAGGAGAACGTGGGCTTCAGAGAGCGAGAGATTTCTATGGGAAGTAAGGGAAAAGCATTCTGGAAAGACCCTCAGAGGTAACCTAGACCACCCATCCTTGAAAAGAATGAGGTGCCCATTGGACCCGGAGGGCAGGGACAGACTGGGGTTGCACGGATTACAGTGGGAGGAGGATGGGAGGGGTGCCTTGAGGGGCTGCTACACAATGCCAGGGGTCTGTGGCTGGGGAGGGACTTGTTCATTCTACAGACAGTCACTGAAAGCCTCCAGGTGCCTGAGGCCCCAGGGACAGAGGCCCCCTCCTTCAAAGAGCCCACAGTCCTAAAGCTGGACTGAATGGAGGCTCAGGGCACAAGGAAGGCAGAGCTGAGAGTTGACTTTGCCCATGGAAACGATTTTTACCTACCGAGTGCCCTCAGGTGAATTTCTTTACCTTCACTCCGGGTGTGCACACGCGTGTTTGCTGCGCGTTTCCCCATCAGCTCGTACACTCTGCGTCAGCAACATCTCAGCATCCTTTGACTTCCTCTGTCCTAAGCCCCACCCATCCCACAAGCACACAGTAGGTGCTCAGGGCAGATGTGAGGACACAGTACAGTGCATGTTTAGGTGTCTAACCTTTAGAACCAGCCAGACCGACATGCAAATCCTACCCCTCGATGGGTCTTTTTTTTTTTTTTTTTTTTTTTTTTTTGCGGTACACGGGCCGCTCACTGTTGTGGCCTCTCCCGCCGCGGAGCACAGGCTCCGGACGCGCAGGCTCAGCGGCCATGGCTCACGGGCCCAGCCGCTCCGCGGTATGTGGGATCTTCCCGGCCCGGGGCACGAACCCGTGTCCCCTGCATCGGCAGGCGGTCTCTCAACCACTGCGCCACCAGGGCAGCCCCAATGTGGCATCTTGAATAGTTATATTTGTTGCTGTGGTTTTGTGGTCCGATCCTCCTAGCCCCTTCCCCAAGGTGAAGGGGACCCTCTTCTGAGAGACTGATGAAAGGTCCTACAACCCTCCTTCCCCTGTTACAGGGAAGAACCCTATGAGGACGTCTGATCTCCCCACTCCATGCCACCATCCTCCCTCCCTCGGGCCCTCCCAGGGTTCCCACACATAGGGTGAGCAGGGGACCGAAATCCAGCCCACCCTCCATGACCACCCTGGGCCCCGCCCTGGCCCAGGGCTGCAATCCTCAGAAGAAAAGTTCTTTTCCTAATTTGCCCAAAGCCATCACAATGAGACCCCAGCCCAGGCCTGGGCCAGGACAGAGGGCGTCTACACGTGTCCTTACCCAAGACACAGAGACACAGACAGCACACACCCGGAAGAGCTCTAGCCTCTCAAGTGAACTGGAAGCTCATTATCTGGACACAGTCCCAGCCAACCCAGAGAAACGCCATCCAAAGGCACCCCCTCGGGGCTGGGCTGAGCTGCAAGACCCACAGTCACAAGCAAAAGCCATCGCTTGGAGGTGGGTGTCCAGGAATCCAAGCTCCCCAGCATCAAGCACCACACCTCGCTGTGGTTGCCCCGGGCGTAGCTGCCTCCGCTCCAGACTACCGGCCTCCCAAGGGCACGGAGTGTGCGTCTCTCCTCTCCTGCCTCCCCGTGCCCCGCACAAGCCCAACTCAGCACACGGTCAACGTGGCCAGAAGTGCAGGCCCTGGAGTCTACCGGCCAGGGTTCAAATACAAACTCTACCACTCTTTGCTGTGACCCTGGGCTTCACACCTCCCTGAGCCGTGGTCTTCTCACCTATTAAATATAGCTAATAACTGTACTCGTCTCTTAGGCTTGTTGCAAGGATTAAAAGAGATGAGGCCTATCACGTGCCTGGCACAGGGTGTGGCACACAGTGAGTGCTCAGTGTAGGTGAGTATTAATATTATTATTATTATCACTACTCCTGCTATGACTATTATCACTGCAGTCCACACTGACTTCTGAACTTCTGACTTCACAAAATTGTAGACTCTTGTACCTGGAAGGGCTTCACTTTCAAATAAGGAAACTGGTGCTCAGAGAGGTTAAGAGACTTGAGCGAGATCACACAGCTCGTCAGAAACTAAAGGCAAATGTCCTACATCAGTCTTATGTCCACGGCGACATCCCAGAATTCCTTCTCACCTGCCTGCTCGTCCTGTCTTCAGATCACCCATAGGTTTTTTTATTGCTTAATTCCTCATTGGTGGGTGTGCAGGAGCATGTGTTTGTGTTTGGGTGTGTATGTGTGCAAATACACACAGGTTTCTGTGCACACTCAGGTGTGTGCGCTTGCACTTGTATGGGTGGTTGTGTTTCCACGTGTGTTTGTACAAGTATGTAGGTGAGTGTGAGCATGTGCCCTCGTACATGCGGATAAGTGTGGGCGCCTGTGGGAACGTTTCACTGTGTGCACGTAGTACGTGTGTATAGCCCTTTGGGCGTGACTTTCCTCCCCGACATGATGGTAGGATCATCGAAGGCAGGGTTGTGTCCGTCACCTCTTGGTAACCTCACTGTGCTTGGCACAGTGCCTGGCACGCAACAGCCTCGATAAACACAAGTGCGCTAGAAGGGGGTGTGGGTACCCCCTAGGAGAGTGGAAAGGATTTTCGCCTCTTCAGCGATCTTTTCCACTGAGCTCAGCAATTATGGGAAGGGCACTCCCCCCGGAGCCCCATCCAGCTGGGCCATCCCGCGCCTTCCCTGAATCAGGCAGTAAGTGCAAAACAGCTGGCTGCAACCCTCCCCAGGGGACGAGACGAAGTGGGTGCCCAGGGACATACCCCCAGCCTGAGGGTGGTTGCTTAAGCGGCAGTAAAGGAAACAAAAGATGAAATACATCAGCCATTGGCAGCCATAAAAAGAGCAAAATCGCTCAGCAGAAAGCCATGCGCTATCCATCATCCGGCCCTTCTCCACTTCAGCTGCCGAAGCAAGAGGGTTTTTTAATGCCCTTCAATTCATTTGCATTCGCACTGCCACTCTTTTACGGTATGGGGGGGGGGGGTTGCCAAGAAGATCCGAGTGGTTTTTTAAAGACGTTGATAAACCATTTCCGCCAGGGAATAAAAGTTTTGGGGGGAAAGGGAAAAGAAAGTTTTCGGAAATAATGCATTCCGTTTGCAGAGTGACAGGTAAGTGATTCTGCAGATGTACTGGCCCCTAAAACTGAGTGAGGAGTTTGGCCCAAATGTGTTCTGTGTTGGTGAGAAGAGCAATGCATTCGTTTTGCAGCTGAGTTGAGACCTGAGTTGTAGGCAGTCACTGAGAAGAGTTTCAAAGCAGTCTGCATCCTGTGTGTGACCTGGGCTTGTGACCCCCAAGACACATACACACTGTCAAGGTCTCTGAGCCTTCCAGGCTCCTCCAGGAATCCCCACTGGCTTTGAAGGTGCTGCAGTAAATGATTCCGCAGAGGGGGATTCTCCTTCCCTTTCAGTGCTCTGAGAACCTAAGCAAATAATCAGGTCCGACCAACACGTTTCCTTACCAATCCAACACCATTCCTTACACTCTTGCAACACTTACCTAAGCACTACCACATGACCTAGCTTTGCAGCCAAACTCTGGCTTCATGACCTTGGGCAAGCCTTTTCTGCATTCTGGGTTTCGATTTCTGCATCAAGCTTGTGAACATACTGGTCTAAATGTTTAGTCTGCTAAAGGAGTCAGGTATTATCATCCCCGTGTCATAGGCCACTGAGGCTCAGAGAAAGGAAGTTAAGGTAAAAGTAAGCACTAGAACACACCTGGTTAAAGTAGGGACCAGAACATGGGCTTCCTGATCCACGGGGAATGGCTTTCTCCTTCCTCCCTTCCATTTATTGAATACGCTCCAAACGTCAGGCAGTTGTCCACTACCTCCCCGCCTTCTGGAACCTGGGGGCAGGAGAGAGGGAGAGAGATGGAATAATGCCAGTGCATCCTTGTCCTATTGAGAAGACGGCAGACCTCACCAAAAGACCTCCCAACCGATTAAAGCATTTAGCCCCTCACTCCTTCATCCCAAGTGAGAAGTTCCAGATTCTCTCAGTCTGATCTCTACACTCATTACAGATGTCCATACATGAAGGCATGGTAGACAGCTTCTAAATGTGTTGGTCGGACCAGCACCAGAAAGATTCCTTTGCCCCCAGAATAGCTGCCCTGACCCTATCGCCCTGTCCAACATTCCCACAGTTAGCCATACCTGTGGGTCAAGGCACTGCAGGTACAGTGAAAACTTAAGCGGCATATCATTGGAGGGATATAACAACTCACAACTCTCTGCCCGTTGCCCAAAAGGGCTAGAGAGGATGCTTAAGGGACAAGGGTGTCTGAGATGTGGAGAGACTTACAGCACCTGTGATGGACAATTTGGGTATCCAGTACTGGTGGCACGGGAGAGACTGAAATGGGGGGACGGGGTAATGCCAAGACAAGGGGAGTCGGCATTCCAGCATAAGAAGCGGCTAATAATAATGGTCGTTATCTATTGAGCTCTTACTGTATTCCATCATCGACCTGTTTAATCTCATTTGACCTTCACAGCAACATGCTAGGAGGTCATTTCTAATCATCCCCCTTTTACAAAAACTGAAACTGAGACTCAGAGAGGTTAAATAACATGCCAAAGCCACACAGCTAGCAAGTTGCAGTAGAGCCAGGATTCAAGTCTCATGATCCAACTCCAGGGCTGTACTTTTGCCAGCTCAGTACACGACCACATCAGAGGATCGTAGGTTGTGGCAGACACGAGTAAGTGCTGGCTAGAGATCCTTAGGTGCCTGTCCTATGAAGTATGCCCCCTGAGCATTTCCAGATTCTAAGTCATGATCTTCCCCTCTTATCCACAAACTCTTGTATCTCTCCTCTAACCCAGGGCTACCTGGGAGTCAAACTCAACCCCTCCCTCTCGCTCACCCTCACATCTGATCACTCAGCAAGCCCTGTCTCATCCGTCTCCTAGAGAACCTCCTTCCCTGTCTGGATGGCTCAGGCCCAGGAGGGCTCCTTGGCTCTCCTGTCCATTTTCCTCTCTTGCAGTCCCCAGGGACCTGCCTGCAGCTTCCCACCCAGGCAACCTCAGGACCTGGAATGGGATCTTCCACCACACACCTCACTGATCGTGCACCAGAAAGTAGCCTGCACAACATCTTGGAGAGAAACCTGGGCTCTTCCACTTACTGGCTTGTCCACATGAGCAAACAGCTTCCTTTCACAGCCTCAGTTTCCTCATAGGAAACCTCCCATCTGACAGAGAGCCCAGAGGTGGATAAGAGCTGACTGCTCCCTCTGAGGAGCTTAGAGTATAGCAACAAGACAGATATATGAAAACATAATTAAAACAGTCTGATAAGGCTCTGGAAGGGAAGATTATGAAACAGAACCAACACAAAGGAGGGAGCAATTAGGTAATTAATAACGACAGCTACTGTTTATTGATTACCTATAATGTGCTAGACATTTTACTTAGGAGTTCATCCAATTCTTATGTCGAACGTTCCAAAAAGACGTAATTATCCTACTGCTCAGATAAGAAAGGATAAGCTTGGAGATGTGAAATAACTTTCTCAAGGCTACAGCCAGAATGCCTTTGGGATTTCCAACACTTTTCTTCTTATACTCATAATACAGTCTCATCCATGGCTTCCCTCCAGTGATGTCTGGGTCAGCCTCAGTTTCCCCATTTACCCAGAGAATAGTAAGCATGCAGTAATCTCTCTGTGGCCTCCATTTTCTCATATGTAAAATGGGGATGATAATAATAAAACCAACCACAAAGTGTTGTGCTAAGGACCTAAAGGAGTTAATACATGAAAAACGTTTAGAGCAGTGCCTAGCACACAGTTGGGGCTATACGGTGGTTCATTACTTTTAGTAATGTTATTTTTATTGTTATCTCCAAGGGCACCATCTTGTCATGAACCCATGGACCACCCTGGTCACACTGAGGACCCCATCGTCTATGTTCATCAAATGATACAGATGAGAGTCTCCTGTACTGACCAAGCTCTGTCTAAGTTGAAGCCTTCAGCCCCCTCCCACCCAACCACTTTAAGCAGGTTTCTCATGCACCCCCATTTCCACCATCAGTGGGAGGTTGCCAGGCCCCTCACACCCCAGGATCACACACCAAGCAAAGGGAAGCCAGAGGGGCCTGGGAGAGGCCAATGGAGAAAGAGGAAGTGTCCCAGGGGTCTAAGGGAGTGAGAAACGGTGTGCTCTCAGCTCATGAACAAAAACTCTTGTGCTTCCAGAAGTGCTGGGTGTTGGCAGCTTTATCTCTGGCCAGCCAAGAGACTCATGTCAGAAACTGCCCATTCCTGGTGAATTTCAATGAGGTGCCCTTTCTGCAAGAGGAGGAAAGCCATCATTTAAAAAGCAAAAGCTGTTTTCGTTTGGCAAGATATGATAGAGCGTGTGCTGCCTTAGGGGACAGGAAGAGAAGGCTGGGGTTCGTCACCTACTGCAAGTTACATGCAATGCATGTCCACAGGTTCCCCACTCTGTGCCTCGTCTTGGGTTGGGTTCTCAGATACAGGGAGGCATTGGACACTGTCCCACAAGCAAACAGGCAATTACTAGAGAGAGCAAAATTTACCAGTATAGAGACGTGCACAGCGAGCTCAGTGGGGAGGGAGCGGTGGAATCATAATCCCAGAATGAGACAGAGAGGGTTTCACAGAGCAGATAGCATTTGCTAAGGGTCTTGAAAGGAGAATAACAGCTCACCAGGCAAAGACAATGGCTGGGATTGGGAGTGGAGGAGGCATGCCAAACAGAAGAAACAGCATATAAGCTAGGACAGTATGTGCACAAAAGCCCAGAATATCAGAAAATGATGTGTGCTAAGAATTTGTTAGGGAACAGGGGAATGGTGAGAAGTGAAATGAAAAGAACTTGGGACCAGTCTGTAAATTGTTGTACATGCTATGGTAAAAAGAAAAAAAAATGTGGATTTCCTCTTTTAAAGGACTGAAGGATTTCAAAAAGGGAAGTGATATGATGCATTGTATGCTTCATGCAAAAAGCATGAAGCATGGATTACAAGAGTTGTAAGAAGAGCCTATTTTTTATATTTCTAGACTAGAGGTAAAAATGGTCTCAGTTAAGGTCCCCAAAGTGAGGCTGGGGTGGGGGTGGGAGGGCAACAGATGCTGAAGGCACTTTAGCTGAGGAATGGGTGAATTATTATAGGGGCATACAGAAGAGGACCTGGGTCACCCTCAGGGTACAGGCTTGTGATTCTCCAAGACCAGAGGCCTGGAGTTCTGGGCCAGCTGGGATATGGGATCTGAAATCCTAGAGTGGCAAGAGGTGGGCCAAGCCAAAGTCCCCAGCCCATATTCCCCTGCATTCAGGATGGCAAAAAGATTTCATCTCACGTGCCAGCTCTGACGGATTGGTGGTGTCTACATAAATTACTTTTTGAAAAGGATTATAAGACCATATCTGGGCCCAATGGGAAAGAAAGCTCTGATTGATTAGCAACATCTATCACAGGCACTGGGTCGGGAGGGGTAGTACATGTGTCTCATACTTGTTTTCCCTGCCAGGAATTACTGAGATGAGTCTTGGGTGTCTCTCTTGAGCAGGCCAGTTAACAGAGAGCAGCAGGTGTACATGAAAGTAGGCAGTTATGGCTGGAAGCCATGAGGCTGACAACCTGTGTTCTTAGGACCTTCAGCTAGTGAAATCTAGAGGAGCGCCAGGCAGCATCTCCACCTCTGGGACTGGTCCCTGGCACCCTGAATGGTATCTTAGAGACTGTCCTGGGAAACCCATGGGATCCCCCAGACATTGACCAGCTGCTGGACCATTAGTAATGCCCAAGTGTTCAGGGGTCAAGAGGTAGAAGCCACAAAAACTAAGAAAGGGCATCATTCTGGTTAGAAACTCTTCACCTGGGACCCATGGATGAGCTACAGGAAGACTGCAAACCCCTTGAAATCATGTACAAATTGTTCTGAGTATGTGCATTTTTCTCAAAGGAGGTTCTTAGCTTTTATCAATCTCTCAAAGAGCTCCATGGCCAAAAAAGGCTTCAATCACTGCTCAAGATGAAGGAGACTAATGAGATACAAGTGAATTCTGCTGGGTAAGGAAGATGACGCATCTATATCTCAGTAGGAAGTGAACTTCTTGGGGTAGCACCTGTATTCTCAGCTAGTATAATCCACTTAGCCTTAAAAAGCCTCCTCCAAATCTGAGGTGCAAACTTGGGGCTACTTTTGAGTATCGGGTAGCTTATAAATCCAGGGAGGCATTGTTTTTTCTCAAAGAATGTTCTCAGTTTTTGTCAGTCTCTCAAGGAGATCCACGCCCCCACAAAAGGCTTCAACCACTGTTCAAGATGAAGGAAAACTATGCTATCTCTAATCGAATAACCAGGGACGTTTGTGGAGCCAGCAAAGGCAAAAACTTGCCTTCAGTGTGCTGGGGGAACAGCTAGAATTGGCCACACCTGAAGGCACTGTCCACCCCAGGGAACTGTGGCAGGTTGGGGGGACGCCTTGGACACTATGTTGGGAACTAGAACTGGTGGAAGCCTCTAAAACTGATTAGGTTTAGGAAATTATATCTGATGGAGGTCCAGGAGTCTGGATCAGGGCTGGAAAATGGGATGCAGGGACCTGGTTTGGCAGCCCTGGCCTATAGGCTGTGATTCACAGAGCTGCATCCCTTTCCTTCAGAACACCTATGTCCACTTCTAAATACACATTGATTGGTAGGTTGACATGTTATCTATCTGCTCCATAAGTCTGCCAGCTCTGGGAGAGCAAGGATTGTGTCTGGTTTTGCTCCCACTGTCAGCTGGCAGAATGTTGGGCACCTAGCAGATGTATTCAATAAATATTTGTTGAATGAAAAGGTGTGTGGATGGATGGGCAGGCCAAGGTGGTCCATCTGAAAGGCAGAACCTTGCAGAAAAACTAAATCAAATGCCTCTTCTGTTTGGCATTTGAGAGGCAGTTGGTTATATTATATAGGCTGTTGGCTCAGAGAACAGACTCTGGAGTTAGAGTGCCAAGTTGGAATCTCAGCTCTGCTGTTTACTTAGTGTATGACCTTGGGCAAAATATTTAACCTCTCTGTGCCTCAATTTCCTCATCTGTAAAATAGGGATAATAACAGTTCCTCCCTCATAGAATTACTATGAAGATTAAATGAGTTAATACATCTCAAGTACTTAGAATAGCACCTGATGGATAATAAGCTCTAGGTGGTAATTTTTAAAAAGCTAAACAGATATGGAGAATCTCGGTATAAGACAAAGGAATTCAGACGGTAGCAAAGGATCAGAAGCAAAAAGTGGGAAGTGTTAGCTTCAATGCCATCTTATAAGACGCTCCTGGGTCACCCTGGTGTACAGGACTCTATTAAAGGGACTGACCAGGACTGGATAACAGTGACTTTTTTTTTTGGAAAACAGGGGTTTCTAGACATGACTGTGGGCACCTGCAGTAGGGGAGCCTGGAGCTCAGATGGAAATTTCAACTGGCTGAACCTTGCAGAGAAAAGTCAATTCTGCCCTTAGATGTAGGAAAAAGGTGTGAAAAGAGACCAACCTCGGAGACCTCCCCACCCCATCCTCCAGCACCCAGGCTACTGAACTCAGGCCTCTGCTACTCCCTCCCCAAATCCTGCAAGGACCTGTGCACTGAGTCTGCCAGAAAGACCCCATGGGCAGCCCCAGAGGCTCTCAAGAGAAGTATACCCTGTGGCCTTTGGGATTGATTATGTAGAAAAGGAAATTGGATCCAGATCATTTTCAGACACTCCAGGTGGATTCTTCAGGGACATTTGGGCATCTCCAGTCCTCCTGTGTTTGATGGTGAGAGAGAAGAAGCCAGATGGATAGGAAAGGAGGTTCAGGGGCCTCAGAATATCAGGCTTTGTATGGACTGTCCCACACTGCTTCTCCTGGCCCATGTCCTACCAAAACACTAAGCATTAAATGCTTCTCTACCCACATCATAAATGACAATAACGGTAACAGCCACTCCAAATACAGACTGCTCAGCCACCTCCCCTGCTTGTCTAGTCCATAGTGGAACAAGCAATGCACTTTCTGGAAGGAATAATGACTCTGATCTATAGGTCATATTCAGTGCAGACATAGCCATAGTAACTTCTACCCACAAGCCAAATTGTGTTGAAATCCGTTACAAATTAAAGACAGCATGTCTCCTTGAAAACGTTCAACTGCCATATTGTCTCATGGTGGCAGAGTGAAGACAACACAGTGACAACCTTGATCTTTTTGCTACTTTCCAGATGTGCCAAAATGAGTCCATTTCTTCTAAATATATCAAAGTGTTGACAGCCAGAAAAATGCCAAGTGGTCAAATGGAACCGAGACCTCACTGCAGGTTCCAAAATGAATGCATTCTAAAGAAGTTCTACAGTGGAAAGCACGCCGGACTGAGCATCTGAAGAACAAGCTTCCGGTTCTTGGCTCGGTTGTCAATGGCCACATGGATTCAGGAAGTCATGTCACCCCTCTGGGGCCTGAGATATCTAATCTGCAATAGGAGGGGCTTGTACAAAATGAAATGACGCCGAGAAAAAGTCTAAAGTTTATTACTTCTCCATTTGCCCCCACGCAAATTCTCCGGGTCACCCTCTTCTGTCCTCCCTCCGGTTGTTGACTGGCCGTGTTGTAAGCTAATTGGTCCTTTTCCTTCCTGTAATTTGTTATAAATAAGTGAATAGAGCAGGGAGGGGCAGAGGGAGGGACTCTCTGTGGCCTTCAGAGAGCTCATTAGCGGCAAAAGCTTCTCCGCTCGTGACTTCTGATCTCTGGAGCTCTGATTCACTCAAGAAGTCACAAGCAAAAGGAGAGAAAAAAGAGGAGCTGGGGAGAAGTGTCGGTACAGGGCATCAGGGACCTGAGGGGGTGGGCGGCGTGACTGGCTGAGAAGAAGCAGATAGTCCCTCCAACTCAAGGCAGACTTTGGTAGCCTGCTCACGTAAAGACTGAGTCCCTGGGGCTTCCCTGGTGGCGCAGTGGTTGAGAATCTGCCTGCTAATGCAGGGGACACGGGTTCGAGCCCTGGTCTGGGAGGATCCCACACGCCACGGAGCAACTAGGCCCGTGAGCCACAACTGCTGAGCCTGCGCGTCTGGAGCCTGTGCTCCGCAACAAGAGAGGCCACGATAGTGAGAGGCCCGCGCACCGCGATGAAGAGTGGTCCCCGCTTGCCGCAACTAGAGAAAGCCCTCGCACAGAAACGAAGACCCAACACAGCCATAAACAAATAAATAAATAAATTTAAAAAGAATAACAACCCAAGCCAAGCTGTAGGATTTAAAAAAAAAAAAAAAAGACTGAGTCCCTGGCTGGGGCTGGACCCTGGTCTAAAAACATGAGAGCTCCAAAGGATGACAATACTCACCCACCAACAAAACTGGACCCTTGAAGGATATGAACCCCTTCGATAGAACACCTCCAGGCAGATAAAGTCACAGGCATCCTTCTGGAAACAGTTTGAGAGCTGCTGAAGGGGCTTCTCAGAACCTAAGCTAAGAAGGGGGTTTGCAAAGGCTCTTTAACAACCAGAGAGTTGTGAGTGTGGGGGGTTGAGTCTGGGGATAAAAGTCTGCAGAGGGGTCCAGAGTCAAGAATGCCTGTGGAGCTGTCCATGGTCCTGACAGCCTCTGCCTGAGGTGTCAGCCCATGTCTGTCCCTTCTGACCTCAGCCAACTCCAGAGCCAGATGCGTGCCCAGCTCTGCTTCCTGCCTGACCACGGCCCCCTCCAGCCTGCTCCAGTTCACATCTGGGTGGCCCTGGGCTGACACCACAGCCAGCTGCCTGCCCAGGACAGTGGAGCTGCCTGTGTTAACCACTGCCTATGCACGTGGCCTGTTTATCCCAGCCTCTCTCAACCTCGCAGGCTCATTCTCCACTCAGTTCCTAAAAACACAGCTGTAGGTGGTGAATAAGTCACCAGGAGAGGAACTGGGACTTGGCCCAGCATCCAGAAGTCCAGGCTGCGAGATCAGAGGCAAGAGAACAGACCCACCCCTACTCCCACCAGTGCATCCGGGACAGGATGTGAGAACAAGGCTCCCCCAACAACAAAAACCCATTCTAACATCACCGGGCTAAGCAGGAGCCCAGCCCAAGTGGAGATTCCCCAGGAGTCTCCCTATGGTTCCACCCCACCCCACTTTGCCCCCACAAATTCAGTGTCTTTAAGAAGTACAGGAACACTTTGGCCATCTGTGAAACAGTGGATCTCAGTTAGGACAGATGTGGACCTGTCCCCTACCCTTGTCCCATCAAAGGACCTTGAGCAAGTCACTGAGTTTCTCTGAACCTTAGTTTTCTCATCAGGGCTGTCACAAGGTCATCATGAGACAATGGACATGACAGTGCTTGGTAAATTATAGAACACAGTGCAAGGGGCAGTTACCGTGACTATCCAAATACTACCGGGCCTCCATATTACTCCAAGCCCTGTCACGGAGGGTTCTGGAAGCTAGTTGGTGAAGAAGAGCACATAAGTACTTCTATGGCCGGGTGCTTTCATATATGCTGTCTTGTCTAATCATGTGAGCCAGACAGTACTTTCACCATTCTACGGATGAGATTAGATTAACTGCCCAAGGTCATATGGTTAAGGTATCACCAAGCCAGTGCTTCAACCTGTGCATTTTCACCACTACTCCAGCCACGGCCCTCTTGCCTAGTTACTGTAGCCCCTTCCACTGGGCCAGACCTTGTTTCCAGAAACCCAGAGAAGCAACCCTACCTCAAAGGAAGGCCTCTGATCCCACCTGCCCCTCAAATCAGACCTCCAGCCTGTGCTTCTGTTCTGAGCTATTCCTCACTCCCAGTTAGCCAAACTCTGGAACCTGGCTTTGAACTAGGGGCCCCTAGAAGACACAGCCTTCGTCACCCTACCCATACCCAGTCTCTCCACTCAGCCGTCTCCCATACCTGGCACCTCAGCCACTTCTCCAATAGCAGGAGCACTGGAGGTACAGCATGTGCCCTTGGGCCAAACGTTCTCAAACATTGTGGTGCATAAGAATTACTAGGGAGGGCTTCCCTGGTGGCGCAGGGGTTGAGAGTCCGCCTGCCGATGCAGGGGACGCGGGTTCATGCCCCGGTCCGGGAAGATCCCACATGCCGCGGAGCGGCTGGGCCCGTGAGCCGTGGCCGCTGAGCCTCCGCGTCTGGAGCCTGTGCTCCGCAACGGGAGAGGTCACAACAGTGAGAGGCCCGCGTACCACAAAAAAAAAAAAAAAAAAAAAAAAAAACCTAGGGAAAAGCAAAGAAAATGCAAAGTCATCATCTGCAGAGTCATCATCCTGGAGCAGCAGATCCAGAGTGGACCCAGAAATCTGAATGTTTAACAAGGTGGTTTCAGTGCCCTCATTGCCCTGGACTCACAGTCCTGCAGTCTCTTCCCTGATCTGGGAGGTGGAACGCAGTGTAAATCCTAAATATCACGTTTCTAAGGGGCTTCAGAGGTCATGTAATATTCCCTCTCTTCCCTTGACTTTACAGATGAGGAATCGAGGCCGAGAGAGAAAAGGTGAATTTTTCAAGATCAGATCACTGGCTACTGGGAGAGCCAGGACTAGGGCCTGGGACCGCTGACAAGTCAAGCCAGCACCGAGTCCCTGAGGCCCAGAGAGCTGGGGCGGGGATGATGGGAGGTGAAGCATGGCAGCCCCACAGCCTTTGGGTCACGTAGCTGTAGGGCCACAGGACACTCAGCAGGGACTGGGAGCCTTTCCCACTGATTTATGAGGTGGCCCCCACTGCAACACTCCTGGGATTTGTTGCCATTTGTTACTTCCCCAAGGAAGGCTCCAAAATGATGATCACAGCACATGGCCCCAGCCCACAGGCACACACGCGTGCACACACACATACACACACGGTCTCTCATTAATAACTCCCAGGCCATCTGGTACAACAGTCACCAGAGCTCCCAGGCCTGGGTGTCAGGTGCAGGGGGTATGACAAGAGGTGGCAGAGGGCTGGACTCTTTCTGCCAGCAGGAGGGGAGTTTGTGCAATGCACTGAATTAGTTAGAGAAAACACAGATGCACCCATACCAAAATCGGGAGAAGTGTGGGACCTCCTTGGAGCTCAGCTCATTCAACATCAAAGGTCTACAGCAGCTCTGCCCAACAGAACTTCCTGTGATGGTGGAAATGATATCAAAATGATACATGATATCTGCTCGGTCCAGTCCTCTGGCTACTAGCCACAGGTGGCTATTGGCTATTGAACACTTGAGTGACTGAGACTCAGGAACCAATTTATTTTACTCTAATAAATATTAAAATGAGTTAAGATATTAGCTCATTTAAATCTCACAGGAGACCCGTGAGTAGGGACTTTTCCCCCATTTATGGAATGAGGAAGCTGAGGCACAGAGAGGTCAGGTAACTCGCCCAAGGACCTCCAGTTAGTCACACAAGCGGTCTGGATCCAGAGTCTCTTCCAAAGCACTACACTAAGCCACCTCCCTGCTGGCACGCTGCCTTCCCGACTCACCATCTGGAGCGCACTGCAATATACACACATGCACGTGTACACGTACACAAGGTCTGGGCAAGCACCAGGCTAAGAGCAGAAGCACAGCTCTGCTCTGGAGGGGGACGCTGATTTGATGGAAGAGAATCCCCCCATGACCTTGGCAAGACTCTGGTCTAATCAGCCGTAGAATGTGGAGCCTTGATTCAGTGAAAGAGACATAGGTCCTTGAGTGATGAAGTGAGCAGTCTGATGTGCGAAACACAATCCTTGCCCTGGAGCACCTCCCAGTCAGATGGAAGAGGCAGTGAAATTACAGGGGTCCGAGCTGGGGAGTGTCATGAAGCTGAAGGGAAGTGTCCTGTTGAACTATCCGCTCCCTGACTCTATTTCAGCTGCTCCTAAGAAAGTCTCTGGGTTCCTGGGAGCCCCCGGGATAAGCGCTTGCTTCCTAAGTCTCTCTGAAAGTGAAGGTTTGGATAAAGTGTGGCAATCTCAATGACCACTTCTCCTGCACTCCAGGGGAGGGGAGGCCAGCTACAGCTAATTAGGAAAATGCATTAAGAACACGACTTACAAATGGACCCACGGTTCCCCACATCTCATTTGCATTGAGCTGTGGTTACCTTATTGATTATGTTAAGTTAGGAGATAGTCACACTGTCTGCAATGCAACAATTATCATCATCAAACCAATTAGTATTAAATGGGATGTGGTCCCCGTTGCTCCAGTTCTGCACTTGGCTATTTCCAACACTGTCAGCCTGGCCTTATGAAATAATTGTGTTTCTATTCAAACAGCGGCAATCAGCAAAAATTCCCAAGAGACCCACCTCTCTCTCCATGGCTCCGTGTCAGAATATCTTGTCACACAAGCACAAGCAAAATGATACAACTGGCATCTTTGGCAACACAAGCCTCAAGGGGGATGCTTTCAGGATATACTGCACCTGGTCTCAAGAATCCACGATTAACCAATTGCAGAGTTCACACACTAACCCCCCCATCCACATGTGCACACGCTTAGCATCCACACCCTGCCACAGCTAGAATACACATACAAAACACGTCCCAACGCACACACAGTACAAGCACACACATATGTCTATGCACACACACCACGAGCTCACTCTCAAGCAAAGGCTCACAACAAATTCACAAATACTCATACCCACACACTGCCATACTTCCACACAAGCCTACACCAGCACATTCATGGACAGTCACACACACAATTGTTCACCCAACACACACAGCAAGTAAGCAGACACAGGATACAGATTCACACACACACACATACTCACAGTGACTTATCACAGTCACACGCCAGCACGCACCTCACAACGCACTCGTGGGGACACGCTACTTTTGGAGACGTTCTAGACGAAATCCAGGGGTCTGGCAGAAGGACTCCTAAGACCCCTTCTCATGGTTACGTAGGCACAGAAACCTTTTTCTGTGTCCTCACGGATGCATATGCCCCCAGGTCTGGCATATCTCCTCTCAAAGGTGTGGTCTGAAGCCGTGTTCAAGATCATTAATCAGCTTTGCTGTTCTGCCTCTCAATGATCGGGGTCGGGGGTCGTGTAGGCGAGGGGAGGAGGACAGGAAACCAGAGGCTCTGAGTCTTCCTATGAAGAAGGAGCCTTTGGAGAGAAGCTTCACCGTGAAGTTTCTTCATTGCCTTGGTTCCTCTTCATTTGCTGATGCAGTTTTAACCTGGTCACCGTTTATGAAGCACATACCTTATGCCTGTCATGGGGTTATTCCTTCATTTATGCAATAAATATTTCCAAGCGCCTCCTATGAGCCGGTGCTCTTCTAAGCACTGGAGATTCCACAGTGAACAGAAACAGCTCCTGTTCTTATGACACTTATAGTCAAGAGGGACAGACAGACAGTAAAGTACTAAACCACTACATATATAAAATGTCAAGGGCAGTGAATAAAATAAAGCAGACAAGGAGGACAGAGTTTGGGGTGCTGTTTTAGATAAGGGGTCAGAAAAGGCCTCCGTGATGAGGTGACATCTGAGCAGAGATCTGTCGGCAGGAGGGGCAAGCCAGGTAAGTGTCTGGGAGGAGAGCATGACAGGAGGAGGGAACAGCCAGTGCAAAGGGCTGGCAGCTAGGGCACGGGTGGCACTCCTCAGAGCAGCAAAGCAGCCAGCGTCCACAGGAAGAGGCATTGCCTGCTTCAGGTGCCTTATCTCATTTAAGCCTCACAGCTCTGTAGGATGGCATTATTATCATCTCCCCTTTACTGATGTGAAAAACTGAGGCTCAGAGAGGTGACGTGACAATGCCAAGTCACACAGCTCTGAAGATACTGATACACACCCAGGTCTGCCCACCTCCAGGCTGCCACTAACTCCAGGCCCTCTCCTGCCCTCACACACCCATCTCTCCACCAGGCTGTGCCCAGCCTGTGAACACAGAATCATGCTCTACCTCACTCACCACAGTCATCAAAGTCACAACTGATCTATTAATTCATTGCGAGAGCTCTCGTTACACACATTATTACAGTGCGCGTGGTTATCGTCGTTAGCAGAGCTTACAACTACAAACACCATTAATAACTCAGAGCTCTTTCCATCACCACTAATGGGCCCTTTCCAGGACCCCTCACACACGCACATGGAGCCAGGGAGGGACTCCGACGGTTTGCTAGGGAGCCTCCAAATCCTCTTCCGTTTGCCCCCAGCTACCTGCCGCTGCCCCCTTTAACCAGCCCAGGGAGCTGGCCCTGGCCCCCCTGTAGGCTCTGCTGACTGGAATTGTTTTGATTCGCTTTCTTCTTTGAGCTTAAGAGGAAGAGAGGGCAAGCAGAACCCTGTAACATGCAGAGAACTGAACGTTGACCATGGCTAATCCACAATTCCAGTTCGGGTATTAGGCAAGAAGGAAGCCTCTTAAACAAAAGAGACAGCAGAGGTTCACAGACTTCACCAGAATCCTCTCCAAAAATAGTCTGCAAGAAACTTTAAAAATTAGAAAATATTTTTGTGTCTAGATCTACGAAGTCAGTGCTAGATGTAAACAGTTTCTCATTTAATCTTCACAATAATCCTGTGAGAGAAGAATCATTATGCACATTTTACAGATGAAGAAGCTGTGGCTCAGAGATGCTAAACCACCAACCTGAGGTCACACAGTAAGTGGAAGAGCTGGAATCTGAACCCAAGTGGATCTAGCATCACAGGCCAGGGTCTTGCCTGAGTTGCCCAGATCAGGCAGGTACCAGAGGAACTGATGGGGGACATAGCATGTCCAGTCAACTGTCCTGCAGTAAGACACTCGTTCGGCTGTGCCGCTCTCCCTGTAAGTGCCCGTGGCAGGGGGTGAAGGGAACTGAGAGGCGGTGGGAGCAGGAAGGGGGGATTGGGGGAGAACACAGGAAGGAGTTATAGGAGAGGAAAAAGGAATAAAGGGAACAAAGAATGAAGAGGCCTCTGCCCACGGACCCTGCCACACACATCCTCACCCCTACTCCATCCTTCGTACCTAATATGCATTCATCACACATGATCCTTAATCCATATTCCGATATGTGGCAAGATTTAGACAGTCCAGTTCACAGGAGCTGAGGTCCACTGTGCCCCAGGGGCTGCACGTACGTTACCTCATTTCAATCTTCACTCTCTCTGTGGAGGCTCAGGGCACAGAGTAAGAAGTGGGCAGCCACACGAGACTGTTGCCCTTTCCCTGAATCTCTGCACCTCTGCCTAAAATGTTGCCCCTCCCAACTTCATTATCTGGCAAATTCCCATTCTTCCTTCAAGACTCAACTCAAACATCACCACCTCTATGAAGCCACCCATGACTTCACAGGCAACATTAGTGGAAGAATACAGAAGTGCATGAAAAATTCATTTTCTCCCCCTCCCTGCCTTCCAAGTCATTTCCCCAAGGTCACAACAGATGGTGCACATCCTTCCAGATAATTTTCTAGGCCCATACAAACACAAAAAACATATGTGGGTCTTTTGTCTTTTTATTTCTTTCTAATTTATTTAATTTTAAAAAAGGGGGCTTCCCTGGTGGCGCAGTGTTTGAGAGTCCACCTACCGATGTAGGGGACACGGGTTCGTGCCCCGGTCCGGGAAGATCCCACATGCCGCGGAGCGGCTGGGCCCGTGAGCCATGGCCGCTGAGCCTGCGTGTCCGGAGCCTGTGCTCCGCGACGGGAGAGGCCACAACAGTGAGAGGCCCGCATACCGCAAAAAAAAGGGGATTCACATTACTCCAAACTTGCTTTTTTCACTTAATAGATCATGGACAACTCTCCAGGTCAGTGCATGCAGACGTTAACACCCCTCCTCACTGCCTCTGAAACCATCCACAGCCTAACTCACTTCCCTCTTGATGGATGTTTTTTTCCATTGCTACAAATGCTGCTGTAATGAATGTCATATCCTTGTGTTCTGATGTTTTGATTTCCATAGGATGGATTCCCAAAAGAGGGATTTGTGAATTAGAGGGTGTTTGTATTTTAAATTTTAATTGCTACTGCTGATTTTGTTCCCTAACATTCATAAGCAATCCTCACTCCCATTGATGTGCGCAAGAGTCCTCTTCCCACACCACGGCCAGAACTGGATGTTATCTTTTTTATTCTTCTTTTTTTTAAATCTTTTTTATTCTTGCCAACGGATGGATGATAACGCTTACTTCATTGAATTGTTGTGAGGTTTAAATGAAAAATATAATATCTGGGCCTTCCCTGGTGGCGCAGTGGTTGAGAGTCCGCCTGCCGATGCAGGGGACACGGCTTCGTGCCCTGGTCCGGGAGGATCCCACATGCCGCGGAGCGGCTGGGCCCGTGGGCCATGGCCGCGGGGCCTGCGCGTCCGGAGCCTGTGCTCCGCAACAGGAGAGGCTGCGGCAGTGAGAGGCCCGCATACATACCGCAAAAAATTAATTAATTAATTAATTAATTAAATATATATATATAATATCTGGCACATAATAAGTCCATAATAAATGTGAGCCATTTATATAGCTCTAATTCATCCTACTATCATATATCTCAGGAAAGCCTAGAATACCTGACCACCTCTAGGTTCAGGAGAATTTTTTTTTTTTTTAAGTAGACCTGGATTCCAATCCAGCCTTCCCTGACCAGCTATGTGGCTCTCAGCTAGTCATTTAACCTCTCAGAGCCTCAGTACTTCATCTGTAAAATGGGGACAATGAGTCCTGTGTGTTCTCCATCACAAGGAAGTAATAGAGCTCAAATGAATTCACGAAGGTAAAGTCACATTTGAGACCTCATGTAGGCATGGAGGGTTATGCTCTCAGCTCCACTGATGACCAGACATGATCTCTGGGTGATTCCCAAAAGACATTTCTTCCTTTTTTAAAAAAAAGATTTATTTTTTTTTATTTATTTATTTTGGCTGAGCTGGGTCTTAGGCACGCAGGATCTTTTAGTTGTGGACTTCTTAGTTGCGGCATGCGGGCTTCTCAGTTGCAGCATGCGGGCTTCTTAGCTGTAGCATGCATGCGGGCTTCTTAGTTGAGGCATGCATGCGGGATCTAGTTCCCCAACCAGGGATCAAACCCCAGCCCGGTGCATTGGCAGTGTGGAGTCTTACCCACTGGACCACCAGGGAAGTCCCCCAAAAGACATTTCTTAGGAGACCAGAGACCTTCACAGTCAGAGAAGAGGGAAGAGGTCTCCTGACCCTTGGTCCTCAACTCTTCAACCGGGAATTCATGCTTCACACATCCTTGAGGACAAGGCAGATACATACATATAAGCATGGGGTCACCTTAAGGGCTGCTAGCCACAAATGTCACTAATCCAGGGGATCTTGTTAGATGCCTGAAATTCCACCATTAGAGACTCATGCCTCCCTGCACCATTCCCTGGGGGAGCAGGTGGACTCCCAGGACTTCAAACATTGTTTACCAAACATTTCCTGAGCATGTGATCTGTGCGCGGCACACACGGCACCTCGTGATCGACTCTACGCTTGACACCTATCAAAGGCCATCTCTCCATCTCTGACTCCTCTCCATGCTTCAGACCCACATTCCCATCTGTCTACTAGAAATCTCATCCTTAAGAGCCCGCAAGCACCTGAAACTCAGCGTATCCCAAAGCGAACTTATCAGCCTCCTCCCGAAACCTGCCCCTCCCTCCTCTGCTTCCCCAACTCCAGCCCTGGCCCCTTCATCCTCTGGAGGCCTTAACGCCAGAAGCCTCAGCATTCACCGCTGCAGGGAGTCCGGCTCCCTCACCACCTGCAACTCACCAGTTACAGCTTATAAGTTCAGCTTCCTTCCTCATCACCCCGGCCCCACCACAGGGTGTGGTGAGAGAGGCACGTTTAAGGAGGCACTGTCAGATCCTTGCTGATGACAAACCCTGAAAGTGAGAGCTCCCTTACATCTGGCTCCCTAGGAGCCCCACCCTCTAAATTATATCAGCTCAGTTCATTTTTCACTGAGCTAAAGCAGTAGCCAATTACCTGGCCGCCCTGCCTCCCTCCTTTCCACCTCCCATGATCCTCTTCCCTGTGACCAGATTAATCTTCCCAAGTCCCAGCTTCAATCAAATCCCATCCTCCAGAACCTTTCAAGACTCACCATCACCTACTGAATGAAGTATCAAGACTTACATTCAACACAGGACAGGTCTGCCACCATGCAACCAACTTCTGTTTGAATCTCTGCTGCCAAAGGCTTCCAGCTCAGAGCTGACAACTGATTGGGCCACAAATGAGCACCTGACACAAGAGCAGCTCATCCACAGGCCACCTAATAGCCTATCACATGGCTTGACACAAAAAGCTCTACAAAGAGACTATGGTTATCAGCTGAGCCAATCAAATTTCTTCTCTCAGGAGTTTGGAACAGATGGGGAAAAAAAGAGAGAGAGAGAACTGCCTAACTGATAGCAAAGCAGAAAAAGCAGACACAAGGAGCTGAACCTGAATCATGGTTTGTTTGGGTTTTTTTAATAAATTTATTTATTTTATTTATTTTTGTCTGCATTGGGTCTTCATTGCTGTGCACGGGTTTTCTCTAGTTGCAGCGAGCAGAGGCTGTTCTTTGTTGCGGTACACAGGCTTCTCATTGCAGTGGCTTCTCTTGTTGCAGAGCATGGGCTCTAGGCATGCCGGCTTCAGTAGTTGTGGCACGTGGGCTCAGTAGTTGTGGCTCATGGGCTCAGTAGTTATGGCACGCAGGCTTAGTTGCTCCGTGGAGTGTGGGATCTTCCCAGACCAGGGCTCAAACCCATGTCCCCTCCATTGGCAGGCAGATTCTTAACCACTGTGCCACCAGGGAAGGCCCTGAATCATGTTAATAGAGTTAATGAACTCCCTCCAGCTGTGGAGGTCCTGGAGCCATATTAAATCCAGTTCACCTAAGTTTCCCAGCCCTGTGGCAACTCCTGTTGGATTTCTAAAAGAGGGCCCTTATTATGCCACTAGGGTCTTGTGTGAGGGGAGGGAGTATAGGGGGAGGCCTGCCATTCCTGACCTCACTGTCTGGCCCAGCCTGGCCTGGCACTGGGTCCCCATCCAGCTGGTGGGAAGGCTGGATCCCACCAGCTCGGGGCAGGAGCCAGCTGTCTAGCAAGAAATGTAAAACCCAGCCCCTGCTACACAGCCCTGAGCTTGGCTGTGACACTCCCAGTCCCATGGGAAAAGGGACATCTGACGCTTCTGTGCAGTTCCAAAAATCTGGAGACATCTCACACCCACAAATAATAATCATGATTTTCTGTAATTATTATTTGTGTATTTTGCATAATTGTCATAATTATTATCATCAGCTCATCAGCCTCCCATCCCAGCATGCTCTCCTCCTGTCCTCAGCCCTGAAATCTGATCACATGGGGCACACTTGCCTGCCTCTGACTTCCTCGTGAGAGCTGGTTCGTAGGGATTCCTCCAGGAGATAGGATGGGACACACCTGAGGGTTCTTCTGCCTTGCTTATCCTTCCAGAATATTTCTGGGCCTTGGTGCTGACTCTGTGCAAGGCCCGTGCTCAGTGCTGGGGCAGAAGACAAAGGGAAATGAGAGAAGCTTGCTCACCCACTCATTCTAGTAAGAGGAATAAGGCCTCCTTGCTCCCCTGCAGCCGGTAGTGAGCTGGAGCCGGCTGGTCCCAGCTCAGGAGTTCAGACTAACAGTATCCCGTCCCAGCTCCGCATTCCGATGTCTGTCATCCCCTGAGTGGCTTGAAACCAATCCTGCTGGAAGTATTTACATCACAGAAATTTGCAAAAGGGCTTTTTTTCCAAAGAGCTAGTTATTAAACATGCATCAGCCTACCCTCAAACCCACCCTCCACATCACAGACAGGATGTTCTCTAAGGCTGAAATATAACAGTGTCGCTCGCCTCCAACGGCTCCAGGTTACCCATAGGTAAGGTCCAAACCCTTCAATGTAAGGCCTCCAGAGCCCTGTGTGACCCAGTCCAGTCCGCCGCTCTGGCTTCCATCCTCTCCATCTCCCCATGGCCTCCCAGATGTCTCTGTGCCCTGGAGAGGTCCTCTCCAGACCCCACGCTCTCTGGCCTCCAGTCTCCAACACACGCCATTCCCGCGTGAACCACCCTTCCTCCCTCAGTCTCAGCTTCCAGGTGGCATCTTTCTGGGAAGCCTTCACTGATTCTTGCTTCATGCCCCCCACTCTCATGGCAGCCCATATTTTCATCATGTGTCTACCAGCAAGTGACCCCACTAAACTACTGACAGGAGTCAAGTCTGATTTGTTCATTCTTTTACCTTCAGCATCTGACACAGAGTCCAGCCATGTTGAACTCACTAGACTCAAACTGAATTGAATCCAATGGAATCAACACCACAGCCCGAGACAGGCTGAGGTCAGTGCCCTCACAGATCACAAGTAGAATGCTCTGGTTGGTCAGAGAGAGCAGGACGCTTCTGATGGATACGTCAGACAGGTGTCCTGGACATGTCCCCAAGGAGAAGTCCCAGGCCACACATGAGCAGCAGGGCAGCATCCTTGCCTTCTTTCCAGTGGCGCTCCCTGCATCAGTGCTCCGGTCCCTGTTACTCTGCCCCTCGGTAGGGAAGCCTCAGTAATGCCTCCTTTGTTCCCTATCTGCTCCTGCTTGGCCTACAGCTTCACACCGCTTTCAGTACAGGAAGCCCCACATACACACACACACACACACACACACACACACACGCATCTCCAACTTGGCCCCAAAACTGGCTGAGGCTGAATTTCCCAGATCCCCAGAGGGAAAAATGGGAGCTCAAGGTGAGTTAGTAAAATCAGTGTGAAAGGTGGGAAATACGCTATTTCTTGCATACTTAAGTCTGCAGCCCGATTCCTATATCATCGCTCACATTTACTGAGAACTGTCAGGGTGCAGAGGTCCATTAAATAATAAAAAAAAAAAAAAAACTGAGTGTTTTAACGCGCTAGATGAAGGTCCATGCACCAGTGAAGATAGTCACCAAGCAGTACGCTGAAGGGCAAAATTCCGGGTTTTCTTTGCCAGAAAAAGGGGAGACAGCTGCTGGTGGTTCTGTTACTGAAGGATGAAAACGTACTCTCCTCTGAGGACCTACTCACAGGTCCAAAAAAATCTCCAGTTTGGTCCAGTAAGGAGCTGGCATGTATCATGTGGTGACAACAGCCTTCAGGTTTCTTTTTTTTTTTTTTTATTGAAGTATAGTTAATTTACCATGTTGTGTTCATTTCTGCTGTACAGCAAAGTGATTCAGTTATACATATACACATTCTTTTTCATATTCTTTTCCAATATGGTTTATCCCAGGATACTGAATATAGTTCCCTGTGCTATACAGTAAGACCGACCTTGTTTATCCATTCTATATGTAATAATTTGCATCTGCTAATCCCAAACTCCCAGTCCATCCCTCCCCCACCCCACCCCTTGGCAAACACAAGTCTGTTCTCTATGTCTGTGAGTCCGTTTCTGTTTCGTAGATAAGTTCATTTGGGCCATATTTTAGATTCCACATGTGACTAATATTGTATGGTATTTGTCTTTCTCTTCCTGACTTACTTCATTTAGTATGATAATCTCTAGGTCCATCCATGTTGTTGCATTATTTCATTCTCTTTTATGAACAGCCTTCAGTTTTGATGCCTCCTAGGCAAGTGCTACTGAAAGTAGACATTTTCCTTGTGTGATGTTAACACTCACTACCCACTCGATATGTTCTAACTACCTGGCCACTTTCTTCAGGAGGGACAGTGGTAAGAGCTCAGGCTTGGGTGCCAGACCACCTGTATGCAATCCCCAGTTTAAGACCTTGAACGTGTCAATACCTCAGTTTCCTCTTCCATGAAATGGGAATCGCAGTACCTGACACACAGGGTTGTTATGATGATTAAATGCATTATTGTGGGTAGAGCCCTTGGAATAGTACTTGGTAGATAGAATCTTTCAAGAGTTGACTATTATTATTATTATCTCATTTAATCTTGTCATCAAGAGGGAGATACTACTCTTTTTTTATATTCTTCCCCATTATGGTTTATCACAAAATATTGAATATAGTTCCCTGCGCTATACAGTAGGACCTTGCTGTTTATCCATCCTATATATAATAGTTTGCATCTGCTAATCCCAAACTCCCAGTCCTTCCCTCCCCCACGCCCCCTCCCCTTTGGCAACCACACAACTGTTCTCTATGTCTGTGAGTCTGTTTCTGTTTTGTAGATAAGTTCATTTGTGCCACGTTTTAGATTTCACGTATAAGTGATATCATAATAATGGGAGATACTATTCTTTTTTTTTTTTTTTTTTTTTTTTTTTTGCGGTATGTGGGCCTCTCACTGTTGTGGCCTCTCCGGTTGCAGAGCACAAGCTCCGGACGCGCAGGCTCAGCAGCCATGGTTCACGGGCCCAGCTGCTCCGCGGCATGTGGGATCTTCCCGGACCGGGGCACGAACCCATGTCTCCTGCATCGGCAGGCGGACTCTCAACCACTGCGCCACCAGAGAAGCCCAGAGAGATACTATTCTTATCTCTACTTTACAGATGAGGCACAATGACTCACTTGCCATCCTACCAACGCTGCTGCACCCCAGGGTCTAAGTATCCTCAGTGTAGCACCGAGGCTCTGGGGAAATATAACACTGTTGTATTTCAGCCTTCAGAGGACATCCACTCTCATCGTGGCTGTCACTCAACAATGACTCCTATGGAGACACCACTGTCCTGGCCCCCAGGGCTCCTTCAGCTCCCCTACCAGCACCCTTAGCCAGGCTGGGAACCACACAGTGCCTGGGGACCCCACCTTCTCCAAGGTCCTTCCAGGAAACACACATGAGTCTCCTCCACCCGGGCAACCCCAGACTTTCCTCACTCCCAGTAAATATTCTCTCTTTTACTCGGGAGGAATTCCTCGCTCCCATTTTAATTTTCTCTCCCCTCTCCCACCCAGACACCCTGCTTAATCCCCTAGAGAGGCTCCCGCTTTAGGGAAACAAAACCCCAACAGAGAAGTGTCTTCCAGATGTCTCTTCCTTGCAAGTCTCAAAACACAAACCTTCCTAGAGGCAAGGAAGCTCAGGCCAGCTGCTGCCTAAATGGAGGAAAGAGAGAGAAAACATTCTCTCTGATTGTCACCCCCACTAGGGTACGGGTGGGCACTGGAGCCCTGCTCGGGGTGGGTCCCCCAGAAGTTGGAGTCTGGCCCAGGAGTATCCCTCAGGCAGCCCCAAAGGAAGCCACTGTTCAGTGGGGATGCACAGCCCAGCTGACCATTACAATGCAGAGCAGGGAGCCTTAATGGAGCTTGTGAGCGAGCAGCCAGCAATTCTGTATAGAAAGGGCAGAGGAGGCTTCCAAGGGGCTTGGCTAGGCTGGGTACAGAGGAGGAGGCGCCGGCCCGGAGGGGTAAGAGGCCCAGCAGAGGGAAGAGCTCGAGGCTTGACCTCACACTGGTGTCCAAGAAAATGGTGCCAGAGTGAGCCTGGGGGGAGCGGTGGGCAGAGAGGCAGATGAGGGTCAGTTGTCAGCGGCCTGCGGCTTGGGGCTTGGCCTTCATATTATAGGCATTGAGGGGTCACTGAAGGGTTTGAAGTAAGGAGAGATATGCCCAGATTTGAGTTTTGGAGAAACATTTTGGCTGCAGCGTGGGGAATGAATGGGGGGGTGGGGGGATGTGGGCAGAGAGGCAGGGAGGTCAGATGAGAAGCTATTGCAGTGGTTCAGATGGTGGAGGCCCAAACAGGGGCCCGGGGTGGGGGTGGGGAAGAAGACCCCACACAGGCAGGTTCGGGCCAGGGCAGAGTTTCAACGCCAACTGCCACCAGCTGCCCCTCTTACCTAAAGGACTTTTCCCTTCAGGCCCACCGACAGGACCCAGTATGGTTGGGACAGCAACAGGATGGAACCTGAGGCTGCGGAGGGGCCTTGGGGAGGCCTGCCCAAGGTTGGGCCAGCTCCAAAGCTAAGCTGGAGGGCTGAGACTTTGAACCTGTCTCCAAGAACCCCATTCACAGAATTGCATGCTCACACTATACACTACACAGCCACACACACCCAGGCACACCCCTTTCACCCAATCCAGCAGAAGGCACACACAACAAACACTCATAACTACACCCTGAGCAAACCATAATTCAAAAAGAGTCATGTACCAAAGTGTTCATTGCAGCTCTATTTACAATAGGCAGGACATGGAAGCAACCTAAGTGTCCATCAACAGATGAATGGATAAAGAAGATGTGGCACATATATACAATGGAATATTACTTAGCCATGAAAAGAAACAAAACTGAGTTATTTGTAGTGAGGTGGATGGACCTAGAGGCTGTCATACAGAGTGAAGTTAGTCAGAAAGAGAAAAACAAATACCGTATGCTAACACATATATATGGAATCTAAGGAAAAAAAAAAAAAGGTCATGAAGAACCTAGGGGCAAGATGGGAATAAAGACACAGACCTACTAGAGAATGGACTTGAGGATATGGGGAGGGGGAAGGGTGAGCTGGGACAAAGTGAGAGAGTGGCATGGACATATATACACTACCAAACGTAAAATAGATAGCTAGTGGGAAGCAGCCGCATAGCACAGGGAGATCAGCTCTGTGCTTTGTGACCACCTAGAGGGGTGGGATAGGGAGGGTGGGAGGGAGGGAGACACAAGAGGGAGGAGATATGGGAACATATGTATATGTATAACTGATTCACTTTGTTATAAAGCAGAAACTAACACACCTTTGTAAAACAATTATACTCCAATAAAGATGTTAAAAAGCAAAAACACTCATAACGCCTGCGTCACCATCACCATCCCTCCTCCCACACGTGACCACCACCCACACAAACCCATTCTTCACTACATGCAGACATCATATGTTCAGTTCATTACACACCCCAC
The DNA here is from genome assembly GCF_964374135.1 of Grampus griseus. NCBI lineage: Eukaryota > Metazoa > Chordata > Mammalia > Artiodactyla > Delphinidae > Grampus > Grampus griseus. Next base: position 153,365,164 of record NC_139017.1, on the reverse strand, counting down.
CCAGACCCACACGTCACACGCCAGCCACACAAAACACAGTGGACACTTCAGGCATACAAACGTCAGATAGACCACTAACACACACACATCCAGTCCACACCACCCACCCAGAGCTGAGTGAGGCCAAGGCGGCGCTGAAGTCCCATCCAGCCTCGACCTCCAAAGCTGTGCGTCCACAGGACTGAGGTGGCCTGAATGAGGTACCCTTTTCTAATTCACTACGAAGAAGTATTTATTCAGGTGAAACATGGCCTTGCAGAGCTGGCTGAAATTCTCAAACCAAATAATGCCTGATAGAGTCCCGTCTATGGGAACACACTTCGTAACCACATCTATGTAAGTAATCTCCACCCTCAGAGTGAGAGATAACGCACCTCTGATTATAAATGACAGAAAAACTCTGATATCAAAAGCAACTCTAAGTATATTAAGATGTCTGCGATGCTCGGTGCAGGCGATAAATCTTGTTTTTACTATAAGCAGATCACCGTTTTTACTAACAGAATATCACTTTCACCCCCTCCACTAAATAAATGTTGAACAAATACATAAAGAATATTGATATAAAGTGTGTCAATTTAATCAGCAGCCTGGGAGCCCTCGGGACCCCATCTGGCCCTGAGTAGCTCCTTCCCACCTACGGCCTTTCCAAGATGCTGGCAGGGAGGGGCAGTGGGCCTGGCACATGCCGCGTGGGCTCTGAGCAGCTTCTCCCAGTGAGGCTGGCTGCCCACCTGGAGGCCGACTAAAGACACTGCCTGGAGGGGCTGTGGGTTTTCTAAACCCACACTTGACTCTGTCCACACAGAACTCACCTGTGTGTGGTCTTTGGGGAGGCTGCACGATCAGATGGGAAGGAGAGAGAGAAAGAGGAAAAATACCTTCAAAAGCAGAGCTTCAAATCCATCATCAGTTCCCAAGGACCCAAGACCACGAGGCAGCCCTGAGACAGCCTCACATGAGACACCAGGACGCAGAGACAAATGTGTATGTGCAAAGACACGCATGTACTCAGAGAGACACCTGCAGACACAGAGAAAGCTCACAGAGACGAGCAGCGAGCCACACTCGTCTGTACTGCCACATACATGTAGCACAAAGGCAAGAGCATGCATGTCCGTGCAGGCAGAACAGGCCCAGAGGTACCTATACCTGCCCAGAGGAGAGACATCTCCACACGTGCAGGTACCCACCACCTTCACACAGAATGTGCCCGCGCACACACAGGGGTGCTTATACATGTTCGTGGACACACATGCTACAGCCCGCTCTGAATGCCTCACCCTGGGGCAGGTGGGAACAGGTACCTCTTGTAGTGCGCCCTGCTCACCACCTTCTCTCAGCCTCGAGATGGCAGGAGACAACTCCTGTGACATCGTGGTCACACATCGTGTAACTCCTTTGCATAGTGCAATGTATAGGATGCAGATCTACCCCCAGGAGGGCAGAGATGGCCCTGACATTTGTCCATTCACTCTCAAATCCCTGCAACCAGGTAGTTCAGTGTGCACTAGGACCATCAGGGGAGATTATTCATTGCTGGCCCTGGGCCCCGGCCCCGGAGACTCTGACTCAATTGATCTGGGGAGGGCACCAGGCAATGGGTATGTTTTTAACACTGCCCAGGTGATTCTAGTGTGCTTCCAGGGTTGAAATTACTGGAGCATCTGATCCGGCCTCTGGGGTCCTACCGGCATCCTCGTCATCCGGCAGGACTGCCCTGAGGGTGTGAAGGTTTCCCTACCCCTGCCCTTCAGCTCACCTGGGAAGGCCTTGATACCCTGCGTCTGACCCCCCAGCCTCCCAGAGACCCTTTCCGAAGTGCCAGTGGTGCAGAGCTGAGCCGTGGTGGCCAGAGCCGTGGTGGCCGGACGCACTCATCCATGCACTGCGGCTGCCCCCTGCTGGAAAGAGCCGGCCGAGCCCAGTTGTCTCTGTGACCTGCTTCTCCCTACCAGGGCTGATCCAGGCTGAGATATGGGGGCAGCCAGGAGCGCACAGTCCTGAAAAGAAGTCCCCAGATCCTCAGCTCTGCGTCCTCCTGCTAAGGCCCAGCCCCCTCTCTGGTCCCAGCCGTCTTGGGCCTGGGTGATCACAGAGGTCCTATCCTAGGTTCATCCACTAGTGGTAGCCAGAAATGCCCATGACCTGGGCCAGCCAGGGTGGCCGGGGCTACAGAAATGAATAAGAAAGGGGACCAAGTGAGTAGGCGTCCCATCCATCCTCCAACCATTGACCCAGCCACCTCCTTCAAGCTGACTGTGTCTTTGTATACTCCACATACACCCCTCACCAGTCCTCCCACTGCCTTTAGGATAAAGCCCAGGCTCCTGAACACAGCTGACCCGGCCCCTCACAGGCTGCTCCTGATGCCCAGTCTCCATAGAAATCCTTCCACCCCAGGGCCACCTGGAAAACTCTTCCTCACACTTCCATGTAATGTTTCTGCCACCCCCTCCAGGAAGCCTTCCCTGACCTCCTTGCTCCACCACTCCCCACTCCCATTAGATGCTTCCTCCTCTTTTTTCTGAACATTATATTACCTGCCTTTTATAATAATCTGTTTACATGTCTGCCTCTCCCTACCAGACTGGGGGTCCCCAAGGGCAGGGACCAGGGGCTTGGGGTCAATAAAAATTTGTAGAATGAATGAAGCTTTCTCCAACCTGTCCAGTCCATAGCAAGCTCTCCGCAGTCTAGCTCCACCACACAGACGGGCTGAGCCCCTCACTCAGAGGCACAATCCCTAGGACAAGGAAGAAAAGAAAAATAACACAAACACAAACAAAATACTGAGTGCCAGATGTATATTCAGTTCCAAGTGCTCACAGGTATTAATTCATTAACCCTCACAACGTTATCCCCATTTTATAGATGGGAAAACTAAGACACAGAGAGGTTAAGTAACTTGCCCAAACAAACAGCTGGGCCGTCCAGAGCCGGGATTTCCAGAAGCCACACTGTTCACCACACTCCCTCTCAAGGGAAGAGAATGTAGGTGGAGAAGTCGTGTCCACTCTGGCCCAGGCCTGCCCCCTGGGCCTCCTGTGAGATGCTGGGGGAAGGGGTCTTCCCAGGAGAGGCCAGGCCCAGATTCCCTCTCCAGCCGGCCGTTCTAGGGCTGCGGCTTCTTTCACTTTCTTCTTAATTTTTCTGACAAGCACAGATGTCACTGCAGCTGACAACCAGCCTGTTGGTGTGAGCGGGAAGGCGGACCCAGCCTCTCATTTGTCTCGTAAGAAAATGAAACTGGACAAGAAGGAAACTGAGCTTTGGGACACCTGAGGCTCAGGCGTGGTGGCAGGAACGGGAGGGCCCCCAACAGGTGGGGAAGGGGGTACAGGGACGAGATGGGAGTTCTGAGATCCCCGAAGACCCTCGGGGCCAGCCCCTGCTTCGAATTCTTCCTTCCTTCCTCCCGTCCTTCCATCCAGACTTGGTGAACAACTACCATGCTGGGTCTCTGCTGGCTCCTGGGAACACAAGCACCAAGTGATCACTATCGTTCTCAAGGGGAACCGGCAGGGACAGACCACCAAGTCCTGGCATGGGAAGTGCTTTGATGAGGCGGGGCTCTGAGGCCCAGCTGCCAGGGCTCCTATCAGCCTCCCACTTCCCAACAGTGTGAATTGCACAGGGCCCTTAAATTCCACATCTGTAAAATGGAGTGCGAACGGCACGAGCTTCGTGGGGTGCCACAAGGATTAAACAAGTTCACACAAGCAATTCATCTTGAACAGTGCCTATCCCCCAGCAAGCCCTTTCCCCCGACACATCTAGCACCCCTCGCCAGACCCCAGGAGCCTCTATGCTCCTCTGTTGTTCCTCACACCCCCTCACAAACCAGGAGTGCCCCCCAGAACCCAAACCACTATCCCTCCTTTTACAAGGCCCTTTTTACCATCCACAGCAGATATTCGCACGCACCACGCATAATGTGCTCCCCTGTGAGCTCACAGCTTCTCTGCCTGAGCCCACCAGAGGAGGGTCCTGGTGATTCTGAGACCCTGGTCTTGGAAGAGGGTGAGAGTCCTGCTTAGGCTGAAACGGCTCCCTGCCCTAAACCAGGTATGTCCACCTCACCAGTGGCTCAGGCCTGGGGTGGTGAGTGGCACCCCTGGCTGCAGAAAGCTGGCTTCTCATGTGGACAGTTCTTCCTGACAGCTGGCCTCAGGCCCTCTAGCTGCAGTGCCAAGGGTCATGTTCCGGCAGAAGGGCTGCTGGGGAGATCTGTAGAAGACATTCTCCTTGACTCCGCCCCAGCCCTGCAGCCCAGAGTCCCAGGGAGCAAAGTAACAAGTCCGAGGATTTGGGGCACATCTCTGGCCTTAGCAGGTCCCTCAAAGGTACAGCACATCGGTGAATCTGGTGTGCTGAGTGTGTCTCGTGTTGGTCTTTGTCAGAGTGTTTCTGTGTGTGCATGACTCTGTGTGTGTGTGTGTGCATGTGTGTGTGTGTGTGTGCGTGTGTGTGTGTACCTGTACATATCTGGGGGGCGGCGGGCAGTAACTGTGTGTTTGTATCTCTGTACTGTGTATCGGAGCTCACGTGTCTGTGCAAAACTGCCTCCAGGTACCTGCATGAGTTCGTCTATGTGTCCCTGGACTTTGTCCTGGGCTAATCCCTTTGTTATTGTCACCAATACCAGCACTGCTCTCACCCACTGATACTCTGTGCTCTGTGCTTTACCGACATGTTTTTATTTATTCCTCATAGAAAAAGCTTCCTGACTCCCACCCTTTCCCAAGTCACATGCACAGGGATCCCAAAGGCTAGGTCAAGCCCAAATTCCATGGTGTGATCTTTGAGGCCCCTCACAATCTAACCCAAAGCGATGTCTCTAGCTGTATCTCCCTCACTCCCCTCTTCTCAGCCTGGAATCCTGTCTCCCCTCACATCCAGGAAACTACTACTCACCTTGCAAGACCCAGAAAACATTGTTTCCTCCTGGAAGTCCTTCCTGATGGCCCTGCCACCTCCTCCAGGAAGTCTTCCCTGACTTTCCAAGAGTCGGCACCTTTAGCCTGAGTGCCGTTCCTCTGATTCCCCCTGGATGGTCATTACTTCTTCCACGTCCAACTCTCCATCTGACTGGGAGCTTGATTCCCCACTGAATCTCTAGCCTGGCACACAGTAGGTGGCTCAGGAAATGTTGGCAGAGCGTGTGATGCTTGGCTGGCTAGGAGTAAGGGAAGCAGGCTGGTGGCCCAGCTTCCACTCCCTGAGGCTTGGCCAGCTCCGCTCAAGGATGCAGCTCTGCTCTCTCCCCTGAGAGGAGAGGATCTGTGAAGGTCAAGGTGTTTGGTCCAAAGCAGGCTGTGTGAAGCTGCCCATATGGGCGCACCGTAGGAAAGAGCCCAGAGCAGCACAGACCTCTGCTTGTGACGCAACTCTCTGCCTTCCCCAGAACAGCTGCGCCCCCCAGACCCAAGGCCCATCCCAGAGACCAGCTGAGGCCACCGTCCACCCCACCCCCAACCCAGCAGTCAATGCATCAGAATTGAAGAGGCCTCCCTCCCAAAGGGGTGGTGCAGAGGGAGGAGGAGCGAAGGGAGGTGGGCCAAAGAGGGAATAAAAGGCCAAAGGCTAGGAGGGAAGGGAGGGAAAGCAGGGAGGGAAGAGAAAGCGGGGCTGACCATTTGCTTCTCTTTGTCTTTGCAGGCTGATGCTTCCCCCTCTTGACAATTGCACAGCCCCCAGCCCCTCCTAATTACCATGATTAGCACTGAGCAAGCTGCCATATTTTATGACTCTCCAAAACAAAAAAATAATTAATGCAATTACTGTCATTAACATGCTGCCCTCTTCACCACCTTCTCTGAGAGTGTGCAGGAACAGGCCCCAGGGAGTCAGGATTGGGTGCCTTCCCCTCCCCATTTTGTACCCCACCACCACCACCACCTGCCCCTCCAGAAGCACCGGCCTAGACAGCTCCAGCTGCCGGCAAGCCTGGGAGGCCTCAAGGAAGGGCCTCAGTGGAACCCCTGCAGGCTCCCTGCACATCCGGAAAAGCCAGAGCCTGGCCTCTGGGAAACCACAGAGAGGGTGTCACCCCGGGTGGGGAGCCCACCAGGCCCAGTCACCCCAAGACCTGGCCTTGTCCCTCTGCAACTCCTCAGTGCCAGGCCCCCCAGCCCCACAGGCAGGACTCCCCCAAGCCCTGTTCTCTCTGGTTCCCCAATCTCCCATCACAGCCCAGCCCAATGCTCCACCACTCCCCAGCTGAGTGACCTGGTCATCCAAACCTTGGAGGTTTCTATTTCCTTGTCTGTAAAATGGGCTGTCTTAGTCAGCTTGGGCTGCTATAATAAAATACCAGAGACTAGGTGAATTAAACAACAGACATTTATTTCTCACAGTCCTGGAGGCTGCAAGTCCAAGATCAAGGTGCCGACAGATTCAGTCCCCGATGAGAGCCCTCTTCCGCCTTCTCACTGTGTGGTCACATGGCTTTCCTTGGTTCATGATCAAGGGGTTGGAGAGGAAAGAGAAAGGAAGCAAACTCTCTTACGTCTCTTCTTGTAAGGGCACGAATCCTATCATGGGGGCCCACCCTTATGTCCTCACCTAAACCTAATTACCTCCCAAAGGCCTCATTACAAATACCACCACATTGGGGTTTAGAGCTGCAACATATGAATTTGGGGTGGGGAAGACACAATTCATAGCATGAGCTTTGAAATGTCTGTGGAACAATCCCTTCCTCATGAATGCCTTTGAATACTGAGTGAAACAATCAACAGAGAGCACCTTGAGCCAAGCCCAGCACATAGTAGGTCCTCAGTCACCAGTGGTTGTCTTCAGTGCTGCCCTGAAGCAGAGGATGACTGGGGTAGAGCAGGAGGATTTGCTGAGGAGGTTGAGGAGAGAGCCAGCCTCCAGACTGTGATGATTTTGTAAACCATGATGCCTGTGACCCGGGATCATTGCCATGGCCTCCTAACTGGTCTGCCTGCTTCTGTCCCTGCCCTTTACCCTTCAATTCATTCTCAACACATAAACCACAGTGAAACTTTTAAAACGTTAAGTCAGAGAGCACAGAGGAGTGAAAATGCTCTGTGTGATCCTATAAGGATGGATACACATCATTATACATTTGTCCAAACCCATAGAATATGCAACATCAAGAGTGAACCTGGATTTCCCTGGTGGCGCAGTGGTTAAGAATCTGCCTGCCAATGCAGGGGACACGGGTTCGATCCCTGGTCCAGGAAGATCTCCGTGTCGCGGAGCAACTAAGCCCGTGTGCCACAACATATGAAACCGCACTCTGGAGCCCTCGAGACACAACTACTGAGCCCACACGCCACAACTACTGAAGCCCACGTGCCTAGAGCCCGTTCTCCACAGCAAAAGAAGCCACCGCAATGAGAAGCCCATGCACCACAATGAAGAGTAGCCCCCGCTCGCCGCAACTAGAGAAAGCCCGCACACAGCAATGAAGACCCAATGCAGCCAAAAATAAATAAATAAATGATTTTTTTAAAAAAAGAGTGAACCTTAATGTAAACTATGTTCTCTGGGTGATAATAGCATGTCACTGTAGGCTCATTGATTGTAACAAATGTCCCACTCTTTTGGGGGACGTTGATAATAAGGGACGCCTGCCTGTGTGGGGGCCGGAAATATATGAGAAATCTCTGTACCTTCCTCTCAATTTTGCTGTGAACCTAAAACTGCTCCAAAAAATAAAGTCTTTAAATTGCAAAAGTAATAAATACTTAAGTTGAAAAAAAAACAAAGCACAAGTCATATCAAGTCACTTCTCTGCTCAGAATCCTGCAGTGGATCCCCCTCTCACTCAGGGTAAAAACCAAAGTCCTTATGATGGTCCCTAAAGGCTTTGCTCTCCTGCTCCCATCCCCCTCACTCACTCTGACTTCAAACGTATCCCAAATACTCCTGCTATAGGACTGGCCCATCTACCTGGAACTCTTCCTCCAGGGACAGCTCACCTCCTTCAAGACTTGATTCAAGGTCTTCCCAGTGATGCAGCTCTCACTCAACTCCCCACCACACACTCCCAATCCCCTTATCCTGTTTTATTCTTTCATCTTCCCATGGTGCTTAACACCTTTTAACATGCTTTGTAATTTACTGTTTACTGCGGTCATTGTTTATTGTCTAGCCCCAGAAGGGCAGGGATCATTGTCTATTTTATTCTGATGTTTTCCGAGGACCTAGCTCAATGCCTGGCACATAGTAGGCACTCAGTAAATATTTGTCTAATTTAATAGAGGAACTGTAATCTTAGCCAAGGAGTGTTGTTTCCTCTGGCAGATCTAGTGGCGCCCATGGAAGGATCTGAAACAACAGAGACATCAGCGTAGCAACAGGCAAGCGATGTCCTTCAGACTGTGCAGGACAAGTCTTCAACAGCGACACCATGTGGCAGGAACAAGCAACAGAAGCAAGGGCCCTTCTTGTTTCTTCTAGGAATGGTCCTGGAAGCAGAAATGACCTCATTTTGACGGCATCAGCCACAGAGATTCCTGGGCAATTGAAACTCAGGGAGAGAATCTCAATCAGACTTTCTTCTAATATCCAGTGACACTCAGCAATTATTTAAAAACTAAAAGTTTCCACTTTACATCTATTAGGATGGCTATTATATAAATCAACAACAAAATAAGTGTTGGCAAGCAGGTGGAGAAATTGAAACCCTTGTGCATTGCTGGTGGAAAGGTAAAATGGTGCAGCTACTGTGGAAAACAGTGCGGTAGTTCCTCAAAAAATTAAGCATAGAATTATGATATGATCCAGCAATCCCTTCTCTAGGAATGTACCCAAAGAATTGAAAGCAGGGATTTAAACAGATATTTGTGCACCCACGTGCACAGCAGCATTATTCACAATAGCCAAAAGGTAGAAATAACCCAAGTGTCCACTGATGGATGAAAGAATAAGCAAAATATAGTATATACATACAATGAAATATTAATAAGCCTTAAAAAGGAATGAAGAGCGCAGAGCCGTTTTGTCGTTAGTCGGAGGAGCTTCTTCCATTAGCTCAGCAGCTACGGCTCTTTACTGGGCAGCAGGAACTGCGCGGCGGTCGCAGAAGCGGTGTAAGGCTTCGGCATTGGGTGAAAGAAAATGGCCCGAACCAAGCAGACTGCTCGTCAAGTCCACGGGTGGCAAAGCGCCCCGCAAACAGCTGGCCACTAAAGCGGCCGAGAAAACGCCCCCCCTACCGGCGGGATGGAAAAACCTCATCGCTACAGGGCCGGGACCATTGCTCTTGGAGAAATCCGTCGTTACCAGAAATCCACCAAGCTTCTGATCCGGAAGCTGCCTTTCCAGAGGTTGGTGAGGGAGATCGCCCAGGATTTCAAAACCGACTTGAGGTTCCAGAGTGCCGCCATCGGTGCGCTTCAGGAGGCTGGTGAAGCGTACCTGGTGGGTTTATTTGAAGATACTAATCTGTGTGCTATCCACACAGAGAGAGTCACCATCATGCCCAGAGACATCCAGTTGGCTCGCCGGCTACGGGGAGAGAGAGCTTAAGTGAAGGAAGTTTTTATGGTGTTTTGTAGTAAATTATGTAAAATACTTTGGTTTACTTTGTGACTTCTTCTGTAAGAAATTGTTTATAATATGCCGCATTTGTACTTAAGTCATTCCATCCTTCACTCAGGATGAATGCGAAAAGTGACTGACTGTTCACAGACCTCAGTAATGTGAGCACGTTGCTCAGGAGTGACAAGTTGCTAATATGCAGAAGGGATGGGTGATATTTCTTGCTTCTCATGATGCATGTTTCTGTATGTTGATGACTTGTTGGGTAGCTGTTAGGGTACTAAAATTGATAACTGTGTAGAGTCCTTTTGCAATAAAACTGGTTATGGGGCTTCCCTGGTGGCGCAGTGGTTGAGAGTCCGCCTGCCGATGCAGGGGACACGGGTTCGTGCCCCAGTCCGGGAAGATCCCACATGCCACGGAGCGGCTGGGCCCGTGAGCCATGGCCGCTGGGCCTGCACGTCCAGAGCCTGTGCTCCGCAACGGGAGAGGCCACAACACTGAGAGGCCCGCACACCGCAAAAAAAAAAAAAAAAAAAAAAAAAAAAAAACTGGTTATGACTTGATCCAAGTGTTTAACGATTGGGGCTGTTAAGTCTGACCATACATCACTGTGATAGAATGTGGGCTTTTTCAAGGGTGAAGATACAAGTCTTAACCACAGTGTAACTTACAGTTTCCTTTAAAAAAAAAAAAGAAAAAAAAGTAAACCTGGCAGCTATAGAATACGCTATGTACATTTATAATAGCTATTTTATATATTGTAGTGTCAACATTTTTAAATTAAATGTTTTACATTCACATGTGGTGGGGAGTCTTGTCATTAAGGTGTGTGTGATATGGAGTCCGGTTGGTTTTCTCCTAATTAGACTGCACTTGTTTTTCATACGTAGTAAAATGCTTTGCACATTATACCTTGCATAAGTCCTCATTCTACCACATGTTAACTAATCCTCTAGCTGATAATGCAGACACTAACGGGGGGATTTATTTATGAGGGCTCTAGAATACAATACAAGTTATTCACACCAGCATCATCTGTTACTAATATAGTAGTTAGTGCAGCTTTTCTTTGTGTTGTGGTTGGTCTCATAACTAGGTTGAGTTTTTCTCTACCAAGAGGGAACAATACCAAACTTCTTTTCCTTGTGGAGTTTGTATTATAATAACCCTTAGGGTAAACTTACTGTAGGAGAAGGACACACAACTTCAGCTCATGGAACCTCTGCCAGTTAAAATGGTGTCATCTGGTATAAGGTCCTGGGAAAAATCACTTCATAGAGACGGCTTGCCAAGTGGGTTTAAAATTTATCACTCTAAAAAAAAAAAAAAAAAAAATTTATCACTCTATTGAAGTTTTTAGATCAATTATGTACGTTGACTAAACTTACAAATACACTTGTTTATCCAAAAACAAAGGAATGAAGTCCTGATATATTACTACAATAGGGATAAACCTTAACATTATGCTAAGTGAAAGAAACCAGTCACAAAAAGACAAATACAGTATGGTTCCACTTATATAAGGTAGCTAGAGTATTTGAATTGAGAGAGACGGAAAGTAGAATGGTCATCGCCAGGAAGTAGGAGGAAGGGGTAATGGGGCTCTGGTGTTTAACAGGTACAGAGTTTCAGTTTGGGATGATGAAAAAGTTCTGGAGATGGAAGGTGGTGATGGCTGTACAACAGTGTGAATATACTTAATGCCACTGACCTGTACACTTTAAAAATATTGAAATGGTAATTTTTATGTTATGTAAATATATATGTATATTTTACCACAATAAAAAATTTAGTTAAAAAAACAAAGCAGGAAAAAGCCTCCAGAAAATAAAAAGGTTAGTGTAACTCTGAGTCCAAGGAGAGGTACTTCAAAACATGGCACAGGGGCTTCCCTGGTGGCGCAGTGGTTAAGCATCCGCCTGCCGATGCAGGGGACACGGATTCGAGCCCTGGTCTGGGAAGATCCCACATGCCGCGGAGCCACTAAACCTGTGCGCCGAAACGATTGAGCCTGCGCCCTAGAGCCCGTGAGCCACAGCTACTGAGCCCACGAGCCGCAACTACTGAAGCCTGTGCGCCTAGAGCCCGTGCTCCGCAACAAGAGAAGCCACTGCAATAAGAAGCCCACGAACCGCAACGAAGAGTAGCCCCCGCTCGCTGCAACTAGAGAAAGCCCGCGCTCAGCAACGAAGACCCAATGCAGGCAAAATAAAAAAAAAAACATGGCACAGGGGTGGGTACAACCCATCTTCCCATCCCCACGTAGAGCCCACCAAGCCACTGGCACCAACTGATCCTTCTCTTACTTGCCCCACTTCACCTTAGTGAAAGTTGGGCTCACATTTTTTTCGGGGTCCATCTATAATGACTCTGAGCCCCCAAAACTCAAATTCCCATTGCACATTCCTCTAGGAGATTCCTTTCCCCCAGTCCTATTCAAAACTTGGAAATCGGCAAAAAGATGGCTGTGAGTTCTCTCCCCATCCTGTGACTTGGCCGACAAGCCCACCTAGAGTCAGGTGACCCTCTAGGGCCTGCAGCTTTGTTTGACGTTCTAATTACTATTGATCAGGGCCCATGCTCTGTAAAGTTAGATGTTCACTTGTAGAAAACTGATAAGGTGCAAGTGATTTCCATCCAGAGGAGAAAATAACCCCAAAGGTTAGGGTTTTATTGCCTTATAGGATATTAACCAATTTTGTAACCAATTTAGTCATCATATTCCATCATCGTTTTTCATACGAGTTTCTCATATCCTCCTTTGAATCAGATTTGCTCAACCCTCATTGAGTTAAATAAAATTTTTTTAACATCTTTATTGGAGTATAATTGCTTTACAATGGTGTGTTAGTTTCTGCTGTATAACAAAGTGAATCAGTTATACATAAACATATGTTCCCATATGTCTTCCCCCCTGAGTCTCCCTCCCTCCCACCCTCCCTATCCCACCCCTCCAGGCTGTCACAAAGCACCGAGCCAATATCCCTGTGCCATGCGGCTGCTTCCCACTAGCTATCTACCTTACTACGTTTGTTAGTGTGTATATGTCCATGACTCTCTCTCGCCCTGTCACAGCTCACCCTTCCCCCTCCCCATATCCTCAAGTCCGTTCTCCAGTACATCTGCGTCTTTATTCCTGTCTTACCCCTAAGTTCTTCATGACATTTTTTTTTCTTAAATTCCATATATATGTGTTAGCATACGGTATTTGTCTTTCTCTTTCTGACTTACTTCACTCTGTATGACAGACTCTAGGTCCATCCATCTCATTACAAATAGCTCAATTTCATTTCTTTTTAAGGCTGAGTAATATTCCATTGTATATATGTGCCACATCTTCTTTATCCATTCATCCGATGATGGGCACTTAGGTTGTTTCCATCTCCGGGCTATTGTAAATAGAGCTGCAATGAACATTTTGGTACATGACTCTTTTTGAATTTTGGTTTTCTCAGGGTATATGCCCAGTAGTGGGATTGCTGGGTCATATGGTAATTCTATTTGTAGTTTTTTAAGGACCCTCCATACTGTTCTCCATAGTGGCTGAACCAATTCACATTCCCACCAGCAGTGCAAGAGTGTTCCCTTTTCTCCACACCGTCTCCAGCATTTATTGTTTCTAGATTTTTTGATGATGGCCATTCTGACTGGTGTGAGATGATATCTCATTGTAGTTTTGATTTGCATTTCTCTAATGATTAATGATGTTGAGCATTCTTTCATGTGTTTGTTGGCAGTCTGTATATCTTCTTTGGAGAAATGTCTATTTAGGTCTTCTGCCCATTTTTGGATTGGGTTGTTTGTTTTTTTGTTATTGAGCTGCATGAGCTGCTTGTAAATTTTGGAGATTAATCCTTTGTCAGTTGCTTCATTTGCAAATATTTTCTCCCATTCTGAGCGTTGTCTTTTAGTCTTGTTTATGGTTTCCTTTGCTGTGTGAAAGCTTTGAAGTTTCATTAGGTCCCATTTGTTTATTTTTGTTTTTATTTCCATTACTCTAGGAGGTGGGTCAGAAAGGATCTTGCTGTGATTTATGTCATAGAGTGTTCTGCCTATGTTTTCCTCTAAGAGTTTGATAGTTTCTGGCCTTACATTTAGGTCTTTAATCCATTTTGAGCTTATTTTTGTGTATGGTGTTAAGGAGTGATCTAATCTCATACTTTTATATGTACCTGTCCAGTTTTCCCAGCACCATTTATTGAAGAGGCTGTCCTTTCTTCACTGTACATTCCTGCCACCTGTATCAAAGATAAGGTGTCCATGTGTGCGTGGGTTTATCTCTGGGCTTTCTATCCTGTTCCATTGATCTATCTTTCTGTTTTTGTGCCAGTACCATACTGTCTTGATTACTGTAGCTTTGTAGTATAGTCTGAAGTCAGGGAGCCTGATTCCTCCAGCTCCTTTTTTCGTTCTCAAGATTGCTTTGGCTATTCAGGGTCTTTTGTGTTTCCATACAAATTGCGAAATTTTTTGTTCTAGTTCTGTGAAAAATGCCAGTGGTAGTTTGATAGGGATTGCATTGAATCTATAGATTGCTTTGGGTAGTAGAGTCATTTTCACAATGTTGATTCTTCCAATCCAAGAACATGGTATATCTCTCCATCTATTTGTATCATCTTTAATTTCTTTCATCAGTGTCTTATAATTTTCTGCATACAGGTCTTTTGTCTCCTTAGGTAGGTTTATTCCTAGATATTTTATTCTTTTTGTTGCAATGGTAAATGGGAGTGTTTTCTTGATTTCACTTTCAGATTTTTCATCATTAGTGTATAGGAATGCCAGAGATTTCTGTGCATTAATTTTGTATCCTGCTACTTTACCAAATTCATTGATTAGCTCTAGTAGTTTTCTGGTAGCATCTTTAGGATTCTCTATGTATAGTATCATGTCATCTGCAAACAGTGACAGCTTTACTTCTTCTTTTCCGATTTGGATTCCTTTTATTTCCTTTTCTTCTCTGATTGAGTTAAATAAAATTTTGATTGTGCTCACTCTCTATTGCCTGAGAGTTATGTTCACAATATTTTAAGAATTGTACCTTGGCACCTGGGGAAGCTAGATAGAGGCTCACATGTTCCACAGACAGTCCTGGGGGGCTGCTTGTCACCTCACTGTGTCCTCCTTTTCCTGGCTCCCCTCCCCCTCTTTCTTCTTCCTCTTCTTCCCCTTCTTCTCCTCCTCTTTTTTCCCGCTCCCTCTCTCCCTCCCTCTCCCTCTCTCTCCCCCCTCCTCTCTCTCTCTTCCTCTCTCTCTCTTCCTCTCTCTCTCTCTTTCCCTCTCTCTCTCTCTCCACCTGAAAATCCCTATTCCCCTCTGCTCCTAGCCCAGGCAATAAAACCAGGTCACATCTAGAGCAAACCACTTAAATGCAGTCATTACAAAACAGAATTGGGGCTTCCCTGGTGGCGCAGTGGTTGGAGGTCTGCCTGCCGGTGCAGGAGACGCGGGTTCGTGCCCCAGTCGGGGAAGATCCCACATGCCGCCGAGCGGCTGGGCCCGTGAGCCATGGCCGCTGAGCCTGCGCGTCCGGAGCCTGTGCTCCGCAACGGGAGAGGCCACAACAGTGAGAGGCCCGCATACCGCAAAAAAAAAAAAAAAAAAAAAAAACAGAATAATTACCATCTTGGTTTGCCTTCCTGCACCTAGATTCCTTCTTCCAGCCCTCTTCCTAGAAAAACAGGTGGTATTTGCCTTACTTGTATAAAGGATCCATCCTGGTGATATTCTTAAAAAGGGTGGGGGGAGGGGTCTAATTCAAGGTCATGTGCGTCTCCACCACTAGAAACCAACTTGATTTCCAGAAACCAACTATCCCCAAGTGTGCTTCCTCACGAAGTTACAGAAAAAAAAAGTAAAAACCCTATTCTCCAGGTAATCTGCTACAATATTTTTAAACTGATTATTGTTGTTATAGAAAAGAGCTTTTTTCTTATTTTGTTTCCAACATCTCACAAAACTCTTTTATTTGCCATAATTAATTGTTTTGAGTTAATTTTACTGGGTTTTCTAGTGATAAAATTGGGTCTTTGGCAAATGATCATAATTTTCCCATAGCTAAATTTTGTAATCATGCTTCCCATCTCATCACATCGGCTATAATATGTGTTCTTTTCTATGATTAAAGTTTTGGGCAGCTATCAAGAAAAATGTACTGGCAAGCAAAGAGGCTAGGGACTGAGTAAGCAGCTAAAAAAACCCCACAATGGTAGTAATTTAAATGTGGGGTCGGGCTTCCCTGGTGGCGCATTGGTTGAGAGTCCGCCTGCCGATGCAGGGGACACGGGTTCGTGCCCCGGTCCGGGAAGATCCCACATGCCGCAGAGTGGCTAGGCCCGTGAGCCATGGCCGCTGAGCCTGCGTGTCCGGAGCCTGTGCTCCGCAACGGGAGAGGCCACAACAGTGAGAGGCCCACGTACCGCAAAATAAAAATAAAAATAAATGTGGGGTCATGGGACAAGGCCTGGACCAGTATCACGCCTGCAAAGGAGGAGATACAGAGAAGAGAGAGTTTAGACGCTGAACCAGCAATGAGGGCAGAAACCAACATGACTCCAGGTCTGCACGCCTGAAGCCCCGTGGTCCGCTTGAGTGCCCAGGTATGGTGGGGGTCCATTCTACCTTCTCGTGTCCCACAGTGATTGTTTTAGGGATGGACACTTGATCCAGACCTATGCCAGACAGACCCTGGCATTCCCCATCTACATGACCCAAGTTAGTCCAATCAGACATGAAGCTCAGGAACTCTGTTGGATAGCTGGCTGAAGGGACACCCCTCTCTCTCTCCCAGCATTTGGAGGAAGAAGCCTAGGAACTATTGGTGCCCAACATGGAGAAACAAGCCTGAGCATCAGGATTAACAAACTCTGGATCAAACCCATCTTGAAGTTCATGCTACCTTTGCACTTTCACATCACATAAAAAGTACACCTTCCTTTTACTGGGTAAGCCAGTATGTGCTGGGTCTTCTGGTACTTGCTATATAAAGAGTCCCAACTGATCTACCAGGAACTTGACAGTGTTTTTAATAGCTACTATAATCCTCTCACAGCGTATTCATCCGAAAAGAGGTGTGACGGAGAAAAGTAATTATAATTCTCAGTTTACAAACATTGCCTCAAATGTGAATTCAAGAGAGAAATTAGCAGATATTTTAATTGTCTACTCCATCTCCACATTCTCACACTTAATTTCTCTGCTCTCTAAATATATTAATTAACATTTTCATGCTTTCCAGTTTACAATGCAACTTCACACACTGACTCATTCGGTTCCCGTGATAAACAAGAGAGATGGGTGGTAAGAGCAAGGCCTCATGTTGTATAGCACTCAACAGTTTGCAAGGAGCTCTCTCTCAGTTTATTTTGTGTGATACTCGTACGCTAGCTCTTGCAAGTTCTCGACTCCAGGAAAACCGATGTAGTTCTCTTGGCCCACAGAAAACTGTTTCACATTTCCGTGTCTTCACCTGTGTCACTCAGTCAATATGGTCCTTCTCACCTTGCTCACCAGGTGAACCACTATTCATACTTAAAAACCCATTTCAGATAGGGCACATGGTGTGTCTCTCCCCTGGAAGATGGGCAGGTGGTGTGGTCCTCAAGAAGTGTATTGCCTTTGCCAGATGTGTCGAGGTCAGCCAGCTGGTTGTTGGGATAGAAAGGGGTCTCTGGCCACCTGTTTTGTGGTTTGGGGTAAACGTCATCCATCACCAAAGGAAAGACAGCCTCTCCACCAGCCCCCTGGCCATAAGAACCCGCTGCAAACTTGGCCAGATTTACTCTCTTTGTTATATGGAGGGAGAAGGGTCATATCAGCCTTAGCCTTGGGACATTTTTATTGGTTTCATGCTACTGGCCCTCAGGCCAACCCAGTCCTTAGGCCTTCAAACAGGCCTCAAAGATACTTGCAAATAAACCTCAGGCTTCTCAAGTTGGTCTCAAAGAGACTCTCACCTGGATCCTCAGACCCGCCTCAGATGCGACCCTTCGATGGGCACAGATCAGAGCACAGACCTGTATCAGGAAGCCCCTTCCTCCAACCTCAGATGTTCCCTCAAAGACACCCTCCCAAGAGAGCCAGGACCCAGCTCCCACTGCCCACATCCCAGCCGGAGGTCTGTCTGGGGCCTGCAGGACTCTGTCCAGGAGTGCATCTGTGGGTCTGAAGCCCTGACTGGGGAAGACTCTAAGGCTGCTGGTGGTGGTCATGGTGACCAGCTAGATTTCCTAACTCAGAGTAGGTGGGACACTCGGTTTTCCCCGTCTTATTGCCGCTCTGGTGATCCTAGTAACCAGAGTGGTCCTCTCTGCAGAATCAGGAGTCAGAGGGCAGAAGGGATGGGGAGAAATCTGCCCCATTGTAGGATAGAAAGAGTCACTTAGGGGGTGGGGGCGGGATGGAGATGAAGGAAGCAGAAGAGGTCTCCCAGGCCCTTTCTCTGAAGCTATGAGGCCTGTTTTCCCAGGGCTGTGGCACCAGGCCCAGTACTTACAGGATCAGGTTGTAAATGTCAGTGTGAAATCTACTTCCTGTGTCGTCAGCACAGGCTGGTCCACACCTGCGGGTGAGCTGGCGTTGACACACTGAATACCTCCACTTCCCCAACTTGCTCCTCCTCCAGGGCTCCCTGGCTCACAGGAGGGTCCCACATCCCCTTGACCACCCAGCCTGAGGCCCTCAGCTCAGCCTGGACCAATGCCACCCCAACTAGGCTGGACTCTTCCTTTCCCTCCTACCAGCCTCCAGAATCAGTCTCCCAGAAACCACCTCTGAGCATATCAATCTGCTTTGGAACTTGCAGTGGGTCTCCACTGCCCATGAGATAAAGTCCAACGAAGCTCCTCATCCCACACTTTACAACCTGGCTGCCTCTGACCTCTCCAGAGTCCTCTGTTTGCACACACCGTACTTTCTGGCCAGATTCAGCCACGTCCACCTCTCACCTCCAGGCCTTTACTCCTGCCAGACCCCTGGGCTGGCTGCCTTTTCACTCTGCCTTTGCTGGGTTCCCAAAGCCCTTCTCTGATGGTGATCCCACCACGACTGCCCCTCCCTCCTTGGATCCTGTAGCATTTTCACCATTTCTACCAAAAAAAAAAAAAAAAACAGGGTCCTATGGTTGGTGATAAGGACTCTGAGTGATCCACTGCTGAGTTCCCCCGAACGAAGTCATTCGTTGGGTCATCGTGTGTTTGTGGAGCGCCTACCACACTCCTGGTTCTGTCTGAGGCCTGGGGCACAGCCGTGATCAAGACAGGATGGGACTCATACTGTACCGGGGGCGTTAATTCCTGAGTGAATCCTGGCTTTTGCAGAGACCTTAGCTTCTTTCACGGATACCTCTCCAGACTCGGTGTCCAGCACCCCAGGACTCCAAAGCCATTCCCTACCCCTGTTTGCTCATCCACACAATCGCCTGCCATCTGAATGTACAGAGCAGGTGTGCACACAGGCACCTGGGCATGGGGTCCTGGGGGCAGGGGATGGGGTGGTGAGGGCTGCATGTAAACGTGTGCGGGGCCGTCCGGGGTGCACAGTGGTGCTGGGCGGCCACCGCCCTCCACGTCGCCTGTCTGCGCATCTCGCCCAGCCCCCCGGAGCTAGCGGCTCCCAGCACACTGTGCTCCTGCTGCTTAATTTTGCTGAACACCGAGTCCCAACCCCGTGTTAACTGGTTTTGCTCCAGCCTTTTGTGCCTCCCATTAAATGAGGAAATGCCACCCATAAAATTTTAATTTTAAAAGCCAACTTGTTTATGTTGAAATTCCCCAGGCAGCTCCAGCAGAGGGAAACAGACACGTTTTCGTTTCATTAAAGCAACTTGAGTGAAGATAAAAAAAGAAGCTGAAAAATTAGATTTAAAAACAGAGCAAGAAGCATTTAAAGAAAATGAATGAAAAATGAGCTGCCGCGGAGGGCGGCGGGAATCAGGCTCCACTTTTGCCCGCCTGCGCCCCTGCAGGGAGATGGCGGAGCGAAAGAGGGAGTCGGACACCCTTGGCTGGCGCCCCCAAGAGGCCAGACCGTGGACTCCCTCGTCCTTGAAAGTTGCAAAGTGCTGCTCACTTGGCTCAGGAGTACCATTAGGAAGTCAGTGACATCTGCTTCAGCCACCAAAGCAGAATTTCCAGGTTCTATGTCCTAGAGGAAGCAGGCTAGAGGGACTCCACCACTGGGCCAGCAGCATCCTCTTCCTCAAGGACAAACTGCACGATGGTGAAGCCAACTGGGTGGCCCTGGCTCTACCACTTACCAGCTGCATAATGGAGGGCAAGTGGCCTCAGTTTTCTCATCTGTAAAATGGGAATCATAATGTTACTTGGGGTTCATAGGGGTGTTGTGAGGATTAAACAGGTTAATACACTGAAAACACTTAAAACAGAGACTGGTATGCAGTAAGTGTTTAATTAATGGTAGCTTTTACTACTCTCATCCTGCCGCTACTCTTCCACTCCCTGCTCCCTTCCTCATCTACACATCCCCTCACCACTCAAAGGTCCTTTTAATGATGTCCCTGAGCTAAAGACAGCTAAGAGAGACTGGGGGGTGGGAGGAGCGGCGGGGGTGGGTGAAGAGATCTGATGAAAGATTGGGAAACCCCATTCCATGGCAATTCTTTTTTTATTTTTTTTTCAATTTATTTAATTTTGCCTGCGTTGGGTCTTCATTGTTGGATGCAGGCTTTCTCTAGTTGCGGCAAGCGGGGGCTGCTCTTCGTTGCGGTGCACGGGCTTCTCATTGCAGTGGCTTTTCTTGTTGCAGAGCACAGGCTCTAGGTGCACAGGCTTCAGTAGTTGTGGTACACAGGCTCAGTAGTTGTGGCTCGCGGGCTCTAGAGCGCAAGCTCAGTAGTTGTGGCACGTGGGCTTAGTTGCTCCACAGCATGTGGGATCTTCTCGGACCAGGACTCAAACCCGTGTCCCCTATATTGGCAGGCAGATTCTTAACCACTGGGCCTCCAGGGAAGCCCCCATGGCAATTCTTGCAGGCCAAACAAATTCATTAAAATGTTATTATAGGGCTTCCCTGGTGGCGCAGTGGTTGACAGCCCGCCTGCTGATGCAGGGGACGCGGGTTCGTGCCCCGGTCCGGGAAGATCCCACATGCTGCCGAGCGGCTGGGCCCGTGAGCCATGGCTGCTGAGCCTGCGCGTCCGGAGCCTGTGCTCCGCAATGGGAGAGTGGGAGAGGCCACAACAGTGAGAGGCCCGCGTACTGCAAAAAAAAAATGTTATTATAATCCTATCAAGGGAAGCCAGGCTCCCTGGGTTCAAAGTCCAGCTCCACCACTTACCAGCTGTGTGTTCTTGGGCAAGAGTCTTCTGGGCCTCAGTCTCTGTATTAATAAAATGGGAACAATAAGTGGATCAGCCACACGTTGTCATGGAAATCTAATACAACAAGCTCTACGGAGTGTCCAGCACTGCTAAATGCCCAGTAAATGGCCGATGTTCTGCATCAGGTCTGGGGGTCCGAGGCTGTGGAGGTGGAGAAGGGGCTGGGCAGGTGATATCATAATAGTGACCTCACCTCCCTGTTCACGGCTGTAGCCATGGAGTCATTACTAATAGCGCTCCCTTTCATTCTCTAAAGTGTTCTAATCTGGATGACTAATTATATGGTCATCCTACTCCGAATCCCCCACACCAGTGAGGGGGGCTCAGAGCTTGCCCCCCGGGGTTCTGGGGAAAAAGTCCTGACCCTTGACCTGTTTTCTGCCTGACTACAGAGTCCTATCCTGGAGGCCTAAACTCACACTTGGCTCGGGCTAAAGGAGCTCATTACCTCAATCAGCGAGATGAAGAGTCCGGGTGGGGAGAGGCTGGGGAAAGGCCAAGGGTGCCCGGAAGGCACTGGAAATGGAGTCTGGGACTCCGGCCTCCTCTCGCCGCTGAGGGCAATTTACGCAACTCCTGATGCTCGACTTCCTCTTCTCTCCAGGCAGTTGGGGGTGGAGGGATTAGCCACAGCGCTATCCTTACCAACAGTTGCAAAGATCAAATCAAACCAGGGAATGGATGTGAAACTGCTTTATAAACTGTAAAGTGTTGCTCACTTTTGACCATCGGGAGGTCAGTGACATCTACTTCAGCCACCGAAGCAGAATTTCCAGGTTCTCTTCCTGGAGGTGACCAGAGATTGGGACAGAGAGGGTCACAAAGGGGCACAAATGGGGAAGGGGCGATCTGGCCCAGTGCCTTGGCACACAGAAGTCCTGTAACTCACAGCACTGTGTCCTGCAGAGCCTGACCTACTACCCACAGGCCCCCAGCACCTGCCCAGGGCCCCCTGGCCCCTCAGAGACCCATCCTCCAGGCAGCAGCAATGGCTGCCAGCAACCTCCATCCCTCTGACTGCAGGAGCTGCCTTCTCAGAAAAGCTCAGAGAGGACATCTTAGTGGCTGCAAAGTGGCACCAAGGAGCACCTCCCTACTCCCACTTGCCACCCCCGGCAGGATTTAATGACGGTTCTGAGAGAGTGGGACCCAGTGGGTGGGGCTCCAGGCTCACTCTTGCCCCCTCCCCTTTCCCCTCCTCCCCCCTCCCCTTTCCCCTCCCCCCTCCCCTTCCCCTCCTCCCCCCTTCCCCCCTTCTCGCTCTCTTTAACCAGAGTAGCTCTATTTTATATATTCTTTCCAAGGTTTTGCTTGCACAGAAATTTCCACCGTTAAAATACTCTTTCTGCTCCTCCTCTTCTCTTCCTTCCTTCCGGAACCATTCAGTCCTAAAACCATCAGGGGCAGCAGAGCAAGGGAGACATCTGCATGGGGGTAGGGGAACCACGGCAGACAGGAGGGAGGTGTCACAGCAGGGTGAGGAGGGGTCCACGTTGGGGGAGGCAGCCTCGCACAGGGTGTCAGAGCCCCAGCAGGGTGGGGAGAGTGTCTATCCCAAAGGGACAGCCTGGCCTGGAGTGTCAGAACACAAAGGGGTTAAGGGGGCAGCCACACATGGGGGCAGCTCGGGGTGAGTAGGGCAGCCACGTGGGGGGCATGGGCCCAGCGTGGGAAATCAGAGGCCAAGCTGGATGAGGAGGAGGACAGGCTGGGATCCTAAGGCAGTGGGAGGAGGGGGTCTAAATGGAGGGGGCAGTAACCCTGCCTGGGGACTCAGAGTCTGAAACAGGGCAGTTCAGAGAGAGGAGGGACAACCCAGGTCACCACCACTCAAGCCTCCCTCTCCCCCTGTCCAAATCTATTCTAAAGCCAAGGTGGACCTGGAGCCCTTCTCAAATCAACTGAAGTCATCACATATTCACTGAGCACTGGTGATGTGCTGGACAGCATGCTGGGTGCTGGAGGAGAGAGCCGGGATGGAGCACGACAGCCCAGAGGGCAGGATGGCTTGGAGCCCACCATCATAGGACAGGAGTGATGGGAGCACCTGGGGGACAGGGGGGCAGCGGGACCTCTCAGGGGCATCAGGAACTGTCCAGAGAAGAGGCAAGCTGAGCGGTGAAAGAAGATGACTTTGCCAAGTGGGCCGGGATGGGGGCAGCAATGACTCTGGACCTCGATTTCTCCCCCTGCCCATCCTCACCTGCCCAGGTTCACCCCATCCCCAAGGGCCAGAGCCACCAAGAACCTCACAAGAGGTCTTTCCATCCTGGGACCCCAAGGACTCACCCTAGGCACAGGCCCTTCGGGATAGACAGGGAGCTTCCGGGGCCGCCTCACTTTTGTCCACACCCCATTCACCTGGGGGCTCGTCTCAATGGGAAAGTCCCCCCTCTGCTTTCTTTTCTGAGGTTCAACATCTCTCATCATTGAGACATTCTGCCTGGTGCTTTAACTTGAGTCCCTCTTGCTTTCTTTATTAAGAAAAATGGCTCGCTGAGGCCCTTCCCCGATACTGCTGAAACACTGATAAAATCTGTCCCAGGAGAAGGTCGGGGGAAGCTGACCAGGTCAGTGAGTTGGGGGATACACCAAAACCCTCCCTCAGGCACAGGCTCCGCTCCCAGTCCTTATTTTTTTCTCAAAAACCCTAAGCTACGATCCTTCCTTTGGGGGCCCCTCTGTCCTTCCCACACCTAGGTGAGATCCCCACTCATGCACCCCCAGCACAACAGTCCTTAGCCTGACTCCTCAAAGGGCCCTTTCGGCAGGGAAATGCTGGCAGGGTCCCACTCCAGGTGGTCCCTTCCATTTGGGTCTCAAGGTGGCCCGGCCCAGCCTCGAAAAGGAACGGTTGGACTCCATATGACCTGACTTTCAGGCTTCAAACGGCCCCAGGAGAGGTCGAGGCTGGACCCCATAAAGGACTTCCTTTGGTTGAGATGCGGCAATGACGTTCTCGTGCCCCGCCTCCCTGCGGTCACCACGAGGGGGCGCCACAGCCCTGCCCACGGGCTGTGTTATCAGAGGCCCGGCGCTGTCGCCGAGGAGCCAGGGAGGGTCTGGCGGGCCCCGGGGGCTCTGGGGTGCGGGGCCGTAGAGAAGCTGCTGAAGGAGCCCGAACCACCTGGCCGGAGGTGATACGCCCGCGCCACGCGGCCGGGACTCGGGAAAGGGAGTGGCAACGGGTTTTGCCTAGTCATCGCCTGCGAAGACTCGCGTCACCTCTGATGTCAGGGCTTCCAGAGGCTTCGTTCCAGTTCCGGGCTCCAGGAAAGAGCGTCGCGGGGCGCAGAGGTTACACAACTTCCCCCAAGGTCGCGTCGGAAAGGACCCGCAGGGCCGGAATTCGAACCCGCCTCAGCGGGCATGTAGCCGCCTGCACGGTCCGCAGGTGGCCGGGCTCCGCGTAGCATCCTTTCCAAACCCACCGCACAGCCCGCGCCGGCCTTGGCCTGGCTTCCTTCTTTCTCGTCTCTCAAATGGTCTTTCATGGTAAGATCTCCTTGGCAGCCTTATAATAAAAAAGAGCCTCCTGAAACCACAAGTGTTTTTAAATGAATTCAGGTCCCAGATTCCTGGAGTACGGCGGGGAGGCGGAAGGTGACGGAAAGTCTTTCAGCGTGAAAGTTAGACGTCAAGGGCGCGGAGCCCTCCCCCAACCTCCAGAGCTGGCGCTGCGGAGACACGAGGGCCCTCATGAGTCTCAGGAAGTGTCTCCTTTTGAGAACGCACCGGTCCTTGTGCTCTGTTTGGAGTCCGGTCCATTATGAGAAATCTCCTTTTGAGGATGGACATAGTCAAATCCAGATGTTGGCCTCGCAGAACAAAAAGCTCCCTCCAAACTCTCTTTATGAAGAAACAGGTTCTCATCCTTTGAAGGAATAACATCTCTTGATAAGTGGATTTTTTTTCCCCCAGCCAACAACCTTCTGCTCTGAATTTGTTAAAACCGCTTTAATAGCCCATCTCTGTTCCATTTCTGATGCCAGGATGGCAGTGACAAGGTGGAATGTCACCAGCCACTGGATTCAATAGATTGAGTATGGCTTCACTAAGAAGAGAAGGCTGGATTTTTTTTTTAATATACATCATTTATGTAGATAGATTTCTTTTAGTTCAAGACATACATTCTAATAGGGCAAACGTAAGATGAAATACAGATTGTGAGAACAACTTCCCAAATTGTACACTTCATTTCGCTGATTCAAAAATGCTTGAATAACAACTTTTCAGAAAGAAGGATGCATTATTCACTAAGTGTACACACTGATTGTAAGACAATCCCAGTAATATTCATTTCTTAAAAGTACATCTTAAAATAGAGGAAATATGGACTACATATTTGTTGACTAAATACGTGTATATATAGCCAACAAGGATGTTTTATCAGTAAGGTCTAGTATTTTTGCTGAAACTGAGAGCTCAAAGCAGGAATCCTTTCCTAATTCTTCTTGCATACAACCAGTGATGGGATGCTCACTAGCTATGAACACAATCCTTTTCATTGTGGGACAGTTCTGTCAGAGTCGGTTCTCAGTGCCTTGTCATCTCCGCGTTCTGCCCTTGGAGCAGGCAGGGTTGCTGGTGCTCCCATCTCTGCCCCCTGAGTCTCTCTTCTCTGAAGTCAGGATCCCCGATTCCTCACTATCCTTTGCCCTCCACAAATTGGCCTCTGGTCTCTCCCTGTCCGCTCAAAGGTATGGCAACCAGAATTGAACCCAACCTTCCAGCTATCACCTCCCTCATCCTCAATCTATACCGCCAAAGATGCAGCCTGAGATCACATTCGTTTGGGGGCAGCCATCTTAACATGGGATTATATTGAACCTTCAGCCAAAACCTTTTTCACAAAAAATCTTTTCATTTTACATCCATCCCCATTCCATTTTACTCCAGGGGGTTTAGTCTATCATTTCGTCTGCTTTAGGTGCTTTCGAACCCTGGTTTGCATTTAAAATACCAGCCGCTATACCTAGTTTTAGGTCATCTGCAAATTGAATAAGCATGCTTCCTGCACCTTTACCCCAGGTATTTACATAATGTTGTGTGGTAACCTCACCCAGCCAGCCAGTGTATCTAGGACTGAGTTTCCCCGTCTAATAATGAAAGGTGAAGAGATGAACTCTAGTACTAGAGCTTGTGTACTACGTGTCAGACACTACACCAAGCCCTTTGCAAATACCTCGATGTCAGTCACACCAGTTCTATGAGAGAGGCATTATCCTCCCCATTCTGCAGATGAGGAAAACAAGGCTTTGCAGGATTAGAATCCAGTTCTGTGTGGCACCCAATCCGATGCTTTTAGACACAGCGGCTCATTGCCTCCCTCAGATATGATCTGGAATAGAGCCGTTGGGCCCCCAACAGCAGTCTTCTTACAAGTTGCTAAACAGCACTCCTGGGGCACCCCTCAAAGATCCCCAAGTGCCACGCATGGGTCACAAACAGTACAGAGCTGCAAGTTGAAGGGGAATTCAGAAAGGAATACCAGATGCTTCAATTATGACGTGTGTGTGTCTGTGTGTCTGTATAGGTGTCTGTGTGGGGGTACAGATGATCAAAGACAGATGATGATCACAGAAAAGCGGACCTCTGCCCCCCGCCATGCCTTCAGAGCAAAGTGGATTAAAAACTTCAAGAATGACTGAAGTGAAGGTGTTTGCCAGCTCTGTGGAATTGGGGGTTTGGCGTCAGAACTTCAGGTCGGTTTCTATACATAAAGAAAGTGATGTTTCTTACACACCTGATTAGTAGTCTGGGAGTCAGGCCCACCACACACCAGAGCCAGATGATTCAGCCACATGGCCTCACTCCGTATTCCCAACAGCCCTTGAAAAAGACGCTATTTTCAGAGCTTCGTCTGTGGTAAAGCTAATGAGGTTTAATCTTGCAAGTGAGAGGCTCTCCCCAGATCCTACAGGGATAGTGCTTCACTTCACATTTGTCATTTTTAAGATCCCCCCCCCCAACAAACTGCAGAAACTTCAGGCCCTACAGAACCTTCTCTTATTGCTTTCCCCATTTTATAGATGAAGAAAAATGCGGCACAGAGATGTCAAGCAAGTTACCCAAGGTGGCAGGGCCAGGAGGTGGTGAAGTTGGGATTCAAACTCTTAACCCCCTCAGATGAACCAACAAGGGCTTGAGGAGTTTTCCCAGGGGATTCATGTCTTTAAATGCAGCACTGGGTTATGTTTCAATTTCTGTATTTTAATCAGTTAAGAAATACTTTGTATTGGGATTCCTCTGGCAGTCCAGTGGTTAGGACTCTGAACTTCCACTGCCGGGGGCACAGGCTGGATCCCTGGTCCAGGTACTAAGATCCCACATGCAGTGCAGCGCTGCCCCCCAAAAAAATACATTGTATTAATTGTTTAAAGGGCATTGCTTGATTGACTGAGTGCTTGTCAAACGCAGTTACTCAGCCCTTTTATCACTTAGCTGAACACTGCCAGCCCCTGGCGTAGCTTTGCCTATGAAACAATTTAAAATTATTTTTAGTATAATAACAAATTTTTAGTCTATACCCATCATAGATCACTGGTTAAAGACAAAAATCCTTAAAAGCAAAATTTGATGCTGAAATACAAGTTAATTGGGAAAAAAGTTAATGAACATATTTCTGTAAATTCCTCCTATCTACACACTGCTTACATCTGATCATAATTTTCACACGTTATTTGATAAATACTGTTGGGACAGCCAAGAATCCACCAGGATAACTAAATTGGGTCCCTACCTTATACCTGTGCCAAAATTAATTCCAACCTATTTTATTTTATTTGTTTTTTTTGGCTGTGCCACTCAGCTTACAGGATCTCACTTCCCCGACCGAGGGACTAAACCCAGGCCATGGCAGTGAAAGCTGGAATCCTAACCACTAAGCCACCAGGGAACTCCTTCCAACAGATTTTTTTTTTAAACTATACATAAAAAAAAAAAGAAACCATCGGGCTTCCCTGGTGGCACAGTGGTTGAGAGTCCGCCTGCCGATGCAGCGGACACGGGTTCGTGCCCCGGTCCGGGAGGATCCCACATGCCGCGGAGCGGCTGGGCCCGTGAGCCACGGCCGCTGAGCCTGCGCATCCAGAGCCTGTGCTCCACAACAGGAGAGGCCACAGCAGTGAGAGGCCCGCATACCGGAAAAAAAAAAAAAAAAAGAAACCATAAATGTGTCAGAAAAAAAATGGGCATATTTGTGTCATAATCTTAAGAATGGAGGCCTTCTTACATATCATAGAAAAACCCCAAACCATATAAGAAAATGACCTGTTTCTCTACATAAAATTGAAAATTTTTCCTGAGTTAAGAAAAAAGAAACACACATACAAAGTCAAATGACAGCTGAATAGGAAAGGAAAATATTTGAAATCTATCACAAAGAGCTAATTTCCCTTATCTTTAAAAAGCTCCTATGAATCAGTAAGGATAAAAGACCAATAATTCGGGGCTTCCCTGGTGGCACAGTGGTTGAGAGTCTGCCTGCTGATACAGGGGAAACGGGTTCGTGCCCCGTCCGGGAAGATCCCACATGCCGCGGGGCGGCTGGGCCCGTGAGCCATGGCCGCTGAGCCTGCGCGACCAGAACCTGTGCTCCGCAACGGGAGAAGCCACAACAGTGAGAGGCCTGCGTACCGCAAAAAAAAAAAAAGACCAATAATTCAATAGAAAAATAGGCAAAGGACGTAAACAACTAGTCAGCCCCCAAAATGGAAATTGGTCTCAAATGTAAGAAGAAAGAAACTTCATCCTCACTTGCAGTAAGTGAAATACAATGAGATACCATTTTGCATCCACTAGGTTGACAAAGATCAAAATGTCTGGTGACCATGGTGGGGCAAGGATATGGTGACATGGGCCATTTTCATCATTACTGGTGGGAAGGTAATGGTACGATTTCTATGAAGAACAATTTAGCATATTCTTCTAAAGGTCAGCACTCACATACCCTTTGTTATGGGTCGAATTGTGTCCCCCCACCAAATTCACATGTTGAAGTCCTAATCCTCAGTACCTCAGAATGTGACCCTATTTGGAAATCAGGACATTACGGATGGAATTAGTTAAGATGAGGTCACACTGGAGTGGAGAGGGGTCCTCATCCAACATGACTGTTATCCTTATAAAAGGAGAAATGTGGACACAGACACACACACACACAAGGAGAACGCCATGTGAACATCATAGACACACACACACAAGGAGAACGCCATGTGAACATCATAGACACACACACACAAGGAGAACGCCATGTGAACATCAAGGCTGAGATGAGGTGATGCAGCTAGAAGCCAAGGGACACCAAAAGTGCCAGCAAAGCACCAGGAGCCACGGAAGAGACCTGGAACAGATCCTCCCCGACAGCTCTCAGAAGGAGCCAACCCGGCCCCACCTGATCTCAGACTTCCAGCCTCCAGAACCGTGACATAATAAATTTCTGTTGCTCAACCATTCAGTTTGTAGTATGTTGTTACAGCAGCACTAGCAAACTAAGACACTCTTTGACCCAGCAAGATGAAGTCATCCTACTATGTATTTGTGCAGTTGCAAAGTGGTAAGCCGATGGGGGTCTACTTGCAGTGTTGTTTGTAATAGCTAAAGGTCAGAAACAACCTAAATGTCTTGTCAGTCACAAACTGCCTAAATAATGGAATTATCTCAAAGGTCTATTAGGAAGTGAGAAAAGCAAGGTGTAGCTGGTTGTAGAGAGTGCCTCGTTTGTATAAAAATAAAGAGAAACAAACCAGAATGTATGTAAGCAAATATTTGCTTATAGCTGCATAGATTCTATCTGGAAAGATACACAAGAAGTTGCTAACTTCAGTTGTTCCTGGAGAACAGAAACACTTTAAGGACCATGGAAAGGAGATTTTGGTTCTACTCAAAATACACCTGTACCTTTTGAACCTTTTACATTGTTTATGTAACACCTGTTAAAAAAAAAAAATCTGTGTATAACATCAAGATGCCTCTAGTACTTCAAACACCAACTGGAGAAAGAAAATATAGCCATTATAGCTTTTCATCTTTTGGAAATAACAGCTATTCATACCTGAAATGGGTTATTTGAGGAGATACCTTCTCTCTTACCTCTTCATTTAGAAACAAAGCACAAAATGTGTTTTGAAAATAACCAAATAAATCACAAAAATGAAGCACAAGATGCCAAAATTCTAAACTCCCATGTATTGAAAGCAAATCTATTTTTTAATCATAGCATGTAGTTAAATTTCAATCTATAATGACAATTTCAGCATACGTTCAGTCTCCCAATCAAGCCTAACAAGATATTTTCAATTCATTTGTCTATAAATCTTAATTTTCCTCATGAAATTAATTTAAATTCTGTTAAACAGTTGGCATCACTTATTAAATAGGAAACGGTGAAAAGTAGCCTTTAAAATAGCAAATCTTACAAAATCTACACTTTCTAATACAACCTTTGGAATCAGACTGATCTAAAATAAAATAAATTTTCTCAAAATATCTTCTTACCTTGCAAAAAAAAGAAATTATCTTATTTATTCGAAAAAGGGTTTGTGAGGTCATTGATCGCTGTGAAAACAATTGGAGTGTTCAAACATGTTGAGAAATACAAGCTGGGCTCATCCTGTATGTTTGTGCAAGCTGGGAACTCTACAACTCCAGGGGGCGCCATTGAGATCATAATCCAAATTGTGCAGTGCACTGCCTGTGCAACCGGGCATATCAATCCCGTGCCTACTGAAAATGTTGGGGGTCGTGGAAGGCTTCTGGGGAGGAGAGGGTAGGTGCCAGAGGTGGGGTCACATAGATTGGGAGGCCAGAATCTCATGCATATAGCCTCCCATCTCTCCAGGTTGACCTCCCTTGGGGGGGCACTGGCAACAGAAATATCCTGAGTTTTCTCTGAGCCTTACAGCCTTGGTTTTCCTAAGGTTGGTGGCGGGAGGACCATCTGCCAGGGCCTACAATCATCTCCTTGGCCCAAGTCCTCTTTAATCACTTAGCAGCTGAGAAGCAAGGCCAGAAGAAGGGACCCCACCATACCCTTCATTTTATTCCTACCCGAAAGGAGGCAGAGGTGGCTAGCACAAGAGGAGAGGTGGAGGCAGCTGAACCTGAAATGACGTTCAGGACATTTGGCCTCCGGGACCAGCTCTACCACTGCCTTTCGGTGTGATCTTGGCAAACCTGTAAGCCTTTCTGGGCTTCTGCCTCGCTGTTTGCAAAATGAAGAGGATTATTGCCATTCTTTCTCTGTCTCTTGGAAAAACACACAAAAGAAGACAGAAAAACACAAAGCTGTGATTTCACAGGGAATGCATAGAAATTCAAGCATTCCTATTATTATCATTAAACATCAAGAATTTGTCAGGAGGCTCTGAGCAGCTATAAAACCTCAAGCAAATCTCATGACCTCCCCGGGCCTTCGTTTTACCATGTGCCAAATGGCAAAGCTTGAATTAGATCAGCAGTTTGCTGACCTTTTCACCACTAAGAGTCTATTTTATTATTTCCAAACCACCCCACAGACCTCACATTTTGTAAGATTTTATCCCCTAAGCTGTATTTAGGTAATTATTGTATAATTAAGAAATATTAAGTAATTATTGTTATCATTATAAAGGATATTTTTGGTTGTGAGTGACAGAATTTATGGGCTTACATAGGCAGAGTCTAGAACTAGGAATAGCTTCAGGCAAGGCTCGATCCAGCAGCTGTTACCGAGGACCAATGTCCTTCTAGTCTCTTGGCTCTGCCTCCTCTGAAGTGTCACAAGGTGGCTTCCAGAAACTCTTGGGACTCCTTGCTTTTCTCCCTTGTGATTGGCAAGAAACAGAGATATTGCTGCCCGGTCAACATAAAGAAAAGACACAGAGTTGAGACTCATTACCTTTTCCTGACCAATTACCAAACCTGAAGGATAAGATGTATTGATTAGCTTAAGCCAGTTAGCCCCCACTGCTGTAATGGGGTCATTTCTGACCAGATCACATGGCTGGGAGATTCCCAGCACTATTAGGAAGGGGGAATTGGACGAAGGGTGCTGGGGAGACACCAGCAAGTTTCCTGTGGTGTGTTTATCAACCAGTGATATCTCTGATGGATATCTGATATCCATCAGAACTTCTGGCCAGCATGTGAGCTGCACATTAGTGACCTCCAGGATCTTGTGAACTGGTCTCAACGACAACCTCATCTGTGGATGGCCACACTGACCACGTGAGTCGACGTCAGCCCAGCTGTGGTTAGACTTGGCCCAGATGCAAGGTCACCCATGAAGCTTCTAGTTCTCTACTCCCACCCAGCCTTTCAGACATGGCTCAGCTGGAGGCCCAGGTGAACCTCAGACTCCGCAGTTCCCAGGCCTACGCCTGCCCTTTTCAGATACAAGAGGACACTGTGAGCTGGATTTGGCAAAGAGGAAGCAACAGACATGTCCACAGCAAAACATACCTGGAACCCCGGCTGTCTCGTTCACTGACTCACCACAAATTTACCAACATCTGTGCCGGGTCATGTCCCAGCGACCCGTCTTCAAGGAGTCACAGTGAGGTGGGGAGGCAGTGGTACCCCAGACCATTACAGTTCAGTGTGGAAACACAGTGAGGCGGGCAGCAGCGGGACAGTGGCAGGCCCCTCCCCATCTCGGGCCAGAGGGCATGAATGTCCACCCCAGCACGACCAGCAGCAGGACCACTTCAGCCCAGCCTGCACTCTCCTGGCCCGAGGGAAGCTATCTCTGGTAGCTTCAAGGATCTCACCAAACTTGTGCACCCCCAGTACAGACTGGGAAGTGTTCAACCCCAGGACTGGGGACCCAAGGTTCTGCACACCATCAGGGCCTTGCAGGATTCTCTCTGGCCCCTTCAGTGCAGTGGCTTTGGGGCTGGGGAGGAGTGGGAGTGGGGGTAGGGGGACAAAAGCCAACTCACCCTTTTGCCTGTCTTCAGACCCCGCCTCTTCCTAAATCTTCAAAACCAGGTGGGATTCACTGGTTAAGCAAGCACACAGTGAGGCCAAAGGGGTCCCCTGCCACTGCTCTCTCTAACAGACACCGGAGATTCTACTGCTCCTTTGAGTAAGGCGTTGCCCTTATCAGGTCCTCAAGTAAGTCACCAGTATTTCTGAGCACCTGTGTGGGTCTGATCTCCCTGTCTCTGGCAAATGGGACCAGGGATGCCTGGGATGGAGAAAGCCTGGCTAGTCCCGTTCTCAGCTTTTCCAGTATTAACTTGCCATGTGGCCAGAGGCAAGTCCCTTTCCTGCTCTGCCTCTCCATCTATAAAATAAAGGTTCTGGTGGGCTTCCCTGGTGGCGCAGTGGTTGAGAGTCTGCCTGCCGATGCAGGGGACACGGGTTCGTGCCCCGGTCCGGAAAGATCCCAAGTCCCGCAGAGCGGCTGGGCCCGTGAGCCATGGCTGCTAAGCCTGCGCGTCCAGAGCCTGTGCTCCACAACGGGAGAGGCCACAACAGTGAGAGGCCTGCGTACCGCAAAAAAAAAAAAAAAATCTTTTTTTTAAATAAAGGTTCTGGGATAATCCGTCTCTGTGGGGCTTTCCAGCTCTAACAGTCCAGAATGTGAACATTCAAGGGTCAGCAAAGAACAGGGAGCAGGGGTGGCTGAACTGGGGTAAGAGGGGGGGCCATCTGGCCAGGACCTCACAGACCAAAAGGATATATACAGCTATAGATAGAGATACATAGATATATAGGATATATAGATATATACCAATAGAAATGAACAAAGCCATCTGACCTTACACAAGGCCCATGAAATTATATACATATTTTTTCAATAAACTTTTTAATTTTGGAATTAATTTTCAATTTACAAAAGAGTTGTAAAGATAGTACAGAGAGTTCCCGCATACCCCTCACCTAGTTTCAGTTTCCCCTAATGTGATCATCTCATACCACTGTGGTACGTTTGTCAAAGCAAAAAAAAAAAAAACCGGTAAATCTCTATGAACTAAAATCCAGACCTTATTTGGATTTTACCAGCTTTTCCATTAATGATCTCTCTGTTCCAGGATCCAACCAGCAACTATACTGCATCCACCCGGCGTGTCTCTTCGTGTCCTCTGGTCTGCTTCTGTCTTTCCGTGCTTTTCGTGACCCTTTCAGTTTTGAGGAGTCCTGATCAAGTATTTTGTAGAATGTCCTTCCATGGGAGTTTGTCTGAGGCTTTTCTCTGGGGTTACGGGTTTGGGGAAGAATACCACAGGGATGAGGTGCCTTCCTCATCACATAGTGTTGGGGGCACATGATGCCACTTGACTTGTCATGGGGTGGTGGTAACCTTGATCACTCGGTCAAGGTGGTGTCTGCCAGGTGTCTCCACCATACACTTCCTATTGTTCTCTTTCCCTACTCTGTTATTTAGAAGCAAGTCACTAAGCCCGGGGCACATTCAAAGGAAGAGGAGAGGATAATTAGCCTGGAGAAGGGAGAACCTACATGTGTTATTTGTAAGATTTGTCTCTACCCCGGCCCCACCCAGCTAGTTATTTATTCAACAATTTATTTCTACCAGTACCAACTCAGGGATATGGATTTTATACTTTGGGCTACTATCTAATACTCCATTATCCATTTTATTGCTCTAATTGTTGCCGCTTTGGCCACTGGGAGCTTTTGGCTCCCGAGTCGCTTTGACACACTCCTACTCTTTTGAGTTTGGGGCACTTCCTAACTCTGGCACCACGAGACACTCCAAGCTCACATTTTTCCCTGTCCCAGCCCTAGAATCAGCCGTTTCTCCGAGGAAGTAATATATTTTTAAAACAAACCCTCCAATTATCTTGTCAATAGTCCAAATGTACTGCACTGCATTTGAATACATGATGAAACAGTTCATTTGTTCAACTGAATTTTAAAACATACTTCAATTTTTATAGCTCCTAGTGTGACAAGTCTTTTTTTTTTTTTTGGCCATGCCATGTGACATGTGAGACCTTAGTTCCCTGACCAGGGATTGAAACCACGCCCCCTGCAGTGGAAGCACAGAGTCTTAACCTCTAGACTGCCAGGGAAGTCCGACAAGTCTTTTTAAAATATATTAGGAGCCTCAAAACATGGGGGGGATCTGGCCCTTTCTCCATTTCCAGGAGGGCTTGTGGAACTGAACCTCTGCGGCCACACTGCTAAGGCTTGGGGGCAGCCTGCCCACGCTTCCTACAGTGGTGACCTAGCTCCTGTGTCCTTCCCAGTTTGAGCTGCCTGGTGGAGCTACCGAAATCCTAGGTAATTCCTGGGACCTTTCTCTCTCCAGTCTCTCCTCGCCGCCCCCCCCCCCGCCCCGCCCAGGGGGCAACCAGTCCCAGAGCTCTGCAGACCCCACTCAGGCTAGCCAGGTGCAAGCAGGTGGCAGGAGAGCAGGAAGGCTCCAGGAAGGAAGTTGGCAAGCCCAGCCACTGACACGGGCGTTCAAGGGAAGCGGGGGGGAGGTGGGGGTGGAGCGGGTGGGCTGAGCACATTAGATCCAGAGGGCTCCTGCAGATTCGGGCCAAAGTTTGCAAAATCCAGCTAGAAGTGGAGCAGGGTTTCCCCGGAGCAGTCCTGGGTTCTGCAGAAAAGAGTCAGCTTCTCGGGAAAGAGCCGCCTTCATGAGCCGGAAGAGAGCGAGACTGCGGCTCACTCTGGGAGGACACGGAGCTGCATGACTCATTGCCCAGTCCTGCTGGCTCCCTCTGGCACAGTGCTGGGCAGCACAGGGCCTGGGAGTACGGGCGGAGTCCCAGCCCGTCCTGGCCCAGGAGGCGGTCCAGGCTGGCAATCACAATCCGGCACATAGGGACATAGACAGGGGGCTGTGGGAGCACCGAGGAGGAAGCAACTCAGCACCAAAGGAGTCTGGGCAGGCCTCACAGAGGAGGTGACAACATCAAAAAGAGGAATAGGGGGCTTCCCTGGTGGCGCAGTGGTTGAGAGTCCGCCTGCCGATGCAGGGGACACGGGTTCGTGCCCCAGTCCGGGAAGATCCCACATGCTGCGGAGCGGCTGGGCCCGTGAGCCATGGCCGCTGAGCCTGCGCCCGGAGCCTGTGCTCCGCAACGGGAGAGGCCACAAGTGAGAGGCCCGCGTACCGCAAAAAAAAAAAAAAAAAAAAGAGGAATAGAATTGGCCAGGCAGCAGTAGGGAGGGAAGAAGGGGAGGGCACTCCCGGGGCTGAGATAGGAGATGCAAAGGCATGGAAGTGTCTGCAAGGCGCTGACACAGTGCCTGCTGCCCAGCGAGTACTCCATAAATGCGAGGTATTATCACTGTGGTTGACTTATCATCATTATGTTTATTAACCTGGACTCATTACTTAATATTTTTACTACCGTAAAGGTAGTTAATACAATGAATGAATGTCTAAATATACTGCACTTTTCACTGAATTTTTCCCAACTATAAAAGGGTCTGTTCTGAAGATTATGTCTACAGTACACACAGCACTGGGCAGGAGTAGTGGTGAGCACGTGTGCTGGCACACGGAAGGAGCCTCGTTTTCCCCCTCTCCTGGAGGCCAGCCCCTGGGGGTCCTGTGCCTGGAAGACGCAGAAGAAGAGGTATTTGGGGGTCTTTAAAGATGACCAGACAACAAAGCAGGGGCTTGGCTAGGTGGGATCATTGGTGGTTTCAAAAGTGACAAAGGTGGCACCTGGGGCCCTGGAATGGGAGCTCCTGGTCCTGGTTGCAAGTCTTTCCAGCTGGGACAAGGCAGGTTGTACCTGCCCTTCTATCCTGTCAAGGTCCTTATTTCAGAAAAAATTGTACCTGTCCCTGGATGGGGCCCCAGCTCTGTGTACCTGCTCCAATCACGGTGTACCTGTTGAGTATTCCTGTCTCAATGCGAAAAGTGCCTGCCTGGGTGTACTGTCTTGATAACTATGGCTCTGCCTCCAACCGTGTGTGTGGACCAACGCCTGTGTCCCGTACTGTACCTTCCGCGTACTTAGTTAGGTCTGAAAGTACGCGGCTGTACCTGTGCCTGTATCGCCGTACACTAGGTCTGCCCGAGCCTAACTCGGTGCGCATACTTGGTTCAGCCTGGGCTTACCTTACGCCTGCGGGCCGTGCACTCCTGCCCTGCTGATCTCCTCGCCGCGGGAGGCTAGAGGCTCACGGAAGAGGCAGCTCCCCGCGGCTCCAGCCCAGATTCCTGGCCAGGCCTGGCGCTCTCGGGCCGCGGGGGCGGGGCCTGAGGCCTGGGCTGTGTGGGGAGGGATGGGGCGGGGAGGGGGCGGGGAGGGGGAGGAGCAGGAAGGGGCGATGGCCGCTCCGCCCCCTGCCGCCCGGGCCGGCTCTCCCCCGCCCGCCCGGCTTCCGCGTCATGGTCCCGAGTGCCGCCCACCCGCCCCATAAAAGCGCCGCCGGCCTTGCCCCCGGGACTCGGCCCCATGGAGATGCCGCCGGCCGCGGCTGGCGCACGGCGGGGTGAGGCGCGCGCGACGGGGATGGGGCGCGAGTGCGGGCTTAGGGGGAGGGCGGAGGAGCGGATGGGAAGGGCTTTGGCTGGGACTGACCTGAGCGGGAGGGACGTGGGGCCGGTCGGCTCCGGCCTCCCCTACCCCCAGGATCCTCCCAACTTAGTCCAAGTCGGAGGATCTTGGGGGTAGGGAGACCGAGGTCCGGAGGAGGAAGACAGCGCTCGCGAGGCTCTGGGCCGGGACACCCTAAGCGTCACCGAGCCCGGAGGCCAACCAGAGTTTCCCAGCAACTTTTCTCTCTGGTGGGTCACCCCGGAAACTTCCCCTCCCCCGATCCGGGAGTCCGGCCACGGGCCCCGCGCCTCCTGGCCTGGGCTCCGAGCACTGGGCAGGCGGGCGGGAGGAGGCGATGGCTTCAAGGGGGAAGCCCCCCCACAACGCAGTTCCAACCCAGTGGGTTTCCATCTGAGAGCCCCGCCCCGCAGCTGTCGGGGCGCGTCGAGGTCCTCGGAGGCCTCCCAAGACTTCTGGGTCCCCTGGGTTGGCGGGGGGCTGGGGTTGGGGTGGGAGGAGGGGTCAGACTGCCTAAGTTCAAGTCCTTGCTCCATCAGCTAACAGCTGGATGACCTAGAGCAAGTTCGTAACGTCTGTGGCTCAGTTTCCTCCTTTGTATTATGGGAATGATGCTCCCTAGCTGGGAAGGCTTTTGAGAGGATAACAGAGGCAACACGGAAGATGGCTTTGCATTTTGCATACTGCCACCAGTCCGTGTGGTCTCATCCTGTTGGATGGGGCGGGGTCAGGAGAGGGGTGAGAGAGAGAGAGCCATTCCGCATCCCTAACCCTCATGGTTGTCATACAGGAGCTGTGACAAGTGCCTTCCACCAGTCTGAGCTGTGAGTGGCCGGTGGAGAGAGAGGCCCACCCAGGAAGCCACCCCACCATGAGTCTGTGGGAGCTTGAAGACGGCCACAGCTGCCGAGGGACCCCCAGGCCGGCCCAGGAGTCCACGGCTGAGGAGGCAAGGACTGCAGAGCTG
This sequence comes from Grampus griseus, assembly GCF_964374135.1. NCBI lineage: Eukaryota > Metazoa > Chordata > Mammalia > Artiodactyla > Delphinidae > Grampus > Grampus griseus. The sequence continues at coordinate 153,326,865 of NC_139017.1, read as the reverse complement.
CAGATGAAGGTTGACTTCTTCCGGAAGCTGGGCTACTCATCTGCTGAGATCCACAGTGTCCTGCAGAAGCTGGGGGTCCAGGCAGACACCAACACTGTGCTGGGCGAGCTGGTGAAACATGGGTCAGCGGCCGAGCGGGAGCGCCAGGCATCGCCGGACCCTTGCCCTCAGCTGCCTCTGGTCCCCCGGGGCGGGGGCAACCCCAAGGCCCCCATCCTGGAGCCCTCTCCCCCCGAGGAGGACAAGGAGGGCAGTGACCTGAGGCCTGTGGTCATCGATGGGAGCAACGTGGCCATGAGGTACTTGTCACTTCTGTGGCCAAGACTGTGGCCGTGTGTCTCTGCACCCCTGGTAGAGAGGATTTCAGAAAGGAGTGTGACCTCTTCTCCAGATTGGTCTAGAGGAAGGGAAAGCCCTTTGTGGAGGCCCTACTGTGTGCCAGGAGGCTCCCTTAATCCTCATGGCTTCTTGGAAGTGGGTTTTAGGGATGTTTGAGGGAGCTCAAAGTGTTGCTCAGGGTCACACGACTGGTAAGTGCCGGAGCAAAGATTCGAACTCAGGTCCTTCTGTCTCCAGAGCTACCTTATGCTCTTCAAGAGGGACCAGACTGTGGGCTCCAGCTTACTACATAGGAGCCTTCTTTCCTCCTCCATGAGATGGGGATAACCCACCCCCTCAAGTGGTGGCTGTGGGGAGTGAATGCACAGAACCTGGAGAGAAGTAAGGGCTCATTAATCAGTAGCAGTTGTTGTTATTGTTACTATTATTCAGAGTCTGGGACTGCTGAGGCCTTGTCCCAGACCTGGGCTCCCATGGAAGCGAGCCCAGCTACTGAGGCCTTTGCAGCTGTGACCAAGAGTAACCTTGAGGATCTGGCTCTACGTCAGGGGTGTGGGTGGGTAGCTTGATCCTTTGGCTCCAGGGGAGCAGTGACTTGGGTCACTTCTGCTGGAGCCACCTGTGCTGGCCTGGGCTCTGAGGGCTCCCCAGGGGCCAGAGCCAGGACTCAGCCCCATAACCATCCCACCTCTCCCCTACGCAGGCTCGGGGGGGGTTGGGGGGGAGAGGGGAGGCGTGGCGGGAGGGCTGCCGCGGACCCCAGGGAGCCCAGACTTCCCTTCCATCCAGGCCCTGCCCTCTGGCCCTGCTTTCTCCCAGTCCTTTCAAGGCAGGCTGGTGAGTCAGGGTTGGGTGGATGGTTCACAAGGAAAGGTTCCTGTGGATGTGGATGGGGAGATCCCATACACAGGTGTGGAGTGGGAAGGGCTCCTCCCCTGGCTTCCCTGAGGTCTCTCAGGTGGGCTGCCTAAGGCCTCTAGGCCTTTGCCCCCTCTGCCCCTCCCACACCTGGCCCACCTGGCCCAGCTCAGCTGTCTGACTGGTCCTGGCCCAGCTCAGCAGGTGTGCAGGTGGCCCTCTTCCAGCCACTTTTGGGTCAGTCAGTCTTCCCATCTCTGAAATGGACGGAGCCTAGGTGGAAATTGAGGAAAGCTGGCATCCACAGGCCAGCGGCCGCTGGTCCCGGTGTGTGCTTTGAGAGTTAGGGGATCCCTTTCAGCAGTGTTTGGCTGGGATCAGTCAGTGGCTCCCTCCTCCAGGGGCTGGGCCAGGAGCGCCGAGCCCCGGGGGCAGCCATGTGCTGTGTGTGTTTGTGTCCCGGCAGAAGGAGGAGGGGCCTGGGCGGGAGGAGGGGCAGGTGATGCAGTGGGTGGCCAGAGGCCGAGCCGCAGGGGCTTTCTGAGCTGGGGCAGTAGCAGGAGGGGAATTCCAGCCTCAAACTTCCTGTCTCAGCTGCTGCAGGGTTCCTGCCCTCCTGCCCCCTCCCGCCCAGGGCTGGCGGGCCAGCCCCTGCCATATGCAAATCGTGGGGAAATTCACCTCTGTTTCCTTCTAAGGGAATTTTTCTCCACTAGCTGGGCCCGGCCCAGGCAGATCTTTTCACCTGGGTAGCCTGCCTTTTGGCCCTGCCCTGTGCCCTAGGGCGGGAGCTGCTGAGCTGGAGTCTCCTACGGAATCGCACATCTTACCGGAGTCTCGTTAGACAGGCTGAGGGGCCCTGACCTTCTGGGCCGACAGGACTGTGGTGTGGGATGGGAGGATGTCTGGTTTTCCCGTGCCAGCACAGCTTCCTCCAGAGCAGCGAAGGGGGTCTAAAGTTAGCTGTAGAGAGGCACTCCTGGCTTGGGAGGGCAGGATCTGGGCTTGACTCAAGGGACTGGAACATGTGTTCTACTTCTCCCAAGACTAAGGCTCTGACCACCTGCTTAAGGGATATTCTGGGGGCTAGGGCGGCTGAGAGCAGACTTGTCCCCAGCCAGGGTTTCTGCTGCCCAGAAGCAGTACACTGTCCTGGAAGCCCCGGTGTCCCATGAAGTCCCAGGGCTTGCAGGTGCTGGCCTGGGATGGGGCATATGCAGGTACACACGTGTGTGTAGAAGGAGGCAGGTAAATGCATGTGCAGACTGCGTACCTGAGACGGGGATCCAAGGCAGAGATGACCCCATCCCCACATTTCTGGGGAGACAGAAGGCCTAGGGCAGGGGGAAGCACTGGGCATTGCGAAGACAGACCTGGGACCTGACCCATCCTGCCAGGTCAGGGAAGGCCTCTCAGAGGCAGTGACACCTCACCTGGGTCCTGACAGAGGAGAGGAGTTTGCCAGGTGCATGGTTTTCCCTGTTCCCAGCCTGCCCCACCCTCTGAACAGTTTGTTCACACTCAACTTCGGGAGCTTTTTTCTTTCCTAAATAAACCTCAGCTCTTCTGTTAGGGGCAATCCAGTACCCCCAGATGTGGGTTCAAGTTCTGCCTCTTACCAGTAGCCAGGGGACCTTCGACGAGTCTCAGAGCCTTGTAAGGATGAAGCAAGGAGGTGTGCCACGTACCTGGCCTCCAGCAGGTGCTTGGTACCCACCCATCCCCGCTCCGGGCCTGCTGTCAGGGTTGGCACTTGTCTCTGTACTGTCGTAGCATCAACACCCGTGGTGGCTATGAGCACAGCCTCTGGGTCTGCATTTCGGTTGGACCGCTGCTACTGTGTGATGCTGGCAACTGGTTGCCCTCTGTGGACCAGTTTCCACACCTGAATAAAAGGGCAAGTGGGACTTCCCTGGTGGTCCAGGGGTTAAGACTGTGCACCTCCAATGCAGGGGGCTCGGGTTCAATCCCTGGTCGGTCAACTAAGATCCCACATGACACGCAGCACAGCAAAAAAAAAAGTGGGGTGGGCCAGGGCCCTTTAATGATAGTACCCTCCTCAGAGACTTGCTGGTGATTCAGTATTGAGCATGGAGATCAGGGCCTGCCTCACAGCTCTCAGTAAATGTTAACTTTTATTATAAGCAGGCCGGCAGATGGCAGGGAGGCCCCACCTGGTGGGAATGAGCCCTGCCTTCCGGCTGGACTTTGCCTCACCTACAGTTTACGGAGACCTTCAGCCCTGGGAGCCCCCCGCCTCACTCCCAGACAGCCTCTGTGCCCGCCAGCTACCCTACCTCCCTTTCTACTTCTCTTGGGGCTCCAGCTATTACCGCCCCCAAGCCAGCCACAGGATGTGGTTGGCCATGGAGTTGCCTCTTTTGCATAACGCTTATTCTGTTTTATGTGCCAAATAATGAGAGTCTCAGTTGTTCGCTGAGGGGCAGGGACTGTCGGGGTGAGAGCCCCAGCTGACCCCTTCCAGGCCCCTAGCCTGGTCCTGGAGCCCTGCCATGACACCCAGTATTACCTGGGAGCCCCCTTCCATTCCCAGGAAGCCAGCTGGAACCTCCACTTTGTTGGACTGTCTTTGGCCTCAAGAAAACAGGAACGTTGTCACACTGACATGGGCCCTTCTTGAGGAGGCTGCAGACCACCCGGCCCATTTTTCAGACAGAGAGGCTGAGCCAGAGCAACCTCAGGGCTTGCGTCTGGGCCCAGCCGCATTTGGATGGGGTGAGGTCTGGTCCACGGCCCTGGGATGTCCCATTTCCCAGCTCTCCTGCTGGCAGAGTCCCCAGAGTCTTCCAGACCGTCTTTTTGCCTCGGGTCATGCCTTCTCCAAAAGGGCAAGAAGAGAACAGGGAGTCCAGGCGTTTTGGGGAATTGGCAGTCAGAGGAAAAGCAATTCCTTTCCCTTTCAGAACGGAAGGCCTCACAGCTGCCTCCTGCCCTGTGTCCCTCGCCCTCCTCAGTCCCAGCCCCTGCGGTTTGAGCAGGACTGAACTGTAATCCAACTTTAATCCGGAGCAATCTGGTTTCTCCTTCCCAGCACCCACCCCCAGCCCTGCCGAGCCGGCGAGGGAGGGGTGGTGACTCAGTCAGCCTGTGTGTATCTGTGTCCCCATGGTCCCAGTGCCTTTCCCCCACCCCCAGGTGTGTTGTAAGCGGCCTGACCCTTCCCCTTGTGGGAAGCGAGTGCTGCCAGATTCCTGGGCGTTTCCTCACTGTCAGGAGACGGAACCTCAGGGAAAGCCCCGGGTCTGGCCATCCCTGGCAGTGTGGGAACCAGCAGGGAATACAGGCCCTAGGCCCCCGGCCAGAAGGCAGGGGGCTGAGCCCAGCAGCTCCGCCGACCAGGGCAGGGGCTGGAGTGCAACCCACCTCCCTCCTGTGCGGATCTGGGAGCAGCAGGCCGACCCCGTCCTCTTCTCCTCCCCAGCCACGGGAACAAGGAGGTCTTCTCTTGTCGGGGTATCCTCCTGGCAGTGAACTGGTTTCTGGAGCGGGGCCACACAGACATCACAGTGTTTGTACCATCTTGGAGGAAGGAGCAGCCTCGGCCCGATGTGCCCATCACAGGTGAGTGGCACCTCTGAAGGGGCATGGTCTCTCTGCCCCAGGAGCCCCTGTTCTCAATAGAGACCCTTTGGGCGTGAGCAACAGCTTCTAGATCCCAAGCAGGGACCGGCATTCTTTTCCTGGCTTTTGCTGTCCTCAGCATCCCTGCTCTGAACAGCGGCCCTTGGAGATCACCTTGGGCAACCTCTGCCTCCGGGTCCTGGGCACCTCCCTCACCTAATGGTGGCGTGCTCTTGCCATGTCCCCAACGGCACAGGGGCGGCGTGGTGTGGCGGCTAAGCCCCTGGGCTCTGGAATCCTGGCTCAGTCCCTTCTGGCTCTGAGCCACTTGCCCCTCATCTGAGACGCGGGATGGGGTGAGGATCTGATACACTCGCAGGGTTGGTTGTGAGGATCACACGGGTTAATGCACGTAGGTGCTCAGAAGAGCACCTGGCACACACACAGCAAGCGCCAGCTGCCACCATTGCTCTTACATGAGCCCCAGCCTTCGGGAGGAGAGCCTGAGTTTATCTCCCTGGAAGTCTTGAGATGTGGGGGCAGGCTGGCTGGGGCCGCCCGTTCCAAGAGAAGCAGCCCCTTCTGGGTGGGTCCTTCTGTCCTGGTTGAGACACTCCTCTGACCCCAGCTCAAGCCGCGGCTCATTCCTAGATCCCTCGAGAACAGGCTGGGCGCGACCAGGCCTGGTGTCCAGGAGCGGGAAGGAGGCAGCCCAGCTCTACTGAGGAGCCTTCCCTGAGCAGGACCTGCCAGCCTGTTCTCCGGGGTCCTTGGTCTTTGGGCAGCAAACTAGGCGCCAGGCCCAGCGAGGGGCTGGGCCTCAGCAGTGGCCTCTGCAGAGCCTCTTCCTGTTCCCGCGACCCTGGAGTTGAGAGCCCTGTGTCCGGCAACCGGGGGTTCAGGGAACCCTGCGAGCTGGCTCTGGGTCCAGGCTGGGCCCTAACCTGCGCCCCTGCTGCCTCCCAGACCAGCATATCCTGCGGGACCTGGAGAAGAAGAAGATCCTGGTGTTCACGCCGTCGAGGCGTGTGGGCGGCAAGCGCGTGGTCTGCTATGACGACCGCTTCATCGTGAAGCTGGCCTTCGAGTCCGATGGCATCGTGGTCTCTAATGACACTTACCGGGACCTCCAGGGCGAGCGGCAGGAGTGGAAGCGCTTCATCGAGGAGCGGCTGCTCATGTACTCCTTCGTCAACGACAAGTACGTTCCCGACAACTCCGGGAGGTGCCTGTGGGAGGGGTGGAGCTGGGGCAACTCTGCTGCAGGGCCGTGGCCTCGGGCCCAGGCAGCAGGCCCCACGTAGGAAGGGTCAGGCTGGGGCCAGACTGGGGCTTTCTAATCTGGGGGATGGAGAAGGAGCATGTGGCACAGGGTGGCCAGTGCTTCCAAGAGAGCATCTCCACTCGCCAGCACCGAAGCTCTGACCAGAGGCCAGCGGATGCAGCCTTAGATTCAGATGTTCGGCCTCTGCGAGCTCCCAGCAGGAGAGTCGCCCTAAAGGCGCCCATGGCTGCGGCCTTCTGGCCTGGGACCTCCTCCACTCCCTTGGGACAGTACCCCCGAGAGCCCAGGGATGTCCTGCTGGGCAGACACCAGTTTTAGGAGCTGCCCTCCTCTCCGTGCTATCGAGGCTTCCTGTCCTGCCCCCTCGTCGGCACTGGGAAGTCCCCCTTCATGTCTCGCACCTCCTCCACAGGTTCATGCCCCCTGATGACCCCTTGGGCCGTCACGGGCCGAGCCTGGACAACTTCCTGCGTAAGAAGCCACTCATGGCCGAGCACAGGAAGCAGCCGTGTCCCTATGGTAAGACCCCCAGCTCCACCCTCCAGGGCCCTGCTCACGCCATCCCCTTCCTCTCTTGCCTGAGTCGGGCTGCGTCCCACGTTCTTTCTCTCGGGGACCCCCAACCCCATGTTTCCTGTGCTACCCACTTCCGTCTCCCACCCCCTGGTTCTAGAGCCCCCCCGGCTGAGAGCCCTCCTTAATTCTCTCCCAGGGAGGAAATGCACCTATGGGATCAAGTGCCGATTCTTCCACCCCGAGCGGCCAAGCCGGCCCCAGCGCTCTGTGGCTGACGAGCTCCGTGCCAACGCCCTCCTCTCGCCCCCCAGGCCGCCGAGCAAGGAGAAAAGTGGCCGGCGGCCTTCACCTTCCTCTCAGCCCGGCTCTCTGCCAACAGAGCACGAGCAGTGCAGCCCGGATGGGAAGAAGCTGGGGGCCCAGGCATCCCCGGGAACCCCCCGGGAAGGCCTGACACAGACCTTCAACCCAGCAGGCAGGAGCCTCCCACCTAGTGGGGGCAGTGGCAGCAGCTTTGGGCCCTCGGACTGGTTCCCGCAGACCCTGGACTCTCTCCCGTATACCTCCCAGGATTGCCTGGACTCGGGCATTGGCTCCCTGGAGAGCCAGATGTCAGAACTCTGGGGGATTCGAGGAGGCGGCCCTGCTGAGCCGGGCCCACCTCGGGGCCCTTATGCCGGCTACCGCCCCTATGGGGCCGAGCTCCCCACCACTCCGGCCTTCTCTGCCTTCGGCCGGGCCGTGGGTGCTGGCCACTTCAGCGTCCCTGCTGACTACGCACCCCCGCCAGCTGCCTTTCCACCTCGAGAGTACTGGTCTGAGCCGTACCAGCTGCCCCCAACCACCCCAGTCCTGCAGGAGCCCCGGGTGCCGGGCCCAGGGGCTGACAGGGGCCCCTGGGGCGGGGCGGGCAGCCTAGCCAAGGAGCGAGCCAGCGTGTACACCAAGCTGTGCGGCGTCTTCCCCCCGCACCTGGTGGAGGCTGTGATGGGGCGCTTCCCGCAGCTCCTGGACCCCCAGCAGCTGGCCGCCGAGATCCTCTCCTACAAGTCCCAGCACCACAGCGAGTAAGCCGGCCAGCCGCCCGGGCAGCACCTCCGGCCTCCGAGGGCTGCCGGGCTGGGCTTTGAGCCTTCGAGCAGCCCAGCCCCGGCCCCAGCCTGGAGGCTGCGCAGAGGGAGGATTCGAGTAGGGAAGAGAACCCACAAACCAAAGATACTGTAGGATTGGTTCTGGCACCTCTAGGCGTCCGCCAAGGGGTCAGGAGCGATCGCCCTGTTGATGCACATTGTGTCTGTAGTTCAAGGAGACGCTGCCGGTAACGGCTGTCAGTCCGTGGCTGAGGCCCAAACCCTCCTTCCTCTCAGAGGGCGGGGAGGGAGGCAGCGGGGAGCAGAGGCCTGGGCTGGGGGCCCTCTGCACGGCCCCCCACCTCCGCCCCGTCCCTGGGATGCCGGCCTTGGCCGGCTCGTTGGGCACCGTGTGCCCGCCCTCCGTGGGCCCTCCTGTAAGCCAATGAGGCCTCGTCCGTGCTCTAGCGGGCACGGGGCTTCATGTTAGTAAGCAAGATGCTTCTTAATAACCCACTTCCACTTCCGTCCCACTCTGTGCTCCTATCCCATCGCTCCTGCAGGGTCAAGGGCACTCTGCCCCACCCTCTCCTCCTCCCCCCTTCCTCTGTGTTCAGAGCCATCTCGCCCTTCCCCAAGGGGGGACATGTGTATGTGTGTGTACAGGTGTAAATGTTAAATATTTTAACTGGAAAGCCCTCGCCTCTCTTCACACATCAATAAAGTACAATCTGAGCCCCTCTAAGAGGTGATGGTCTTTGTTGCTTCCGGGTGGAGCCGGCTCCTGGGTGATGGAAGGTCACAGGTGGGCACCCCGGATCTTCCTCCACACCAGCTCCCTGACCCTTCTCTGGAAGGAGGGTTTTCTGAGTTCTACCGAGAGTGCTCTGTCCCTTGGGGTAGAGGAGTCCTTCCTGGGGCCTTGGGTCAGGCCTTGAGAGGAGGCGGCTGTGGACACACGGGCAGAGTGTCAGGAAGCAGAAGCGTGAAGCTTGGAGTCCTGAGGCTGCAGCGTGGGGAAGGGGTGCTGTTGCGGGAGAGTAGGGGGATGGATCAGGCTGGCCCCTCCGTCTGCCCCGTGAGCAGAGCTGAGCGTTCCAGGAGAGCTTGTAGAGTGGGCCTAAGGACTCAGCTCTGTCCCATCCTCCCAGATCTTACCCTGCTTCAGGCCTGGAGTGGAGTTGGGGGGCACTGGGGTGGAATCAGCCTGGAGAGGCCCTGCCAGCGTAACCTCCAAGCAGGTGGGCAGGGGTGGGGACCTCCTGGGAAGGGGTGTCCCTGGTGGGGACACCAGGGAAGTCCTACACAATTTTTTCTTTTTCAGATAAAAATGAGGTATAAATGTTAAGTATTTTAAGTGAAAAGCTGGACAGTCAGATGATCCCCAAACACCATCAGCAGTGGAAAAAATAGTTTTAAGAATTACACCTTTGGGCTTCCCTGGTGGCACAGTGGTTGAGAGTCTGCCTGCCAATGCAGGAAACACGGGTTCGAGCCCTGGTCTGGGAAGATCCCACATGCCGCGGAACAACTAGGCCCGTGAGCCACAACTACTGAGCCTGCGCGTCTGGAGCCTGTGCTCCGCACCAAAAGAGGCCGAGATAGTGAGGCCCGCGCACCGCGATGAAGAGGGGCCCCCACTCGCCGCAACTAGAGAAAGCCCTCGCACAGAAACAAAGACCCAACACAGCCAAAAATAAACAAATAAATAAATAAAGGAGTTCCTTTAAAAAAAAAAGAAAAGAAAAAAGAATTACATCTTTGAACATTTCACCCAATTTGTACTTTTTATTTGTGAAGCTTTTATTGTATCTATTTTTTTCTAGAAACTGCTTTCCCATAGAATGGCTGTGCAGCATGTTGTAGGAAAGGCCACCCCGGTGATCTCCCTGCACATTAGGGTCCCCCCCGCCCCCCACCAGTTGCTCTTGGCCCAGAACGCTCTGTAGAAGCCTGCACTTGAGGCGGGAATCTGTACGCAGGATGTGATAGTGACTGCAGCAAACATTACTTCCAAGCCCCCATGTCGCGCTCTACCAGGCGCTCTGCGCCTGCCGTGTCCAGCCGCCTCGGGACGCTTTACCTGCACCAGGAAACGTCGCTGCCTCGTTTATAAAATAGTTTTTCCAGTCGAGAACTGTATTCCAGATTAAAGGCTACTTATGGGCCTTTGTGTTTATAGACAGGAAGCTAAAATACCGGACTGTCCAGTTCATTATCAGCCGCTGACGAAGCTGAGTGACTTGCCCGAGGTCCCACGGAGGACAGACTTAGGCAGGGCCTCTGCTTGGGGTCCCCTGGCCCCACAAACCTGAGGAAGGGAGGGACCCAGACGCTAGTTCGCAGTGACTCTCGGGCCCCTGAGGGGGATGGAGGTGGAGGGGGTGCCCTCAGCCCCGCCCCTCACAACCACGTGGAGTTACATCTGCATGGGGACCCTCCAGCCGGAGGGCTGCCCTGAGCACCCCACGGCCCTGCTCACGGCAGGTGCGCCAGCAGTCCCACCCACACGGCCCCCACTCTGCACACCATGGGGTGGGGAGGGTCGTGAGGCCGTGAGGCCCCAAGGGAGGCCTGGAAGGAGAAGCAGGGCGCCTTCACCCCTCTGCCCATCCCACCAGCCTGCTCTCCGTAAACGTGAAGGCTCACACTTGGTTCCTGACCAGAGCTGAACTCTTGGTCATTCGCGGCTCCTGCTTTGTGGGGAGGGGAGGAAAAGGCAGATTCCACAGGCAGGTGGGCAGTGGACAGGCGGCAGCGGGCAGCAGGTCCGGGTTTGCTGTGGTACCGCCTGGCCTTGCTGGCTCGCCGGCAGGCACGGACAAGGGCAGCAGAGCCCACACGGCAGGTGCGAGCTGGGGCCGGGCTCGTGGAGGACTGAGTCAGTTCGGTGCCCCGTCGTCTTTGCTTTCCCGGCAGCTTCGGCCTGGCTGAGCTGGGCTGGCCGTCCAAGGTTCGGAGCCTCGCCTCTAGGCCTCTTTCTCAATCTGGCTTCCGGGCAGAGCTCAGAGGCTGCCAGGCCCAATGCCCAGCATGTTTCTTTCCCAGGACTTGGGTTTTAACTGCGAAGTTTTCCTCACCACCTCCTGCCCCACCCACTGAAGCACCTTTATTCACGAGGCCTCAGCGTCCCCACCTGTGAAAGGGATATGATGGTCCCTGCTTCTCCCTAGATTTGACAAGAGGACACCTCAGTGTGGCTGGTGGCAGCACAGGAGGGAGCAGCCCTGGGTTCGGGTCCCCCTCACTGGCTGTGTGGCCCTCTCGGGGCCTGGGCTTCCTGGCCTACCTCACAATACGGTTGTAAAGTGTGAGAGAAAGACAAGTATCACGTGATATTGCTTATTTGTGGAATCTAAAAAAATGGTACAAATGAACTTATTTACAGAACAGAAATAGAGTCACAGCTGTAGAAAACAAACTTATGGTTACCAAGGGGGAAGAGGTGTTGGGGAGGGATGAATTGGGAGATTGGGATGGACGTGTACACACTACTGTACATAAAACAGATAACTAATAAGAACCTGCTGTATAGCACAGGGAACTCTACTCAGTACTCTGTAATGACCTATAGGGGAAAAGAATCTAAAAAAGAATGGATATATGTATAACTGAGTCACTTTGCTGTACACCTGAAACTAACACAACATTGTAAATCAATGATACTCCAATAAAAAAATTTTTAAATAATAAAAGAAAATAGAAATACTTGGGGGAAAAAAAAAGTGTCAAGGAGAGAGTGGCAGGGCCAGAACGTGACCCTGAGACAGGATCTCAAGCCACTGAGGTGCTGGAGGGGATCAAGCTCCAGTCACTGCCCTGCCAGCTCTTTCCTCCTTTTGTTTTCCTGGTTCCAGGGGATGAGAAGCCAATGGGGAGCGTCTGCAAATCCCTGCATTGGGAAATGACCCTGGGGCGCTCACAGAGGATGGCCTCCTGCCAGCCCTTCCCCCAACCCCCCTAGGCACCTACACCCCACCCTGGGGCTCTCACCAGCAGGGGCCTGACCCTGGGTCTTCTTGCAAGTTCTGTCCTGCACTCGGGTTAACCACACTGGGGCGCAGGATGACTACGGAAACCTTGGCCTCCCTGGCAGGGAACTGGATGCAATTCCCTGCCTGGAGGTCCCCGCCCCCTCTGTCCCCATCGCACCACGCCAGCCTGACGAAGCCCTACCGTCCCTAAAGATCTGAGGGCCTAAACTAGGAGCAGGAGAGCTTTGGGGATCCAGGAGAGCAGCTCCTGGGCAACCTCCACCCCAGTGCTGCTAACACCCCAAACAGCACTGGTCTCCTGCAGGGTGGTATGGGGGAGTGGTTGGGAGAGGCCACCAGTCACCATCCAGCTGCCACTTCCTCCCTCTTCCCACGCTCTGTGCCCTCCCTCCTCCTCCCAGTTCCCCTGGAAAAGCTAGACTGTGTCTCCCCTACACAGAAGGGCAAGCCCCCTGCCCTGAAGGAGGCGCTGGGCAGGTCTCTGTGAGAAACAGACTGAGCGAGCCACAGAGAAACTGGGATTCAAGGGGACACAAATCTAGAGTTGGGGGAGGGGTAGTGCCATCAGCCCAAGCCCTGGGCCCAGCTGGTCTCCAGGGGTTCCTGCCCCTAAAGAAGGCAGTTCCGGGATCCTAGCACTTTTGCCCCAGGGATCCTCAAACCTCTGGCTCATTTTTTTCCCCTAGACCATATAGCAGGGTGAGTAGAGGGTGGTGAGTAAGAGCCTGTTCTGGGGGCCTCCCAGGTCATGGGAAAGGTGTGGGAGATTTGGCTGAAAGGGACAGGAAGTAGGGCCCTACAATTAAGGAAAATGAAGCCTTCCCAGGCCATGGTATGTAAATCCTTCCGGCTAGTTCCTGGACGGGGAGGAGGCCCCAGGCTGTCATTCTGGGGTGTGGCCTCAAAGCCCGACTCAAGGCCGCTACTGGTGATCTTAAACTGCTCACCCATTTAAGAAATGGCTGCAGAACTAGGTGGGAGAAATGGACTGGGCAACCCACCCACCGCACAGGGTTAGGCTTGTTGCTAGGAGGCAGGTCCCTGGGAAGGGTCCAAAGGCTCTGATTCTGGCTGCTCTCCAGAGAAGAGCCTCGCTAAAGGCCAGGGGTGCTGTGGTGCTCTGCCTGCCACCTGCTGGCACCTGCTGGTAAGGACTACCAGGGGAGCAGGGGGCCTGCTTAGCCCACAGGGCTGCCAGCCCAGGCCTGAGCACAGGGCCTAGAAACTGGAATGCTCGGCAGGATCGGAAAACACAAATCTAAAGAGAAAAGTATGGAAAGTAAGTGCTAAGCCAGAGACAGGGAATTCTCAGGGGTCTTTGCAGCTCCACCTGGAAAGCAACACCAGAGGTCACAGTCCACCCTACAAAGTTTAGAGTTCCAGAAAATTCCAACTGTTCTGGGTAACAAGTTACCCAAGAAAAATTCTCAGGAACTGGACAAATAGGGAGGAAAGGAAAAGGAGAAAGAAATACTTGTATTCTTTTTTTTTTTTTTTTTGGCTGCACTGGGTCCTTGTTGCTGAGCGCGGGCTTTCTCTAGTTGCGGAGAGCGGGGGCTCCTCTTCTTGGCGGTGCGCAGGCTTCTCACTACGGTGGCCTCTCCTGCTGTGGAACATGGGCTCTAGGTATGCGGGCTTCAGTAGTTGCGGCGCTCGGCCTCTAGGGCGCGCAGGCTCAGTAGTTGTGGCTCGCAGACTCAGTTGCTCTGCGGCATGTGGGATCTTCCCAGACCAGGGATTGAACCTGTGTCTCCTGCATTGGCGGGCAGATTCTTAACCACTGCGCCACCAGGGAAGTCCCTGTATTCCTATTTTTAAAGTGATATGGAAGATAAAGTCACAGTGAGTTCCACGTATTTCAACCCTTTGGCTCAGCCACCCCACCGCTAAGCATTGTGTTTGCAAAATGACGTGTGTAATGCACCACAACACTGTCTGAAACAGCAAAAGATGGGAAATAACATTAACACTATCAGTAGAGGACTGGGTTAGATAGATTTTGGTAACAAATGTAATGGGAGTATCAGGTAGCCAACAGAAACGAGGCCACTGCATTTATAGAACATTTTCTAAGCTATATTACTAGCTGAAAAAAGTATGCTCCCATTTCGGTAATAGACACACATACGTGTGCATGCTGCTCATGAATGTACAAGGTTCTTCTGGAAGGACACACAGGAAACTGTCTCCGGGAAGGACAACTGGGAGCAGAGGGGCAGGTGGACTGACTTTTCATTGACCGCACTTCAGTACCACTTGAATATATGCCACTTGCATGTATTACTTACTCAGATTAGTTTTTTTTTTTTTTTTTTTGCGGTACGCGGGCCTCTCACTGCTGTGGCCTCTCCCGTTGCAGAGCACAGGCTCCAGATGCGCAGGCTCAGCGGCCATGGCTCACAGGCCCAGCCGCTCTGCAGCATGTGGGATCTTCCCGGACCGGGACACGAACCCGTGTCCCCTGCATCGGCAGGCGGACTCTCAACCACTGCGCCACCAGGGAAGCCCCAGATTAGATATTTTAAAGCACCCTTGGGTAGAGAAATAAGTTATGGGGATGCAGATGGGGATCTGAGGAGGGCTGTATTGGCCAGGGGTCTCTAATGTTTATTCTTTTCTTTTTGGCACCACACCGATTATGGCATCTTCGTTCCCCAACCAGGGATCAATCCCTGGCCCACAGCAGTGCAAGTGCGGAGTCCTAAGCACGAGACCGCCAGGGAATTCCCAGCTAATGTTTATTCTTGTACACGAACGGTGAAAAGTTGGTGCACACCTGCCCCCAACATGTGTGTGTTGTTAAACCATAATAACTGCCATTTTGGAAGATCAAAATGGTTGACTGCTTGTGGTTCAACCTAATATTTATTTACAAATTATCTTACATGTACTAATGAATGAATATTTCTGCATATTATATAACACAAAGTGAGGAACTAAGTAAGGCTGAGCCAGAAAGTAAATATAAACCGAAGGCCTGCCGTGTTCTTCCCAGCCCCCAACCCCTCCCCTTGGAGACCAGCAGCCTTTGAAGTGGGGATGAGAATCAACTCCGCCACAGCCCATCTCAGTGAGGAAAACTGTTTCAAATCATGAAGCTTACCACTTATAAAATTCAGGCCTGATAATGTTAATTTGGATTAACACAGGAATGAGAACCTCAGCCCCTTCTTCTTCTTATCTCTGCACCTTCCAGGCACATCGCCCTCGCAGGGACTCAGTACGGCCCCAGCCTGGGAGAAGTAAATGTGTGCAGAGCACAGTCCTGCTGCCCCAGTGCAGCAGCGCCAGTCGGGCTTCCGATGTGAGTTGGTTTTTTTTTTGCGGTACACGGGCCTCTCACTGTTGTGGCCTCTCCCGTTGCAGAGCACAGGCTCCGGACGCGCAGGCTCAACGGCCATGGCTCACGGGCCCAGCCGCTCCGCGGCATGTGGGATCTTCCCGGACCAGGGCACGAACCCGCGTCCCCTGCATCGGCAGGCGGACTCCCAACCACTACGCCACCAGGGGAGCCCCCGATGTGAGTTTTTTAAGTGTAATGATGCCTCAGTAATTTGGAGTAAGGCCAAGGGGCAGAGGAGTCAGAATAAAAGCAAAAACAAAGTCACACAGTGTTTCAAAACAGCATACTTATTGCTCTCAAGCTTAGGCCATTTAATTCTTGTTTCAGTTCCCTTACTTAGCACACAGGTCAAGAAGCCAAGAACACTCTCTTTAGAATACATACTTACAGGGTACTTACATGACCCCGGACCCAAAGGCTCAATCTTGGAGTCGGAAATAATGCTAACGCCTGCTCCCTCCTCTTTCACAGCAAGGGATTTCCTTCTAAGCAAAGAGAATAAACTCCATCGTAGGGTAAACGTTTAACCTAATTATGGATCAATTTCCTACAGCACTCCGAAGGCCCCCAAGATGGGGACAGCAGCTTCAACAGGCAGGCTCTCAACCCTCACTAGCCCTGTCCAAATTCACAACACCTCCCTCCGTCTCTCCCCTGAGCCCCAAATGGCTTCTCACCTCCTGCTTTGGGGGTTGTTCCCATTCTCTGTGTTCAACTTTTAGGGTCTGATGGTGTTTAGAGCACTTTGAGCTATTTCCTCATCTCCTGGAAGAGGGTCCTTGAGACTCCCTAGGAAGCTCTATACAGGCACCATCCTCCCAGGACAAGACATACAGTGCCTGGATTTTTTTTTAATATCTTGTAACTACCAAAAGGAGCAAAGGACAACCTATTCCCATCTTAGAGATGAGAAGGTTAAAGACCGGAAGCCAAGTACTATTCCAAACCCAACCAAGCTGGTGAAGGCGGTACCTTCTCAGTGGTCCTGGCAGCCGTTCCAGGGCAGGGGTCACTGGTGGGGGCAGCTAAGATGGGAGGACACAGGCCACCCAGCAGACCACCTCCACCAAGTGTCACAGATAGGAACTGCGAGGGCAACTGCTACCTAAATACACGTGTTCCTCCGCTAGGATGGTTGTTCCTCCGCTAGGATGGTTGTTCCTCCGCTAGGATGGTTGTTCCTCTAATCAATAACTTGATCAAGGTCATACCTTATCCTCTTTTAAACTCAAGCAAACTTAAGCTTAGCTGATAGCCAAAGTTGCAAATATCACAAGTATGGTAGGCAGGGATCTCCCGGCATTATTTCCTAAACCAGCCCAACACAGGGAACCTAAGTGATCTCTCAAGACTCCTGTATCTCCAGTATGTCTGGCCAACTTACAGGAAAGTTGTGAGGTCTCCTAATCAATGATTAAACTTTACAGAGAAAGTATGTGTAAAGCGAGCCATGTCTCTAACCATGATTACACATACATAGAGGTATTCATACACATAGATATGCTTTTAATAATATATCTTTTTAAGAGTAGTCCTACTCTATCTCTAGCAAAAGTCAAACTGTGAGAGTCAGAAATATCTTCAGGTTTGCTGTGTGCTGTCCTCAGAGTTAAGGAAACCACCGGGATCCCATCCTTCCCTCCCGGGAAAGGAGACTGACGAAAAAGGATACAGAAAGCTTCTGGTTTCCGTTGTCTTTAGTTTTGTTTTGTTTTTAAGGAACAATCTATATAAGAAACGAATTCCTTAAAAAACCCCTCAAGTTCTGCTACCAAAGACATAGGCAAAGACATCTAAATTGCCACAGAGTCAAAAAAAAAAAAAAAAGTTTATTTGAGAACAAGAGGAAGCTTTTGCACATCTGACAAGGTAGACGTGTTTTGATAATAGACGCCATCCGTATTTCAGCTCTACCAACATTGCCACAAATGGAACATAGTTTTTCTAACAAAGATATGGAGATAAGTATTTATGACTAAACAGAGTCAAAGGAAAGGTGAGGCCCCACAGCTTATCCCTTAGACTGATTCATGACATGGGATTGAAATCGAACAATCCAGTCTCCTAATGCAGTGGTTCTCCACTTGGTTTCCTGTCAGAATGCCAGGGACTCTTTGAACGAATATCCCCAATACTAGGCTGTAGCCGAGTCAGGGTCTTGGGGAGTGCGACCCAGGCACTGGTATTTTTTTAAGCATCCCAGGTGATTCCAATGTGCAGCCGAGGTGGATGGCCGCTGCTCCAGAGGCAGGTAACAACCATCAACAGACTCCTCAGCCCATCCACCCTGAAAGGAAGGGGCGTTTGCTGGGCATCGCGGCCTCTCGGTGATCCTGTCATTCACTTTGCTCAAGGACTCCAGGCGTTATCAGCTTTGGGTACAGTTTAGAGCCTTTCCATTTGCCTTAGTCATTTTTAGAGCAATATTTAATCAGGCAAATACCATCAAAGAGAGAGAAAAGATGGAGAAAGAAATTTCCGTAAGGCATGATACGAATAAGTACGTGAAAAAACAATCTCAAGTTTAAAGGTGAAGGATGAGAAGTCAAAGCCTGTGAAATTTTATTTATACAAAAGAATAAAAATACCTATTTTAAAAGGACTCATTTAAACTCATGTGTTTCAGTTTTTCCTGTTCCTTGAACATGAAACTGCTTCCAACTCAAAAAGATTTAAGATAGGTAATTATTAAATAAACACTCTTTACCTTCCCTCTGCAAAGAAACGAAAAGCCAAGTCCCCATTTTATTTATGGTAAACCAAATTACTTTCAGTTAAGAATACTGGCAACTGCACGAAAGAGATGATCAGATACGTCAGCAGGAAGGTATGAGCTGGATAATGGCATTACAAAAAGTCCCCAAAGCAAATAAGATGGTAAAAACAATCATAGAAAAACGATAAAACACAAACAAAATAAGAAAACGCCAGATATTTACAGCCTCCCTCTGAAATGTGACTTGTTCTACGTTCAGCATAAAACAAACCTAGAGGACATTTCTCGATGCGCATCACAGATGAAGCTGGTGCCAGCCAGTTTGACGGGGGAGACATTGGTTCCAAGAACGGAGAAATGCACAGTTAGCAACTTGCTGGGATTAAAACAATGTCTTGGGTCGTCCTGCAATTGTTACTGAAAATGACACAGAATAAATGCTCCAATATGGTCTTACAGAAATGACTTGCTTGTCACCACATTTCAGAACAAACTACTCAGAGTCACAGGCACCAGGTCTGGGAAAGCAGAGATGGATGGCCACGCAGCCAGGTGAGGGGTGTTTATCTTTGTGAGGTCGGAGGAGGGAAGCAGGGCTCTATAGCCTGGACGCTTCTGCACTAATGAGTCTTCTAATAATCCTGAAGAGAGAAAAACAGAAGTCCCAACTTATTCTCAGCAGAACATTGACAAATTCTCACCAACAACCCTGCTAGGCTATTGCTCTTAGCCAAAGATTCTATTTCAAATATGACAGACAATATTTCACCTCGAAAATGGCTTGTCTTCTGAGTCCACAGAGGGACAGAAACATCAATTCTGCCTTATTAGACCTGAGAACTCACCAGTTAGAGGCATGGGGGTGGTGAGGAGGGGTAGTATTAACAGTTCATTATTTAATCAAAGGGAATTTTTCTTCAGGAAAAAATGTGTGAGCCTTTCTCTCTCCAAAATATAAAGAGAGTACACAAACCTAAAGGTCAAAGTGCATCCAGATGGATACCCCAGACTGTAAAACAAGAACTGTGACCCCAGATTAGGAACACTCAAGCTCTGAAGACAAATACGTTTTTCTAACCGTCTACAAAAATCACCAGCCTCTCTGAAATGGTCTGGCTGATACTTACAGCTCGTGGTTTTTTGTTTAACTTCAGATCAATCCTGTGATAGGAAAGATAAAAGATATTTGCATTTTAATTTACAGAAAACGGGTCCAAGAATCAGCTACTGCATAGGGCACAAGCTATAACAAAGACTATTTGGTTAAGTAAAATCCACATTCTTCATTAGACTATGTCATATTTAGTTGTTTACCCAGATATTATTAAGCAAGTATTTATTAAAAACATGAGCAGATACTCTTGCCACAAGGTAAACTTAGATGACTCAAAAAGAAATACACGATAGCAGTTATAAAAGTCGTACAATTTTTAAAAATTATTCCAAAATTACACGTTAAAGAGCTTGGGTTAAGAGGGCATGCTCTACGTTAATGTGTTAGCTCTGCAACTATGCTGCTGATAATCACTGAGACACTGAGTGATTAAGAACAGGAAAGAGACTAGGAGTTTGTATTCCTGGACATGAAACACAAAAGAAATTCAACAAATTTCCATTTTTAAATCTTTCCAGAGCAAAAGGTCTTAAACTATCAATCTCCTTATGAAGCAAAGCCAGGATATCAATTTAAATATTAATCAAAGTAAAGGTTATCTATTTTTAAAGAAATTAAAACGCATAAAAGTGAAGTTTACTTAATTTTGCTTAAGTTATTAAATAAAATGTTACCTCCATCACGTTTTTCTGTTTTTAAAAAAAACTTCCCAGCCTAACCTAATATACATACCTACAATTAAACAGATAAACTATGGGTTAGAAAGGTCTCAAAAAGGCATATTTGTCTCTACACACTAAACAACACAGCACAAATACTAATTCAAATCAAACTTACTCAAAGTCATAATCAAACATGCCAGACGGGCTGAGGGGCAGCATTTGAAAGGAAGAAAGCAATAGAAATTAATATCCTAATTGAATAAATTAGTTGATTAGCCACCCTAGCAAGATTTGTAGAAACAAAATCACTTTTAAGAATCTTAAGCCACAAAGTTTCAGACATCAAAGCACCAAAGATTCTGTGGTTGGGAGATTCCCTTCCCTCAATGGATTTCATATCAGAAGAACAGACTATAAAAAGAAAAGTTATTTCATTAGAAAACTAGACACCCGCAGGCCTTCTATTAACTACCAGATTCAGAGTTAGAACTTTTAAAATATTTAATTATAATGAAAAATAAACTGGGCATTTAGAAGAAATAGAGAACAAAGGGTTTAGTCACATAATGAAAAGTGCTTTGAAGGCCGTACCAACAACTCAGCGTAATACACTTTCACTAAAATGAAAGATAAAAATATCATACAGTTTTGAAAATAAAAAACATTTTGCAATTTCTAACTCGGGTTTTATATTTAAGCATGTCCAAACATGGTACTCCTTTTCTCTGCATTCATGCTAGAAGCCAGGGGTTGAATCAGAGTCTAATTCCAAAACCCACACAGCCATATTACTCTGCCCCTGAACCGGTGAGAGCAGTTGACGGTTTACGTCAGGGCTACAATTAGGGAACGCCGAAGTCTGCAGTGCATCTATTGAAACAAAGGGAAGTTGACATCCACAAGCACCCAAGCCGTAAGGGTCCAGATGGGAGAGCAGCCTAGAGGAGAAGGCCGTTTCGGGCCATCACTGCTGACAGACCATGGGCTGGGCAGACCTCCAAAGCAAATGTTAACCAGGGGCACGACACCAGTTCCTTGGCTGGCTCCAGAGCCTTTCAGACTGTAGACAGGAGGTAAAACAATACGCAAAACGGCTGTATTTCCTCCTAGCCAGTGTTTGCAAGAGTGAAGCTGGAAGAAAGCTTAACTTCAATAACCTTTATGCAACAGTTTCACTTCGGACATTTGGGAAAACTATACAGTAAGTGTACAAACCAGGAACTGTCAGAAATTTAACTTTCAGCCTAACTGAACTTTGTTCAGAAAGTAAAGAAGTAGACTGTACCTACTTCATGAAAACGTCACAAACTACCTAGAATGCTAGAGCTCGGTACAGTATCAAAAACCTGTAAGAGCAGCTATAAGGTTATACCGAGTTCAACTTTTTTCTTTAAAGACACTGGGACTTATCGTTCAGAGATCACGTAAAAGATAAGACTTTAGAATCTTGTGATCATTTATGAATGCTAAAAATTATTTGATAGATTTTTATATTCCTAAAGAGAACAAATTCAAAGTTCTTCCCTTTTTGCTAGGGTACTTATTTATTTCCCCTTCGCTTTACTCATCACTAAACAGTGTCTTACACATGGTGGGTATTCAGACTTTTGTTGAAATAATTTACTGTTGACTTTTATCTGACAATATGGGGTGTGGTACATTGAAGGAGAAACGACACTGTACTGGGAGCAAAGTTACAAACATGTGTAGACAAAGTGCTCCCCTGCCCCCATCCCCCAATCAGTCAGACCCACTAAGACATTAGTCAGGGGCCAGGGGTTTGGGCCAGACACAATTCCTGACTAAAGATGGCAGGAATCTGAGAAGGTGTGCTCATAAACCTATTTTCTCCAGAAAGAAGGCAAATCAGCTCCAGTATCCTCCCTCAGGGCAGGTGAGGCCCTAAGGCCAACGGAGAAACCCAGCAGGATACTGAACCTGGGGAACACAAAAGGATCCTGCTTTCCAAACAGAAAGCCCCATTGTGAAGGCAATAACTAACATCAAATATCTTTTTAAATCCTAGTATTTTTCTGGAAGGAGTTAGTTCCTAGGGCCAGGAGAGGAAACGGTAGGAAATGCTGTTACTATGGAAATCTACCAGTAATCTGCAAGAAGAAAATTAAGTTCAATGTCTAATTCCCTTTTATCAGCTGATCGTATCATTAAGGAAAATAAGGTATTACCTGAAATAAACAATAGCTATCAATAGAGTCTAGTGTACCAGGAATGGAGAAAGTGTCCCAGAAACTTTCAAGGAATTTACCCCTCCTCTACTCTGAAACAGGAAAATAATTATCCCATTTAAAATGACACTGGTGTAAACTTAATGAAAGCAACACAGAGCATGACCCTTTTATCTTGACAATTTAAAAAAATATTTTTAAGAGTATGGATCTCTGCTGTTTATGATAAACTAGCGTCAGTCCTGTCACAGCGATTAAATAAGCTGTAGCCTTACCAAAAAAAAAAAAAAAAAAGAGAGCGATGCAATTTTTGCTCTCTCTTACTGCACCTATGAGATTGGCGTGGTGATTTCTGGTGTGCAGAAAAATGTTAGGCTGCAGTCCTTAGTCACTATCTGGAGGATATACTATTTCTGGGTCTAAAAACCACCACCACCATTGACAAGAAAAACTCTTAAAAGAATTAAAGAATCAGTTGAAGCCAAGGAGGCTTAAACCCGTTAGAGTTCACTCTGTATTATCCCTGTATGCCACATCTGGCAAAGGTAACAACTGTAATATCCTGGGTGCCTGAGGGAATGTTCTGTGGGACAACCCAGCCCAGAAGCAAACTGACTGGCACAGGGAAGCCCACCCATTCCTTGCACGCCCCTTTCATCTCCTCAGCATGCAGGCTCCTAAGAGGAGTAGGACAAAAGCCAACCTGGTGGGTATCTGGTTTTCAAACCTCCCAGAAGAAGGTTTGAAGCCATCCCTTCCTCTAGAAACTACTGCATTACCCTCTCTGAGTTCAGCTGTATAATTTCCAATTATCTGAGCTAACAGGCCCCGGCATCATCATATAAACCCCAAGCAAAGTGAATGCTAAAATCCTCTCTGGGTGGCACCTGACCTCTCTGCCCACTGATGTGATTCCTATCTCATTAGGCACTGCAAAAAAACACGGTGAACAAACATTATCTAGGAAGGTGCTCTCGTATCTTATAGCCCTTATACTGTTCCTCTGATACTGAAATCAGCATTTTACAAAGATATATAAAAATAGAGAAATCATAAGCAATCAAAAAACTTGTATTTAAAAAGCATAAAGGGGGCTTCCCTGGTGGCACAGTGGTTGGGAATCCATCTGCCGATGCAGGGGACACGGGTTCGTGCCCTGGTCTGGGAAGATCCCACATGCCACGGAGCGGCTGGGCCCGTGAGCCATGGCCGCTGAGCCTGCGCGTCCGGAGCCTGTGCTCCGCAGCGGGAGAGGCCGCAGCAGTGAGAGGCCCGCGTACCGAAAAATAAAAATAAAAAATAAAAAGCATAAAGGCACTATCAGATCAGTTCTGTCCATCCTCCAGGGAATAAGAACAGGCAGGATCAAGGTTAGGAGCAGAAGACTTATATCCCACTTTTCAGCTTCCCAACACATGCTAGTGGCATTTTCCAAACACTAGTACACAGATTCCATTTCTATTTCCCTTTTTCTCTTCTGAAAGGATTTCAAATTCACTGTATTAAACAAAAGTTTTATGGAATCAAATTCTGCTACACTAGAAACACTGAGAAGGATGTCTTCCTTCACAGTTCCTCTAACGCCCACTAATTCCTCCCTTAGAGAAAAATCAGCCTGTTTCACTTGGACCAAATGAATTTCTTCCCATCAGCAACAGAAAGACCACACCAATCCTGAAGAATGTTTATTCTATTAAAGTCCCTTCACAGCAATGGTCACGGAAGCTCTAAGTGGGTGGGGATAGGGTGGGGGCCTAGGGGGTGGGGAAAGGTGGTCCCTACCACTGACCTGTGCCGGTTTTTATTCTTTCGTTTTTTATGGCTGCTATGATGACTCCCTGAGGAAGTAGAAGAAGCAGCCTTCTGAGGTTTCACTCCCTGCACAGATCCATCCAGATCCTCAGGATCCTCCTGGCTGGGCTCATTTTCCTGATTGTGGAAGTCTGGAGAAGTATCACTTTCCGTCCCACTTCCTGGCTCCCCTGGAGGGAATAAACACAAGTCCCCCAAAGCATCATCAGTACTCCTCAGGCAGTTTGTCCATCAGTCAGGAAAGATTTTCTGAGCACTAACACATAGAAAAAGACTTGTTTCCTACCCTCAAGGACCATATGTTCTAGCTGACAGGAAGATACATACAAAGTTACCAGAGTTCCTGAGAAACTTGTAATCTGAGACAATGTAACCAGAGGCAACAGACCTAAGGACGGCTGGGAGATTAGACCATACAATCAAGATAACCTCGCTAAAGGTTATTTAAACAAGAATATGCTAATGAGATTAATAATTACACAAGAAGTATTATCAAAAACATTACATAGGTCTTCGGGAGGTGAGAGATGACCTTGGGAAAACATCCTACAGCTGGCCCTGGTTCCTCCCCAGACCACATGGGAATCCTGACCTTCCATCAAGAAAAAGGGCCCAGGAGGAGAAGAGCCCCATTACCTAAGTTACTCTGAGAAGCCTTAAGAACATTATTTTAAAAGTGGTAATAATACCCTTCAGCTGACAGATATTCCCAATTTTATTTATTTTTAACATCTTTATTGGAGTATAATTGCTTTACAATAGTGTGTTAGTTTCTGCTGTGTAACAAAGTGAATCAGCTATACATATACATGTATCCCCATATCTCCTCCCTCTTGCGTCTCCCTCCCACCCTCCCTATCCCATCCTTCTAGGCGGTCACAAAGCACCGAGCTGATCTCCACGTGCTACGCAGCTATATCCCACTAGCTATCTATTTTACATTTGGTAGTGTGTATATGTCCATGCCACTCTCTCACTTCATCCCAGCTTACCGTTCCCCCTCCCCATGTCCTCAAGTCCATTCTGTACGTCTGCATCTTTAATCCTGTCCTGCCCCTAGGTTCTTCAGAACGACTTTTTTTTTTTTAGATTCCATATATATGTGTTAGCATACGGTATTTGTTTTTCTCTTTCTGAGTCACTTCACTCTGTATGACAGATTCTAGGTCCATCCACCTCACTACAGATAACTCAGTTTCGTTTCTCTTTATGGCTAAGATAACTGGATAACTGGATATCCACATGCAAAAGAATGAAATTGGAACCCTATCTCATACCATATACAAAAATTAACTCAAAATGGATCAGAGACCTAAATGTAGGAGCTATAAAACTCTTAGAATCTATTGGATTAGGCAATGGTTTCTTAGATAAGACCACAAGAGCAAGCATGACAAAAGAAAAAATATGTAAAGTGAACTATATCATGTATGTAAAACTCTTGAACTGCAAATATCACCCAAAAAGTAAAACAACCCACAGGGGTGAGGTGAGGGCAAAATGGGCAAAGGGGGTCAGTTATATGGTGACAGATGGAAACTAAACTTTCGGTGGTGAGAACACTGTAGTATATACAGAAGTCAAAGTATAATGTTGTACATATCAAACTTATAAGTTATAAACCAATGCTAACTAGAAAAAAGAAAGAAAAAAAAATCACAACCCACAGAATGGGAGAAAATATTTGCACATCATATATCTGATAAAGACTTGTATCCAGAATACATAAAGAACTCTTAGAACTCAATAATAAAAAGAGAAAAAAAAAATTTAAAAGATCAGCAATGGATTTGAATAGACATTTCTCAAAAGAAGATATACAAATGGCCAATAAGCACAGGAAAAGATGCACAACATCATTAGCCATTAGGGAAATGCAAATCAAAACTACAATGAGATAGCACTGCCTACCCACTGGGGTAACTATAATGGAAAGACAAACAGTAACAAGTGTTGGTGAAGATGTGGAGAAACTAGAACCTTCAAACACTGCTGATGGGAATATAAATTGTACAGCTAACTTGGAAGACGCTTTGGCAGTTCCGCAAAAGATTAAACATTGAGTTAACAAATCACCAGCAATTCCACTCCTGAGTATATATCCAAGAGAAATGATAACACGTTCACACAAAACTGGTCATAAATGTTCACGGAAGTATTATTCACAGCAGCAAAATGTCCATCAACTGATGAATGCATAAATAAAATGTGGTATAACCATGCAATGGAATATAGGCACAGCTCGGAGACACCGTGGATTTGGTTCTAGACCACTACAATAAAGCGAGTATCAAAATAATGTGAGTTACACAAATTTTTTGGTTTCCCAGTGCATATAAAAGTTATGTTTACACTATACTGAGTCTATTAAGTGTGCAACAGCATTATGTCTAAAAACATGTACATACCTTAATTTAAAAATATATTATTGCTAAAAAATGCTAACCATCATCTGACAGCACAGGGTTGCCACAAACATTCAATCTGTAAAAAATGCAGTACCTGCAAAGTGCCATAAAACAAAGTATGCCTGTATTATTCAGCATTAAAAAGAAATGCAGTACTAATACATGCTCTGTTTGGGAGTTTTTAAGTGTGATCATAGTGTAAAGGGCCTATCATTTATATAACTACCATATGATCCAGTAACCCCACTTATGGGTATTTATCCAAAAGAACTGAAATCAGGATCTTGAAGAGATATCTGCACTCCTATGTTCATTGCAGCATTATTCAATAGCCCAAATGTGGAAACAACTTAAGTGTCTGTCAATAGATGAACGGATAAAGAAACTGTGGTAGGGCTTCCCTGGTGGCACAGTGGTTAAGAATCTGCCTACCAATGCAGGGGACATGGGTTCGAGCTCTGGTCTGGGAAGATCCCACATGCCACGGAGCAACTAAGCCCGTGTGCCACAGCTGCTGAGCCTGCAAGCCACAACTACTGAGCCCGAGTGCCACAACTACTGAGGCCCATGTGCCTAGAGCCCGTGCTCGCAACAAAGAAGCCACTGCAATGAGAAGCCAACGCACGGCAACAAAGAGTAGCCCCTGTTCGCCGCAACTAAAAGAAAGCCCATGCGCAACAAGGACCCAACACAGCCAAAAATAAAATAAATTAATTAATTTATTTTAAAAAAAGAAAATGTGGTATATACATAACAATGGAATATATTATTCAGCCTTAAAAAGAAGGAAATCCTGTCGTATGCCACAACAATGGATGAACCTGGAGGACGTTATGCTACGTGAAATAAGCCAGTCACAGAAAAACAAATACTGCGTGATTCCACTTCTATGAGGTATCTAAAACAGTCAAACTCACAGAAGCAGAAAGTAGAATGGTGGTTGCCAATGGCTGGGGGGGGGAGGGGGGAGTTGCTGTTTGATGAGTATAAAGTTTCAGTCATGCAAGACAATTAAGTCCTAGAGATCTGCAGTGCAACTCTGTACAGTTAAGACTATTGTACTGTGCACTTAAAAATCTGTAGCGCTGGACTCCCCTGGTGGTGCAGTGGTTAAGAATCCACCTGCCAATGCAGGGGACACCGGTTCGAGCCCTGGTCTGGGAAGATCCCACATGCCGTGGAGCAACCAAGCTCGTGTGCCACAACTACTGAGCCCGCACGCTGCAACTACTGAAGCCTGCGTGCCTAGAGCCCATGTTCCGCAACAAGAGAAGCCACCGCAATGAGAAGCCCACGCACTACAATGAAGAGCAGCCCCCGCTCGCCGCAACTAGAGGAAGCCTGCACACAGCAACGAAGATCCAACGCAGCCAAAAATAAATTAAAAAGTGAAAAAAAAATCTGTAGGTCTTATATTTAGTGTTCTTGCCACAATTTAAAAACTATCATTTGGCAATACATACTGAAAGGGACTTCCCTGGTGGCACAGTGGTTGAGAATCCGCCTGCCAATACAGGGGACATGGGTTCGATCCCTGGTCCGGGAAGATCCCACATGCTGCGGAACAACTGAGCCCACGCGCCACAACTACTGAGTCTGTGCACTAGAGCCCACGAGCCGCAACTACTGAGCCCGTGTGCTGCAACTACTGAGGCCCGCGCGCCTAGAGCCCATGCTCTGCAACAAGAGAAGCCCGCGCACCACAACGAAGAGTAGCCCCTGCTCGCCGCGACTAGAGAAAGCCTGCATGCAGCAACAAAGACCCAACGCAGCCAAAAATAAATTAAAAAAATTTTTTAAAAAACCCCAACATACTAGAATATGTATACAAGAAACGGGGGTAGATTTCTGAGATTTTTCAACATAATACAGGGGGTGGAGGTGAGGGCAGGTAGGGTGTGGATAGGACAGGACTGGCCACAGTGTGATGGTTTGGGGGCAGTGTGATGGGTACACAGGGATTCATTGTTTTGTCTGTATTTGCGTAGATTAAAAATTCACTCTAATGAAAGAGTTTAAACGTAATCTTTTTCCCCCTTATTTTACCCCAATGTATCTGTAACAGGCCCTCCCAAGGTATGCTTTTAAGAATAGGAATGGCAAGGCTCTTTTTGGAAAGTCCAGGGTGTTTTCCAACACCAACAACCAATTCCCTGATTGCCCAGACACCAACACTTGAATTTAATTCTGACACTAACTACTGGAGTCAGGGCAGAACCCACAATTTAAGGGCTCAGTCCCACAAGAGTGCCCCCTCCTTCAGACACCAGTCACCAGTCCTGGGCCTCCCAGATAGCCAACAGACCAGTCATAAACCAGGGGTACCACAACCCCCTCCTCAGGGTCAATAATCTGCTAGGATCAGGAACATGCTTTATTACAAAGGACACAACTCAGAAACAGGCACATGGAAGAGGCACACAGGGCAAGGTATGGGGAGGAGCGTGGAGCTCCCTTGCCTTCTCTGGGCTGGGAACCTTCCCAGCACTGCACCATGTTCACCAACAGAAACTCCATCATTTAGGGGTTTTTATGGAAGTTTCATTACGCAGGCATGACTAATTAAGTCACTAGCCATTGGTGATGAGCTCAATCTCCAGTCCCCTTCCTCTCCCTGGAGGTTTCAGGGTTAAGGCTGAAAGTTCCACACTTCTAGTCAAGGACTGGTCTTTTGGGTGAGCAGCCCCCATCTGATGCTGTCTGTGGGCGAGGGAGGGGCAGTGAACATAGCCACCAGTCATCTCATTAGCATACAAAAGACGACTCTTTTGCATGCTAGCCATTCTTTTTCTTTAAAATTTATTTATGTATTTATTTATTTATTTTTGGTTGTGTTGCGTCTTCATTGCCGTGCACGGGCTTTCTCTAGTTGCAGCGAGTGGGGTCTACTCTTCATTGCGGTGCGCGGGCTTCTCATTGCGGTGGCTTCTCCTGTTGCAGAGCACAGGCTCTAGGCAAGTAGGCTTCAGTAGTTGTGACACGTGGGCTCAGTAGTTGTGGCTCGCAGGCTCTACAGCGCGGGCTCAGTAGCTGTGGCGCATAGGCTTAGTTGCTCCACGGCATGTGGGATCTTCCTGGACCAGGGCTCGAACCCGTGTCCTCTGCATTGGCAGGCGGATTCTTAACCACTATGCCACCAGGGAAGCCCCATGCTAGTCATTCTTAATATTCTGGAGAGTCCAAGAGTTTTAGGAGCTGTGTGCCAGGAAAGGGGACAAAGACCAAATATACATTTCCCTTCATACTACAGAAAGTACTGGGCTGTATTTATGAAAATCATTCTTTGACACAGTAGTGCCACTTCTGGGATACTGTCATACAGAAATTAAAACTCCAGTGCAAAAAAGCATATGGGTACAAGGATGTTTACTGTGACACTGTTCATAGTGGGGGAAAAGGGAGATGATGGGAATATTCATCAACAGAGGAGGAACAACCAGACTAGGGGGTATTTTCTGGCTTTTAAAAAGAATGCGGGACTTCATGCGGCGCAGTGGTTAAGAATCCACCTGCCAATGCAGGGGACGTGGGTTCGAGCCCTGGTCTGGGAAGACCCCACATGCCGCGAAGCAACTAAGCCCGTGAGTCACAACTACTGAGCCTGCGCCCTACAGTCCGCAAGCCACAACTACTGAGCCCGCATGCCTAGAGCCCGTGCTCCGCAACAAGAGAAGCCACCGCAGTGAGAAGCCTGCACACTGCGACCAAGAGTAGCCCCCGCTCACCGAAACTAGAGAAAGCCTGCGCGCCACAATGAAGAGTCTGCGTGCCGCAACAAAAAAGATTCTGCATGCCGCAATAAAGATCTCACGTGTGGCAACTAAGACCCGACGCAGCCAAATAAAGAAAGAAAGAAATAGGGTTTCCCTGGTGGCGCAGTGGTTAAGAATCCGCCTACCAATGCGGGGGACACGGGTTCGAGCCCTGGTCCGGGAGGATCCCACATGCTGCAGAGCAACTAAGCCCGTGCACCACAACTACTGAGCCCATGTGCCACAACTACTGAGGCCCGCGTGCCTAGAGCCTGTGCTCCTCAACAAGAGAAGCCACTGCAATGAGCAGCCCGCGCACCACAACCAAGAGTAGCCCCCGCTCGCCGCAACTAGAGAAAGCCCACGCGCAGCAACAAAGACCCAACGCAGCCAAAAATAAAAATAAATAAATTTATAAAAAATAAATAAATAAGACTGCAAGATGCTAACAACAGCTGACACAGACAGTCCTTACCCTAAGCCAGGCACCGCTGTACACACTTCAGATATATTAATACATACAACCCTCACAAGGGTTAAAAAGTTAAAAAAGAAATCTAACGAATAAAAAGATGAGTCTAAGATACAGAAGTATGGTCAGGACAGCCTTCCTCTGCCGTACTTAATCCTATTTATTCAGATAAAAAATGTCATCTCTGAAAATGCTAATGGTGGAGGCACGGGTCGGGGAAGGAGCAGGCCAACAGGGCATGTAGCCACAAAAGCTTTGCATCACAGACAGGACTGCAGAAGGGACACAGGACTCACTGAGGAGGGGCTGGGCACAGGGGAGAGAAGGGTTAACTAAAAAGGTGGGAAACAAGTAAGGAAGGCAAGTTAGATACGGCAAATTTTCTCTATGTTGCAATAGCAGACCATTCTCATACACTGAGGAGCAAAACCAACTATTTACTCATTTGGGGCCAGCTGCTATGGGAGTTCTGAGTAAATGGATGGATGAATTGGTCATATTCTATAAAGTGGGTACACGTGTACACACGCACACATGCAAAACACAAACAAAGCAGCCGAAGTCAAATCAAAGGCCTATGAATAGAGTCCAGGCAGTAGCCGACGTCCCAAAGGGCTGACATGGATACTAAGTATTATGGGAGTCAGAGAAGAAAGAGCGGATTATTCAGGAAAAGCTTCACTGAAGGGGCAGAATTTAAACTGGACCTTGAAAAATGAGAGCCAAAATAAGTACAAAAAATAGCACATGCAAAACAGTGCAGAGGTGAGAAAACACAAGGTATTTGGGACAAATAAATCAAACAACACCTTTTAAACAGAGAGCTTGAGAAATGACAGGTGAAATGGAATGACAGGTTGAGCGGAGTCATAACTGTCCGACTAGGGGATCTAACAGGGGGGACAATACGAGGGGATGTTAAGAAAACTGACTTGTTGCTTAATCTTTCTGAGCCTGTTTCCCCGTCTGTAATATAGGAATCCTTTCTCTCACGTCTTGAGTATCTCTTATGGACGAGATACTGGGCTAGATGCTTGGGGCTACAGCCACGTTCCCTATCCTCAAGAAGTAGCTTTAGGGATTAAATGAGATAATGTAGAGTAAAGTGTTTGCTTAGTGTCCGGAACACAGTGAGTGTTCAAATCTCAACATCTTTGAGATCTACAAACACGTAAGTCAAATTCCAAGCAATCAGTCAGGGTTATTTGCAGTAAAACAGCTGCTAGCAGGACATAACAAGATGAAGGCATCCAGAGTTTCGGAACAGGGAAGTAACACCAAACAACTAACGTGTATTGAGTTCTCTGTGCAAACACGTGCTTTAAGATTAGGCTAGAAGCGGTTTATAAGAGGGACTGGAGCTGGGGAGACTAGATTCAACACTGTTAATGTACAAAGTGAGAGCACAAAGTAATAATCATTTCCTTCCTCGGCTCACGGAAGCAGAGGAGAAGTGATAGCAAGAGGACTAGGTTACAACATATCAAGGTACAGCAGCAAGTCAGTCAATCGATTGTTGCTGCCACCATGAAAAGACACACGAGTTTGCCTCTCACTGACATAAAACTGAGCAACTCATTCTTAGCGCAAATCACGTCAAATTTTAAGTTAAATACATCTACAAATGAGATGCTCTACTTAAAGGACCAGCTACTGAATAGTGCCGCAGCAGTGACTCCTGATCAGCACGAAACGTTTAAAGGCAGAAAGGAAGACACCCAGGACAACGCTCATGCAGCTGTTCACCTACCTGCGCGATGACGTAGATGCTGGAGGGGTCTGCTTTGACGAAAGCTTCAGAGAAGCCCAGTAAAACAAACAGGTGAGACTGCTGATCCTTTACAGGAGCCATGGGTTTGCGCCCTGGCCTGGGAAAATCTGCCTGCTTTGTTTTTCTTTCACTTTATTCTTTTTAGAAAAATATACAATGCCTCACTAATTAGCATAAAATTCCCCTTTGGGACCATGCCAATCCATTCTCATTCTAGTGTAGGTACCTAAGAAGCCAAAGGAAGCAAAAGTAGTGCATTTTTTGAGGAAAATTTCAGAACAGTTCAAAAATAAATGCCAAAAGTGCAAAACTCCAGACTCCTTGAGATCTGAGAATATACAAGTACAAAATCTAAGAGAAAGGGTCGTTTTCTTCATTGCCACCAAAGATCAAAAACACAGGAGTCATTCCACAAGATCTGTTATACAAAACGTTCTGAGACAACGGAAAGACTCTGTACAAAGGAAAAAAGAGTGAAAGGCAAAGCAGACCATTCCTCATTCCTCTCTTGGAATTAAAGTTTGGATCTTTTGGGGACCCTCAAGCCTTGAACTTGGTCCAAGCAGTCCTAGCAGAAGCAAACATAGGTCTTCTCTGGAAGACAGCACCTTCATCCCAGCCGTCAAACTATTCTACAAATACTTTTAACTACAGTGAACAGAAGTACACAGTCAAAGATAACCAACAAGCACACAGGGAAATTAATTTCATGAGCGATACAACAGCAGAAACAACAAACAGAAAGAGGTTCTTAAAGACTTCAGAAACTGAAATTAAATACAGACTACAGAAAACCTATGCTTACTATACTTAAAGAAGTAGGGACTTCACGGATGGCACGGTGGTTGAGAATCTGCCTGCCAATGCTGGGGACATGGGTTTGAGCCCCGGTCTGGGAAGATCCCACATGCCGCAGGGCAACTAAGTCCATGCGCCATAACTACTGAGCCTGTGCTCTAGAGCCTGAGAGCCCCAACTACTGAGCCCATGTGCCAAATACTGAAGCTACGCACCTAGAGCCCAAGCTGTGCAACAAGAGAAGCCACTGCAATGAGAAGCCCGCGCACCACAACTAAGAGTAGCCCCCGCTCGCCGCAACTAGAGAAAGCCCGCACGCAGCAACTAAGACCCAACGACAAAGACCCAATGCAGCCAAAAATAAATTAAAAAATTTATTTATATTTTAAAAAGTAAAAGGCAAGTTTGAAAACAACTGCAAAGAAAGGTACTAAAAAACCACATAGCAGGGGCTTCCCTGGTGGTGCAGTGGTTGGGAATCCACCTGCCAATGCAGGGGACACGGGTTCGAGCCCTGGTCCAGGAGGATTCCACATGCCGTGGAGCAGCTAGGCCCATGAGCCACGGCTGCTGGGCCTGTGCTCTGGAGCCCGCAAGCGACAACTACTAAGCCCACGTGCCACAACTGCTGGGGCCCTCGCGCCTAGAGCCCATGCTCCACAACGAAGAGTGGCCCCCACTCACCACAGCTGGAGAAAGCCCACGCACAGCAACGAGGACCCAACGCAGCCAAAAATAAATTAATTAATTAAATATATATATATATATATATAAAAATCACATAGCAGATTTTTTAAGTAGTTAAGTAGAATTTCTGGAAATTAAAAATGTAGTAATAGGACTTCTCTGTTGGTTCAGTGGTTAAGACTCCACACTTCTAATGCAGCGGGTGTGGGCTGATCCCCAGTTAGGGAACTAAGATCCCACATGCCATGCAGCATGGCCAAAAAAAATTTTTTTTAAGTATAATAAAAGATTTAAAAATCAAGGGAAGGTTTAACAGTAAATCAGACTCAACTGAAAAGAGAATTAGTGAATGGGTAGGCCAGAAAAAAAATTACCCATAATGCAGCACAGAGACAAAAAAGAAGATATAGAAAAGATAATAAAAGACATAAAGGATGAAATGAGAGAGAAGGTTTAACTTACATTTAACCAGAGTACCAGGAGAAGAGAGAGAGCATGGAGCAAACACAGTATCTGAAGAGGTAACAGCTGGGAATTTTCCAGAACTGATAAAAAATACCAAACCATAGTTTCATGAAGTCCAATGAAACCCAAGCTACATAAATTAAAAGAATGAAATCCAATAAAATAAATTTAAAATGAGATAAGTAAAGCAAAGAGGAACAGAAGAAGAAAGTAAGCCGGATGTAGTACTAAGATTCATTCCCCAAACACATGCTGTAAGTTCCTGTTTGCTTTCTAGAGAGGAACCCCAAATTTGGCTTTAAGCATTTTAGCACCCATACAAAGAGGGAAACAGTGAATTACCAGGTTTTCAGTAAAAACCAACTAGTCGTTCAGGGAAAACAACTATTCCTAAAGGAGATAATAATTAGTAATGATCATAAACGTTTGCAACGTCCTAACAGAGTGACACATTTTACAGGACCAAAATGCTACTGAGTGCAACAAAGCGCAACTTTATAGGGAAGACCAAGGAATACCAGTATGATATATTCCAGAAATGGGGCTCAATCCAGGGGGAAGATCTTAGCGGAACGGATGGCCTCCACATGCTCCAGAAAATCTTCAATACATCAGTATTTGTCTCAAGTCAAGCTGCTGAGCAGCAGTGGCTTTTTGAGTCTTCCTGACCAGTACCTAGGCGCACCCCTTCTGTGTGGGTAATTACATACAGAGCCATATACTAAACTATCCGCTAAGCCTGGGGCAGGATAATAGGCTCTTGTGAAAACTGAGCAGTCAGACATCATTCCATCGCAGCTCACAGGAGTGAGGTCCAGAATGTTCTTAATCAGTCTTGTTACTCCACAAAGCAGATGACATGGCTCTACATTCTAGAAGTGGTATTAATGGAGAAGAAATAAGATTTAACTGACAGTCATAATGAAAGAAAAAATCAAAAGGACTTGGTCGAACTGATTAGGCTGGCAGAAAGGAGTCAAAGCTGCCTACAAAGTGTTGAAGGACGGAGAACAGAAGTACTCTGAAACGAAACAACTAGGCAGACACATTTTGAAGGAAAGAGAACAGCTCAGTTTTAGACAAAATGTTTGAGTCTGACCATCTGAGTGGAAATGTCTAGAAGACATTTTCTAGAATTTTCTAGAAATGCATGACTAAAGCTCAGGAAAGGAGTTAGGGATAGGGCTAAAGATTCAGAAATCTGTACATGGAGATAATAATTGAAGTCACTGAGTAGTTCTAATCCCCATACTACCAAAATCCCTTCTCCTCAAACCACTGCCCTGGTAATACAAACAAGACAACTTGATCCCACAACAAGATATGCCATGTGAAAACACCCAGCCCCAATACAAAAAGCAGGGTGTGTTTCAGAGTGACCCGACCCACAGGGAGAGCATCCAATACAGCTACATAGCGTCTGATACAGCAAGATAAACCTGCAGTTCTAAGTCCCATCACTAGAAATTAGAAAGAAGTTAGACTGTATGGCTTACATACAGAGAATGATACAATTTCTCTACAAGTAAATACTACCTGCTCTCCATTTTAAATTTAAGAACACACAGGTACATTCTGTTCATAGGATCAGAATTTCCTAAGAATTATTAAATGGGGTACATGAGGATTTATTAGATATGTCTGAAATTTTCCATGATAAAAGGGTTTTTTTAACTTTAAAAAAGACTCAACAGGAGTGAAGACATATCTCTGTGTCTTTGAACAGGTGAAGTCAACCTTCATGTGACTGAAAAGGCAGGAAGGACACGGTATTTTCTTCCCCCAAAGAAAGACATGATTAAGGATACCCAAAAGGGTTCCTAACTTCTAGAAAGAAGAGGCAAGAACAAGAGATGCAGTCTTCAGATACACCGTTGGATAGGAATTAAATATAGGGGCGATGGTAGCTTAAAAATAAACTGATGAAAAAGTAAAAAGATAAACTTACTCTTTTCAATGAGCTGGTCCTGAACTCCTGCCAATGCACTTACTGCCTAAAAGAAAAAACCACCAGTTACTATAAAAATTACCACAGATCTCAGGAGAGCACTCACAGACAGAAAGGAAAGAGACAACCAACTCACAGATGGACAGGAAAGAGAAAACTCACAGAAACTTAACGGAGGTCTTCCTTAACAATGGGCCACAGAAAGATCCCCCCGCCTCACTTACAGCTGCTGAAGTAACTGAGGATTTACTGAAGAGCCGCTCTGCTTCCTTAAACTTCCGGTTCCTTCTATCGTTTTTGCTATTGGAGTTTCTAAAACACACACAAGAAACTCATTATAAGCACCAAGCTATGTCTGTGGCTCAAGCTGAGGACACACCAGGACAAATGTAAGGAACTCTTTGTTTTTTAAATTACCAAGTTCCATACAGAAATGCCTCCACACCACTTGGATTGACCAAAATGACCTTCATGCTGAATGCCTATGCAGACAGCAATGTTTTCCAATGGATGGTATGTGGTCCACTGTGACACATGAGATTACTTTAGCTTTAGGTTCACAATCATTTTCATTTAATATGTATTTATTTTAATGCCTATTAATAAAAACATCTAGCACAGACTAGTGCTATGAAGTAACTCTGTTAAATAATCTTAGTTTAAAAAACTTAAAGGGCTTCCCTGGTGGCACAGTGGATAAGAATCTGCCTGCTGATGCAGGGGACACAGGTTCGATCCCTGGTCCGGGAAGATCCCACATGCCACGGAGCAATTGAGCCGGTCCACCACAACTACTGAGCCTGCGCTCTAGAGCCTGTGAGCCACAACTACTGAAGCCCGCGTGCCACAACTACTGAAGGCTGCGTGCCTAGAGCCCGTGCTCTGCAACAAGAGAAGCCACTGCAATGAGAGGCCGTGCACCGCAACAAAGAGTAGCCCCCGCTCACCGCAACTAGAGAAAGCCCGCGTGCAGCAACGAAGACCCAACACAGCCAAAAATAACTAACTAACTAACTAACTAAAAAACTTAAAGAACCAGAGTTCCTTAGTGAAATGACTGATACCAGGTCTGAGACAAGAAAAGGACAAGGATGGGACCTCCTTGGTGGTGTAGCTGTTAAGAATCCACCTGCCAATGCAGGGGACACGGGTTCGAGCCCTGGTCCGGGAAGATCCCACATGCCGCAGGGCAACTAAGCCCGTGCGCCACAACTACTAAGCCTGCTCTCTAGAGCCCACGAGCCACAACTCCTGAGCCCACACGCCACAACTACCGAAACCCAAGCACCTAGAGCCCTTGCTCTGCAAGGAGACGTGCCTCCGCAATGAGAAGCCCGCGCACCACAACAAAGAGTAGCTCCCGCTCGCAGTGACTAGAGAAAAGCCCGTGCGCAGCAACGAAGACCCAACACAGTCAAAAATAAATAAATAAAATAAATAAAGTTACTAAAAGATTAAAAAAAAAAAAAAAGGACAAAGGAATCAGCCTGAGGAGGCTCCCTCTGGCCACGTTTGGGACAAACTAAGCATCAAAAAGGATAATGATGGGTGTGTTAGCATTGTGAAAAGTCAGTGAGCTAAACACATGATCTGTGCACTTCTTTGCATAGATCTCAATAAATTTATACTAAAAAATAAACCTTTACAAAGTGACAGTACTAGATCCCAATACGCTGTTTTTTTTTTTAAATCCATGCATCTACAGTGATTCTAAAGAGAGAGAAAGAGAGAATGAAAGGGAAAGAAGATAAAAAGGGAAGACTCTTCTTTCAGAATGCCAGTAATAAATGTAAAAGGAACAGTAAAATTAGAATCATCATTTTGCAACCTCCATTATAATAACTAATTCAGATAATCAACAATGGATACTAAAACCAATGACAAAAATTGGGGTGAGCAGTATAATCACACTGCCTAAAAAGTATAACCTCCAGGGACTTCCCTAGTGGTCCAGTAGTAAAGAATCCACCTTACAACGCAGGGGACGTGGGCTCGATCCCTGGTCAGGGAATTAAGATCCCACATGCCGTGGGGCAACTAAGCCTGCGTGCTAAAACTACTGAGCTTGCACACCTCAACTAGAGAGCCCTTATGCACCCTGGAGCCCACGTGCACCACAACTAGAAAGAGAAAAACCTGCACACCACAACTACAGAGAAGCCGGAGCGCTGCAACTAGAGAGAAGCCCACACGCCGCAACGAAGAGCCCGAGCACCGCAATGAAAGATCCCGCGTGCCACAACTAAGACCCGACACAGCCAAAGATAAATAAAATAAATAAATAAATAATAAATAAATCTTAAAAAATAAAAATAAATAAAATGTATAACCTCCGAAATCACTTGTTAATTACAAAGAGAAGAAAATAACTTTTACAATGGTGAAATCGTATGATCAAACTTAGCAGCACCAGTAATGGGGTAATCTGTCATTATGTGCCTCCTGATAAAACAGAGGTAAACAACAAGAGGTACACAAATCACTAATGCAACATTTTTGCCAAAAATATTTAAAGGATCTCTCACGAAGTCACTATAAGAAAAACCTGGAATTGGGACACTCTACAAGACAATGTCATAAACAACCTTCCCACCAAAAAGGGTGGGAAGCTCCTAAATTAAGAGACTAAAGGAGACACAACAGCCAAATGCAATGCACAAACACTCACTGGTTCAAAACAAGGTAGCAATGCATTTTAGGAACACTTAGGGAAATATGAATAAAGACTGTATATTACATAATGCTATTAATGTAGTGCTCATTTTCCAGGCATGATAATTGTTGGTTACGTAAGAAAGATGTTCTTATTCTTAGGAGGTACCTGCTGACATAATTTGGGGCAAATGTCATGATATCTGCTTTCAACTTTTAAATGGTTTAGCAAAAAATATATATACATATAAGTATGGGAGAAAGGGGAGATATAACTACAAAGGGGTAGCATGAGGGAGATCTTTGTGATGATGGAAAAGTTCTGTATCTTGATTGCAGTGGTGGTTACAGGAATCTACCCACATGAAAAAATGACAGAACTACCTATACACATTATACCAATGTCAATTTCCTGGTTTTGTTATTGTACTATATGGTTACATAAAACCCAACCATTGGGGAAAACTGTACTGTTTTTGCAACTCCCTATGTATCTATAATTATTTCAAATTTAAAAAATTTTTTAAGTGTAGATATAGGTGTATTAATACATATTATAGAAAGGGAAAAAAGAGAGGAAAGCAAATGTGGTAACAAGTTAACAACTGGTAAATGCTAGTGAAGGGTATCAAGAGATCACGAACTATTCTTTCAATTTTTCTCTAGATTTGAAAATTTTCAAAAAATTTAGAAAGTTTTCAAGAATAATATTACTAAATAAACCGTGGTACAGTTGGCACACAGGTATGGCACACCTTGTGAGGGTGTGACTCGTGACTGATTAAAATATAGAAAACACTGATAGCAGTGCTGGTGTGTAAGGTATTATATGCTGTATTTCATTTAAGCCTCACACAACCCTGTGCCACTGGCCAGATTTCCTCTACTATACAGATGTAGGATTTGTCCAGGGTTACCCAGTGAGGCAGTGGCTGAGCCAGAGTTCAAGCTCAAGTGCAGACCTCTGTCCACCCCACTTTACTACCGTCTCCCTGCCAAGTCACTACCAACAACATACATAGCCCTAAACACAAATATTACTAGGGCACCACACAAACACTACAGGCTTCTGACACTCACTTTTGGTTGGTCAGATACCGATCCCAGCCGCGAATAATGTTGCCATACATCTGAGTGTCTTCCAGGTAGCTTCCTTCAAAAGCATAGATCTGTCTCTCCAAGTTTGCCAGTGTTTCCTGAGAGATGAAAAACAAGGATGTGGTTAATGCCTTCTACATGCAAGCATTAAGCCTAACCAAACTGAAATCTTGCTATCAGACTTATAAACTCAAGTTCAACTATACAGAGCCAGGCTTGCGGAAAGAAGGATGACATGCGCAGGGGCAGGCTGTTTCAGACTAAGACAGTCTAGACCCATCTTGTTGGATCCCTTTAAGAATAAAATGGAATAGAAAGAGCCTGTCCCCATTAAAATGTACACCCATGCCAAAGTTTGCACGTACTCAGGGGCTTCGTGGAAACCCAGCTGTCAAGAACCTGGGCGGAGGAAGAACATGAGCAGTCTCTGCTCCCACGCATAAAAGATACTGCTACCCGGAGAGGGAAGGGTGATCAGTCTTCCAGAGCCAACTCGCTCTTCTCCCTGCAGGCTCCGAAACGCCGCCTGCACTGGGCTGCGGTTGCTATGGAAACCTGGAAGGGCAGCTTCAGGTGAGATGGGCCTCCCGATGCCCAAGCCAAAACGCAAGGGGAGGGAGGGCTTAGCCACCAGGGTGCAAGGGGTCCCGGGTGCGTGTCACGATTCCTAATTCCCTAGACTGAGTCCGCTTCCCCTCGCCTGTCACCTTCTAAGATGTTCCCAAATACATCACAACCCTGCCCATCAAAAACCGCATCCAACTAATCTACTCCTAGTCCCCAAAAGGACATGCGCCCCTCCATCTTCCAAAGGCCTGCCCGGATGTGTGGGTCCCCCTCCCACACCTGTTTCCTACCCCACCCCCCAAAGCCCACTGGCAAGCCCGAACCAATCTCCTACAGCCTGCCGACAAGCCCGGTCCCCATCCCTCAAAGATCGTGGACCCGCCCGCCCTCGCCCACCCCGCAGAGCTCATGGACACTCTCCTCTCCAGGGCTCCCGCACAGCAGCCCCCACCCCCTGGCGCCATCCTTCCTCCACGCCCCCACCTGCCTAGTCCCCCTCCCCCTCCCCGGCTCCGCGCCCCGCCCCCGCCCCCGGCTCCCTGCTCCGGATGCGCACGGCCAGGAGGCCGAGGCGCCGGCGGGCCGCGCAATGCGCAGCCGTCCTCAGGCCGCCGGACTTCCAGCCGCCGCGCTGCGCCGGCGGAGTAACGAGCGGCGCGGCGGGGACGGATCCTGAAGGCGGAGGCAGGCACGGGGCCCCAACCCGGGCGCCCCCGGTGCCAGCCCTCACCGCCAGCTCCTGCTTCCGCTTCACGAGCTCCGCCAGCTCCCGCCGGGTGTCCGGGATCTGCGGCGGCGCCGCCTTGTTGTGCATCGCCATGTTGTGCCGAGGCGGGCGGTGGCGGGGCCAGGCTGGGGGCGGTCCTTGCGCGCCGCCGCCCGCCAGGGGGCGCCCGCCGCCACACTGCGCCTGCGCTCGCG
This sequence comes from Grampus griseus, assembly GCF_964374135.1. Taxonomy (NCBI): domain Eukaryota; kingdom Metazoa; phylum Chordata; class Mammalia; order Artiodactyla; family Delphinidae; genus Grampus; species Grampus griseus. Next base: position 153,285,848 of record NC_139017.1, on the reverse strand, counting down.
GCTTTCGGAGGCTCGCGGTGCCGCGCCGAGCTCCCGCCCGCGGGCTTGCGCGCGCCCTGCCAGGAGGACCTCAGTGTTGGGCTCTGCTCTTCGTCCTGGCCGAGTTTCTGCACCACAAGTTCACCGTGTCCAAAATCAGACCTCTCCGAAGTCTCCTCAGTGAATGACTTTCATTATCCGACGAATTGCCCAAGTCAGAAACATGGGTGCCATCCTCACCCTCCTTCATCCCCTTAATCCGATCCAAAACCAAGTCAAGCCAAGTGGACTCGACTCCGGAAGAGCCCGCAAATCTATTTTCTTTTGTCTACCACCTCCCTCATTCATCCAGGCTCTCCTTATTTTTTTTTTTCTCCTTATTTTTTGATAACATTATTCCAACAGCCTCTTGTTTCCACCCTTAGCTCCATTTAATCCATTATCCACAGTGGTGCCAGGATGATTTGTTTTTGGAAAGCAAATGTGGTGTCGCTCCCTTGGTTAAAACCTTTTCATGGCTTCCCGTTGCCCTTTAGGGAGACAAATATGGTGGTAGTTAAGGGCACAAACGATCCAGAACTACCTTGTTCAAAATCCTACCTCTACCATTGATAAGCTGTGTCACCTTGCGCAGGTAGCTAAATTTCACTTGTCTCAACTTCCTGATCTATATAATAGAGGTAATAATAGTTCCCACCTAATACAATTGCTGTGAGAAGTAAATCACTTAATGTAAGGGGCTTGGCAAGTAATAAGGACTATGTAAGTAAAATCAGTAAGTCTAATACCATTAACTTTGTATTCACCTGCCCCCTGCTTACTTCTCCAGTCTCTGATCTCTCCATTTTCCAGGGTTCTGCAATTTCACTGGGAATCTAGGTAGGATTTTTATTTTTTTTAATCTTTTTGCTTGCTTGCTTTCCTTTTTTCTTGCATTCTTCTTTCTTTTTTTTTTCCCCCCTCCCACGTTGCTTTGAAATTCTTTGTTTCTTCAATCGTGGATTTGTACTATCAACAGGTTTGGAAAATTCACAGCTATCTTTCTTCAGATATGCCTCTGCCTCATTGTCTCTCTCCTTCTGTAACTTTGATTAAACATAAGAATCCTTTTTTTTTTTTTGCGGTACGCGGACCTCTCACTGCTGTGGCCTCTCCCGTTGTGGAGCACAGACTCCGGACGCGCAGGCTCAGTGGCCATGGCTCACGGGCCCAGCCGCTCCGCGGCACGTCGGATCCTCCAGTACCGGGGCACGAACCCGCGTCCCCTGCATCGGCAGGGGGACTCCCAACCACTGCGCCACCAGCGAAGCCCAGAATCCTTTTTTTACCCACTGTTTTTTCCATCCTTTTGTCTCTGCCGCATTCTGGATTTCTTCTATGTGTTGAGCTTGTAAACTGGTGTCTTGCTAAATTCCTTTATTAATTGCAGGAGGTTTTTTGGTAGATTCCTTGGGATTTTTAATGTAGACAATCTGCAAATAGGGAGATTTAGTTCTTTTTCCTTTCCAGTCTGTGTGCTTATTATGTCCCTTTCTTGCCTTACTATGCTGGCTAGACTTCCAGTACTATGTTGAATAAGAATGGCCAGAGAAGATATCCTTGACTTGTTCCTTATCCTAAGAGGAAGGTATTCAGTCTTATCAGGTTGAGGAAGTTCCCCTCTATTCCTGCTTTACTGAGTTTTTTATCATGAATGGGTGTTGAATTTTGTCAAATACTTTTTCTGTATCAATTGACACGGTCATATGATTTTTATTCCTTAGCTTCTTTATTTATTTATTTATTTATTATTTTTGGCTGCGTTGGGTCTTCGTTGCTACTCTTTGTTGCGCTGCGCGGGCTTCTCATTACAGTGCCTTCTCTTGTTGCGGAGCACGAGCTCTAGAGCGCAGGCTCAGTAGTTGTGGCGCATGGGCTTAGTTTCTCCGCCGCATGTGGGATCTTCCTGGACTAGGGCTCAAACCCGTGTCCCCTGCATTGGCAGGTGGATTCTTAACCACTGCGCCACCAGGGAAGCCCTCTTAGCTTCTTGATATAGTAGATTACATTGATTCATTTTCAAATGTTGAACCAGCTTTGCATATCTGGAATAAATCCCTTGGCCGTGTTATATAATTCTTTTTACATATTGTTAGATTCAATTTGCTAATATTTTATTGAAGATTTTAGTAGGTATGTTCATGGGATAGTGGTCTGTAGTTTTTTTGTTTTTGTTTTGTTTTGTTTTGTACCGTTCGGTCTGGTTTTGGTATCAAAATAATAATGGCCTTATAAAATGAGTTGAGAGGTGTTCCCTGCTTTTCTAATTTCTGGAGATGGTATAGAATGGTGCTAATTCTTCTTGTAATGATTGGTAGCATTCTTCAATGAAACCATCACCATCTGGGCCTAGATATTATTTGGGGGGAAGTCTTTTAATTACAAATTCAATTTTTTAAAATAGTTATAAGATTATTCAGATGATATATTTCATATCAGGTGAAGTTTTGTAGCTTATCGTTTTGGGGGAATTGATCCATTTCCTCTAAGTTGTTAAATTTATGTGCATGAATAATTTCTTTCGACCTATCTTCCAGTTCACTAATTCTCCCTGAAGCTTCTGTTAAGGGGATTTATTGATGGATTTAGTTATTGTATTTTTCATTTCTAAAAAGGTTCTAGTTGATCTTTTAAATAACTCCCATTTCACTTGTTGCCATTTCTTGTTCCCTGTGGGTATTTTTAAGTTTGTCACTTATTTCTTTGAAAATAGCAACCGTGAACGTTTTATAGTACCTTGTAATTCAAGTATCTGAAGTCTTTGACAATCAGTTTCTGTTACCCGTTATTTCCACTGGTGAGAACCTTTTCTTGTATGCTTTTAAAAAAAACAATTGGGCCTTTCTCACCTTCTGAGATGGCCCACCCTCTGTCTGTGGAGTGTGTTTCTCTCTAAATAAATCCACTTCTTACCTATCACTTTGTCTCTCACTGAATTCTTTCTGCAATGAGACACCAAAAACTTGAGCTTCATTAAGTCCTGAAACCAGGTGTGTGATCTCAGTTGGAAGGCTGTGTGTTTTGGTCAGGTTCGAGTCCCTGCCACATGGGTTCAAGTCCCTGCCACGTGGGTTCAAGTCCCAGTCTGGGTTTTGGCTGGGTTCAAGTTCCGGTACATGGGTTCAAGTCCCAATATGAGGTGCACACTTTCAAAATGACTCATCAACACATAGAAGAGTTGACTCTGAATTCAGTACAATATCATTCTATTTCCTTACCACATTAGGACATTCCTGGGCACTAGTAGGTTGGAGTCACCACAAAGTATAGGAAGGATACTGCCAGTGAAAATGGACTGTCCTAGAACAGGGCTGCAGTCTTCTGGTTCTGATACTAACTGCTCTGGTGATCTCGGGTTGTCACTCATCTTCTTTGACTCAATGTTCTTATCTAGTTAATGGGAATGAATGACTGGTATATATTAGGTACGCAAATCTCCTTTCCTTAGGACAAAGCTTAATTTTCTTCCTTCTTTCCTAGCTGGGGATGGGTAGAAAGTCATTCCAGCTCTCTGTCCTTCCTTAAAGCCATCAGGGCAGAAGGCACAAGGGGACAAGGAATGTGATAATACTATGCAAACCAAATATCTTTGGAGTTGTGATATTGTGATTTATAATAATAAATATATATTTGGTCTTTGATCATGTTCCTGGCAAAGAGCTCCTAAAGCCCTTGGAATTTCCTGTGATAAGTGATTAAAGTGTCTTTGTTATGTTAATGAGGTTACTTTTGTAAAGCCCTTTTGGTGACCTAAAGATGGGGGCTGTTTGCCAGGAGAATCAATCACAAAAAAAAACAAAAAAACAAAAAAACAATTGTATCTTTGCAGGAAAATATGTGGAAATAACTGGAGGGGAGATAAAACGTCCCTTCCTCCAAAAAGTAATTTCATTTATTTATATCAGACACCTGAAGACACAAATAGTACAGGGTCGTTTTCTTCTTTTTTTCTTTGTATTTAGTACAGGGTCATCTTAAGCCAAGTTCAAGGCTTGATGTTTTCTGAGCTCCAGCCTGCAAATCCCTGGGAGAGAACTCAATTTCTGTTCCACTCTTATTCTGAAAGGTGTAGCTCTCTGGCATGTCAGCTTTTTGTGGGAAACATGTTCTATTAGACTCATTGTATGTGGGCTTTGGGTTTTGATTTTTGTCCCATTCAATCCAGGGTAAGGTCTGATTTGCTAGAATCAAATATGGTTTGTCTTTATATCAAATGTGGTTTCCAGGCATCTCTGCTCCATTTCTCTCTGGATTATTGTTATCTTCACTTTGGGCCTGATAACTCTCTACTTACTTGTCAGTTCTTGGATGCCTTCAGACATTTTTTAATTTATATTTTATCCAGAAATTTTAGCTGTTTTCAGCAGGAGGATTCATAAGAATAACTTAGTCATTAATAGAAACCAGAAGTCTCAATCACCCTCTTTCCCCCATTGAACTTCAAGTGCTTCCAAAGCCTCATTTATCACCTTAGGCTTTTCTCAGTGCTAGTCTCTGTCTAGAAATATTTGCCTGTTTTGGCATCTGCAAAATGTAATGATAATAGAAGGCCGCCTCATAAGGTTATGAGGAGGAAATGAGTTAATGTATGCATTTGTGCAACATGTAAAATGCTCAGAACTGTGCCTTGTACATAGGAAGTGTTCCTAGACATTGGCCAGTTTTATTAGAGGTCTCAGTACATGCATTCTTAGGCTCCCCCTGATTAAATATTTGTCGATTTTTCTGAATCAACATGATGATTTCCAACTAGTTCTGACTATGACTAGGTGAGGTGAGGATTTACCTAAGCCACACCCTACCCGTGAAAGTCCAACTCACTAGGATTTCCTTGAACATCCTGTGAATCAGGAAGTCTCATGGACCAGCTGTCTCTTCCCTCCTCAAAACTCTCCACGAAGCTCCACTTGGGAGGTGAGAGGGAACAATTCAGATGAAAGACCATTGAACCAGGACTGAGGCCATTTCCATCCTAGCTCTACCACTGCCTCGCTGAGGGAACTTCAGGTAAACAATTTCATAGGATCCTTTCCACATATTCCACTCCAGTCCTGTGGTCCCCTGGCCTGCTCAGTCTGAAACAACGTCCTCCTCTACTACTGGCTCAAAACTCTACCTATTCTCTAAGGCATACTTCAAATACCACCTCTTCTCAGCCATACGAAAGAATGAAATAATGCCATTTGCAGCAACATGGATGGACCTAGAGATTATCATACTAAATGAAGTAAGCCAGACAGAGAAAAAACAAATATCATGTAATATCGCTTATATGTGGAATCTAAAAAAAAATGCAAATAAACTTATTTTACAAAACAAAAAGAGACCCACAGACATAGAAAAGAAATTTATGGTTATTAAAGGGGAAAGGGTGGGGGGAGGGATAAGTTAGGAGGTTGGGATTAACATATACACACTACTATATATAAAATAGATAACCAACAAGGACCTACTGTATAGCACAGGGAACTATACTCAATATTTTGTAATAACCTCTAAGGGAACAGAATCTGAAAAAATATATATATGTGTGTGTGTGTGTGTGTGTGTGTGTGTGTGTGTGTGTGTGTGTGTGTGTGTGTGTGTATAACTGAATCACTGTGCTGTACACCTGAAACTAACATACTGTAAATCAACTCTACTTCAATAAGATACAAATAAAAACTAAACACAAATACCATCTCTTGCAAAAGGTGCAGCGCACCTCCAAATTATTTCTCCGTTTCTAACTCACAGCTGTAAACCAATTGCTAGCATAGTAAGTTTATGTAACCATTGATTGATTGGATTAATTCACTTTAACTTTAGAGTAAATATGAACAAATCAACTGTCTTTTGAAATTGTTTCCGGGACTTCCCTGGTGGCACAGTGATTAAGAGTCTGCCTGCCAACACAGGGGACAGGGGTTCCATCCCTGGCCCCGGAAGATCCCACATGCCGCGGAGCAACTAAGCCTGTGTGCCACAACTACTGAGCCTGCACTTTAGAGCCCACGAGCCACAACTACTGAAGCCCGTGTGCCACAACTACTGAAGCCCATGAGCCTAGAGCCCATGCTCTGCAACAAGAAGCCACCACAGTGAGAAGCCCACGCACCGCAAGGAAGAGTAGCCCCCGCTCGCCACAACTAGAGAAAACCCACGTGCAGCAACGAAGACCCAACGCAGCCAAAAGAAATTTTAAAAAAATAAATTAAAATAAATAAATAAAATAGTTTGCCACTTGATAAATATACTAGAAAGTTGACCCAAGAGAACGAATGAAGCTTTAAATTCCAAAGCTTTAATTTAAGTCAAGTAGCCCGGGACTTCCCTGGTGGCGCAGTGGTTAAGAATCCGCCTACCAGTGCAGGGGACACAGGTTTGAGCCCTGGTCTGGGAAGATCCCACATGCCGTGGAGCAACTAAGCCTATGTGCCACAACTGCTGAGCCTGTGCTCTAGAGCCCATGAGCCACAATTGCTGAAGCCCACACACCTAGAGCCCGTGGTCCGCAACAAGAGAAACCACTGCAGTGAGAAGCCTGTGAACTGCAACGAAGAGTAGCCCCCACTCACCGCAACTAGAGAAAGTCCACATGCAGCAACGGAGACCAAGCGCAGCCATAAATAAATAAATAAATAAATAAATAAATAAATAAATAAATAAATAAATTTAAAATAAATAAATCAAGTGGCCTTCACTTGATATAAACTCACACACCCAGGAACACTGTGGGATCAGAACATTCTTTCACAAGCAGGCATTACTGGCGTGTCATGTGCATGTCACACTTAGGCTCTGATGAACGTGGCATCATTTCGTTCCTCACATCCACTACTGATTTCCACAAAGGGAAGGATGTTAAAAAATATAACCATCTGTGCACCATATCAAATCATAAATTATATTTATATATGTTCTAAGCCTTTAAAAACCAAGCTGTATTGTATATTGGCATTTCAATACAATAACACAAAAAATTTTTTTTCAGTTATCTGATTACTCTGCTTTCCCTTATCATCAGGATACAATAAAAGTATTTAAAAGTCAGATCACCAGTTGCTCTTAATGAGCTATCCTTTGTCAATGTCAGAAAGAGGGAATGAGAAAATGACTGGGAAGAGGTTCCTGGGGAAAATCTGAAGATTCTGTCCCATACCTCGGCAGAACTGTGGGCCACCACAGAGGATTTGGGGGAGGGGCTCAGAAGCAAAGGGCCGTTTTGCAGATCGCTTGATTTTAACAGCTATGACTTGCAGACAAGATAGCCAGGGTGGAGAAAGGGTGGGTGATAAAGCAATTGCAAACAGCTAAAATGAACATCAGTTTCTAAGCAATGAATTAATTCAAGAAGAAAGTTTTAGGATTTTGTCAACTTCAAATGAGAAGTCTGCTGGTGATATCTGGCTTTGGAGATAAGTAGTATCTTTTCTTTCCCTTTCTCTTAAAAAATAAAAAGTGTGTGTGGGCAAGGAACACCGTCCCATATATCAATGTTTGGCATGAAGAATCTCTTAATCCAGGAAGCAAAAGTCTACTACACAACTGGGACCTTTTATTGAAAATGTAGGCAAGGACTTGCCTGATGGCACAGTGGTTAAGAATCCACCTGCCAATTCAGGGGACACGGGTTCGAGCTCTGGTCTGGGAAGATTCCATATGCTGTGAAGCAACTAAGCCCGTGTGCCACAAAGACTGAGCCCGAGCTCTAGAGCCCTCGAGCCACAACTATTGAGCCCTTGTGCCACAACTACTGAAGCCCGCGCGCCTGGAGCCCGTGCTCCGGTACAAGAGAAGCCACCGGTATGAGAAGCCCGCACACCGCAACGAAGAGAGTAGACCCCCACTCGCCGCAACTAGAGAAAGCCCGCGTGCAGCAACAAAGACCCAATGCAGCCAAAAACGAATAAATAAATTTATTAAAAAAAATTGTAGGCAAAGTGGTCATCTATCACAATGTTCACCAGGATGGTGCTTGAAGCCAAGCCTAAGGCTGCCAGGAAGCAGTAGTTACACATATTGAACACGGAGGCCCTGGAGTGAGATGCCAGATTAGCCCCTCATCCCAGGAAGAGAAAACCATCAGCCTGGATCAAGAGAAAAACTCATCAAAACACATTTTAGACATGCACGTATGTAATAGTGCCTCCAGGGGCCAGGGCACATTGGGTGAGGATGCTAATTGCTCTTACATTGTTTCTTCCCTCATGTAACCTTTCACCTAATTAACCTTATTAAGTGTTCACTCTTCAAAGGGGATCTTTTTTCTTTTTCTTGACATGACACACAGGTTGTGGGATCTTAGTTCCCCGGTAAGGGATCGAACCCGTGCCCCGTGCAGTGGAAGTGTGAGTCTTAACCACTGGACCGCCAGGGAATTCCCCAAAGGGGAATCTTTTCATTTCTTTTGAATAAACATTAGTCAGCAGCCCACGATAGTCAACATTTAACCCTGAGTACATCTAAGTATGTGAGACCTCAGTGGAAAAACAATGGTAAGGAAGACCATCTAATAATGTCATTAGTTTCCACCCAAGAGAAACAGTTAGCAGGAACACTGACTTGCATCATCTCTCCTGCCTCCCATCCCACCCCCCATCACCACCTGAGGGTGAAACAGCAGGGACAGGGGTCAACTGGTATGAGGCCCACTATGTATAACCTGCCCCAACTCTTGACTATTCTGGGAAGGAAAACCCCTTCACTGCCAACTCAGAGAGCACTGCTGCTTCAACAGGACCATGGCTCACTCGCTGAAATTTGAAGATCTGGATTCCAGTGCAGGGTGAGTCCTATCACCCCCAGGGTACCCTCCACAACTGTCTACTTTTACCTCCAAAATATTGATACAAAGATTTCTTTAGCAGCAAATATACCTATGAACACAAGGTCCCCTGTGCTAGGAAAGAAGTACTCTTTGAAAGGGGGCTATATTTACAAGTTTTATTATTTTTTATTCCAAAAATACATATAAATGAAAACCTGCTCTTCAAATGCAGGGAGGCCTTTGCCTATAATGCAGTATTACATTTACATCACAAAACATTCTCATAGGAAAATCAATATGCAGCTCTTTCACACACAATTTTTTAAATATATACACACACACACACACACACACACACACACACACACACACACACACACACACACACACACACTAGATGTAAGCAGTTACGACTTTTCTACTTACACATATTCCTCTGGTGGAAAATTAGGAAACTGGGCTGTTCCCAATTGCCCAGGTAAATACAACCTCTCCGAACATTTTTGTAAAAAGATGAAAACATGTAAACCACACAACACATACACGTTGTTAGAATAAAGCAAGGACCCTGCCACATAAATGACAGTGTGTTTCTCAAAGAAGGAAGAATGGAGATAACCTCTAAATAAAAATGCAAAGTTGAAGATCAAAATTGTTCTGTACATGCTCCATGGAGAAATCAGAGTTCTCTCACAGGAAACAGATCCACGACCCATTTCAGCCTCTCGTGACATGTAATCAGCACCCACTGGTAGTGGCCATGACCTTCCTGTACAGTCATAAGCTTAAGCAGGCTCCACAAAGCATCCGTTTAAGTCCAACAGTCAATAATGAGGTCATGTGGTAAATCTCCCCCACCCCCCTGCCCACCCCCAAACAACGAAGTGCAAAATCAATTTCTGTGACTCAAGAGCTCAACCAGGTCAAAGCTTTGGTATACTCGGGAGGCTGTTTTGGTGATAACCAAAGCTTAGTAAGATTCTCTGTTCAGGGGTCTGCCCCCAAGACAAAAACAAACCCGGTCCACAAAGCTTAACAACAATATAAATAAAGTAACTGTACAAAGAAAGCAAGCCACAATCCCCTTCAACCAGGGCTTTATAGTTTCCTGCACAGTAGTTCTGAAAGCACCAACTCAAGCCACGATGCTTCTACTAAAACACGATGTGTTGGTGAGACTGTTCAGAAAACAAATGCCCACAGCGTGTGCGTGTGGCTGATGTGCCACAGAAAAAAGTTCAACCAAACATAAGTCAGTTTTCTTACACTGAAACGGAAGCTGGTCAGCAACAGAAGAAAGACTTAAGGCAATAAGAGGCGTTACAGAGAGCACGGCGGCGCCCTCTGAGTCAATCCCAAAGCTTTCGCAGAAAGGAAAGGTCTCTCGAGAGTTTGGCTTGTGCTTCAGTCTGCTAGCTGTCAGATACCTCCTCCTCCTCCTCGTCATCCTCGTCTTCTTTCCTGTCCACTTCAGACGTGTCCGAGGACTCATGGAGCAGAACATACTCTCTGCTGCTGAACCCAAATTTAAGGACATCCTTTTCCTTCAGTTCGTAGTATCTCTGTGGCTCAATTCGCTTGTTGTTCAGGAACGTTCCATTGCCTGAGCCAAGGTCAATGATGTAGGGCTTCACCCTGCGGCCAACTGTCCCATCAGCACGGGTATATTCCACAAGCCTAGCAGAGATAAAGCAGAGAAACCTGTGAGTGAAATCCTGCCTCAGATCATCCAGCTCTTTGCTAACACAGTCTAGATGATGTAAATAACCTGGCTTAGACACAGTTCAAGTTCAAACTCTAGGAAGTCAAGGGAAAGGCATGGCCATGGATTCAGAAATTGGGAGCAAGTAGAAGTGGTGAGAACTGGTCACTGGGCGGGGAGGATTCATGGTAGATCAAAGTTTAAAATGCAGAATCTAAGGCCTCTTGCCATGGTTGAGAAATACATTTTTTGCATTTTTTGACACTTTTTGCATTGTTTATAATCAACATAATGCTTCTTTTACCTATATCTCAACATACTTTAGCTTCTGCCCCAATGGGAATAAACCAGTGGATTCGGACTTCAGAGTCAAGGGAACAGATGAGATGATCAAAACTGTTCAAATCAAAGCTGATTTGAGCCAGAGTTCTACCACAGTGATCATTTATTAGGCAAAAAGCCACTTGGCTTTGCTGAGCTTCATGTTCTCATCTGTCAAATGGGGTATTAATACCTGTCCTCGCCTCCCCACTGGATTGTTGTGAACATCCAACAATAACAGATGTACTATGGAAACTGTCAAGATACAGATTCAGCTAACATATGCCAGGCACTCTCAGCTTTATTTCCATTTAACCCTCATAACAGCCCTGCGAGGCAGCTAGAAGCCGAGGCCCAGAAGACTGGCTCGCCCCAGGACAGACACCTGGTAAGTGGCAGTGGCAGGATTCAAAATCTGGATTTCTGACACCAAGTTCCAGTCTGTTACACAAATGTAAGCAATTATTGGTGTAAAGTGATCATTCGTTAGATGAATAATACTCCTTAGATACGAGGGGTATGGGCTTCTTGTGCACACAGGCGCACAGACCTCAGCGATCCTAAGTAACCGAGATGCCGGGCTTCTACCAGCACTTCAGTCTCCCTCTGCAGACGTGCACTCACCGGTACTGAAAGACGGCGTGCTGCTTCGAACAGGAGGGGTGATCGATGGGAATGTCTGCGATGCGGCGGTGTCGGCCCAGGAGGTAAGCGCTCTGTCGGTGGATGTACATCACTGGAAGCACCTCATCATTTTTAAAGGGGTAGAGACGCCACCGTTTTTTGGGGATGCGTGCTTCCGGGGGCTCGCTGTATTTAATGACTACACCCCGAAAGGTGTTGGTGTCCTCAAGAAGTGCCCCAGAAAGTTCAAAGCTTGGCTTCTCTTTAACAGGCACGTCTTTGTCTTTGTTGTTGCTGCCAGGGCCAGGCTGAGGAAGTGAGTCCTGAGACGCATTACCGCCGGCTTCGTTCTTCTGGCGGTGCTCCCGGCGCCGGGTGTTGTGAAACTCCCGCTCAGCTTCCTGCGCCTGTAGGTTCTGGGCATCTCGATCCCGTCCCTGAGGCTGCCCGCTGCCAGGCCTCTCGTCCGAGCTTCTCCTCTGGTGAGAGTGGCCGCGGTGTCTGTCTCGGTTACTGTTCCTAGCTCGCCTGTGTTCCTGTCCTGAGGGTTCTCGGTGCGGCCGATCCTCCCGGCCTCTCCGGGGATGATCCTCACGTTCCTGAAATTCAAACAGATTCAAGAAAGTAAAGGCAGTGCATAGTCTATGAAGAGAGCTGCAGTCAAAAAGTCATTTGTGCTTTGGACTTTGGCATTCAGAGCAAAATGTCCCACAGAAATAAGGTTACCAGTGGTGGTCATGTCCCCTTGCAAGGCCACCACACAGAACAGGTGCCCTAGGCTGCTGCCCAGCTATGGCACTAACAGTGCACACCCACGTTCAGAGCCCAAGAAACAAGAACACCTATAGGCAAACTTAGAGGGACCTGCATACAGAATCAGAACTAACAGAGACAGTTAAGTAGTCACATACAAGATAATTACGTAAAAAAAAAAGCTAGCTTTCTCTTATGCCCAAAAGGAAAACGTAATAGTAATTTTAAAAGATCCGATTTCAATACCCAGAATAAAATTAAGAAATATGCAAGACATATAAGAAACATATAGTGCTCGCTTCAGCAGCACATATACTAAAATTGGAACGACAGAGAAGATTAGCATGGCCCCTGTGCAAGGATGCCACGCAAATTCGTGAAGCATTCCATATTTTTAAATCTGTGGGTTTTCTTCTCCTGTTTTTCTGCCTTGTGTCAATTTTATTATTAGTGTAGCCATAAGAACTCAAGAGGGGTAGCAACAGTACCACGACAGGTTTATCCTGACAAAAATAAACAAGCAGTTAATTTTTAAACATTAAAAAAAAAATAAGAAACCTATAAAAATTTACTACAGGGCTTCCCTGGTGGCGCAGTGGTTGAGAGTCCGCCTGCTGATGCAGGGGACGCGGGTTCGTGCCCCGGTCCGGGAGGATCCCACGTGCCGTGGAGCGGCTGCGCCTGTGAGCCGTGGCCGCTGGGCCTGCGCGTCCGGAGCCTGTGCCCCGCGACGGGAGGGGCCGCGGCGGTGGGGGGCCCGCATACCGCCAAAAAAAAAAAAAAAAAAAAAAAAAAAATTTACTACAGTTGACCCTTGAATAATGAGGGGGTTAGGGGCACAGGGGCACCAACACTCCAACTAGTTGTAGTCGGCCCTCTGTATACCTGGTTCCTCTGTATTCAAGGGTCCGAATCCACAGACTCAACCAACAGGGGACATGGAGTACTGCAGTATCTACTATTGAAAAAAATCTGCATATAAGTGGACCAGTGCAATTCAAACCCATGTTGTTCAAGGGTCAACAGTAACAGATATATTTTTTAAAGATCTGAAAAAAATGAGGAAACACGATGGTTTCTTAAAATAGACTCAGCACTGAAAATCAACACAGGAGATAATAGGCAAAGGATATTAACAAGGAATTATCAGAACAAATAAATATTTAATGAACACACGAAGATCGGCTTACCCTGATTAATCTAATAACTAAAGCATTAGAGTTCAAGAGGGAGGCCCCCGCACACTATGAGCAAGGCTGCCCCTCCTGGAAAGGGGTAGAGAGGAAATCCTGAGCACCAGGACTGAGACCTTGTCTCCACTCCCCCACCAGCCCCACCTCCGCCTCAAGGCCTTCTCCCTACCATACACAGGGGTCAAGTAGGGGTCTGCTTGCTCAGAGCAGGACCCAGTTTTCCTAGACTTCCAAGCCTCCAGAGACAAGTATCAAGAGGCAGGGAGCCTCAGACACCCAACCCTCCTACCCCAAGACATTCACAAGTTTGCCACCACCATCTGCCTTGAGTTCAGCAGAACTCATCTCATTATGCCCTTTATCCCTGATTAAATGAGTCACTGTAAGTCACAGATTCCAGGTCATCACCCCTACCTCCCTTGTACTCTAATCCCCATAAGGCTCTGTACATCAAGGATTCTGTCCCCAAATCTGTCCCCTTCTTCAACTCCTGAAGCTGTTGTTGCACTATGCCCCCTGGAATGGAAAGCTCGGCAAAACTGATCTACATCCTCCACGTTTTCTGGGATCATTCCCATCTCCTTTCGCTCTAACAGAACCCTGGCTCTGCCCTGAGCACACTGCTCCCCTGCAGCTCCTCAAATGGTGGCTGTTTTTCTCCCTCTGACCTCCCCCAACTCCCACCATCTCTGGGTCTGGACATATGGCAGGTGTCATCCTTGCTTCTCACTGGGTCCGGACATATGGCAGGTGTCGTCCTTGCTTCTCACTGCCAATTCCAGAACACGCCCCACCCTTTTCTTTCTCCCTAAAAAACCTAGCTGTGACTCTCACGTAAGACCACTGTCACCCATTACTCTCAGTGCTGCTGTCATTTACTAATCCTGAGTCACTTCCCCTCACTTTGTGCCAGTTTCACTTCCAGCTCAAGTCATTCTCTCCAGCATTACTCTTGGTCTTTCGATAACGTGCTGGCATCTCTGTTCTTTGCATTTCTCTCCTCCCATTACCTTATTTGTCTCCTCCCTTCTCTTCAGCCACTCACCCCCATGGTTATACACGGACTTTTTCATTTCTAATAACTGCAACCCCTCTATAATTTCCATTTTAAGCAGTCCTCCTTCTGCCCATCTTTCCAGCTCACACTTTACCCAACTCTAACAATCCTTATCCCAATAAGACTCATCCAAGCCTTTGATCCTCTTACTTTTGCACAGTCCCTCGCTCTCTTCCCTTCCTAACTTAAATTCCATGGTCAAGGGCTTCCCTGGTGGCGCAGTGGTTGAGAGTCCGCCTGCCTATGCAGGGGACACGTGTTCGTGCCCCGGTCCGGGAAGATCCCACATGCCGCGGAGCAGCTGGGCCCGTGAGCCATGGCCACTGAGCCTGTGCGTCCGGAGCCTGTGCTCCGCAACGGGAGAGGCCACAACAGGGAGAGGCCCGCGTACCACAAAAAAAAAAAAAAAAAAAAAAAAAAAATCCATTGTCAAGCAGTATGATCACTCCCATGTGGACATATTCAAATCCTCTGCCCCTATGCCATTCTGTTGCACTGTCCTGGCAAAACCACAATCAGCATTAAGCACAGCAAAGTGGCTAGAGAAAAAACACAAACCATTCTGAATGGTCCTACCTTAGAAGCATGACCCCAAGCCTCCTTAATGATGCCCAGCAAACATCCTACATTTTCTTGATCTATTCATTCTCCCAGATGACTGTTTTACCACTTCTCTGTCCTCAAATCTCCTACGTGGTCTTCCCCATCCCTTATTTACTTAGAAGGGATTTTCTACATCCACCCACCCATCAGTATCTGTACCCATATACTCTGTCTTCCCTCCCTGTGACCATAAGGAAACTATCTGTGCTTCTACCTAAAGCCAATTCCTACATCTGGGAGCTTCCCTCTCATCCAGAATATCACTCCAGCGATTCTCATCTCTCTTGTGCATAATCTACTTCCCCGTTCTGCACTGGATCATTCCCATCAGCACAGGCACCTGCTCTTCTCTAGAACTCATTTCCCATGTCAGCTTCCACCCTATTTCTTCACTCCTCTTTGAGTAAAACTCCTCAAAACAGTTTGGTTTTAATCAGTCTCCAATTCTTCTCCCATCTTCTTTTGAACCCTCCAATTAGGCTTCACCCTTACTACTCCACTAAAATTGCTGGTCAAGGTCACCAATGACTTCCATGTTGCTAAATCCAATGAGCAATTCTGTCTTCGTTTCCAAAAAGTGTATACCAGGCAAAATTAGTAGACACTATGGAGAGAATATGACAAATTACAAAACCAGATAACACAAAATAACTAAGATTTCAACATATGCTCTCAATTATTGATAAGTAGGATAATATATATTTTTTAATGAACATCTTTGCATAGAATACACACACACACACCCCAAAACATAAAGGAAAAGAAGATAAGGTTAAGTATAACAGAACCTTGAAGTATAAATATCAAACTATTAAAATGGCTACTTCTGGGGAGTGAGGTGATTTTTTTGTTTGTGGGAAGGGGTGCGATTTTGAGGCTAATGAGAAAAGTAACCATACACTACATAAACCATACTCTCACTTTCTATTTTACAGAATTCTGTGTTATGATGAACAAGCAAATGATAAATTTATTTTTTTCTGAGGTTTCCACAATCCTGTTCCCCTCCTCCTTTTTTTTTTAATTGAAGTATAATTGATTTACAATGTTGTGTTAGTTTCAGGCGTATAGCAAAGTGATTCAGTTATACATACACACACACACACATATATTCTTTTTCAGATTCTTTTCCATTATAGGTTATTACAAGATATTGAATATAATTCCCTGCGCTAGATAACTTTATTTTTTTAATGGTGGCTGAGTGGTGCAGAGAATATCTGTAAGTACAAGTCATGCTTAAGTCAGAGGCTGTGTGCACTCTTACAATCCAGGTGAAAGTCACTGACTTTCAGCTGCCTGTCAAGCGCTCAAACCCTTTTGCTCAAGAGCCACTTCCAAGTTTCTAGCTGATTAATACAATGAAATCAGCTTTTTAAGAGATAATTTGAGGTCAGGAGGGAAGTTAGCATAGAAAAGCAAACTAAGACACTTCAAAATAACAATAATCACAAAACAGTTCCATGCTATAAGCCCCAGGATTCACTGTAAAGTGCTGATTTAGAAACCAGAGGTAAAGAACTGCAAGTTGAAAAAGTCAAACATACATACATATACATAAATAAATAAATAAATAAATAAATAAATCAGGGAGTAAAATGGTGTTTACTAGGAGATGGGGGGCGAGAGGGTAAGACTGATGGTATTTAAGGGCACAAACTTGTAACGAGTAGTAAATAAGCCATAGAGATCTAATGCACAGTATAATGAATACAGACAATAATACCGCACTATAATGATGTAACGTGGTAAATATTGCTTCAATGGCAATCATATTACAATATATAAATGTATCGAAGTAACACAGCTTTGCACCTTAAATCTACAAAATGTAACATGCCAAAATTATTAAATCAAAAAAGTAGCAAGTTGTACATAAACACACACACACACACACACACACACACACACACACACACACACACACAACTACAAGTGGTTTGAGAGGTTCTATCTGGGTACTGGGGTTCCAGTGGCTGAATTCTGAGATAGCCAAGGCAGTGCCTGACCAATTCATATAACAGACCATCAAGACTGTCTGGCTTTGTATCTTTTTTTAGGTAGCAGACAGTTGGCCCACAGTCTCTCAAAATCATAAGAAAATCCATTTTCTTAATGCCAGTGTCTCTATTTGCACTTTGTAACAAAGAGCTTCTTTAAAAAGAAGACTGAATGCTTGTCCATCAGGACTGAGGGCAAAAGGCAAGAGCATCTACTCTCACTACTCTCATTCCACATAGTGCTGAAGTCCCAGACAGTGCGGCAAGAGAAAACAAAATGCATACACACTGTAAAGGAAGAAATAAAACTGTGCCTATTTGCAGATATGATTATCTATGTAGAAAATCCCAAGTAATCTACCAAAAACCTCCTAAAATAAATGAATGAGTTCAGTAAGGTCACAGGATATAAGATAAACATACAAAAATCAATTATATTTCTATGTACTAGCAATGAACAAGTAAACAATGAAATTTAAAATATCACTTACAGTCACTAAAACAAATTACTTAAGTGTAAATCTGGGGGCTTCCCTGGTGGCGCAGTGGTTGAGAGTCCGCCTGCCGATGCAGGGGACACGGGTTCGTGCCCCAGTCCGGGAAGATCCCACATGCCACGGAGCGGCTGGGCCCGTGAGCCATGGCCGCTGAGCCTGCGCGTCCGGAGCCTGTGCTCCGCAACAGGAGAGGCCACAACAGTGAGAGGCCCGCGTACGAAAAAAAAAAAAAAAAGTGTAAATCTAACAAAACACGTATGGGACTTGTACACTGAAAACTACAAACACTGATGAAAGAAATCAAAGAGCTAAATAAACGGAGACACACCTATGTTCATAGACTAGAAGACTCAATATAATAATAATTTAAAAAACCCGACTCACCCCAAAATACAAGTTTAACACTATTCCAATCAAAATCCTAACAAGATTTTTTTTAATAGATATAAACAAGATTGTTCCCACCTTATAGTAAAACAAACTTAAAATAGACCAGGGACTTACATGAAAAACATTAAGGAAAAAACAAATCTTCAGGATCTAGGGCCAGGGAAAAAGTTCTTAGACATGACACCAAGAGCATAATCTACAAAAAGAAAAACAGATAAGCTGGACTCCATCTAAATTAAAACTTTTGCTCTGAGAAGAATCCTGTTAAGAGAATGACCAGAAAAGATACAGACTGGAAGAAAATACTGGCAAACCACTCACCCCAAAAGGCCTAGTACCTAAGAATATTAAAAAAGAACTCTTAAAACTCAATAGTAAAAAAACCCAAATAATCCGTCTAGAAAATAGGCAAAAGATCTGAAGACACATGTCACCTGAGAGGAAATACAGATGGCAAATAAGCGCATGAAAAGATGTTCAATATCATAAGCCATTAGGTAAATGCAAATTAAGATCACAATACCGCTATCCCACCTGTAAGAATGGTTAAAATAAAAAAATGGTGCCGGTAACAAATGCTGGATCACTCACATGACAGGTGGAAATGTAAAACGGTACAGCCACTGTTACGGACTGAATCGTGCCCCCAAATTTATATGTTGAAGTCCCAACCTCCACATCTTAGAATGTAACCAAATTTTTTGTAGATAAGCTCTTTGAAGAACTGATTGAGTTAAAATGAGTGAGACCCTAACCCAGTACGGCTGATGTGGTTAAAGGAGGAGCTAGGAGCCAGGGATAGGAGCACAGAGGGAAAGGCTATGTGAGGGCACAGTGGAGAAGGCAAGCCAAGGAGAGAGGCCTCAGGAGAAACCAAACTGCTGAAACTTTGATCTCGGACTTCTAGCCTCTAGAACTGTGTGAAAATTATAGGTTCCGTTGTTTGAGGCAGCCAGTCTGTGGAATTTTGTTATGGAAGGCCTGGCAAACTAACACAGCACTCTGGAAAACAGTCTGGCAATTTCTTAAAACAATTAAACCCACAACTACCATACCATCCAGCAGTTGCACTCCCGGGCATCTGTCCCAGAGAAAAGAAAACTTACGTTCGCACAAACACCTGCCCACAAATGTTTACATAGCAGCCTTATGTCTAATAGTCAAAAAACTGGTAACAACCCAGATATTCTTTAACGGACAAATGGTTAAATCCACACCACTGAAAACGACTCAGCAATAAAAAGGAATGAACTACAGAGAGAGGCAACAACCTGAATGAATCTCTGAAGAATTTTGCTGAGTGAAAAAAGCCAATCCCTAAAGGCTTGTACTGTGAGATTCCATTTACACAGCATGCCTGAAGTGACAAAATTATAGAAATGGAGAGGAGATTAGAAGCTGCCAGGAGTTGAGGGGTAAGGGTGAGAGGGAACTGGCTGCGACTATAAAAGGACTACATGAGGGATCCTTGTGATGGAAATGTTTTGTTCCTTGACTGCACTGATGTCAACGTTTTGACTGTGATACTGTTCTATAATTCTGTAAGATGTTACCATTGGGAGAAACAGCCACTTCTGTATTATTTCTTACAACTGCATGTGAATCAACAATTACCTCAAAATAATAGGTTTAACTTAACAAAGCAAGCAGGAAAAAAAACCAAACCCAGTTTTTAGAAAAGCCCATCGCAAGTACAGGAGAACACATACACAACACTCTTTAGCTATGATGGGACAGGCTCTAGGTTTGGGGCCAGTATGAAAACATCTCAAACCACTTACCTGCTTTACTTTGACCGTTGAGTGGTGAGGACTTCGGCTTCTCTTACTCCGGGGAGACTTGCTTCTTCTCCCTGAGGACTTGTTTTTCTTTCTGGCTGGAGACCTGTTCAGAGAGTGATACACGCAGATTTTATCTCAATTTTCATTCCCTAATACAAATTAGCTTCAAGTATCAGGCTTACCTACTAACACAAACACCACATTCGTGCAGGTCTCTGCTGATCACACTAAAGGAGTAAGGAGCTTCACTTTTCTAGCCCTAATGTCTTCCACATACATAACTGCCTGATGGAACTTCTCACATAGATGACATAACTCTAGATTCCCATCCCCTCAAGAAACTTTCCTCTGTCTTTGCCATCTGGGTAACTGGCGCCACCCCATCCACCCTGTTCCTCAGGCCAAAAACCTAGAAGTCACCCTTGATTCTTTTTCTCCTCACCACCAGCAGCCCCCCACGCTCCTCTCCCACACAATCACACTCACTCAATCAATCAATCAGCAAGTCCTCTGGCTCTATTTCCTCCGTCTCCCACCTCATTCCAACCACTCTCCTTGATCTCCTGGATCCACCCCCCCACCCCCCATTTCTAGAAGGAACACAACTGATTCCACTTCAAGTTCTTTGCACGGGCTATTCCCTCTGCCTAGATCTTTACAAGGCTGGATTATTCTCACCATTCAGGTCTCAGGTCAAATGGTGGACTTTTCAGAGAGTGGTTCAGGGAGAACCATTTCCCTCTACCCTCTCACTATCACATTACTGTTTTAACCTACCCCTAATACTTGTTACTAACTGAAACAACTTTTTTTTTTTTTAATTTGCTTGTTATTTTGTCTCAGAGCTACAGCACGGTCAGTTTCATCAAGGTAGAGATCATCTACGGTGTTCATCCTTGCCGCCCCAGAACCTAGGACGGTCTTCTTTTTTCTACATATACATATGTATATTTTTAAAAGTGTTACATAGATATTTTTCCACATTATTTTATAACCTACGATGGTCTTTAGCACATAATAGGTACTCAGTAAAACTACGTCGAATGAATTAATAAATGAACGAGTTTAACAAGAGACAATATTTTTCCACAGAATATTAGACAGATCGCCTAGGCCCTCGATATGTAAACTTCTTGGGGCAGATAACTGAAAAGATAACTCCCGCACTCCGTTTGCAGGCAAATGGGGAAAATCTTTCATTTCAACTTAAACGATCATTGCTTAACGAACAACTTAAACTGGACCATACCCGGTGAAATGCTGGGTACCCAGAAATGGAGGGACGAGATCCTGTCCAGCAGGCATTAGGCGCTTAACGCCCAACTATTACGCAAGTGACAGGTACCAGAGTAAACGTTCCTTAACACAGGCACAACCGGTCACTTCTATCGCCTTAGGATTAAGTCCAAGCTGCAGCGCTCAGCGTTCAAGGTGTGTTTCTGGTTCTAGCCCTGTCCTCCTTTCTCAATGAACCCGACCTAAGGTCCACCCCGGGCTGCTTCTCACTTACCGGCTACCTCCTCGGGCTCGGTTCCCGCGGTGACTCGGGCGGCCCGACTCGCCGGCCGGTGGGGACGGGCTGCCGCCGGAGGAGTCCGGGCGGCGGTGCACGGGAGGCGCGGATTCCGGGCTGAGGCGCTCCTGCTTCACCACCACCGCCGCCACCATGTCCCCGTCCCGGTGCCTTCGTCGGCTCCCCCGATCCCGCTCGCTCTTCACCTCCTTCATACTAAGAGACCTGCGGAGCCCAGGAAAAAGATGTCCGTAGCACTCCTATCCCCGAAGGAAATGACGGACCTGACTCTAGGACTTCCGCTTCCGAGTGCACGCTCTCCCAGAAACCCTCGCAGCGGAGATAACGCGATACGATTCTGCAGTGGGAGGGGCCTTAGTGACCCGACTCGAGAGGCAGGAGATTTAAGTTTCAAAAGCAAACTTTTGTGAAAAAGCTACTCTCAACTTTGGGCACTTAGGTTGTTTCCATCTCCGGGCTATTGTAAATAGAGCTGCAATGAAAATTTTGGTACATGACTAGAGGCATGGACATATATACACTACCAAACGTAAGGTAGATAGCTAGTGGGAAGCAGCCGCATAGCACAGTGATATCAGCTCTGTGCTTTGTGACCGCCTGGAGGGGTGGGATAGGGAGGGTGGGAGGGAGGGAGATGCAAGAGGGAAGAGATATGGGAACATATGTATATGTATAACTGATTCACTTTGTTATAAACAGAAACTAACACACCATTGTAAAGCAATTATACCCCAATAAAGATGTTTTTTAAAAAAAAGCTACTCTCAAGAATGTTTGTTGCCCTGTTATAGTAATTACGGAGCACAGAGACAACCTACATGCCCAGCGATAGGGAAGATGTTATGTCGCCATTCGCAATGCTATTTACAAACTATATGACAAATGGAAAAAACCCTGACTTGTTAAACGAAAGAAGCAAGATACAAAATTGTGCGCAGTGTGTGATTACATTTACGTTTGGGAATACCAAGGAAAGAGGAAGAGAAGGAAATGCAATCACAGATGGTAGCCCGTGGGCAAATCATTAGTATTTCCCCTCTGTTCTTGCGCCTTCTGTTATGTTGTCATTTCTCCACTTACTTAAAAGCCAATACTTTTTAAAACCCGGCAACTTCAGATGCCTTCCTCTGGGAATCTTCCCCAACCCTTCGCTGAGGAGTCAGATGATTCCCATTTTGAAAATGACAAAATTGAGGGTCAACGAAGGTGATCTGTACCTAATTCAAATCACGAGCTAGACGCAGCACAGGGATTCAGAACTGATGTTTTCCCTGCTTCCAAGAGTACCAAGACGACCCGGTGAGCAAGTGGCCTGGGAAACTAAGCTAAGAGATCTTTCCGCGAAGGCTAGGCAGAAACTCTCGCGCTGCTGGCCCCGCCCCGCCCTGAAGCCCCGCCCAGGCCATGAGGGCGGGGGGAGGTTTCTATGGCGACGGCAAACAAGGCCCTAACTGGAAGGTCGCAGCAGGGCTACTACTCCCGCCGCCGCCATGATTCCCCCCGCGGACTCTCTGCTCAAGTATGACACCCCGGTGTTGGTGAGCCGGAACAAGGAGAAACGGAGCCCCAAAGTAAGGACGGGTCTCAGAAGGTGGGGGTGCACGAAGCTCCGATGGGGAAAGACCGATCCCTGCCTTGAGGATCGGGAGTCCCGAGGGACAGAGGCTGCAGTGACTGGGAGTAAAGGGAATTGGGACCGGAGAAGGAGGGTGGGAGAGCGATACAAGAAGCCCAGATGTTGGGTGACCCCAAAGGGCAGATTTAGGATGGGGAAGAAAGTCACAGGGAGATGGATGGGGCTCACCCTTTTTCACGGTAGCCCCAAGAATAGATCTGGGAGTGATTGCCCCATCACTAGAGCAGAGGCCTGAGCAGCTGTGCCAGAAACATTTCTTCAAGAAGATACAAGCATTAGGTTGGGGTGGAACCAGAGATTCTTTGTGGCCTCCTTCAGCTCTGAAACATAACTTTGGCTGAGAAGACGGGGGAAAGTGAGCTGGGAAGAGGGGAGGGATGTGCAGGAGAGCTGGAGCAACCCAGGGGGCCAGGGTGTGTGGAGCTGAGTGTCTGAATCACCTCCTGCCCCAACTTGTCCCTCCCTCTCAGGCTCGGCCACTGAAAGTCAGCCCTCAGCAGCCCGGACCCTCAGGTCCCGTCCCACAGCCACCAAAGACCAAGCTCCCCTCAACTTCCGGTGTCCCAGATCCTACAAAGCAGGCAGAAGAAATCTTGAATGCCATCCTGCCCCCGAGGTAAAAAAGCAGTGGCTGGGAGGAGGCCCAGGCTTTTGCATCCCTGAACTTGGGGATGTGAGAGGAGGCACCTTGTCTCTGTTTCTGACTGAGATTTCCTCCCAGCATCCTAGAGTTTCTAGGGCTTACACATGGCTAGATCCCGGGAATGTGGGTAGCGGGGAGACCTCTTCTCTATCTACCATCATTTCCTGAGTCCTCTCACCCAGGCTTATGGCTTTAAACATCACTTATATGCTGATTTCTCCCACAGGTCTTTCTGCAGCCCTGTCCTCTCCCCTAAACTCCAGACCTATATATTCTACTACTTCCTCGTTACCTTCATGAAGATGTCTAATAGACATCTCAAACTCAACATGTGCAAACTAAATCATAATATCTTCCTTCCCCCAACCAGCTCATTCTCAGTCTTCTCCTTTTCCATTAGGGGCACAGGCCACCTTTCATTCCCTTTGATCTCTCACATCACATGTCCTGTCCTTCATCACATTCTTTTGGCTTTCCCTGCAAATTATTTTCCAAATCTGACTGCTTTTTACTCTGCTTCCACCATCTATTTTTTTTTAATTTATTTATTTGGTTGTGCTGAGTCTTAGTTGCAGCAGGCAGGCTCCTCAGTTGTGGCATGTGAACTCCCAGTTGCAGCATGTGTGTGGGATCCAGCTCCCAGGGATTGAACCCGGGCCCCCTGCATTGGGAGTGCGGAGTCCTGAGTCCTCTAGGAGGCCTTCCTTCAGACTCCTTTCTAAAAGGAGAGCTCCCTTCTTCACCATCCCCTTACCCTGCTTCTTTCTGCTGCAGCCACAAAGATCATTGTGATCACAGTGCCTTTCAACTGTTTTTATGTAATAAGTTGACAGCAGTTTTTAAAGTTATGATGAAAAGGGGAAACAGTAAAAGCCAGACTGCAATCTCCTCTGAAATGGAGGTCAAAGGAGGGGAGGGTGTTTTTCATTTGCTTGCTTTTCAACAATGCATGGAATCCTCTCCCTCATGGTGGTTCTGCCCTCAGGCCCCCCCTCGTGATTCCAGACCTGGCTGTGTCTCTGACACAAGGTTCACTAGGGGGGGCCCATATAGGTACACACCCCCAATACATACATTCACCTATTTCTGATTTTAGTATATGTGCTGATGAAGCGAGCACCATTCACCTCTTTCTGGCTGGCACAAGGTTTATAGTCCCCTGTGTCTCCTACTCACAAGTCAGTGGGAATTTCCACTGGGCCTTCCGTTCAGATCAAGCAACAACCACCATCAGTCTGCCCTCAACATGTTAGGAGTGTAAGATCTGGACCGTGGCTGACGACTTCACAGAGGGTCGTGGGAGAATGAAGGTAGCCTAGCCCCAAGATAGGGGCCCTGTGGAGGTGGCACAGTGGGTGTGGCTTTGGAGTCACACACTCATCAAGGGAGAAAGAGATAGAGGATTCTGGTGGGTCGGGGACAGAACCGCCCCTCACTCATCTCAGGCAGAGAGCGCAAAGGGCCATCTCTGCTCACATCCTGAGGACCCTGTCTGGTGGATGGGGTGCGCTCAGCCTAGCTGTGTCTGTCCCGCAGGGAGTGGGTGGAGGACACGCAGCTATGGATCCAGCAGGTGTCCAGCGCCCCCAGCACCAGGATGGATGTGGTACACCTCCAGGAGCAGCTGGACCTGAAGCTGCAGCAGCGGCAGGCCCGGGAGACTGGCATCTGCCCGGTGCGCCGGGAGCTGTACTCGCAGTGTTTCGGTGAGTGGTCCTCGAGGGAAGCTACACCACCCTCTACTGCCTCCTTCCCTTCCCTTCGCACAAATCCAGGCCCTGAGTCCCCTGCAGCTGAAGCCTGCCCCATCCTGGAATGTCTGTCTCCCCCCACCTGCCCCACCCAGGAACTGCTAACTGTGCCCTCTTCCCCCTCCCAGCCCACCTCTCTTACCAGTCCCGCACCCACCCTTGTCAGTCACCGTGTTCCTGACGACCTGCTGGATCTTAGTTCCCCGACCAGGGATTGAACCCGCACCCTCTGGAGTGGAAGCGTGGGACCACCAGGGAAGTCCCAATATGTTATTTTTTTAATCAGAAAAATTTAATGTTCTATATTTATATCCATCCATCAACATTAGGCCTTGGTCCAGAAAAATATTTCAGGGTGATTTGTTGTGACCCGACAGACGCAGGGATTTGAGATCTCCCTCCTCGGGTGCTGGTGTCAGATGACTGGCCCTCGGTCTAGTCTCACCAGCCCGTGTGGACTCAGACATGCAAACCGCATCCAAACCCTGAGGCAGCTGCACGGGGCTAGCGGGCTCCCTTCAGTCTGAGTGTGATTCTGGTTTGCCCTCCCAGTCGGCATTTATGGAGGAGATGGGTGGGCAAGCTCTAGACCCTGCTGTTTCCAGCCCCAAACCAGTCCAGCCAAGGGGCCACATAGGAGCTTCCAGCTGCTTTAAAACAGCCACCACGTTTATATTGAAAAAGTCAGAATTCTCTGAATAGCACCCAGTTTCTGCCTAACGGTGGGAGAGAGGGCCCCCACGGCTGCAGACAAACCTGGGCTCTTGTCTGCCTCTGCACTGGCCAAACCAGGCTTGCTGATGGCCTGTACTCCCAAGTGCCAAGTTCAGAGCAGTGGCTGCATGGCAAGGCCCCTCCCTGAGGCCTGTCTCCAGGTGAGGACATACCCTAGTGCCCTTCCGACTTCCCGGTAGGAAGGTGGTTCGCAGTAGGTGCGGTGCATTTCCCCGCCTGCCTGCCTTCCCCGACCTCGCCACGTGTGCCTTGGCAGATGAACTGATCCGTGAGGTTACCATCAGCTGTGCGGAGCGAGGGCTGCTGCTGCTGCGAGTCCGGGACGAGATCCGCATGACCATTGCTGCCTACCAGACCCTGTATGAGAGCAGCGTGGCATTTGGCATGAGGAAGGCGCTGCAGGCCGAGCAGGGGAAGTCAGACATGGAGAAGAAAGTGAGACTTTGGCCCTCTTCGACTCTTCTGTCAATCTCAGGGCCACAGCTCGTCATTCCAGCACCAAATTCCGGCCTCCTAGGTGCTCTCCCATCACCTTAGTGAGGACCCTTTGGTTCAGTGTCACAGCCAGTCCGGTCGTGGCAGAGTTGTCTCCCCTTGGACATGCCCTGCCAGTCACTGACCTCCCACTGGGTGGCAGTACAGACCCTGGCAATGCCTGGGGTTGGACAGCTGTGTCCCAGGTCCCCTTCACCCAGGCACTCACACCGCCCCGTCCACTTGGCGACGTCCCAGCATGACTGGGGATTCTGTCCTCAGATTGCAGAATTAGAAACGGAAAAGCGAGATTTGGAGAGGCAAGTGAACGAGCAGAAGGCAAAATGTGAGGCCATCGAGAAGCGGGAGAGTGAGCGGAGACAGGTGGAGGAGACGAAGCACAAAGAAGAGATTCAGTTCCTGAAGCGGACTAATCAGCAGCTGAAGGTAATCGACGCCCAGGCCCAGGTGGAGCTCCTGCCACCCCCATCCCCGCCCCCGCCCCCGGCCCTGCCAGCCGAGCAGGCCAAGCATTTGGTTCCTTGTCCTACACTGACTTTCAATACTGCCAAGGAGTAAAGGAAGCTCTTTTGGGGAGAGGTGAGGGATCATTTCCCAGATTCTCTGTCCATCTCCATCCGGCTCTGAAGAGAGGCTGTATTCTCAGCTCTGGCTCTCCAGCGGAGGATTTTTTTCCCCTTGGATAAAAGTTGCCTGTCGTCCGGGAGAGGTGGCTATGTCAAGAAGCGGGACGTCTGTCCCATGGCAGCTGGCGCTTTGGAGACTTCTTGGAGTGGGCTGAGTCTCTCCAGCCGGCTTTCTGGGAGTGCTTTCCTACCTGCAGTTCCCTCTGAGGCGCTGCATTTGGGGCGGGCTGGGAAGGCCCTTCGAGAGGGAAGAACCATTTCAAATCGGGAACCTTCCCGAGGTGTGTGGGCAGAGGAACTCAGCTGTAGGCACTTTTCATCAAAGCCCTTTTGCTGATGGTATACTTTTGTCCAACTGAGCTGAAGGGACGGAGGGAGGCAGGGGGACTAGTGAAAAGGGCTGGGCTGGGGGCCAGGCTTCAGAAGCTCCAGGCTCTCTGTCTGGTCCAAAGGTTCTCAGAGGGTTGGGCCCCAAACCAGCATCATCCTCATCACCGCAACTTTCAGAAATACAAATCATTGGGCCCAGCCCAGAGCTACTGAATCAGAAACTTTGGGCTTGGGTCCAGCAAGCCATTCTAACAAGGTCTCCAGGTGATTTTTTTTTAACCTTTTATTATGAGAATTTTGAAACACAAAGTAGAATAATGCAATACACATCCATGTGCCCATTACAGAACTTCATCAATTGTCATCATTTTGCGAATCTTGCAGAAACAAGTGTTAATTATAATGAGATAAAACAGGATTCAAACTTCGCAGAAAAGAGTAAAATATAGTTTTTTTTTACCAACAAATGGTGAAGGTGCGCAGAATCACTGCATGGGGCAACATTCTCCATTCTGATGTTTGCCAAAGTTTGAGAACCACTGCTCTAGATATATGGCCTATTGACGTTCAGTGGCTGTCTCCCATGGCCCTGGCCAGGAGGGGCCCCTAGATGTATCTCCTTTTCCTCCCTAGTTTTATAGAAGCTTACATTCTTGCGATTGGCAGGCTTGTTGGTACTACAAGCCAAGGCCAGGCATTTGAGATAAAGAAGGGCTTGTGTTAATTGCTAGTGGAGGATGACATAGATTTTCTTGTTGCTGAGTTTAAACAAAACAAAGAAACTTTCACAGCCAGATGTGAATCTGTTTACTTAGCAGTCTCTGAAGCTGCCTCCCTTATCTGCCATATTCTTTTATCATAAGCTCAAGTTCCTCCTATGGTATTGGCGGCAAGAGCAAAGCAGAATACCTCGGCATCTTTCTAACATTTACAAGCAACCTTGGAATCCCCAGGGTGAAGGACTCTTTAGAAGTGAGTTATTTTTATTGGCTCAAAGCTGCACTGCAAATAAAGCAGTGTTTGCAGTCCGCAGAATAGACCTACTTAGAGATCTGTTCACACACCGTGACAGTGAATTATTTTACTGGCTGCCGGAGGAGCAGAGTAAATAACTCCCAAGTGCCTGAAGCTTTACATACAAGATGGACAGCTCCCTACTCACTGGTGGCAGTTTTCTCTAATTGGGTATCAGGTTGTCTCAGTGGCTGAAAATCTGCTGTTTCCAAAACCTCTTGTCCCAGCACAGAGCTCCCAGGCTCCCAAACCAGAGAGCCAAACGCTTAACTTAGCAGACGTGCTCAGGCTTGAAATCTGAGCCTTGAAAAGCCACTATTTCAACACCTTTTATTCAATTTCCTTTTCAATGCCTTATATTGCACACTGAGCAGCTATTGTATGGAAACCAGGACAGCTCTGATTTCTCCTAATGCAGCAAGACTGAATGCCAAGCCAGAGACCAGCTCATCTAGAAAATACGGAGCTGGGAATGAAGGGAAAAACACTTGGGGTGGCAGCATTTGGATTACTCTTCCCGGAGACTTTTATCACCTCTCAGCTATTTGTGTTAGGCTGCAAGTTTCAAATATTAACGGAGTTTGGTTTTGTTTTTCAGGCCCAACTGGAAGGCATTATTGCACCAAAGAAGTGATAATTTCCATATGGGTCTCAGCAAGCACTACTACCCCATCATAAGCCCTTTGTAATAAAAAGCTTCCTGAGTGAAGCCATACCCCGCCCCTGGTCCCACCTACGTATTTGTCAGAAGCCCCACCACCGCCCCAGTGTGGTGCGACACCTACGGTCTGGCAGCCAGGCTCCGGGCTGGACGACAGAAGACAGTGTGGCCCAGGAAGTCTCTACGTGGCCAACCTTGGGATTTGCCAACTCCAACGGTGAGACTCAGAATTCACCCCTTTCGGCTGTATCCCTCTCAGGTGGAGCAGCTCCTTTCTCACTGTCACTCCATACTGTCACCTATTTCCAGCCACACGAAGCTGCTTCTCTGCCCCGCAATTCATCTTGTCCCTTAACCCGGGCTCCTCTGACCTCAGTCTTGCCCTTATTTGATGTCTTTTCATCATCCCTACTCCAGTGCAGTTCTAGCACCTCATTTTGGAGTTTTCGGTTTATACCGTATCATCTTATCCCCGCTTGCCAAGTCACTGGACCCCATCCTCCTTAGTTTTGGACTGCCTGGGTAGGAGGCAATGGCAGGGTCAAACCCATGGGTTTCGAGAACGTAAACACGTGCTGGAAAGAAATACAGGTCACGGTGTCCACTGTGAGCTGCCTGGACCTCGGCTCCTCCCCCAGCACTGATTTGTTCACCTTGCTCTGCAGACAATCAAACCCCAACCCTACAGCCTGGCTAGCCCAGACCTCACTCTCAGTTCTAATTATTCATGACGGCCATGGCCTGGAGACAACTGCATTTTACTGTTCCTCATAATCTAAACTCAGTCTGGAGGGTCAGGAGTCTTCTGATTTCAGACCCAGGAGACTTAATTAGTGACATAAACCCTTCATTCCAGGGCACAGCAGCAGCTCCATGAGTGCCATCCTTCAGTCACACTTCACAAGTAGCGTGACTAAGAAGGCGCTAACATCTCCCCTCGGTTAGAAGGCCTCAAGTGCTCAGCGTTCTCTTGGAGAGGCGCTCGGGTCGGATACCCGTCCCGGCCAGGGCTTCCAGGCTCACTGGATGAACTGCAGTCCAACAAGAACAGCTGTGTTCCACTGAGTCAAACAAGCCCTCTACACTCTAATCTCAAATTTGAAGTCACAGCTTTTACCCTCATCCAGGTGTCCTGAGGAATTAATCCCCAGATTCCACTAAAATGGCCTGTCTGTGCTCTGTCATTTTCATGGGAAAGAACTGTGGTCACTGAGATGTGCTAGTCCCATGACTCCTTGACAGTGCAGCACTCGTGGCCTGTTAGGTTCCCCTAGCAGACTCAACGATGGACAACACAAGTTGCTGTGGCTTTTTCTTCGTATTTTAAAGCCTAGGCTCTGCACACGACATCCCTAAAATTTTCTTCTTTTTACGGTTCTATTCCAAAGAGCTTCTGTTCTAAATTGCTCATTGCCAGTACAAAAGAAATACCACACTCCACACTTTCTAGACCTCAGGCCTGTTTCTGTCAGATATCTCCATTTGCTTGAGGAACTCACAGGACTAATTCAAGTGTCCGAAGTTCCAGTGGACCCCATCGTTGAGATCCTTGGGGGTGAGGGGCTTATCTTTATTTTCACTGGCACTGGTGAATGGTTTCAACTGTCAAATCTCAGAACAGATGCACCCATGGCCTTCGAAATGCCAATTGGGCATGAAGAAAACGAACAGAGTTTCTAACTGCATATTTTTGTAGAATTTAATAAACAACTTTTAAAACGTTACTGCTTATGTTTCAATTTCTTGTGTCTGTGTTTCTGCCCCTCTGAGTCACTGGTCTTCTTTTTGTTCCTGTTCCTGTTTTTCACGTTGTGTGTTTCATAGTAGCGTACACCGACTTTTCTGGATCGTTGCTGCCGTGCTTCTCGCCTCCGCTGTAAAAAATGGCGCACACACACAAAGAGGGAAAAAAAACAATCAAACAGTGAAAGTCATAAAACAGGCCCCTCTGTTTCTCTGTGTTCTATTCCCACGCTGCTCCCACAACTACCGGAAGCAGCACCAACAAGGGAGAGTTCACCTCACAGACCCAAGTCTGCACTTCCATTGTGACTTGTGGCCACTCCAAGTTACAGATTGTCATTTGGTCCAACCCTCATCCAACACTTGAATCTTTTCTCCTGAGCTCCTGACAAGTGGTCCTCTGGTCTAAGGCTGATCACTCTCCACCTCCGAAGAGGGCCCCCTCCAGCTCTGGAGGGCCCAGTTACAGAGCTGAACTTCACAGAAGGCGGTGATCTGTCTGCCTACACAGCTCTGCTCCTCACGTGTCATTTCCCTGAGGCCACATAAACCCAGCGGACTCTTCCAAACAGTAGTCCACATGTTTGGGGATACTGACCAGGAATTCGTAAAACAAGACATAAACTCAAGGACCTTCATGCAGCAGCCCACTCCTTGATCCTGTTTCACTGACCTTAACTAGGTCACTTAGGACTGGGGTTTCTTTTTTTTTTTTAGCGGTATGCGGGCCTCTCACTGCTGTGGCCTCTCCAGCTGCGGAGCACAGGCTCCGGACGCGCAGGCTCAGCGGCCATGGCTCACGGGTCCAGCCGCTCTGCGGCATGTGGGAGCTTCCCGGACCGGGGCACGAACCCGTGTCCCCTGCATCGGCAGGCAGACTCTCAACCACTGTGCCACCAGGGAAGCCCCAGGACTGGGGTTTCTTGATTTCAGCTCTAGACCATTAGTTTCTGCAAGAGTGAGTCTTAGGAAATGGACTTCCCCTCTCTACACCTGGGGGACGTTTCAGACCAAAGCACGTACTTCCTTAGATGTAAGCGTCCTGCGAGCTTTGTTCGACTGCTCCTCCTCCCTCTGTGCCTTCCTCTTCTTTCCCTTTCTGGTAGGTGCTGGAAACGAAACACAAGCACACACAGAGGAAAGAAACAGGAATTTTTAAATTCAAAATGTGTCTGAATCCTAAGGTGGGAATGAGCTTGTTGTGCTGGAGAAGGAAGGCAGAGGCCAGTGTGAAGGGAGTGTGGTGAGCAGAGCAGAGCAAAGCAGGACGAGGCTGGAGGCTGCCAGACCTGGGGGCGCTGAGTGGCCTTGGCGGGGTTTGCGTTTGTCTTGAAAACACACTCAATGTAGGAGCTAGTAGTCCAACCACATAAAGAATAAATACATGAACCATCCTACCCCCAGAAAAAAATTTGTCTTTGGACCCACCCTTAGATTACAATGTTCATAATGTACTCTCTTGAGAGGAATTTTCCCAAATCACCCATTTAACCCCAAGACATGTGCAGAATAAAAAGAAGAAAAGCCAATTTGTGTGATAAATAGTAAGTGGAACCAGGGTTACCTGCCAGATATGATAAATATCTGTGTGGATGACAGTACAAGAGATACTTTGGAGATTAAACTTAGATTCCCCAACATTCTAAAGATGCAAATCACATCTATATGATTTTAATATTTTAACTGTACCTGTATCTTCTACGTCTTCTTCAGCTGTTCTTCTCTGTTCTTCGGATTTTGCAAAAACCACTTGACTCAGTCCCTTGGATATTCTGTAAGGGGAAGAGTAGAGCAATGAAGCCGTCCAACATTCCCCCCGCTGCCCACACAGGCGCTGACGCAGGGACCATGACAAGCTCGCAGATTAACGAAACCCCGCTGCCCCTTCACGTGGTTAACACCATCGGTAGAAGCAACATTGTTTTGGCGGCTCCTGGGCATTTGTAAAAGACAGAACTATCAATACTAGGCTTCTCATACTTCAGGCAGTTGAATTTGAAAAACGTACAGATCACTTTTAAAAAACCGGCAATACCTTCCCCTGCCCTACAAACACACTGGCTCCAATCCTCGCAGCAAGTTTCTGGGAAAGGAATGAGCAAACTGCAATTCGTGAGGAGATGAGGACGCTACCTGACTGCTGAAAACTTCTTAGCTTTGGCTTTGTTTAAAAACCTCTGGTACTTAGCAATCTTCTCATCCAGGGCTTGAATAACGGCCTTGGTGTTGCTTCCCGCGTGTTCTTCCTGGGACTTTGCGTAAGACTCTTCCTCTTCGTCTCCTTGGTACTCCTGTTCCTCCTCCTCCTCCTCCTCCCTCTCCGCGGAAAGGCTCTCCAGCTCTTCGTCAATATCAGACATCTCCAGAGGAACGAGGTCATCCCCAGAAAACTGAGGCATGACGTTGATTTTGCCGAAGTTCTGCCGGACCCGCGCCACAATCCGCTGCATTTCTGAATCGGCGCCACCGTGGCCGGGCTCCTCTTTTTCCTTCTCAGTGATGGATTCCGACTCCTCACCTACAGTGTCTGTGACGCCCTCTTCTGGGCTGTTCTGGGCTGTTTCTGTGGCCACTTCCAAAGATGAGGAGGATGGAAGCTAGTCAGGCCAAAAAGGGGTGGGGTGGGGAGAGAAATGGAATCAGAAAATGAAAATTGAGTCTCTTTTTTAAATTTTATTTTATATTGGAGTATAGTTAACAATGTTGTGTTAGTTTCAGGTATACAGCACAGTGGGTCAGTTACACATACATATGTATCTATTCTTTTTCAGTTATTTCCTCATTTAGGTTATTACAGAATACTGAGCAGAGTTCCCTGCTGAATTTCTGAACTTCCATACCTTGCTCTCAAATGAGGCAGTCCTCTTCTCAGGACTAAGGGCAAGTGTCAAAAGCATGCACATCTGAGTCATATTGTTAATCTATTTTTAAGTCAATGTGCATTAAACCCTGAACCCAGCATGGAAGGATCAGAGGAATACAGCTACGGTCCCAAAGGATGTGCCAACCCTGAGTATTTAGCCATCAAAACCAGTCAACTCTACACTGTAGACAGGGGAGGTTCCCTACACTGTTCCTGGGGACTGCAAGGAATGGGGGCTGCTGAGAAAGCACATCCCAAATGAGCACACACCTTGGGACTTCCCTGGCCGTCCAGTGGTTAAGACTCCGTGCTCCCAATGCAGGGGGCACGGGTTCAATCCCTGGTCATAGAACTAAGATCCCACACACAGCATGGCCAAAAAAATAGAAGAAAAAGGGTAATTCCAAATGAGCACACACTATAACAGAAGAATGAAGGCCCAGCTGAATGCTGAGGGCGATCGCAGCACTAGTTTAGAAAGTGTGAGGGCAGAGGAGAGGCACTGAGGAGGCACCTCGAAGGAAGGAAGGTGTGAGGAAAGAGGAGGGAAACTCCTAGGAGCTCAGAACGAGCCCGGAGGCGGCCTGTTTCGGGGAAGGGGTGGAGGGAGCATGGGCTGGCGGCGCGAGCCCTCATGCAGCTGACGCAATTGTGCACTCACAACTGAGGCTCGCAGAACTCAAGGGATTTTCCAAAGGCAAAGGTGGCTGCGCGAAGCACTAACTGCATCAGGAATCCATGAAGTTCAGGAAACTGTATACAAATTCGTATGTACGTTTCCGTGCATTTTTCTGGTAAGGTGGATTTCAGCCTTCGGATTCTCAAGGGGGTTGCTGCCACCACCAAAAAGAGGAAAGGAGGAGAATCCCGGAGCGGGGGCGGGGGACGACGGACACTGACCATCTCAAGTTAACAACTAGACATGGAGGAAGAGTTAGAGAAAGCCCGCCGTTCCCAGGCAGGGCCACACGGGAGCAGGGGCGGCCTCTTTGGGTCAGAGGCCACAGCCACGTGGCCCGCCCGCCACGTCCTCCCGGAGCCATGACACACCAGGCTCGCTCCGCCTCGCGTGCTGCTCCCCATGCCTGCAACGCTCGCCTCTCGTGACACCTGCGGAGCTCCTGCCTCCCATCACTAGGGCCCCCCCTCAAAGGCCACTTCCTCAGAGGCCGTCCCTGACCACCCCACGTACGAGGCACTGCTCTGTCTCCCGCAAACCCCTAACCCTGCTTTAGCCTCCCTCACAGCAATCAGTACGTTACATCCGTATCTGTTTACTACGTGTCTCCCTGCAGGACGATAAAAGTGCGCATTTATTTGGTCCTTGACCCCCAGTTCCTGGCACAAGAGCTCCTAAAACCCTTGGAATCTCCTGGGTTAAGACAGGGGTGTCTTGCTTTTGTTATTTGTAATAAGCCCCTCTCCCCCAAAGTTATGCTAATGAGATGACTGTGGTGGGACGTAGCTTCAGACTGGGGGCTGGTCACCGGAGAGCCCGAGCAATTGCTGAGAGGGCTGGAGGTTGAGTTCAGTCACCAGTGGCTGATGATCTGGTCAACCGTGCCTACATAATGAAGGCTGAACTTACACACCTTGCATACAAACCCTTAAGAACGGACGGGCTCTGGGGAGCTTCTGGGCTGGTGAACACACTGACGTGCTGGGAGGGTGGCCTGCCTGGAGCGGGCACGGAAACTCCACACCACCCTCTACCCCATACTTTGCCCTGTGCACCTCTTCCATTTGGCTGTTCCTGACTTGTATCTTTTGTAATAAACCGGTAGTCATAAGCAAACCACTTTCCTGAGTTCCGTGTGTCTTTTCAGCAAATTATCAAACCTGGGAACCTCTGCATTTGTAGTCAGCTGGGCAGAAGTGTGGGTAGCCTGAGAACCCCACCTGCAGCTGGCATCTGAAGTTGGGGTAGTCTTGTGGGACTTAACCTGTGGGGTCTGCACTAACTCTGGAAGTTACTGGACACCCAGTTGGTGTCAGAGGCTTGCATAATAGGTGTGGAAAAATGAAGGCTATTTGGTATCAGAAAACACCAAATACTCTTCCACTGGCACGTGTATGCGTGCGTGTGTACGTGTGTGTGTATACGTGCAGGAAGGCAGGGCCTCGTCCCGCAGTACTGGTTGTTTGGCGGTTTTAGTGGGGAGAAGGGAAAAGGTTGAGTAACATCAGTTTCAGATATGTTGATTTTGAAATGCTGGAGAAAATATTCAAACTGGAAATTTATAGCTGACAATGGAAACTCTGGGAATGGAGCCCGGTGAGAGAAAACCAGAGAAATATGGACCCAAAAGACTAGCATGGAAGCAGAACTTAAAGCCACTTCTTCAAGAGACTTGGCTGAGCTCCGACAAAGACCCTAGAAATAGACTTTCCCTGAGCATCCACTGTACCACTCTCCTTTCCCACCTGACCACGAGCTTCTTGAGGGCAAGGACCACGTTCGTTATTCCTATGCTCCCAGTTCCTGGCACATGGTTGGGCATAATGTCCACGAAACAAAAGCATCTTGGAAATGCCTGTTCTTCAAGCAGAAGAAAAGACACGAAAACCACAGGAGCACTCACATTTAATGAGCCCTCCTTTCTCAAGGCCCTGAAAACTGGCATTTACACTCAGGCTTCTATCATACATCTACTTCCTGGTCACCCCCCCACCAGGTCACAGCAGTGGCACCCTGGGATGGGAGACACTGCAGCTGAAAGTTCTACCCTAAAGGGAGAAGACGGTGGTCCAAAGACACACCACACCCAGGTCAGTAACCATGCTTCCCGAGAGAGGGGTCCACCCTTCTCTTACCTGGGGGGCTACAGGGGGCTCTGCATTGGGCGGCTTGACAAAGAAAGGAATCCGGCCCCTCTGCCAGTCATTGAGGACCATCTTCCCCACAGTCCGCAGGTCAGGCTCTCCACCCTGAAATGTCGCAGGAAGAGGCCCAATTAAATTCAAACAACAAAACCACCTCCTGGTTTGGAAGCACGGCGGTGGTCCCAGTTGGCACCATCTACCTGCCAAGTTTCGCACTTCATACTGCTCACACATGCATATATAAAAGGTCCACACCACACACGCACACACCTGCAGCACGCCCCAGTCTGAATTCTCACAAATCCTGGCTTACCTTCAATAACTTCCCTGTTCGGAAAGCTAGCTTCTCAAGAAAGTCCTCAGCGTTCTCCCAAGAATCAATTTTGTATGTCTTGCTGATATATTCTGGCTTTGCTCGTTCAAGTACGGCACCAATGTGGTCTTCAGGAGCCTTAATTTTTTCAACTTGAACCTAAATGTTCACAGGAAAGCTCTTGCTTACAAACTTGATTATGGGAGGAGTGAAGTTCCCAGTGTTCTCTGTAACCATATCTGAAAACAGGTTTCAATGCCTCAAAGCAAGCGGGGCCTGGCACGAGCTTGGCCTGGAGGTGGCGAGATGCAGTCGGCTGAAAGGAGCGCCATGGACAGCCGACCGCAGCCGCGGAGCCCAGAACTCAGCTCTAACCTCGGCTCACCACAAACTGACAGTGTGACTTCCGCAAGTAGTTTAAACTGGAACCCTTCGTGCTACTGACTTGCAGAAATGGTTAAAAGTCCACCCATCCCAGGACACAAAGAGAAGGGAATAGTTTAAGAAAGAAGGGGAGGAACCGCACAGGATGCATAGCCAGAAGCACTGGTTAAGGTTAAGTGGAACCATTTAAAGCTCTCGGTCGTCTTCTGAAACAAGTGAGGAAATGACCGAGTTCCAAAATGACTCAACCCATAAACCCATGAAGATGAATTATCTCTAAACATAAACAGGCCCTGCTTCCCTTTGGAGCCCGTGTGTAAACGACAAACTCTTTTGTGGGATGACATTGACCAGATATGCCCACGGTTCCACTAACTCCTCAAACAGGCTTAAGTGGAATGGAGAGACTGCCCTGTTCAGTGTCATGTTCCTCAAGTTTGGTCAGACAGGCTGACCCCAAACTGTCTGCTGAATGAGTAAAAAGCAAAGGTATCCAGAGTTCCCCACAGAACGCTGGCCCCAAAAGGCAAACAAAAGAGCCTCTCGGGACCAAAATACTCACGACTCCTTTCAGCACAATGTCCGTCTCTGAGTCCTCAGAGGGGTAAACCACACCGGGACAGTCGATAAGGAATATCCGGCGCATCAAGGTAATATACTGCCAGACCTAAAAAGCAGAGACTTCCCCAGGTCAATCCCTGAAAGCGATTTCACAAACCCCTGATGCTCAAGAAACTAGAGAGCGGGGTAGCGGTCAGAGAGGAGCAGCCTGCTGCGTGATGAAGCTCCAAAGCTCCTCTCTTTGGGCCGCGCATGAGGCACTTCCACGAGGCATAAACTACAGTTTCCAACAGCTAAGGGTCTAAAAATAATGCAGAGGCAGGATCTCCATCTAGTATTGTGCAATAATGTCCAGTAAAGCTTTTTCTGATTTTCAAAAGTACTCCTGGAAGCTTAATACTGCTTGGCCCCTGTTCCTTTCAGCAGAACCATGGTGCGCCCCAAATACCCTGTGTTCCAGGGTAGGACCCCCAACCAACAGAATCTACCCTAAAATTGAATTTTCTTTCTTAACCCAGGCACCAAATATTCTTGGGTTAGTTTTGTTTATCGAAGCAAAAGGCTGGAGTGACCATTTAAAACAGACTCAAACGGCACATACCGAACAATGCCAAAGTCAGGCAGTGGCACACAAAGTACTCTTAGTCTTATCAAAAAGGGCAGAAACAGCTCCAGGACGTTGCCAACTATTATATGGAGACTAAACTCCCAATGGCGATCTTCACCCAAGAGAAGCAGAGAGACATCTCCACGTCCTGAATTATCACCCTCCATGGAAGTAAAGTAAGTCAAAGCAAATAAGACCCCCTCGAGCCAGACATACCTTTGTTTCACCTGCAATGGGGGCCACATTGCAAACTTTCTTGGAGCGCAGTGTGTTTATGACAGAGCTCTTGCCAACATTTGGATAGCCAATGAACCCCACGCTGATCTGTTTCTTGTCAGTGTGCAACTGTTCAAAAAAAAAGAATACACACCACATACACGCAGAGTGAACATCCCATGGGACAAACACGTTGTGTTACTTTGCTACCATAAAGAATACAGTACAAAACTATTGCTACGACTTGATTTAAAACCCAGACACGCACCACCTGCATAGTCTGAGTGGGCTGCGTACACATACTCTTTAAGAAATCAGAGGTGAGTCAGCTCCTCGGTCACTCACGTGAAATTACTGTTGAATGTTTTAAGGTTAAAAGTACGTAGGCTGAGAAACAAAGGAAGAAATAGCTTGTTACTCATCAATTTAGAAGAACACCATCCCCTGATAAAATGTCTTCGGGGAAGAGAACCTTAGCAGATGCAGCAGCCGGCAATCCCACGACCCATCCCTCCTCTCCTCTGCACAAGATATTTTGCATTTTCACTGCTAAAAGTAAACAACAAAAGAAAAGAAAGGCAGCTTCAAAAACTAGATCACTGGGTGAAAGTCTCAAAGAGGCAGAGCTCAGGAAGAGTCTACAAACGGATGGGGACTTCTGACTAGAGACGGTGGACTGCACATCCCTGCCCACCTCGCTCCCTCCACAAACTCCTCTGGAACCACAGCCGTGGGAATTAACACACACACACCCATAGAGCCAAACATATAAAACCAAAGCATGCGCTGGAGATGAGACAGAACAAACTAATGTGTGATATTAACAGAAGACCAGCAGTTAAAAAGTAGTATCTAACTTGGCCCCACTACAAAATATGAAAGCTACATGACTGCAAAGGTAGAAAAACTAAAAATGCAGCAAATATACTGCCAATGAATCAGGAAAGACCTTGGGAATCAGTAGTACAGACCCCTCTAAGGGTGGGACTGAAATCCAGAAGACTGACCAGTGGACCGTCTGTAGAAATAGTCACACCTCTCCTTCCCCTCCCTCGCCTGGCATGGGTGCCCAACTTCTCTACCCCAGAGCCTTAGGAGAGATAATGACTCTTTTGAAACCCTGCATGTCTGAAAATCTCTTTAATTTTCAGACCTGAAAGGGACCCTAGATTTAGAGATAACAGTAATTGAAAGCAAGTGTTCCCAGAGTGATTAGTTGAAAGTCTAAATATTGAATAGTACAACCCCAGCCTCCTACTCCCACGGAGTTCCCAGAACCCTGGCAGCCAGGTCTATATACGCCCAAGCTGGAGACAGGAAGACTCCTTTCTAGGGAAACTCACAGGCCCAGGAGTAAAGACCTACAGACGGGACTTCCCTGGTGGCCCAGTGGTTGGGACACCGTGCTTCCACTGCAGGGTACACGGGCTCGATCCCTGGTTGGGGAACTAAGATCCCACATGCCGTGCAGTGCAGCCCAAACAAAAAACCCACCCTACAGACACTGACATCTAGAGTGTCCCCCAACCAAACACTGGGTTTCTGCCCAGTCACCTACAGTGAAATCTCTCATTCAACAAGCCCACTCCCTGCATAAAGCCTCTCTAGCCTTTTTTGGTGGCTCTCTCTTAAATGAGTGGAGAACCAAGAATAACCAGACATCTGAAGTGTGACTCTACTAGAAAAGACAGAAAAACAGCAACTTGGAGGAAACAGTGTCAACGTACGAAAATGTAGAGGAAAATTTCCAAATACCACTATCATTGTTCTCAGAGACAGAGAAGCCAGTGCATCCGTGAAACAAGAACAGGCTATAAAAGGGAGCAGGGCAATTCATAAACAAGAGCTTTCAGAAATTACAAATTAAAAGTGAGACGCAAAATACAGTTTGCGAAAGAACAGCTAAATGATCAAGTCAAGGAAACTTCCCAGAAAACAGGGTAAAATGTCATAAATGTACTGAAACAAAGAAAAGATAAGAAAATTCAAGAATCGGGAATTCCCTGGTGGTCCAATGGTTAGGACTCTGCGCTTCCACTGCAGGGGGCACGGGTTCCATCCCTGGTAAGGGAACTAAGCTCCCACAAGCCGCGAGGCAAGGCCAGAAAAAAAAGAATGGAAATTCAAGAATTAAACCAGGACATAAAACCAAATTCCTGAACAAGAACAGAGATGAATGGGGGCATATGGCGTGGGGTGGTTTCCAAAAAACAGTATAGGACAAATAACGGACTAAAAGTCCCGTCCATGCCTAGCTCACTGAACAATAAAAGACCCACCTTAAAGCACATCATTGGGACACTGTAAAGCAGGAACTTTTTTCAAAAAGATCTCAGCCACAAAGGATTAGGAGTCCGAACGGTCTCAGATTTCTCAATGGCAACATTGGAAGCCAGAAAACAATGCAATGTAGTGTCTTCAGCATTCTAAGAAACGGTGTGAGGGTAGGATGAAGACATTTACAGAATGCAAGGCCTCAAAAAATGTTCCTTCTTAGCACTCCTTTTCAGAAAGCTTTTGGAAAACAGGTTCCATCAAAAGGAAGGAGTAAACCAAGAAAGAAGAGGGATCCAGTGAACAAGGACAACACAGGGAACAGCCATGGCAATCCCCCATTCAGAGGACGGGGAAAGGAAATCCCAGGAAGACCCGGCAGCAGCCTGGGCAGCAGCCAGTCCACCTGGAAGGGAGGCGCCAGACACTCTGAAAGTTCCCACGCTACCAGAGGATTTGGTGATATGCCAGTGACAAATGAAACGGAGCTAATTAACACCAGATAAAACAGAAGGTCCTATTAGAAAGGAATTAAAATCATAGCATTGTGGGTCAGCAAGGACTGACACTTCAGTCATAATAACCTAAACACTAAATGAGTAATAGTTTAGCCAAATGTCGTAAAAGGACAGAGGGAGTGGAGAGGGAGGACGGGGGTAAGAAACCTAACCCTCATTTTCCATAGTAGGAACTTAACAAATATGTAAAACTGAGGGGGGTGTGAGATCAAGAAACAGATTCATAAGCATATATAAAAAATATGGAAAAAAACACCAGAAGTAACAGCTATGAGTTGGACGAGTTCCTTCTGGGAAGTGGGGAAGGGTGGGACAGAGGACAGGTGTCCTTGTTAGAAGCCAGGTAAGATTAAATGAACACACAAATACAAAGTTGCAGGTACAGAACATGAAGCTGCGAGAACACGTGCTTTCAGGGCCTCCCTGAGGAACTAGCATCTGACCAGGGATCCGAGGCTGGGGTTCAGCAGGGTGCCTCCCAGGCAGAGGGAAGAGAAATGCACAGCCCGGGAGCCCAGAGTGGGGATACGCTGTGGGGAGGGGCCCGTCGCCATCATCGAGCAGAGGGTGGACCGTCCAGTGCCAGGGGCACGGCAGAAAGGGCAGCGACGTCGGTCAGGGATGGGGGTACAGGCTGAGCTACAGAGTACTTCAGAATCCCTGAGGCTCTGTGAGTGCTCACATCTCCAGAACACACCATCCTCACTACCGAGAAGGTGTGGAAGGTGAGGCTGGTAACTCTCTGACACACCCTGGGAAGAGAAATTCTCACACAAACCCACAGCTGTCCAACTCCAGGGGGGACAGGTCAGGTCGCAATACCTTTCCAAACTGCCGCAGAAGCTGAATAAATGCTCCTTTGCCAAAGGAGTTAGTAAGACTTGCGTGGAAAGCAAGCGTCGGGTAATCTTGGGAGAGGATGGCAACCCATCGTTTCTAAAGCGAGAAAAGAAAAGAAGCTGGTAAACTGTGAGCTGTTTATTTACAACATAGGAAGAACCAGAGCTTGAATAACAGGATGGTACTTCAAATACACAGTTGTCTAAGGAAGATGTTAGCTGTAAGTCTTTGAAATATTTTTTTCAAGTATGACAGTTGATGCTTTGTCTTTTTTTTTTTTTAATTTATTTATTTTTGGCTGTGTTGGGTCTTCGTTGCTGCGCGCGGGCTTCCTCTAGTTGTGGTGAGCGGGGGCTACTCTTCGTTGTGGTGTGCGGGCTTCTCATCACGGTGGCTTCTCTTGTCACAGAGCACGGGCTCTAGGCCCATGGGCTTCAGTAGTCGTGGCATGCAGGCTCAGTAGCTGTGGCACTCGGGCGTAGCTGCTCCAAGGCACATGGGATCTTCCCGGACCAGGGCTCGAACCTGTGTCCCCTGCATCGGCAGGCGGATTCTTAACCACTGCGCCACCAGGGAAGCCTGTCTTTTGTCTTATAAACACAAAACAATATTCCAAAAATGCCTTCACTGCTACTAAATGCAACTAATGTAACATAATGTGAAACAGACCTGGGGCCTCGGCAGCCGCCTCTTCTGAAGGGCGCACACCATTCATCCTATGGGCACTACAGCTGTCCCACTGCCAACCATCAAGGGTCAAAGGTAACTGCCCAGGACTTCCCTGGTGGTGCAGTGGGTTAAGAATCCGTCTGCCAATGCAGGGGACATGGGTTCGATCCCTGGTCCGGGAAGATCCCACATGCCACAGAACAACTAAGCCCGTGTGCCACAATCACTGAGCCTGCGCTCTAGAGCCCGCGAGCCACAACTACTGAAGCCCGCACGCCTAGAGCCCGTGCTCTGTGAAAGAGAAGCCACCGTGATGAGAAGCCTGCGCACTGCAACGAAGAGTAGCCCCTGTTCGCCACAACTAGAGAAAGCCTGCGTGCAGCAACAAAGACCCAACACAGCCAGAAATAAATGAATTTAAAAAAAAAAAAAAAGGTAACGGCCCATCATCAATGAAGCTGATTTTAGTTTTGTTTTCGATGAGGACACTTGAATGACTACACCCTCAATAGTGCAACACCTTAACTGCTGCCCCAACTCCTAGAGACCACGACACTGACTTATTCATGGGTAACTCAGAGCCTGCAGAAGCTGTGTGGCCTTGGTCATCTGTTCTGCATTAGCAACTGTACTTACCGTTGCCCAGGTTGGAACAAGGTCACATTTGTTAAGAACAAAAATGAGGTGCTTCCAAGGTTTCTCCTTTTTC
Organism: Grampus griseus; assembly: GCF_964374135.1. Classification (NCBI taxonomy): domain Eukaryota; kingdom Metazoa; phylum Chordata; class Mammalia; order Artiodactyla; family Delphinidae; genus Grampus; species Grampus griseus. The sequence continues at coordinate 153,242,215 of NC_139017.1, read as the reverse complement.
AAGTAAGTCTCAATGTGAGGGGAACGGGTACCCATTGGATCTCTAGCATCAAGAACTTGAACTACAACATCTGATGAATCTATCACCTGCAAATTCAAAGAGGCAAAAGTGACTTGCTACAGGAGTACAAGGGCAAAATGAAAGAGAGAAGACATTTAAGGGAACCTGGGAAAAATAAAGCAACAATAGAGATAACCTCTCAACAGTCTTATGAGGAGAGCAGGTGGTAGCCAATCTCAAAGCCCAGGGATCAGTACTCAAAAAATTGTTTTCATCCTGTGAGTATCTGAAACTTGTTGAATTCCAAATAGAACTAGCTTGCATGAAACCAGTCTATTTCACGACTGCTATGTATTAGTGAGCAGAACCATTTACTTCTTTTTTAAAAAAATATTTTATTTATTTATTTATTTGGTTGCACTGGGTCTTAGCTACAGTTCGAGGGCTCCTTAGTTGCAGCAGGCTCCTTAGTTGTGGCATGCGAACTCTTAGTTGCTGCATGCATGTGGGATCTAGTTCCCTGACCAGGGATCGAACCCAGGCCCCCTGCACTGGGAGTGCAGAGTCCTATCCACTGCACCACCAGGGCAGTCCCTCATTTACTTCTTAGACCTCTAAGCTTCCATGTTATAGATTTTGAGTATTTTACAAAAAAACTAAAAAATTTTGTGTGCTTTCTTGGTACTAGTTTCCTATCATGTTATATTTAATTACGTGACTATGCTTGAAAGTCTTCGTTACCGAGAATATTACTTGAGTGCGGACCTAAGACTCAGCCAGCTGAAGAGAACTAGACCGGGACTCAGGAGACACAAAGCCTCTTGTACTAACTACCTGGGTAAGCTGGGGAAGGTATTCAAGCTTTCTAGACTTGAATTCTCACCTGTAAAATGAGAGGGCTGGACTAAGTAACTCAAAAATTCTCATGCAGCTCTAACCATGTATAATAAATCTCAACAGGAATATCATTTTAGCAGGTAATCCAGAGAAATATTAACAGAGAATATGTGAATCTATGCAATGTGGTTGTTACTATTATATGAGTAATAAAAAAATGCAGTTATCTAGAACAATGGTAGTACGTGCATGGACATATCCATCCTGGAGGTGGAATTTGTGTTGACAGAGCTTCAATAGATCCAAGTCAGTTTTCTCATATATAAGATCATGAAAGCCAAAGGAACCACTCAGTGAGACAGAATTTAAAGTCTTACCTTGTAGAGTTCACCCCATATTCTTTTAGACTGTCCCTTTTTATATATCTCTTCTTGGGCTTCATTTCTAAATAAGAAAAGACCCAAAGTGAGCAAACGAAGCACTATAAAGATTAAAAGGATGTTTCAGGGAAAACACCATGTGCCAAGGGAAAGCGGTATCAAAACTAGTATCAACATCACTAATTATTAGAGAAATGCAAATCAAAACTACAATGAGGGGCTTCCCTGGTGGCGCAGTGGTTGAGAGTCCGCCTGCCGATGCAGGGGACGCGGGTTCGTGCCCCGGTCTGGGAAGATCCCACATGCCGCGGAGCGGCTAGGCCCGTGAGCCATGGCTGCTGAGCCTGCGTGTCCGGAGCCTGTGCTCCACAACGGAAGAGACCACACCAGTGAGAGGCCCGCGTACCACAAGGAAAAAAAACAAAAAAACAAACCTACAATGCGGTATCACTTCACTCCGGTCAGAATGGCCATCATCAAAAAATCTATAAACAATAAATGCTGTAGAGGGTGTGGAGAAAAGAGAAGCCTCCTACACCGTTGGTGGGAATGTAGATTGGTACAGCCACTATGGAGAACAGTATGGAGGTCCCTTAAAAAACCAAAAATAGAGCTACCATATGACCCAGCAATCCCACTCCTAGGCATATATCCAGAGAAAACCATAATTCGAAAGGATGCGTGCACCCCAATGTTCACTGCAGCACTATTTACAATAGCCAGGACGTGGAAGCAACCTAAACATTCATTGACAGAGGAACGGATAAAGAAGATGTGGTACACATATAGAATGGAATATTACTCTTCCATAAAAAGGAATGAAATAGTGCCATTTGCAGAGATGTGGATGGACCTAGAGATTGTCATATAGAAGTCAGAAAGAGAAAGACAAATATCGTATAATATCATTTATATGTGGAATCTAGAAAAATGGTACAGATGAACTTATTTGCAAAGCAGAAATAGAGTCACAGCAGTAGAAAACAAACTTATGGTTACCAAGGCAGGGAAGGGGGGGTAGGATGAATTGAGAGATTGCGACTGACATCTATACACTACTATGTATAAAATAGATAACTAGGGCTTCCCTGGTGGCGCAGTGGTTGAGAGTCCGCCTGCCGACACAGGGGATGCGGGTTTGTGCCCCGGTCCAGGAAGATCCCACATGCCGCAGAGCAGCTGGGCCCATGAGCCATGGTCGCTGAGCCTGTGCGTCTGGAGCCTGTGCTCCGCAGCGGGAGAGGCCACAACAGTGAGAGGCCCACGTACAGCAAAAAAAAAAAAAAAAAGAGATAACTAATGAGAACCTACTGTACAGCACAGGGAACTCTACTCAATGCTCTGTGGTGACCTAAATGGGATGGAAATCTAAAAGAGTAGATATATGTACATGTATAACTGCTTCACTTTGCTGTACAGCAGAAACTAATACAACATTGTAAAGCGACTATACTTCAATAAAAATTAAAACAAAACAAAAACAAAAACAAAAAAAAAAACAAACAAAAAAAACCAACTAGTTGTAGACGGACCAAAAACTGACTTAATTTAAAAAATAACTATATCCAAATGCCCATTGACAGATGAATGAATAAAAATAAATGTCATGTATACATAATGGAATACTGTTCAGCAATACAAACAAATAAAGTACTGATACACGATACAACATGGATGACCTTGAAGACATTATGCTAATGAGATAAGCCAGATACAAAAGGACAAATACTGTACAAGTGCACTTACGTGAAGTACTATTCAAGAGAGAAGTCAAACTCATAAGAGACAGAGAACAGAATGGTGGTTGCCAGGGGCTGAGGAGAGGGGGGAATGGGGAATTAGTGCTGGATGGGTACAGAGTTTCAGTTTGGGATGATGTGAAAAAATTCTAGAGGTGGATAGTGGTAATGGTTGCATAGCCATGTGAATGTACTTAATGCCACTAAATTGGATGCTTAAAAATGATTAAACTGGGACTTCCCTGATGGCGCAGTGGTTAACAATCCACCTGCCAATGCAGGGGACACAGGTTCGAGTCCTGGTGCAGGAAGATCCCACATGCCGCAGAGCAACTAAGCCTGTGAGCCACAATGACTGAGTCTGCGCTCTAAAGCCTGCAAGCCACAACTACTGAGCCCGTGTGCCACAACTACTGAAGCCCACACACCTAGAGTCCGTGCTCTGCAACAAGAGAAGCCACTGCAATGAGAAGCCTGCGCACTGCAATGAAGAGTAGCCCCCCACTCGCCTCAACTACAGAAAGCCTGCGCGCAGCAACGAAGCCCCAACACAGCCAAAAATATATAAATAATTTTTTAAAAAGATTAAAATGGTAAATTTTGTTATGTATATTTTACCACAATAAATTTAATTTTAAAAAAAGCAACTATAATTAGGCAGTCTGTCACAGAGAATTATGAAAAGGAATCTGAACCATAATCCACACTCCACAGCTCCCACGTAGAGTGAAACTTTCTGGATAAGGTTGAGAATCTGCTCATTTACTAGCCTCAGAGACATTTACCCAATGTCCCTGGAACAAGAATAGTTTTGTTTCTCCTCCACTGCCGACTGTACCCTTTGGAGGTGGAAAAAATTCAAATCAGCAGAAGCATACAAGTCCAAATAGTTCTAAGAATAAATGAACTCGCTGCCTCTTTTTGCTTGGCCTCGAGTGCCTTGACTTTACCTCTAGGAGGCCCAGGGCTAGCGATGGACCGAGGACAGCACCAAGGCAGTGGCACTGCAGGCAGGGGACAGCACCTCTCCGCTAGGGCACCTCAGGAACACGTGAGGGAGAACCAAGAGAACGAAACTGGTAAACCCTTTCTGGAGGGTAATAAGGCAGCCGCCTATCAAAAAACTGCATATTCTTCACCGGCACTTCCCCTAAGAATTTATCTTTGGGGAACAATTAAGAATGAGAAAGAATTAGTCACATCGATGTTTCACCTTCGAGTTGTTTACCATAGGGGAAACCTCTGAACAGCATCAATGTCTAACCATGGGACTGGCCACAACAGAAACCTACTCTGACATGAAACATTATATCACTGTTGACTAAGAACTGACATGAAAAAATATATTCTTTTTCTTTCGTTTTGTTTTTTGTTTGTTTGTTTGTTTGCGGTATGCGGGCCTCTCACTGTTGTGGCCCCTCCCGTTGCAGAGCATAGGCTCTGGACGCACAGGCTCAGCGGCCACGGCTCACGGGCCCAGCCGCTCCACGGCATGTGGGATCTTCCCGGACCGGGGCACGAACCCGCGTCCCCTGCATCGGCAGGCGGACTCTCAACCACTGCACCACCAGGGAAGCCCCTGGAAATATATTCTTAATAATTTAGAAAAATATATTAAAATAAAAGCAAGTTAAAATACAGTCTTAAAGTATTACATTTATAAATAAAAACATCCAGAATAATGTATATATATACATATATATCCTTAACTGATCCTTGACCTTCTTTTGGGTATGAGCCCCTATGAAAGTATGATGAAAGTTATGGATCCTTCTTCTCCTCCCTTTCTCTATAAACAACAAAACTCCACTTCTTTTATGCATGTACATAAATTTTCCATATTATCTTCAGAGGGTCACGGAAACCTCAAAGGCCATCAATGAACTCCCCCCACCCCCAGTGGTCCAGAGGAAACCCTGATATTTACCAAAATATTAACAATGCTTAACATAAGTAGTGGAATTATGAGTGCTTATTTTCTTTTTGCTGTATTTCCAATTTAACTATATTTTAAAAATTTGTCTATGATAGAATATACTGTTATTATTATGAAGAAAGTGTTATTTCTTTTTATTTGGGGGGGAATTAAGAGACCAATAGTAAACCAGCCACCTTAAATTATCTTTAGTCTGGCCCCAACCAGTTTCACTAATTTTTCTAGTCTAAGGGAAGATCTCCACCTATGAGATAAATCACCGAGCTTCTTGCAGGTAAATAACTGTAAAGAAGATGTCCATTGCAGAAGAGCAAACGAGGAGCTATGCATGAACTTTAAAACTGTACCTCACACCAGTGTCTTCAGCTACCAAGTCACGATCCTTCCCCTGGTCATAGCTCTCAGTGGACACTTCCGCATTTTCTATAAGTGACTGCATATCACTTGCAAATAAATTTGGTCGCTTCCTCTGTGCTTTAGGGCCAAATGTAGTTTCAAAGCTTTCAGTATCAAGGATGTGCACCTTGGAGTTCTAAAGAGAAAGGAGAATTACAGGTAACACTAAGCAAAGCACTGAGAAAAAGCAAAAAGTTCAAAACCTATCTGGGAAAGGCTTTCTGCTTTCATTTTTGCAAAGCTCAACCCATACCAAAATCTACAACATGGACGCAGCCTGACTTCAAATCAGAAATCCTTATTTAAATAGCAAACGCACTTGTTCCCCTCTTCTGAAGGCTCTGTAAGCTTTCCTGGAGAAATACAAAATACAAATAGTCAAAGCAAATATGAATCGCTGTGTGTAAGACTTGCCAAAAACTCTGCTTTATTTCATTTATCATAAACTTTAGTCAAATGTAATTACTGCTACAACGCTGAAAATTAACTTCTTTTTTCTGACCTTTTTTTTTTTTAGCTTTCTAACAAGTGCATAAAATTCGCCAAATTCACAGATTTTTGTCAAGGATGATCATGCTCAAATTTGTGAGGTTTTTTTTAAACCAACTGTAGGGCCTCCCTTGTGGCGCAGTGGTTAAGAATCCGCCTGCCAATGCAGGGGATGCGGGTTCAAGCCCTGGTCTGGGAAGATCCCACAGGCTGCGGAGCAACTAAGCCCGTGCGCCACAACTACTGAGCCTGCACTCTAGAGCCCTCGAGCCACAACTAGTGAAGCCCGCACGCCTAGAGCCCGTGCTCCGCAACAAGAGAAGCCACCACAATGAGAAGCCTGCTCACCACAACGAAGAGTAGCCCCCGCTCACCTCGACCAGAGAAAAGCCCGTGCACAGCAACGAAGAGCCAATGCAACCAAAAAAATAGTAACAATAAAATAAATAAATTTATAAAAAAAAAAAAACTGTAAATGCCAACTTTTTCTTGGAAGTTAATTTCTTTCATGGCTAAAAGGAATTGCTTGCTTTGTAAGATGCATTTTAGTTTCAGATAACATTTTTCCTAATTTAGGTAACGTTTTTATTAAATGCACATGCAAAGTCTTCAGATGAAAAACATCTAGCAAAAGTCCAAAATAATAGTTTAGATGTGATAAAAGGAACCTGATCCTAACTAGAACTTGATGTGCCTGTAAAAGAGTTACAGGCAGAGGAATTTTTGAAACAGGATGAAAGTCAAACTCTGAGTTAGGATCTATCACGTAACAGTATGTTAACAGCCGGCAGAGAATATCCTCAAAAAAAACAAACACCCTCTGCCCCCCAGTACAGGCTCCTCTGTAAGCACCAGCTACGAAACACGGAAGAGAGAACAACCCAGTGGCTTCTGAACTTAACAGACACCCCTCCAACTCCTAAAGATCCTTAAGCTATTATCAGAGTCTCTAACCCATCTCTTAGTTTAGTTTTATTCACTATGCTCCAACAAGGGAACATCCCCAAACAGAACAGTCACGTTTTACATGAGAACTAGGTTCTAATGTCACTGGGAAAATTATGATCAAAATTATCCTTGAAAATCTCTCAGCCTATAACATACAATATACCTGGACCTGTGTCTATAAACCTGTACCTTAGTAAGTACAAGGTGGTAATATGTCTATACACTAAAATACAGAGACAATATAAGTTACAGTATTTACACTGTAGTACTGCTACAGAAACATAGTAATTGTAATGCACACACAGGTGAATGTGCAAAAGTTAAAAGCATATCTGGGGCTTCCCTGGTGGCGCAGTGGTTGAGAGTCCGCCTGCGATGCAGGGGACATGGGTTCGTGCCTCGGTCCGGGAAGATCCCACATGCCGCGGAGAGGCTGGGCCCGTGAGTCACGGCCGCTGAGCCTGCGCATCCGGAGCCTGTGCTCCGCAACGGGAGAGGCCACAACAGTGAGAGGCACGTGTACCGCAAAAAAAAAAAAAAAAAAAAAAAAAGCATATCTGATTTGACTCCACTGTGCAGCAAATCTCAGAATCAGATTTCATAACGAGTAGTAGATATTGCACTAAAAAAAAAAAAAAAAGCATATCTGATTTGACTCCACTGTGCAGCAAATCTCAGAATCAGATTTCATAACGAGTAGTAGATATTGCACTAAAAATAAAACAGGTAAGGTTTTGCAAGGCCAGAGCAGAAAACTCATCAGTTACTCTGAGTACCTGTCTGCACCAAAATACAAACTGCTGCAGCTGTGGGCCCTTCATTCTATGCGTCAGACATTTAAGCACTGAATTTTAGAAGCACTGAACAACTGCCACGGGCAACAAAGCAGTAAATCCATAATAGAACTTCTCTGTTCTTCTCATAAACAGGAGTCAATAGTTTGTTGAAAGATGGCTTTAGGGAGGACAGAGAGAACAAAGGAAATGAGCAACTTGTCTGTCGTTCATGAATTACACTCACGTGTTTCCCTGAAAGAAAACAGTCACTCCACTAATAGGTGACATTCTTCTAGTCTGTCATAAAACAAAGCATAATTGACAAAACCTGAGGCAATAACCAGGCCTTGGGTTTTACTTTGTTCTGCAAGTAAACGCTTTTCTTTGAACTGTTTAATCCGTGTTTAATCCATGTATGCATGTCAGTGTTTTCTTCCCCTCCTCACGCTGGAACTGAAGCTCTGCGCTGTACTTATGTACATTTTTGGGAATTACTATTCAAAGCAAGTAAAAATGTGTAGGCAGGCATTAGGCCATTTCTTTGGTTCCGTGTGAAACTAATTCCAGTCAAGCCAGATTCGGTCTTTACTGCACTTCTAACTTCAGTGATTAACAACCAATCTGACTGGCACCCTTTCCTTCAGCTGAAAAGACTCTCTAAGGAGCTCTCAAGAAGCTGAAAGTGCTCAACACCAAAGGTCTCCCTCCTACCAAGCCAATCCTAATTCTATGCTTCCCCAAAGTCTGATGGAACTACCACTTAAACAAGCTTGCTTACCAAAAACATTTAAAATTAGTATTGCTAATAGCCATGATCTATTTAGGTCTAAGTCAGCGGTGGCCTAAGTGCTCGCCATGTGCCAAGAGCCTCACTGGATGTTTCATCTGCATCCGGTCACCCGAAGAGGGGTCACCTTGACTTACCCGTCAGGGAAGTGAAAGCTCGCAGAGAACCCTAACTAAGGCTGCGGGAAGGGACGGAGCAAAGATTAAAATTCAGGCCTGACGGGATTCCCTGGTGGCGCAGTGGTTGAGAGTCCGCCTGCCGATGCAGGGGACACGGGTTCGTGCCCCGGTCCGGGAAGATCCCACATGCCGCGCAGCGGCTGGGCCCGTGAGCCATGGCCGCTGAGCCTGCGCATCCGGAGCCTGTGCTCCGCAACGGGTGAGGCCACAACAGAGAGAGGCCCGCGTACCGCAAAAAAAAAAAAAAAAAAAATTCAGGCCTGACTCCCAAGCCTGTGCTTTGGTCCACTACTATGCCACTGAACTTCTCCGACCGAATTCGGTTCATGCTAAAGGTGAGACCCCTAACAAAGGTGAAAGGAGAAGTCTCGGAAAGCAGGCCCTATTCTCTATGGAAAAACAAGAGCAAAGTATGGTAGAGAGGGATGTGCACGGGTGGCCGGGGACATCCTCCATCTTACATGAGGCCGGATTCGATCATGGAGAAGAGACATGGGTAACTTGCTTTGCTTCATGACGACTTTGTATGGATCCTTCAAGACCGTATCCATTTCCTCTTGAAATTTTTGTAGCGATGACTGCTTAATCACACGTGTGTTTCCTGTTTTACAAAAGAATGTTGCTGTTTAATAAATAGCTCCTTACAACTTCCGCCGCCTCCATCTTCCCAGGGACACAGTGAAAGGTAAGATTTTATTTATTTTTATTTTTTTAACATCTTTATTGGAGTATAATTGCTTTACAGTGGTGTGTTAGTTTCTGCTTTATACCAAAGTGAATCAGTTATACATAGACATATGTTCCCATATCTCTTCCCTCTTGCGTCTCCCTCCCTCCCACCCTCCCTATCCCACCCCTCCAGACGGTCACAAAGGACCGAGCTGATCTCCCTGTGCTATAAAGGTAAGATTTTAAATTGCCCTCACTCACCCAAACACCTGACACATCCATCCCACGTAGCCATTTTCAAACTTAAAAGAAGGAAAAAACCAGAAAACAAACCCCCAAAAAACTGCCTCTCCTGCACTCATACACTAAGAACTAATCCACCAACCCAGACACACAAAGGGTTTCAATAGTTCTCCAAGTCCAATTTCCTGACTGGATGAAACTGAAAAATAAACATCACTGAATGGAACTGAGATCTGACAAATGTCCTACTTCCTGCTAGATCTGGCAAAGAAATTTGGAGCCAATCACAGCTGATCAGTTAGCATACTCAAGAGAATCCCGAAGCACAGCACCTAAGGGTCACAGCTCTGGTTTTTAGGGTCATTAGGGTTTGAAGGCACTATTAAATTAACCAACAAAGCCCTGCAAGGGAACACAATGAAACTATGTAACACTGCTTGGAGAACACCTTGGAAGTGAGAGATCGTATTCACTAAACAGCACATTGCAGCACAAATGCCAAACTCAAGGTGAAGACGAACACACTGGCGGGGATGGTGACAATGACAGCGGTTAAAGCTTCTATTGTACTACTTGCTGGACTCTATTCTAGGCACTTTACATAAGAGTATTTATTCATTTAATTACCACAACAGTCCTACGCAATAGGTGCTGTTTTTATCTTCATTTTACAGATGGAGAAATTGATGAGCAAACTTAAGAACCTGACCATGGCCCCAGATATGGCAGAACCAGGCCTCAAACCCAGGGGGTCTGGATCTAGTGTCACCGGACCTTGTCACCATGCTAAAGGCCTCTTGAAGGAGTTCTCTCGGACACTTTTCTGTGCTGTAGTTTCCTAGGGGGTACCAATCCCACCAAGAGACGTACGAGATGTGCAAAGGTAGTTGCCATCTGCCCCCCAGAAGAGAGGTCAAGCAGCAGGCAAAGAATGTCGTCTGACCATCTGATGTGCCCACACAGCTGGCAGTGGCTGAGGGAAAGGCTGAAAGCCCCAACAGAGATGAAGGTGGAGTTTCCAAAGGAAGAAATCCTGCTTCCCCAAGACCTCTGGAGATACGCTATTCATTCCTGGGAAGGACCAACGAGAGGTCCTTTCATTGTCACTCAGTACAAATACAACCCCACTAAGAAAAAGTGTTTCAGAGGAATTTTAGGCTAAAGGCACAAACACGCCTGCAAGGCACCTCTCAAAGTCACCTCTCCAGGTGACTGGAAATTAGGAGAGGAGAGTTCTAATGAATGCTAGTCATTAAGGATGATCTCATCTGTCTAAGAGGTTCACTCACGGTGAACAATGATGGGCTCTTTTCAAAAAGAAGTCATTTATGGAAGCCACCGCCACGATTTTTCTCTGCACTTTTCCCACGGTGGGGACTTCTTATCTCATCCCTTTCTCATACTGTCCTTGGCAGTTCCCCTCACCCCAGATACCTGCCTCTTATTTTTATTTATTTATTTATTTATTTTTGGCTGCATTGGGTCTTTGTTGCTGTGCGTGGGCTTTCTCTAGTTGTGGTAAGCCGGGGCTACTCTTCACTACAGTGTGTCCAGCTTCTCATTGTGGTGGCTTCTCTTGTTGCGGAGCACAGGCTCTAAGGCGCACGGGCTTCAGTAGTTGTGGCGCATGAGCTTAGTTATTCCGTGGCATGTGGGATCTTCCTGGACCAGGAATCGAACCTGTGTCCCCTGCATTGGCAGGCGGATTCTTAGCCACTGCGTCACCAGGGAAGCCCCCAGATACCTGCCTTTTAGATACCTGAACATTCTACCCTTTTCCATACAGCACACATTTTCTAGGGTAAAAGTAGCAAAGGACCACACTCACCAAACCACTTAATGTTCGGCTCCACTCTCGCCACTGTGCCAGAAGCCACCGTTGACTGATACTGCAGAGGCTTAATCACTTTACCACGGCTGTTCCTGAATTGAGGAAGTAACAGATTTGGGTTGACAACAGAAGAAAGGCTACAGCAAAGCTGGGTTTACAGAATACGGTTTCCATCAAAAGGACCTCTTTTTTTTTTTCTCCTTCCAGTTTTAAGTGATCATGAAATACAGATTTTGGTAAACAAAAAGTACTTCTACATTCAAAACAGACTGCCCCAAAGCCACTTAACCTCTTGCAACAGGGCACGTAATGATTTCTGCTCGATGAATAACGACTAATGACCATGTTTAAAAATCTGTTTACTGTTTGTTTGCTTTTAAAAAGAAAACTGCATACTTGAGTCTTTTTTGGATAATTATTTGAAGGCTAGTTTAAATGAATTTTAAGTAGAGGGTGATTTTTGCTGGAACTCGAAATTCTAAAACAAACTGCAGAGTAGGTGACTAAGGCAGATTACGTTCATTGACATTTGTGTTTTAGACACATCTTTTAGAACGGATGAAGAATCCAATTACCAAACAAATTGAATAAGACAAAATAAGACCAGGTCGCAAAATGCCACACTCAGCAAGCCCCTGTGGTAGAAGCTGCCTCAGCACATCCGAGTTGTGATGAGTTTCCAAGTGTCACAATGTTGTGATCTAAGGTTTGTCATTAGAAAAAACAAGTTTTCCGGCCGCTTTCATGACACCATCCTACATGCTTTGTTAAAGAAAAGCAGATTTCTATCTGACAGATATGTACCTTGAGATTTAACATGCCATTTGTGTAGGCCGAGGCTGTGAGGAACAAGGCTGTTGTACAGTACAGTGACACAATCACTATTTCACCCCCTACTGCGCATGTCTTTAACTCAAAATTCAGTTTATCATATAAAACGGTATTTGAAAATACACTACTCCTACCTGGGGAAAGTGGGGGTGGGAATATCAAAGGCTTAACAGGTGTCAGCTATAAGTCAAGGGCAGGAAGGGAAGGGGAGAGGACACCAGCGCCCACGCTCACCTGCGCTCCTTCTGCCTGTACATATTCAGGCGTCGGATTGTGGCCCGGTCCCTCATGTTTTGGCCTCCTGCTCCCTCAACTCGATCTAGGAAACACAGAAGTGGAATGCACACTATTTGATAGCCAACAAGTCTAAGTATAGCCATTGCTTCAAACACACCAACTAGTTCACTCAAAGCAGGCGAGCTGCCACCTCACTGCAAAATCTCCACTTTCTCCACGTGTTGCTCCAACAAAATCATTCCTGGAAGCTACATGGTATGACAGAGTTGACCTAATCTGGAACCCTCCGTAGGACTGTGTTTGAAAATGATAGTAGGTAATGTTTCTGAGCACTAATTATGGCACCGTGCTATCCACATTATAGGCATTGTCTCATGTAATCCATGCAACAATCCTACCAAGAGGGATGCATTCTCCCCATTCTGCAGGTTAAGACACTGAGGCTCAGTGGGCAAGCATCTTGTACAAAGATTTTTTGTACAAGAGCCAGAATTTGAACAAAAGCATCAGATCACCATCTGTGCTCTTAACCACTAAGACACCTACCTCTGGGTCTCAGTTTAACAAATACTGAGTGCCTGCTACAGGCAAAGCATCACGAAGACTACGATTCTGACACATAAGTGTTCCTAATGTACCAGTTTCTTAATTTCCTAATGTTTGACCTTAGTTTTATCAACAGCAAAATAGGTAGTAATTCTTGCCTTACATCTCAGAGAGAAAGAGAAGGACAAATTAGCATAGTAATACCGGCTTAGCTTCTCATTTGGGGATGCCTTTAAGTCATCTGTCTTGAAGTCATGCAGTAGAAAACAGGCAGAAATCACAGGACTGGCAGCTCTACTGCTCACTACGTGTGCCAGCTGTGACAAGACGCTTCCCCTATTTTGGCTCAGTTCTTCACCTATAACATCATGATCTCTAAGGGCCTCTTCAGGTCTAACGCTGTCAGATCCCAGTCTACACAAACTGAATAACTTATCAGCGGTCCAGGTAAAACATTCAACATGAATTAAAATCAAAAACTTTAGGCCATATTTTAATATGTTTTATTAACTAAACCCAAATGGAAGGGACTCCCCCAGAAGCTATCTTGTTCATTCTGTGGTGGAACCTCAACAAAACTCATACACATCTTCAAAAACATCTTTACTGAAACAATCGTACTTATCTGCAGCATTTTCTATGCACTTTACCGGATGCGATGATTCCAAGATTTGAAATCCACATCATCGTGGGATGATTCCAAATCTACTAGCCCTTTCTCATTTAAATGGTCAAAGCTAAGGTGGCAGGCAAGTGTGGCCAAGCGTAAAGGGCCAGCTGGGTCAGGCTACATGACTTTTAGTCTGACTTTGTCTAATTTATAGTACTTCTAGTAATTCCTTGAGCTGGAGAGCTGGACTCATACAAGACTTAACTATATTGGGGGAGGGGCTTCAACACCTGACACACACAGGGACCCAAGAAGAGGTCAAATTTAAGTGTCCCTTCCAACTCAGAGCTTCCCAGTCTCTGCACCTCACAGGTGGAGATGCCCCATGGCTGCCAGGCCTGAGTGTTCACTTTCCCGGCTTTAGAGCTGGTGCCTGCCATCTAGCCTTGACAGGCGTGCAAGACTGAGCCCTCCTCAGGGCCTATAAACAAGTAATCATCTTCTCCCTTCTCATCCCCAAAGGCCACTCTGCTTGAGGTCACTCCAAGCAAGGCCACCCGGTGTCCCTCCCTCCAAGCTTCCTCCAAGCCCCACCCTCCGCGAGCCCCGCCGCCCGTACCAGGATTTGTGCTGGCTTTAGAGGGGTTGATGGTGCTCCGTCCTTTGTACTTGGGCTTCACCATCTTGCCGACGGGACGGGGACCGGAGCGTTGGGTCCGGCCTACGTGGGGTAAAAGAGCTCGTAACTTCCCAAGCCGGGACGAAACAACCCGCCCGATGCCCGCTGGACCGCGTGCGCGGGACTACGTCACTTCCGCTCGCATCCCTTCCTTACCCTGAGCGACTTCCTGCGAACGCGAGGCGCGCGCCGCCGCACTCCAGGCTCCGCCCCCGCCCCGGCCTCTTAGACGTCGCCCTGCGTCGAACCCCGCCCCTCTCTCTCCCTAGCAACCGCCAAGCTGCCCTCCATAGCAACCGCCCAGTTACCCTGGACGCCCGGCCTAGAACTCCTAGTTGGGTCCACCCTCAAATGTAGATGCCTCTTCCCAGGCCAATGACAGAAGGTTAAGTTTAATTATCTTCTGAATTTGTCCTCTAAGCCCTTCCAAAAGTGGCCGACTACACAGCAGCCAAATACCAATGAGATCTTGTCACCCTTCTGAAAACTCCAACAGCATATCATCACTCTCAGCGTTAAAGGAGAGAGAGAGAGAGAGAGAGAGAGAGAGAGAGAGAGAGAGAGAGGCAGAGAGGGAGAGAAACTGAAACTCCTTGCTATCCCTAAAGAATTTTGCATGATCTGGTCCCTGCCTATTTATTTGACCTCATTTGTACCTTCCACTCTCTGGTTATTCTGACATTTACACTGGGTATTCCTTCTGCCTGAATCATCATCTCCCTAAACCTTGCATAGCTAGTTCCTTCTGGTCATTCAGTTCTCAGCCCAAATGTCACCTACAGGTAGGGCTGCAAAATTTAGCAGATAAAAAACACAGGATGCCCATGGGACTTCCCTGGTGGTCCAGTGGTTAAGAATCCGTACTTCCACTTCAGGGTGCCGGAGTTCAATCCCTGGTCGGGGAACTAAGATCCCACATGCTGTGCTGTGTGACCAAACAAACAAACAAACAAAAAAGCCAGGATGCCCAATTAAATTTGAATTTCAGATAAACAATGGAATAAGTTTTAGTATAAATATTATCTGTCCCATGTAATATTTGGGACATATTTATACTAAAAAAATTCATTGTTTATGTGAAATTCAAATTTGATTGGGCATCCTGTATTTTACCCAGCAACCCTTCCTCCTGGGGGAAGTCTTTCCTGTCTAATCTGTCTAAATCACAATCTCCCATTCTTTTGCAGTTACTCTGTTATAGTATTCTGTTTTATTTACTTCATGGCATTTATTACTAGCTGAAATTATGTTATTTACAAGTTTATCAGCTGCTTCCCCCAAAACTAGAATGTAAGCTTCTTGAGAGCAGGGACCTTGAAAGTTTGTTCACCACTGTGTCTTCAAGACTTCAAAAAGCACTTAGTAAGGACTAAGTCCTTACTACTAAACATAGTAATGACTAAATAAATATTCACTGAATGAAGGAATGAATAGATGGTGTCTTACCTGGTGCTGCTGTAGAAAATGCCATAGACTGAGTAGCTTAAACCACAAATGTTGATTTCTCACAATTCTGGAGGCTGGGAAGTCCATGGTCAGGGTGCCCATATGGTTGGCTTCCTAGTGAGAATTCTATTCCTGGTTTGTAGACAGCTGTCTTCTCACTGTGTCCTCACATGCTGGAGAAAGGGGGAGTGTCTTCCTCTTCCCATAAGGGCACTAATCCCATCATGGAGGTTCCATCCTCATGACCTCATCTAAACCTAATCATCTCCACCATCACCACCCCCACCACCACCCACCCCCACCACCCACCCCCGCCGACACACACACACACACACACACATACCATCACACACACACACACACACACACACACACACACACACCATCACATCAGGGATTAGAATTTCAATACATGAGTTTTAGGAGGACACATTTAGTGAATAGCAGATGGGAATGTCTCTGCATTCCTGCGGGGGAATGAGGGCAGTAAGACCCAGAAGTTTCTGTTTTTACTAGCCAAAGTCAAGTCTCTGGATGTCTGTGTTTCAACCAAGAAGACTCCCTCTTTTTTTGGCACTTCAAGTTGTCAGGAAGTGTCCATCACTGTGCCTTCAGATTAGGTCAGAGAAGAGGTGGTTAGGCCGGAAGAAGGTGGATCCTGGGTGGGGTAGCTTGTTCCATAAAAACAAACAACTTGGTATAAAGTCAGGTCCTCTAATTGTGGGAGGGATGATTGGGTCTTTATTTCTCTGAGTCTGAAACAAACAAACCCCAAAACAATCTTTCTAGAGCAAAACCAGGCCGTGTCCTAGACAAGAGCGGGAAATACCTTCAGTCCCTTGAGACTCACTTTTATTGCCCCCAGGGCAAGTAAAATGAGCTTAAACACAAGTTTGCTTGAACGCCCTTGACCCTGACATGGTGTTTGAGGAAGTGTCTCAGAGCTGACCAGAAGCAACTTCACACCCAGTGAGGATCCAAAGGTGTCCTCTTCTGCCTCACTCTGTCCCTTTGGTCCCCCAAACAAGAGTGCCATAGCCCACTTCCGGAGAATAGACTAGGATAATGTATTTCTGATGCCTCAATTTGGTTCAAACCAGAATAAACACGAACGGCAAAAATCAGCCCATGAGCTCATTCAGGCTTTGATCAGTGACATAATTTCATTATGAAATTTTGAATCAGGCTGTTGTGAAGTCTTGCCAAGGAGTTTCATTTTCCCAGATGATATGGCGGGTTGTTTCTCTCCTGTTCTCATACTCAGCTTGTGTTTAACATACGAACTTTCCGTCTATTTTTATAATGTGATCCATCAATTCTTTTACAGCAGTATTTGCTGTCCCCAACAACGAACCTCAGTTCTACCAGCAGATGAAAAGCCTCATCAAGGAAAGTCAAGCTAAAGTTATTGGTTTGGTTTGCCTGCCCTGCTTACCGTATGTGTAATATATTTTTCACATATATCCTTCCTCAAGTCTTGGTGATCAGAGGAGGCATGACATACCTCCAGGCCTATAATTTCTCAGCTTTAAAACTGACATATTCATCTAACTACCCAGAAAGACTGCAGTGTGGTCATATGAATTATGGTACATGAAAGCATTGTATACCCAGTACACACCATGTAGATGGGATGCTTTCTCTTTTCCTCCAGACCCAGGGTTAGCTTCTCTCTCCCTGGAATCTTGCTCCTAGTAAGCACAGGTGTGTGTGAATGGGAAGATCCCAACAGGAATAGAGCAGAAAGGTGGTTCAAAATGCCAAACTTTGTGCCAAGTTCTGATAGGAAAGAATGAACTGGTGTTTTCACAGGAAGCAGAGAATCTTGACCTCACTTCCTTCTTCATTCTGTAAAAACTTTTTCATTGGGATCTAACGGACAAGTAGCAGCAGCTTCTAAAGAGATTTTTTGTCAAAGTGTGATCAGAAACACTTGGGGGAGTTGGTAAAAAATGCAGACTTTCGACGGGCTTCCCTGGTGGTGCAGTGATTGAGAGTCCCCCTGCCGATGCAGAGGACACGGGTTCGTGCCCCAGTCTGGGAAGATCCCACATGCCTCGGAGCAGCTGGGCCTGTGAGCCATGGCCACTGAGCCTGCGTGTCCGGAGCTGCAACGGGAGAGGCCACAGCAGTGAGAGGACCGCGTACCGCAAAAAAAAAAAAAAAAGAAAAAAAATGCAGACTTTTTAAAAAATTGAAGTACAGTTGATTTACAATGTTGTGTTAATTTCTGCTGTACGGCAAAGTGACTTGGTTATACATATATAGACATTCTATTTTATATTATTTTCCATTATGGCTTATCACAGGATATTAAATATAGTTCCCTGTGCTATCCAGTAGGACCTTGCTGTTTATCCATTCTATATGTAACACTTTGCATCTGCTAATCCCAAACTCCCAGTGCATCCCTCCCCCACCCCACCCCTGGTAACCACACGTCTGTTCTCTGTGTCTGTGAGTCTGTTTCTGTTTTGTAGATAAGTTCATTTGTGTCATATTTTAGATTCCACATATAAGTGATATCATATGGTATTTGTCTTTTTCTGATTCACTTCACTTAGTAGGATAATCTCTAGGTCCACCCCTGTTGCTGCAAATGGCATTATTTCATTCTTTTCATGGCTGAGTAATATTCCATTGTGTACATGTACCACATCTTCTTTATCCATTCATCTGTCGACGGACATGTAAGTTGCTTACGTGTCTTGGCTATTGTGAATAGTGCTGTTATGAACACAGAGGTGCATGTATCTTTTTAAATTATAGTTTTCTCCAGATGTATGCTCAGCAGTGGGATTGCTGGATCATACGGCAACTCTAAAAAATGCACTCTTGCGCTTCACCCGAGAGCTACTGAAATCTGACCCTCTGGAGGTGGGGCCCAGATAACATACGTTTTAAAGAACTTCTCAGATGATTCCTGGGTACACAGAAGTTTGAGATCTGAAAAGCAAAGTCTTTCCCCAAAGTCCCCCTGAGGCTTTCTGATGAGCTGACTGGAAGGCAGTCCTAGTAAGACCCAGCTCCTTTCCCACCTATCTTAGATCCTCTCTTTTTCTCTCAGCAGAGCCAGGGTGAGGAAGGCTGCGGCAGTGTCTTGCGCACTCTAAAAATATATGTCTTGGCTCTGCCCCAAATGCCTTGATATTTATGCTGCAGCCTGAGGGTCGTTATCCTTTGGCAATGATCCATCGTAAGGCCATTTGCTCTTAGTTAGTGCCAGCTTGTTGGCTTAGCCTTCCCGGTTGAACTGAGAGCAGAGCCTTCTCTATTCAGTTTCCTGTGTCTCTCTGGCAGGTACTGATGAAGTGACCCCTGCCTGCTGGGGCCAAGAGCTGGGCCCCGGGAGTGGCTGCTTCTCAGAGTGAAACAGTTACCAGCTCCAGGATCCTGGAAGAACAGAGAAGCACTCGGAAAACATTTTTAGAGTTTTGTTACATTTGTAGAAAACAAAAAGAGACAGTCCTTGTTCAGACAACCTCAACAAGGGAATACAAAAAAATAAGGTGTGTTCAATTGGAGCTTCGTGGACCAAACTGCTCTCAGTTTTCAACCCAGGATGCCAGGGAAGTTTTAGACAAGCTTAGAGCAAGCTGATGGGCTGGGTGGCTATGGAAAGGTATCAAAAGCTGAGAGATTCACCCCTGGGAACCCCAAGAAACTTCTCTTCATGGATGATGTATCTGGTCACCACTTCTAAGTGGGAAAAACAGAGTCTATATTGGTCTTGGCATTCATCTCATTGCTGGGTAAGGAGCTCTTCAAAAAGATCCCCAGATTAAGCTTTGGAAACATAACTAGCAGCATTTTTCTCCTTCCTATCACCGAAGCCCTGTGGCCCTCAGCATACTCTGCTTATGAAAATCTGAGAAGCAATTTTATGAGCTGCTATTAATGGCCTCTAATTTTCAGACTGGTTTAGATAACTCAGGATTGCTGGCTGTGTCCTGAGAAGTGAATCCAGAGCACACACTGATGTGGGAATTTGAAGGATAATTCCAAATCGTAGATAAGTGTTTAAGCTCCAAGGAGGCTGGAGGGCCCATATTAAGTCATCTTCCCAGGATCAGTGTGTTTCCTATTACACTTGATATCTATCTGTCCAATGATCCTTTTGATTTTTAAGCCATTAGACTAAATCTCTGTGTAAATCTTTACCCCCTCCTCTCCTGCCCACCACGCCCTTTTCCTTAGGGAAGCACTTTTTTTAAATGTTGACCAGGTACCTTAGATTGTTTCCAGAAGAATAATGTCACATAAAGAATCTGAACTCAACTCCTGAAACCAATGTGTCAGGGGGACCTCTGTCTGTCAGAAGGTCAGCCTTGCCCTAGGGGCAACTTCTGCCCAACAAGACCCCGAGGTTTTCCTTGGCCTCCTGTATCCCTCTTGCTCCTTTGTCTGCTCTAGTCT
Source organism: Grampus griseus (assembly GCF_964374135.1). Classification (NCBI taxonomy): domain Eukaryota; kingdom Metazoa; phylum Chordata; class Mammalia; order Artiodactyla; family Delphinidae; genus Grampus; species Grampus griseus. The sequence continues at coordinate 153,222,240 of NC_139017.1, read as the reverse complement.
AGACTGGGAACAAAATCTTACTTCCAAAAGAGAGACCCAGACTGAGGTATGGAAGAAAGTGAGGACAGATACCTTCTCAAGCAGCAGAGGAAGAAGTGGTCAAAACCTTGATTTCAGTATTTTTTTAGAGCCTTGATTAGAAAAAGACAGATCTGCCAACTCCCTCATCTCAGGAAAAAGCAATCCTTCCAACTCACTGTGTAACCAGGTTGGAGGAATCTTCTAGATGCTTTAAACGTCTATTCGAGAGACTTTAGAGCTGTCAGTTTCGCTTCTAGCCAGAGCTGGGCAAATCCCTAGGATGCTTGGCCACTGTGCCTAGGACCTGGGGACTCAGATTTCTGCTGTGTTCCCCTTCCCCCACCTCACCAGCGCACCGGGCATTAGCCAAGTAGCTTATTTCTGAGGGCAGGGGTAGGCAAACCACAGCCCTCCCACCAAATCCCAATAGCCGCCTGTTTCTATAGGGCTCGTGAGCTAAGAATGGTCTTCACATTTTTAAATGGTAGAAGAAAATAAGAATAATATGTTGTGACACCTGAAGCTGATAAGAAATGCAAATTTCAGAGTTCATAAATAAAGTTTTATTGGAACACAGCCACCCCGTTTGTTTACAAACGGTCCACGACAGCTTTGGCATGACAATGACAGAGATGAAGAGCCGCCCTGCAAAGTCTAAAATACTTACTCCCTGGCCCTTTACAGAAAAAGCTTGCCCACGGCCGAGTCCTGGGGCTCTGGTGTGTGTTCCGCGCGTTGAACAGGCATGTAACCGACTAGAGCGGTCAGTTGCCATTGCCCTCTGAGAGTGAAAGTTGCCAGTCTCAACATGGAGTTACAGTTATTTTTTTCTGCCCTGGGAATTCAAAAGATGGGGTTCCCTACACATCTCAGTGTAGCTGATGCTCTAGTGGACCAGCAGGGGGCTCTCTGCAGAGGTTTACGTTTCATGGGGAGGGGTGCAGAGGGAGTCTGCATGGAGGAGAATAGGGGTCTGGGAAGAGGGACACTGGCCAAGGATTTTTTTTTTTTTTTTTTTTTTTTGGAGCCCAGAGGAGAAGGGAGCTTCAGGCAGAAATCCAAAGAGCCCCTTTGTCCAGAGTCTGTGAGATGGGCTTTGGTGATCTTGAGGCAAAGAATTTCAGCTTTGCCCAATGAGGTTTAGGTGCACTGGGATCTTCAAGGTCTGCACCCAGGGTAGGCAGCTGCAGGAGCATCCTGACGTAGCCCCCCGGGGCCCAAGGCTGGTGCACACACCGGCAGCCAGGCAGTGGTGAGGTGGCCTTGAGCTGCTTCACAGCAATGACTCATGAGGGTCTGCAGGGGAGAGGCAGGGCCCGGTGGGTGCCCGTGAGGACCCTACGGCGTTATTTGTGAGCACATAGGACCCATGCCCTGGATCCTCCTCCTCTTCTTGATAAACAAGTGAGACCTGAACAGGCTGGGTGTCAGGGTACGCTGGTGGGGAAAAGGACAGGCAAAATGTGAGTTTTTACACAGCTCGGCGGTAGTGCAGCCAAACTCCCTAAGTTCAAGTCCTGGCTCCACTGTTTATAAGCTGTGTGCCCCTGCTCACTTCCCTTTACCTCTTCGTGCCTCAGTTTTCTCATCTGAAAAATGGGCATAACAAAAGTACCCACGTCACAGAGCTGTGTTGAGGATGAAGTGAGGCAATGTAAGTAAAGGGCTTAGGATAGTGTAAGTGCTATATAGATGTTGGCCATTGTTATCATAAGTGTGTCTCCAACTATAACCGTAGCTTCGCAGCTTCGTAAGACTTGGGAAAGGACAGGAAATGCAAGAATGAATCCCACAGTCTCTGCTTTCAGGAGCTAATGTTGGGCTGGGGACACTTAGATGTGATAAAGTTTTATAGACAGTCCATAGAAACACAGAGGGAGGGCAGCACCTTCACATAAGATTCAATCTGGGGATGAAATATGAGTAGCTCCACAGATGAGACCCTGGAGGAAGAACATTTTAGGGAGAGGGAACAGCATGGACAAAGGCACTGACGTTTGGAAGTTCATTGGTACTGGGCACCATTGAGTAGTTCTGGGCAGAAGAGTAGGTGGGATGGGGGATGGGAGTGGAGGGAGGTGACTCTGGTGAGCTGGGTTGTCACAACCAGTGGTGGCCAATGACAAAGAGATCTTGGTCTAGTGCCCTAATGAGCTTTGATGCTGGCCTTATTTTTACTCCCAGAAGGAAAATGGAGTAAGTCTTATCAATAGCTATGATCTCCAGGAATAATATGAGAATAACACATTCAAGCGAGACTTTTTCATTCATTCACTTTTTTGCATTCACTTGACAAACATCTAGCCTGCAATAACAAAAGACAAATGCAACTGGTGGAAAATATAGGGGACATGTGTACTGAGCAAGGCCTGGCTGTGAAGGACCTGGGGCTGCACATCGAAAGGAAAGAAAGACACAGAATGGTGGTGGGAGGGGGCTGGAAAAGCTCTGAGGGGAGCAGTAATGTTAAAGTTGGTCCACATGGAGAGGAATCAGAAGGACCAACAGGGTGAAGGAGGTTTTTTAGAAAAAGAGGGAAATGGGGAGAGGGGAAACCATGGGAATGCAAAGAGAATGTGTTTGTGAGAAATTGAGATGCAATGTCTGTGGACATTTTGTTGGTTTGGTGGTGGGAAAAGAATTATAAGTATGCATGGTCGGCAAATACCTCATACAATAAAATACCTTGTGAGAATGGATGTGAGGGCATGGGAGAAATCAAACAGTCTTCAGCAATGGTTCTGCCCTTGGGAGACAGGCCAAGTACATATTCAAGGCAGTTGTTGCCCGTCTCCCAGCCACTGGGTCAGATCCGAAGTCTGAACCAGAAGGGTTTTCTGGGTATCTCAACCGGCACAAGCAGCTGATGGGCCATCATCATGCTTTTCTGTCTGCTCCCTTCCTTCCATGTGGAGTCCAGCCTTTGAAAGGTGGCTGGAGAGACCAGGATTCCACTTGATGGCCAAAGAGAGGTGACTCCAGCTTCAGGCCAGTCCCAGAGTACGGCTCACTTTGGGCTTTGCTCTGCCTTTGGCTCCCCGGCCCCATGGCACAACAGATCAAATGAGTAGAGAGCAGTCCAGTGCCCTCTAGGATGTGGTTTCCTCATGCCCCAGGTGAAAAGCACAGAAATGACACACTGGCCCAAACCAGGAGCGATTATCCAAACGTAAAGCCCTCAAAGATGAATCGAACGATAGAGATGTTCAGATGAAAATGCTGGGTCCTGCAATCACGAGCCTGCTCCTCACTTGGCCTTGACACCCGAGTCCTCCCCCTTTGAATCCTCCAAGATGAGACAGTGGGTTCGACAGCCCACATGGCCATCTGCACGTGCCCTCCCGGCAGCCCTGGGGCCAGCAGAGCCAGAGCTCATGGGGCCGTCAACTCAACTTCCCCAGCTTCTTTGCAAGTCAGTGTCTTGCTCCGGCTCCCAGTCCTTGAAAGTACACTTCTCATGGTCCCTGGGATTGTGACACCCTCATTGTCACCACCATTGCCAAGGGAGCCATCCAGCACTGGCCTGGGAAAGCACTTTTCTTTGTTCCTTGAGCTGCCAGCTTGTTTGACAGGCTTGGATCTGGTCTGGCTGTCCCAGCATCACTTAACCCCCTCCGCTGCTCCCAAATCCCTGTTCCCCCTCTTCCAGTTCCCCTGCCCTGAAGGCTGCCGGCTTATTCCTTTTGGAGATGAACTCATTGTTGACTTTAACTCACTTCGATGTTTCCCAGGGAAGCATGCTGGCGGGAGGCCCACCCCAGCTCCTAGAAGAAGACAGCAGGGCCGGTGCCAAGACTGGGTGCCAGGGGCCTTGGAACTGCCAAAATGCCTCCCATTTTATGGACAGGCCTGGCTCGACCTGAAGACATTCCAAGTACTTAATCAGCAGCCCATGGTACATATTGGGTTGCAGAGGGAGCCCTCAGAAGCCAGCCCTTTCAGGAGATGAAACTCAGCCAGAGGAAGGAACCGGCCTTCTCCATGGGCCAGGCTGATGCTCCGCAGATGGAAAAAGTGCCTCCCAATAACAATAATCAATAACCAAAGGCTGGCAGCTGCTGCGGCCTGGCCTGAGGGGCCCTTGGGGGTCTTGACTCTGCCCTCTTTCCCGCACAGGACTGAGTCCAGCCAGGAATCCATCTCACCCACTACCCTGCACCAAGCTCCGGGAGAGCGAACAGGCGAGGGAGGAACCATTTTTCACATACTTTCTCTTTAAAAATGTAGCCCTGTTTCGCAATTTCCTACTTAAGCTCTGGAAGGCTCTAGGGTAGGACCCAAGCCACCCACTCCAACCACTGGTCTGGGTCTCTCGTCCTCCCCACCACTAACCTGATAAGCTAGAGGTGGGAGAGAAAGGTAGGGACCCAGGTTGAGCGGCTCTCCCACCCTCCCCATCAGGGCTGCTGACCCGGGGTCTATTTGATGCCGAAGCCAAGCAAGGCTCCAGGCAAAACCTGTTTATTCTTCACCCTGTGTCAGCTCTTTCCCTAGGGAGAGCCAGGAGGGACACCACACCGAAGCAGGTGCTCCCAGCTCTGGTATGCTCCGTCTCAGCAACCCCTGAGGCACCTGATCTCCAGATTTTCTCTACAGCCCTGTAACTAGGCTTTTGTTCCGGCTCCCTTTTGCTAGCCAGGCAGCACTCTAGTCCCTTTGCAATGAATCCATCTAATCCTTCAGAAATGGGACCTGTTCTCTCTGGTTGTTTTCTCCTTCCTTACCGCCGTTCATCAGGGTTTTCACCGTTTAGATCTAATCTGGACCACAGCTGGAATCAGGGGCAAAAACCCGCCAGCACCTGGATTACTGGCCCTGGGTCAGGGACTTGAATGGGGCCCAGGAAGCTGACCTTTTTCCTAAATTCTCTCTGTGCTTCCAAACCAAACCAAACCAAACAAACCAGGGTGGAGCGGGGGGAACATACTTAAAAAAACAAACTCAGAAAACACAATCCCATCACCCGAAATACTGAAATGGAAAACAAATGCATTCTCTGGAGAATTGATCTGAAATATACCAGAGCTGGCACTGGGTAAGGTGGCCAGAAATGTGTTAGTCCGAGCAAGTCTGCGACCCTGTAGAGGAAAAACTTAACATTTTCCAAATGACACTGTGGCCAGATAACAGCAGTATGCACATCACATGCTATTGTTGCCTAAACCTGGGAGTAGGGTTAGGAATCTTTTTCTCTTTTTAAATATTTGTTTATTTGGCTGCGTTGGGTCTTAGTTGCAGCATGTGGGATCTTCGTTGCGGTGTGTGGGCTTCTCTCTAGTTCCAGAGCACTGGCTCTCTAGTTGTGGCGTGCGGCCTCAGTAGTTGCGGCATGTGGGCTTAGTTGCCCCTCAGCACAGGGGATTAGTTGCCCCGTGGCGTGTGGGATCTTAGTTCCCCAACCAGGGATCAAACCCACGTCCCCTACATTGGAAGGCCAATTCTTAACCACTGGACCGCCAGGGAAGTCCCTGTGTTAGGAATCCTGACATGACTCCTCTCTCCAGCACACCCTCACTCTGAAAATCACAAAGTGTGACTTCTCATCCAACCTATGGTCTCTGGCCTTAGGTGGGTTGCTTCTAAGGCTGCGAGCAGGTAACTGCCCCCCCATCTTGAAACCCATACCCTACCTCCAGCTCAAGAAAAGCATTGTTAGTCTTGAAAGGACAGAGTGAGGCAGATGGGGGTAGATCCAGGTGGGAATGTTTCCAAGGACACACTGGAATTGTACCTGAACGCACCAGTATATCCGTACCAGGAGAATTCCCTCCCACCGGTAATTCTGCAGATGTGGAAGCTCAGGACCCCCTGGAGCTCCTATTAAGTTCCCTCCCTTAATTGTCTAAAGCATCAAGAGCGGCGTTAGGAGGGATGCGGAGAAGTGGAATGCCTCAGCGTCACCCGGGTGATGCAGGAGACACAGGAGGATCCAGCTCACTCTGATTCTAAGACTCTGGGTTTTGGTTTTGATGTTTTAGAGGAAAGCTGAGGACAGTGCTTCTGAAACGTTTAACATGCATGTGAATTACCTGGGGGATCTGTTACGAGGCAGATTCCGATTTCTAGGGCTGGGAGGGGCCTGAGAGTCTGCATTTTTAGCAAACTTTCAGGTGAGGCTGAGGTTGCTGACCCATGGCCACCCTTCAAGTAGCAGGGACCTGAGGTTCTGGGAGATGGGGACAAATCAGAGCCAGAGACAGCCAAGACATGCAGGGCCTGATACCCAGACAAAGACAGAAAAACAGAGAAGCAATGGCACACACAGACAGAGCTAGGGGCTGATGAGGTGGGAACAGAGAAAGACACGGTGACAAAAAGTGGGACAGAGAAGGGACAGAGTCAGAGAAGCAGGAGGGGCAAAGGCAGAGAGACCAAATCAGAGATGGACGATGCATAGGGCTAGAGAGACTGGCAAAGACAGAGCCGGGGCAGAGAGAGAAGGCAAAGTAAGGGGTTAGGGGAGAGGCCGGAGCCAGCCCGCGACCACCCAGGCTCCTAACCAGCAGCGAAGGGGCTCAGAGATATGGGTGGGTCGATCCCCACAGTGTGTCAGGTGCACAGACCTGAGATTCCCCACTTCCAAACCTCCCAGCCTTCCCGCTCCGGCACCCCCGTCTCTTTGCTCCTATAAGAGCTGTCCCTCCCCACAGAGTCTTTCAGTACTGATTTCCCCTTCTCTCTCCTGTGTGTTCAACCTCTTCCTCTTAACTGGACCCTTCCCAGCAGGTTTTAAACATTTTCAAATCTTTCCCACCTGAAAAAAAAAAAGGGAAAAAAAAAGACACTCTCTTGAGCCCATATCTCTTTCTAGCCCCTGTCTTACTTCTCTGTCTCTCGGCTAAACTTCTGGAAAGAATTTGTGCTGAATTCTGCCTCCATCACCTTCTCCAAACAGCTCTGGCTGAGGCCACTACTGGTGCACATGTTGTAAGTCAGTGGTCAGTTCCCAGGCCTCGTTTATTTGCATCTAGCAGCTTTTGGTCCTCTTGATCTCCCCTCCTGCTTGCTGGCTTCTGGGACGTGACACTCCCTTGGTTTTTCCTTTGCCTGCTTGTTCTCTGACTCTTCTGCCAACCGATCCTCTGTTATCTGATCTTTATCCTTGGAGGGCCCAGAGCTGGGTGCTGAGGCCTCTCTTCACCCAGGGCTCTTCCCAACCCACAGCCCCAGTGATCTTCTCTACGCCAGTTGGCATTGCAGCTCAGACGTCCCCTGTGCACTCTAGACCCATATCTGTGTCAACACAACGTCTATCCACCCTCGTCACCAGGATGTCTCATGGGCACCTCAAACTCTACACGGTCAAAACCAAAGTTTTGGTCTTCTTTCTCCTTCCAAACTGGTCTTCCTCACGAGTTCCACATCTCGGAACACAGCACCATCCTCTGTCTGGATGTTCAAGCCAGAAATGGGGACTTCATCCTTGACACCTCCCTCTCCCTTTCTCCCCTTTTCCATGTCCGGTTTATCACCAAACTCTGCCAACTTTATTTTCCAGATACCTCTGATTGTGTCCTCTTCTCTCCATTTCCACTGTCACCACCACATCTCACCTGGATGACAGCAACAGCCTCCTGAACAACTTCCCGAAAATCTGTCGTCTATACAACGGCCGACATGATCAGACTTGCCTTTTGCAAATCTGGTCCTGTGGGCTGGCTGCTTAAAACTCTTCAGCGGCCTCTCTTGGCTCTGAGAATAAGGGCCCAGCTCTAGGCGACCTTTCTGGGAACATCTCACCTTTCTTGCCCTCCAGGCCTCCCAGCTGTATTGGCCTTCTTTCAGTTCATTGAACACCAAGCTCCTGTCTGCCACAGGACATTTGTATGTGCTGTGCCCTCTATCTAGGACTATGCTGTCCAATACAGTAGCCACGAGCCACATACGGCTAGTGAGCAATTGAAACGTGGCCAGTGCAACTGAAGAACTGAATTCTTAATGTTATTTCATTTCAATTAATTAAATTAAAAATTTTAAACATATTCAGTTCAGAAAATTTTAACCTAGTCTATAAACACTTTGGGTATGTGAATCTACTTTTCGACTTGAATTTTTATTAAATCAAAATACATATCAAGTATTCCTGGTGAAAATTTAGTATCTGAATTAAGATACGCTGTAAGTGTAAATATATACACAGAATGTTGAAGACTTAGTTTAAAAAAAGAATGTAAAATATCTCACTAATAATTTTTTATATTGATCACATGTTAAAAAGATAACATTTTGCATATATTTGGTTAAGTAGACGATATAATTAAAATTAGCTTCACCTGTTTCTTTTTATGCTTTAAATGTGGCTGTTAGAAAACTGTTAAATGAGATAAGTGGCTAATATTGTATTTCTATTGGACAGCACTGGTCTAGAATGCCGTTCCTCGTCTTTGTGTTAACTCTTATATTTATCCTTCAGAGCTTGGCTCAAAGGTCACCCCCTCTAAAAAGCTTCCCCGAGATAGGGTCTTTTATTTTTATTTAGTTTTCTTTACTTTCATAGCTCTGTGTATGTTTCAGTGGTTGCCTGCCTTTAACTCCTCTCATTTATAATTATGCATTTATTCAAATGATTACTTGATTCATGCCTGTTCCCCCACCAACCTCTAAGTTCCATGAGAGCAAGGCACCTGTCTGGCTCCCCTCTGCAAACCAAACATTCATCCAGAGCCTGGTGCCCGGATGGCTGCCAGTGGACACTTCAGAATACCGCAAGAAGTGATTTTATCCACTGTTCTGCCTTCCCGTCCAACGGTCCCCAACCATCTCAGAGAGCCTGAGCACTCCCTCCCCCTAGAATTGCTCCTATAGCCCTTCCGTATATAGATTCTACCTCTCCCAGGTGGGAAGTCTCCCTTTACAGCCGACCAGGATCCTTCCTGCTGCAAGCTGGCCGAGACCTTCGTTCCATCCTTAGAGGTAATTAAAGCAGTGTTTCTCAAACTTGAACGTGCATGCCAGTCACTTGGAAAAATGCAGACTCTGGTTCATCAGGTCTGGGATGGGACCTGAGATTCTCATTTCTCACAAGCTGCCTACTGATAATTTTGATGCTGGTCCGCAGACCACACTCTGAGTGACAAAGATGTAGAGAATCTGGTTACTGCTCTACATATCCCCCAAGTTTCCTTCCTGCTCTGGACCTTCTGTAAATTAGACCAGGAGGGGTCTCTTGAAATTCATTTCCTGCTCCCGTGTCCTCTACCAACCCCATACCCTGAAAAGAAACGTGGTACCTGTGGCTACTGTGGTCATTTGGTTTTCGTTTTTAATTTGAAATAAACCTTTAAGCAGTTTTCAGAGTCAGGAAAGCCCTGATATGGATCATGGAGGTGTAACAATACTCTCCAAAGATAAAGTCACACAGCTGGAGATGCTGAATCCCTCTCAAGCTTTGGCTGCGGTCCACCGGGCTGGTCCTATCAGCTCCTCCAGAAGGCTCCACTCTGCAGAGTCTGGGCTCGGAGGCTGGAAAATGTTCTCTCTGATGTGCCCACTGGGAGCATCACAAACCAAGTGTGCGCCACTAGGCCCTCTGCAGGGCAGAGACGACCCCTCTTCCTCCCTGCCCTGCTGACCCAGTGATGTCCGAGGGACAGATGTGTCTTCCGGTAACCTCGATTGTGTGTGTGTGTGTCCGCGTGTGCGCGTGCACACGTTTGCATGTATGTCAGTTACACGTTTGGACGTGGGGTCTGTGTGCACGTATCTGTGTGTACGTGTAGGTAGGGAGAGTGTGTGTATGCGTTGCCCCCAGTGCTCAAGTTCGGTAAAGCTCTCATCACACAGAGCAGTGCTGGACTCTTTCTGCACAGGCCCGGACGCTGAACAGTGTCCCTAGGTGGACCCCGCAGAGGTGACCGGCCCCACTGTCCCTTGCTGCTGCCGCTGCTGGCCCTTGCGTCTCCGAGCACCGGCGCCCGCCTCCTTGTTCTCCTTCCGGCCGGGGTTCCTGTTGGCATGCTCCTGCCGGCCCTGGCCGCCCTTCCTCCTCTTCTGCCCTGTAAGAGTCAACAAAGGGCGTCCTGACACAGCAGGGAGGCCCTGGGCATGGCCAAGGGCCCCGAGGAGGAATGTGGTGAGGAAGCTGGGCAGGGGGAGGTGGGGAGGAGGCCCATAAGCAGTCGGGGTCCCCTCAAGGTCTCCTCTGAGAAGCAGCCCCTGCAGAGGGCGCTGCAACATGGGTACTGAGAAGGGGTCCCGTGAGCCTTTTCACCCTGCACCCCTCGATGAACCAGACGCCCTCCTCTTCCTCACGTCTTCCTCAGACCTTTGGTCCCAATGGGCCGAGGGCATCTCCCAGATGGTCACTGCAGCTCTTGGGACAGGCAGGACACCTCCCCCCCACCCGCCACTCCTCCACCCCAGGACACTGCCACATCATTGTCACCTGCAGGCTGTGTGACCTTGGACAAATCACTGCACCTCTCTGGGTCTTAACACCCCCTTCTACGTCCCCATCATCTGACCTCTGAGGGCGCTTCCAGTGCCGACATCCACTGGCTCAGAAGAAATGGGGAGGGATAGGGCCATAGCAGCTTCCCGGCCCATCACACAGCTGCGGGGCCCACTCTCTGCCTGGCATGTGTTTGCACAGTATGGAGTCCTGGCCTGAGCCCTCTCCTGGGCCACAGGCAGGAAGCAGAGGGGGTCAGAGCTCTCGTGGCTGTGTTGACCCCCGACCCCAGGGAGGTGAGGCCGCAGCTCACCCTCCGGGCAGGGTGTCCTCCGCCCCGTGCACCTCCGGGTCTCCTTGGTATCGGAGCAGACGGTGTGGTCCCCCCCAGGGGCGTGCAGCACTCTCCGTGTCCGCTCCTCCGAGCCCCTCCGGAAGCCACAGAGCTTCTTCTTCTTGGAGCACGGCCCCCACAGAGACCACTCGCTCATTTCACATTGCGCTGGCAGGAGGGGAGGGAAGCAAGAGGACAAGGGGGTCACGTCTCCTCCCCTGGCCCCGGGTACCCCAGGGGAGCCCCTCCCATCTGCTCTCAGCCGCAGCCCCAGGCTAGAGGCGTCTTTAGCCCAGAAGGCAGAAGAGTCCTGAGGGGAAGCTCAGAGGGTGGTGGTGATGCGCTTTCGCTGCACAGGGCCCAGCCCACGCTCGCCCTGGCCAGATCCCCCCAGCCCGCCCCTCCTCCGGGGTCCTGGACCCTGGACCGCAGCGTTTGCCCGCCGCGCCTTCCTGCCTTACCGGGGCTGCTGCACTCCATGGTGCCGTTGGCAGCCGCAGAGCCCTCGGGACAGGCGGGATAGCAGCGGCCCTTGTGCAGGTACAAGCTCTCCTTACACTTGGTGCAGAAGTTGTGGCTGAAGCAGGCCTCACAGTGTTCGATCTTGCATTCTGAGGAGAGGGCCAGGTTGGGGGCCTCTGGCTCAGCCGCGGATAGACGCCTCCCCTGGTCCCCGTGGCCACCCAGCCACGCCCACTCACGCAGGGCAGGACAGGGGTCTGGGGCTGCAATTACCGCAGGGGAGTCTTGGGACGGAGAGAAAGGAAGGCAAGGGGATGGGGGGAGAGGAGGTCAAAGCAGCCTCTCTTGAGGGCTGGCTGGGACTCCTGCCACGGTCAGCCAACCTCAGCCCCAACCCAATCCCAGGCCCGGGAGCCCAAGGGGAGGCCCAAGAGAGCCGGTTTCAGAGGAGAGGAGATTAGTGGGGGCGAGAGGAGCGTCCCAGCCTCTCACGGCACCCCGAGGACCACCTAGTCAGAGCTGAACCGAGGGATACAATGACACCCCGAGAGTGGCTGTGTGGTCTCCTCTCCCCCTATTGCCGGGCATCCACAGGACCCCAGAGCCCGGTTCTCCTCCTGCCTGGGGCAGCAAGAGTCTGCCTGGAGTAGGGGAGAGCGATCCCGGGGCAAATTCCTCTGCCTCTACAAGGCCGGCTTCCAGGAACCACCTTGGTTGGACTCCTGGGTCCCTCCCCAAAGCCGTCCTGCCAGCTCTCCCTCCTCTGGGGAAGTGGGGGGAGGGTGGGTGGCCGGGCTAGGCTAGAAGCTGGAGGGGTCTTTCACAATCTCTCCCCTCCTGGATTGTGGGTGGAGCTGACTTCTCCCCAGTCTCCGCCCCTGAAGCCTGGGATGACAGTTTCCCAGAAGCTGACACAGCCAGGAACGCCCTACCCCAAATCCCTGAGGACCAGGGTTCCAAAGGACCAGTCCCAGGGTCCTACCTCCATGCTCACAAGCTTCCCAACGCCACCCCACCCTCCTCTGTGCCTCCTGGCCTCTGATTCCTGGGTTTGGTGGCAGGCAAAATATGAACAAAAGTAAGAATAACAGTAGCTGTTTATTGAGTGCCAGACCCTGAGGACCTCCACATGCCTCTTACAACAGCCCTAGGGGGGTAAAAGCAAGCAGCCACGTTTTGAAGATGAGGTTTTGAGAGGCTGCGACTTGCCCAAGGTCACACAATGAATAAGCAGCAGAGCGGGGATTAGAACCCAAGTCGGCTGAACTTGGATCAGTCATTTCCCCTGAGACCTCGACGTTATCAGCTATGAAAAGGGTACCATCACTTAAGTCCGTCTCCCTCCAAAGGTGGTTGGGAGGCTCAACTGATAGGAGGTCTGGAAATGCCTTCTAAACTCCAAGGCTCTGAACAGAATGGGAAGGTCACTGGCATTGTTTACAGGAGAGTGTTCGCTGCATGTCCCCCAGCCGAGAGGGAGGTGTGACAGCATGTGTCTTGGAGCATGTGGGACGGTAGCTGGTGTGAGAGAGCGGAGCAGAGTGAGAAGAGTGGGGGGAAAAGGGTGGGGAGAGAAGGCTGACCAGGGCTTGAATTTCCCTGCCCTCAGTGGAGCCAGCAGTGATTTTCTGGTTATGTGTCTCAGAGGCATCTTTCTGGCTGCAGTGCAGAGGGAGGGTGGAAGGGAACTAGATGAGGGTTGGGGGACAGATGAACAGGCTATTGCAATGGTCAAGGAGAGACGTGATGGGACCCTGAATAAGACCATGGCAGTGAGGATGGAAAGAAGATGAAGGAGGCACAATTTGGTTATTGGATGGATGGGGTGGGGGCATAAATGAGAGGTTGGCTCTCAGGTCTGTGGCCTGGATGATGGGTTGGGACACTGAGAGTGACCCAATACAGGTCAGCGCAGGTTTGGAGGGAGGAGATGTGGCTACGGTGTGGGTTGGAAACGTGGGTGGGATGTCTGGGGAGAGGTCTGGTCAGCAGCTGGATTTTTAAATCAAGAACTCCCCTCCTCAGTATCCCTCTATTTCTCTTGTAGTACATCAACAGTTCAAAGCACCGCCCCGCCCCACCCCCGCCCCATGTCCAGAGCTTCCGGTGCCCTTACCCAGCCCCGCCCACACTCACTGATGCACTTGTTCATGTCAGGGTTGCGGGCATCAAAGTATCCAGGTGGGCAGGACGGCAAGCAGACGCCCACCTGGCGGATGTCGCTCCTCTCCAGCAAGATGAACAGCTTGGGTGAGCACTTAAGGCAGCCGTTGACCTCCGAACAGAGCTCACAGCCTTTGGCACAGGCCTGGCTCCCCTCGGCGCTGACTGCAAGGATGGGGCAAGGGTGAGAGGCAGCTGTGGGAGAGACCTCCATCTTTCCCAGAATCCCACAAGGATGGGAAGTGAGTAGACAGGAGTTTCAGCCCGTAGAATGAATGTGCTTCTCAGAAAGCACAGGCCAGGCTGGTTTATAAACCTCCCCAGTATCTGCTTTCAAGGGAGCTAGCACAGCAAGAGCTGCCACCCACCCTAAATGCCTCTTTAGGTCCAGGTGCAACACAAACTCACCCTCCAGGCTTGCCCCGTCATCCCCAGAGGAGGCACTGAAGCTGCACCCATCCTGGAATTTACACATTCCCTCATCCCCACCCCCACCCCAGAGGAAGGAACGCTCAGCCTCAGGTATGGATGGAGGGCTTTCATCCTTGAGAAAAGTTCAAGGACAAGAGGCATAATGAGAAAGAGGCCACCTGCCCAGAGACAGGAAGACAGCTGGAATAACCTGCATCTAGAACAGTGCTCTCGAGCAGAGATGAGTCTGCTCCCCAGAGGACATTTGGCAAAGTCTAGAGACGTTTCGATTATCACACTGGGGGGGGGGGGTTGCTAGTGGCATCTGGGGGACAGAGGCCAGGGAGGCCGTTAAACATCCTACGATGCGGGGGGGCAGCTCCTACAAAAACAATGTGGCCCAAGATGTCAAAGGCGCTGAGGTTGGAACCATCCTTTGAGCCAACGTGGTCCCCAGCCCCAGCGTCGAGTCTCAGACCTTTGATCTTGTTTCCTCATTCACTTGTTCAACCAACACTCACCCGGCCCCTCCCAGGTACCATGTGCAGTGTGAGTGCTGGCGACGTGGAGGGAAAGACGTCCGGCCAAGCTGAACTAATCTCTCAGGGGTGCAGACAGACCCGCAACCAGGAACATGCTGGCAGCCACAAGGCCAAGCAATAGAGGACCCAGAAATAAGGGAGGAAGGAGTCACAGAGGAGGCGCCATTTGGGCCAGCTCTTGAAGAATAAGTAGCGATTTGTCCATTGGGAAGTGGAGACAAGGGCCCTCCAGGGGCAAGACCACAGAGGCGCAGAATGACCCCAAGGGAATTGCGGATAATTTGGAGTACAAGTGAAAGATAAGGTGTCCTATCAGGAGGGGCCTTTTATATCATGCCAATGGCCTTGAATTCCATCCTGTCGGGCAGCTTTTCCCAAAGAGTATTCCTTGGAACGTGACTCCCCTAAATGTTCATAGAAGGATGTGGAGAAAAGGCCATTGCACCAGGTGAGACTGAGAACCACCGGGTCCGACAAGTCTAAGCAGGATTCTTTACTGCAGGATGTTTTGCAGCCTTTATTAGGCTCCTGTGAATTAGAGTGACTCCGTAAAATGGGGAAAGAGTGAACTGCACCTCTGAGACATTTTGGCCACAGAACCCTTGTTTTGCAGAGTTTGGGGGCCATCTTTCTGAGAGCTGATAAGACAACAGGAAGTCATTGGCAAGTTTTAAGCAGGAGAAACACCCAGTCTGATTTACACGTTGGAAAGCTTCCTCTGCAGCCTGGGGAGAGACCAGAGACTGGAGGACCTTTAGGGAGGAAGCTGACCTGATCATCCAGGTGAGAAAGATGAGAAAGTCTTAAACCAAGTTCTGTTCAGGGGAGATAAAGAGAAAACGATCTGAGAGTTGCTTAGGGGAAGCAATCAGTGTGGTCGTGGTGACCAAGCGTAGCGGGAGGAGGCTGCGGTGCTTCCCGGGGTTCTGGCATAGGGGATGAGTGGGACCAGTCACTAAAAGAGGAACCAGGCAGCGAGGTGCTGTAGATACAGGCTGGAGGCAGAGAGCCAGGGGAATCAGAGCAGAGATGGCAGGGGGTCGTGCTGCAACGGAGGACCCAGAGCTCAGGCTTCAGCTGGCTGGACCTGAGCCGATGGCCCAGCCTGTGACCCTGGGAGAAATACTGCATCTTGTGGGCCTCCCTTCCCACCACCAAAATAGGGAGATCAGGAGGCCCACTCTGCAGGGTTGCGGGAAGGAGCACGTGCTCCAGGAATGATCCCTGATTTCAGAACAGGGGAACGAGTAAGAGAAAGGTGAACAGAAGAGAAGAGGGGAATAACAAACACAACAATAAAACAACAACAACAAAATCATAATCGTAATCATGGCAGCTTATTCCTACAGGTTGATCACGTATTCTGTGGCAGGCGCTGCTCTCAGTGCTTTACAGATATTAACTCCTTTGAGCCTCACAACCCGTGCGGGGGGTGCTACTACTTTTATTTCATCCTGTTTCTCACAGATGAGGAAATGGAGAGGTCGAATTACTTAAACAAGGCTTCACCGCCAGTATGTGTTCCAGGCAGAGGGGACAAAGTTTATGAAAGCCAGGGGGTAGGACAATACAAGGTGACATGCAAACGGAAAGCATGGCCAGACTGATTTTTTTAAATAGAGAATTTATTTATTTATATAGAGTCAACGTTACCATTTAATTAATCAATGAATTTAAAACTTAATATCAGGGCTTCCCTGGGGGCGCAGTGGTTGAGAGTCCGCCTGCCGATGCAGGGGACGCGGGTTCGTGCCCCGGTTCGGGAGGATCCCACATGCCGCGGAGCGGCTGGGCCCGTAAGCCATGGCTGCTGAGCCTGCGCGTCCGGAGCCTGTGCTCCACTGCGGGAGGGGCCACAGCAGTGAGAGGCCCGCATACCACAAAAAAACCCATAAAACTTAATATCACTCTTGTTGGTTGGGTCATTGTAAAAGAAAAAAACAAGGCTCCCAATGTGGTGTCGAAGTTATGAGGGAGCCCCCTTGGGATTAGTTTTCTAGTTCGGGCCATTATTCAGCTGTATTACAAATTAATGTCACTGTAGATTTTAGTACCACTTTTGCTTCAAAGATATAAAGTTGTCTATACTCAAGGTTTTTATTTAAGTCATTATTGAAATGAATGCTCCTTCTAGGTTTTTGCCTTGGTTTCGAAAACCAAAGTCATCCAGGTGTCCCAGCTGTGGGCCTCTATCACTATGCTCCCATAACTCATTTATTCCTTCCTTATCACTTCTGTTAAGGACAGATTTGCAAAGGGCCTTCTCAGAATCCTGCTGCCCGACCCCACTTAACCAACAACAGATCTCTGTGTGCATCTCCCTTCAGAGCTCTCAGTGACACGCAAGAGAAAGTGCGGCCCGTGGGGGATCTGAAATTAGTTCAGCATGGCTGGTGTGTGGAGTGAGTGGAGAGGGAAGCAGGGGCCAAAGCAGGAACAGCCTCGAACCCTTATAAAGGAGTATGGACGTTACCCTAAAGGCCATGAGGAATCCCTGGGGGCTTTAAAACAGGAGACATGGCCAGGATTCCGTTTTAGAAAGATCACTCTGTGGTATGGAGACCAGATTGTAGGGATGGCAAACCTGGAGGGAGGAGGACTCCCAGGTTCAAAGAGATGGAGCTGAACCAAGAGGATGGACAGGTGTAGACACAGGTGAGATATTCAGGCGGTAGAATCAATGAGACTAGGTGATGAACTGGACGTGGGGTGAGAGCCCGGGGAAAGCACACGTCAAGGGTGATGCCTAGGCGTTGGGCTTGGGTGGTGGGGTAGCCGTTGGTCCTTCACCAAGAGAGGGCCCACAGGAGGAAGAGCAGATCTGGGTGGAGGAAATGATGCCTTGTGTTGAGTTTGTGGTTCTCATGAGACATCCGGGGGGATCTACTAGGCAGCTGAACCTGTGGGTCTGGAAGTCAAGAGAAACATTTTGCCTGGAGATGGAGACACGGAGCCCTTAATATAAAACAGTCATCAAAGGCCTAGAGGTCCGTGAGATGACTAGGAGAGAGGGTACAGACAGTGAGAAAAGGCATTAGCCATTGAAGAGAAGGACAGAAAAAGAAGGGCCAACTAAGGGGCTGAGGAGGACCCAGACAAGTAGGGACACTCAGAAGCTGCATCACGGAAGCCAAGAGACGAGGACCCTCAAGGGGGGAGCAGAGAGTCCAACGCCAAACGCTTCCGAGATGTCACGTAAGGAATCAGCCACAAACAGCCACAAATCAGCCACGTAAGGAATGGCATCCCTGGTGGGGGTGGAGAGTGGAGGGCAGTGGCTGAAGGGTAAAGGAAGGTGAGGAAAGAGAACCATCTCATTCAAGAGACTGGCTATGGAGAAGGGAGAGAACTCAGGGATCCGTCCTGGGAGCCATCACTGGGGCTTAAATCCCTGGGAGAGGAAAGCGTCCCGGGGGAAGGAGCTGTGCAGCTTGAGAAGAGGATCAAGAACTGCGGCCCGGGCAGTCCTAGCATTCAACACACAAGTAGAGGAAGGTGCCCGGAAAGAAGCTGAGAAGGAATAGTGGGAGAGATGGAAGGACATTGACGGGGGTGGGGGATGGAAACCGAGTGGAAAAGGGCGAGATCTGCGGGGACCGGGGCTGGGAGGAGACCGTGAGTGGGGAGCCCTGGGCAAATCTACAACACGTGCACTAAGAGGTGATTGGGTGACCTCAACAAAGGCAGTTTGGTGGAGTGGTGGGATGCCAGACAAACCACAGGGGGCTGAAGAGTGAGTGGAGGGGATAGAGGTGGGGGGGTAAAGTGAGGAGAGGGACAGAGGGGGTCAGGGAACACAGACAGAAAGGAGAGACCAGCTGGGGGTGGGGAATGTGATCACAAGACAGAGGCAGGGTGAAGTGATGGAGTGAAGACCCAAGGATACGAGAGGGTCAAGATACAGAGCTCAGGTGGTAAGACAGGCCTTGAGGCTTGGGGCTGGGGTCAGGGACAAGAGACTAAGGAGCTGAGCTCCATGAGGTTTGGGGGCTCAGGAAGGGAGAGTGGTGCTCAGCAAGGAGGAGGGGGCTTGGCGATGGGCAGGGCCAGTCCGATGAGGAAAGAGACACTTATCCAGGGGAAGGGGAACCAAAGGGTGTTCTCGGCTCAGTGAGGCGAATAGATGGGCAGCGAGCGGATGGAAAGCCAGAGTGGAGGGGGCTCTGTGCGTGCCGGGCTGGGGGTGTCCAAGGAAGATGCTGGGTATGGGCAGAGGTTACATAATGATTCAAAGGGAGAAACAGGCTCATTCATTCCACGGACATTCACCACACACCTAACACGTGTCAGAACTGCTAGGAACTGGGGATGTGGAGATGCAGCAACAAACGCCCACCTAGGGCTGGCTGCACACTGTGAGGACTGTAGGAGCGATGAAGGGCATGCCCTTATGCAGCAGGCTAGGTGAAGAGGGAGTGCAGACAGGAGAAACAGCCTGTGCAAAGACTCTGAGGCACTGACCATCCGAGGGCATCCACAGAATGGAAAATAGGGCTTTAGTCTACTGACAGGGAAAGGGACCTCAGAAGGGCGTGGTCAGATTCACAATCTGAAATGCTGCCTCGGGCTTCTGTGCCCCTGATAGGAGGGTTGCATGCAGGGGAGGCAGCCTGGCAGGGCTGGAGCCTGGCTGAGGATGGGTGGGCTCAGTGATGGGGAGGGCGCTCAGGGAGCTGACGGAGCCTCCTTCCAAGCTCTTCACAAAACCCCCTCATGCAGTTCTGCCCTTCCCACCCCCACCCTACTGCCCCCGCTCCCAGGCACTCAGTGGAGCCTGAGTGCATGAGCCAGGAAGGCAAGGCTGTGTCCTCCTCCCTTCCCTGGTGCTTCTCGCCCCCTTCATCCCCATGCAAACCCCTTTCGGGCTGATGTTTCTACAGTCAGGCCTTGCCCCAGGGTGGCTCAGCCCCCACCCCGCTGAAGAATGGCTTCTGGCCACAGTGCCTCCTCTCCAGGGACTTCACTTCTCCCAGGTCCCCAACTTTCTCATCTCGAGATCTTTCCAAAACCCCAATTCTGATGGTGTCACACCCCTGCCTAAAACCCATCAATAGCTCTCTATTGGCTGCAGAATTAATACCCAGCTCTTCCACCTGGCCTAAAAAGCTTCCATAGGCAGATCCCATCCACCTCATCTCTTCACACTACTTCTAAGCAATATGGAATTATTTTTGTTCCTCTGAACACATCACACTACTTCACACTTCTGTGCCTTTGCTCAAGTTGTTCCTTCTGCCTGGAACACCTTCTGCCTCCTCTTGAGTTTAACTTTTTCAAGTCTCAGAACTAAGGTCACCTCCTACAGGAAGTCTCCATTGATCTCACCTCCATGTAAAATCTGGATGGAGTATTTCTGTGTGTTCCCTGCCCCCAGTACTTGAATCCATCATGGTAGACGTCACCTTGTGTCGTTATTATCTGCTAATATGTCTTTGCCTCTCATTAGAAAGAGCTTTGGAGGTGGAGCCTGTCTTGTTTCTGAATGGGAGCCCAGTAAGGGGTGAGGCTCCACAGGGATAGGGCTACCCCAGAATGTAGGGCTGAGGATGTGATGAGTGAGGCAGAGGCTCGGGGGGGGGGTTATACGGATGGAACTTACTGGGGGGCTTGATAAGTTGTGGGGAGCAGGACAGGATAGGTATGAGGAGTTACAGGGGGTTGGGTGAAGGTCAATGCCAAGGGAGGGGAACTCTCCATGACCCAGAGGAGGGCTGACCTTTGTTTGGGGGTGGTATCTAGTCTTGGAGGAATTAGACTCGGTGAGAGAGCCCTGAGTTAAGTGGGCAGGGGCAAGGGCAGGGCAGGGGGGGTGACAGGAACTGGCACCTCGCTGAGCGTGTTGAGGCCACATGCTCTCCCAGGAGATGTGCCCATTCTTGGTGCCCTGGGCACATCCCCCGGGAAGATCCGGCATCCTTTAACTCAGCTGTGAGCTTAGTTTAGACCTACACTTTTTCCTCGACTGGGCCCAAATAGCCTTTAACTGGCCTGTTTGCCTCCCGTCTCGAACCACCTCCCCTCGCCCGGTCCTGCAGCTGGACCACACTGCTCCCCTAATTCAGACCTCTCCGTGGGTCCTCATTACCCACAGCTCAAGTCAGGTCAAGGGCCAACTCCGCAGCCTGGCGGGTACCAAGCGCTCCACCCTCCGACCTCTGCCCACTTGTGTGGCATTGCTCCCAGGATGCTCCCTCAGCTCCAGGCAGCTTTCGTTGCTCTACCCTGATGGACGTTCAGCTTTTTGTTTTAACAGCACAACCCTTCTTTTCAGTAGAAAAGAGTGTCCACGTATAACACAGAATGAGCAGAGCGGCTCCAGTGAAAACCACAGGGCTCCCTAGAACTGCACCCAGAGACCACTCCTCCAGCTACCCTTAACCGTACCCCACTTCCTGCACAGTCTGTGCCGCGTCCCAACTCCTCACCTTCGGACAGGCTGGTCCCCTGCCTGGAGTGCCCTCTGCCTCCCCCACCCCCCCACTCCCTTGCCTGCACATCAACTACTCATCTTTAAAATCACATCTCAGGAGTCACTCCCTCTGGGCCCTCGCAGCCCTCCTGGTTCCTTTCCACATCCTCTACACCAGGTTAAATTGCCTCTTCCCCCTTCACCCACGGGCTCCTCATGACCCGTCTCTGCCACCCGGGGCCGGGCTCTGGGGGTTTGCAACAGGCGAGTGGGGAATGGCCCAAGGAGTGAATAGGGCTTCAGCCAGGGAAGAGGGATTCTACAGATGGTTAGTGGCAGAGGGGAGGAAGGCTCCAGTTGGAGGACGGGGCAGTGAGAAGGGGCAAAAAGGGGAGTCCAGAGAAAGACAAATATGATATGATATCCTTACATGTGCAATCTAAAAAAGTGGTACAAATGAACATATTTACAAAACAGGAATAGAGTCACAGCTGTAGAAAACAAACTTATGGTTACCAAGGGGGAAGGGGAGGGGAGGGATGAATTGGGAGACTGGGATTGACATATATACACTAGTATATATAAAATAGATAACTAAAAAGGACCTGCTGTAGAGCCCAGGGAGCTCTACTCAGTGTTCTGTCGTGACCTGGATGGGAGGAGAATCTGGAAGAGAGTGGATTTACGTACACGTGTGGCTGGTTCCCTTTGCTGTGAGGCGGAAGCTAACACAGCATTGGGGATCGACTATATTCCAATAAAAATTAATTTAAAAAACGGGGAGTCCAGCTTCTGGAAGAGTCAGGGTTCCGTGAAGGAATGCAGGCTTCATGGGGGGCAGGACTGAGTGAAGGGGCCCAGGAATCAGACGGGAGAAGGGTCTCAGTAAGGGGAGGGGCACTCAGTGAGAGGCATGGTGAGGGAAAGACGGCTCCGTGATGCAGGAAATCCAGGTGGGGAGGCGGTCAGCAGAGGGCAAGGGCCAGTGAGGGTGAGTGAGGAGAGGGTTCGGGGAGGGGAGGTGTCCTCAGTGAGTGGGACAGGAGGAGGACGCCCTGTCAGGGTTTAGGACTCACAGCTGAATTTCTCCCCTCTGTGCAGGGACACCATCTCTCAGACCTGAGATCACACATTTCTGGGCTCAAAACTGGTGTATGGCTCAGAGCTATACTGGGTGGCTTCTGGTGGCCCCACTGGCATGCAGTCACGGGATGGCAGAGTCGGCAGACCTGAGGCTCATATTCACAGCAAGCCTGCCTCTGCCCCCCAGGCTGCCCACTGCCCTTGCACATGGGGGGGGGGCAGAGCAGCCACACGTGCTGTCTCCATCCTTTCTTCCCTCCTCCACTCGCATGGAAACCCTGGGGCAACATGGTCCACAGCTTGTTTATATAATAATGACACGCATCTAAAAGAGCGGATATATGTATATGTATAACTGATTCACTTTGCTGTATGCCTGAAACTAACACAACATTGTAAATCAACTATACTCCAATAAAAATTTTTTAAAAAGGGGCTTCCCTGGTGGCGCAGTGGTTGAGAGTCCGCCTGCCGATGCAGGGGACTCGGGTTCGTGCCCCGGTGCGGGAAGATCCCACATGCCGCGGAGCGACTGGGCCCGTGAGCCATGGCCGCTGAGCCTGCGCGTCCGGAGCCTGTGCTCCGCGACGGGAGAGGCCACAGCAGTGAGAGGACCGCGTACCGCAAAAAAAAAAATTAAAAACCATGACATGCATCCTGACCATACAGAGCTTGATATTTCACAAAGGTTTCACAATATGTGGACCTGTTATCTCATGTAGCCCTTGCTGTATTCCTGTACAGTCACACTTGCAGGTTTATGGTTATTTCACAAGTGTTGCCTAGCAACGTCTACCCCCATATCCCCCCCGAGCCTCTGTCCATTTTGGACCCTCGTTGCATCTTGAGTCTTTCCCACACCTCTCCCCAACCTCGTCGCCCCCTTGATGGTGATCAAGGATGTCTGTCAGTGACACCGTTTGGTAATAAACACTGGGCTAAATGCTGTCGAGGCTGTGAGATGCGACTCTATCAAAAGCGGGCACATCAAAATCGCTGCATTTGACTGGCTGTTGCTGGGAGTGGCCCATTCTGATGGCCAGACCAGTACTTTTCTCTTTTTTTTAGTGCAAGAGATGAACCCAGGTCTTCTGACCCCCCCGGTGTAGGTGAGTGTGCGGCTCACCAGTGGAAGCGTGACCACTAGTGCACATCCCATGAGGATGAGTGGCCTCTCCCATTCTTTCTCTCCTCTCGGAAATAGAGGAGACTGATTAGAAATCACTAAACCGCATCTGGCCCGTGGAGTCCAAACTACTGGCCACGGCAGATGAGAAGGGAGGAAAATCAAGGCCTCGCTGCTGATTAAACCTAACCGTCTCTAATTGTTTGTTAAGCCAGGGATTTTCAGCTTCACCAGTTCACTGAGCTTCTCTCTCTGGGCTGGGTTCTGGCCTTGGCCACTCCCGTGGAGACCCAACAAAACTCCATTGCCTTTCAACCTTTCCTGGCGGACCTCAGTCAGAAGGCCTCAGAAGTGAAGCAAGAGATGGTCGGACTAGACTTCGGAGGACCTGTCTGCCTGGGGGCGTGACATCTCTTCCGGGGGATGCTGAGAGACAGATAGGCTTGGGTCGGGCCTCCACCCCACTCCCTGGCACTGTCCCTCACACGCAGTGGCCACTCCCACCACACGATGGCAGGTACTGAACCCCCATCCCTGGAGGCATCAAGTGGAGCATGGGGGACCTGCTCTCAGGACTGCCTAGGATGGGATCCTGGGAGGGACGGCGAGGATGGTGGGGACAGGTAAACTCCTTCAGGCTCTGTTTTCAAGAAGACTGGGCTCACGGGGACCAGGAGACCTGGGTTCCAATACTGACTGCGTGTCCTTTGGAATGTCATCTCTTCCCCTTTCTTAGCCTCAGTTTTCCCATCTGTACAATAACAGGATTTAATTTTTTTTAGGCTGTGAAGACTCTTTCCTCCAATGACATCTTACGTGGAAACTTCCCAAAAGCAGGGAAGAGGGAAGCTGCTCTGGTTTGAAGGTGGGGGGCCAGCCTCCTGCCCACGGCCTCCCCTTCACCCCCCAGCACACATCTTTGAATCCCACCGGGCAGGTTTAAAAACCACAGCAGTGGACTGTCCCACGACCTTCTCTGCTCCATTGTTTCTGCCCCATGATCTGGGCAGGGACATCTGTTGCCCACCACGAGGCTGTGTGGGGTTCCTGGCCCCAAGGGGTTAGGGGCTGCACTTCAGACACCACTAAAAGAAAGGAGCCCTGAACTCCTGTCCATAAATGGGAGGACACAGCACCCCAGGAGCACCGGGCCGAGAAGCACTTCCATGGATACCACACAAAGCTGGTGTTATATCAAAGGGCAGAATCCACAAACTGGACCCTCACAAGAGAGGGGTTAATCTAGAAAGCAGAGTCTACAAAGGGGAAAACAGACAGAGTGAGTAATCTACAGAGTGGGTAATCTCAACAAATTAATCCACAAACAGGATAATCTACTGAGCAATGTAATAGACAAAGTAGAAATCTGCAATGGTCATCATAGAATGAAACGACCAAAGGCCCTAGTCCCCAGACAGCACCCTCACCACCACCACTCCCAAGGCCCACGGTGGTCCAGCCGCATCCGTTACTCACTCCGCCTCTGCCTCTTCCCCTTGATCCCCCGGCTGCCGGCAGCGAGATGCATCCAGCTCAGAACCAGGGCCACCACACACAGCCCAAGCCGCATAGTCACTCGCCAGCTCAGGCCCCTGGTGGGAGGGGTGGTCTCTGGGGGGTGGATGGCACAGGGCTCTTGCTAACGCCTCCGGGGCTGGGTCAGCAGCAGGAGGCCCAGGCCTGGGCTGTATCCCAAATCCACCATAATCTCAGCTGGGGACAGACAGGGTGTGGGGAGCCCACTTCTCCATCAGCCCATAAGGAGGTCCAGAAAGCTTTCCTCAAAGGCACCTTGGGGTGTCACATGGGAGAACTCTTTGTCCTTCAGCAGGGACACCTCCAAAAACCAACCTGTTGGGGGAGGAGAGAGAAGGGTTAATTCTGGGGAAACATGGGGCCCCCCAACCTATGCCACCTACGCTCCCATGTGGTTCCCTACCCAGGAGACTGTGAGAACTCAGAATGTTTGGACATTACAAGTTACCCACCTGGCGCCCCTGTGGGAGAAATCTGCCCGTCTTCCTATCTTGTAAGAGTCCCTAACATGGGATGGGAGTTGGCTACCCAAGTGGTTGGAATATGGTGGACACTCAGATCAAACTTGTGGATCCCTGGAAAACAGCTGCCTGGCTTCCGACCTGCCCAATGTTAGGAAGTCCTTCTTTAGGTCTACCCTACAGACTTCATGCTGCAGTAACATCGTGTCTCTTAAAGAACAGCTCTCTCTGTCCTTCTGTGAGTGACCCCTCAGCCTTCTCTCCCCAGTGCTGAGTCACCAATGTGCCTTTCACCTGCCTGGAGCTAGAGCAGTGGCCCCCGACAAGCTGGCAGACCCTGCGTGGCCCTCTGGGCTTGGCGGGAGAAAAGGAAGTAAGGCTTCCCCTGGCCACAGAAACTCTGACACAGCAGGCCCTGCGGGCCTGGCCTTTGTGAAAGGATAAAAGAGGCAGCGACGCCCGCCCTGGCCAGAGACACAGAGAATGGGGATAATCCCCCTGCCCAGCGAGAGCCAGGTCTGTGGACCCGCTGGCCCGGGTGATGGGGGCAGGGGGAGCTGGTCCCTCCCCGGTGAAATGCGTCTGGGAAGTTGGAGCCCAACCTGGGAGTCGGGGGACGAAAACCCACTTCCCACTCACAGTATTGCACACTTTCACAACAGATGCCTGCACGTCCACTGGCCCACACACTTGCTGCACACACACCCACACCCACACAGGGATGGGAGGAAACAGAGAGCCTTAAAGAAGCTTTGCAGATGCCAGACAAGCATCACCCTCCCACCGGCTGCTTAAGATGCCTTTGGACAAGTCACTTAGCCTCTCTGAACCTCAGTTTCCTCATCTATGAAATGGGGATAAATATTTCACAGGTTTGCTCTGAGAGCCGGCTGAGTTTTGGCTTAACGAATGAGAAAGCTGAAATGCTAGAGCGGAGGTGTCCCTCCCAACCCCATCCCAATCCTTTCCCCCTTCGCCTCCAGGGAGGCCCCAGGAGAGCCCACCTGCATGGGAGATAAATCATTATCCCACAGGGGAGTTCAGCACTCCCTCCTTGGCCTCTCCCACCGGCTTTGAAGGCCAGACACACTCAAGTGGTTAAGCTGCTTGTGAGAAGTGTTTACATGAGACTGATGGATCCCACCTGGTGCTGTGGCCAGAGCCTGCGGAGATGCCCCCAGCCACCCCCAAGCGCCCCGTCAGCTGCCAGCCCCTACCTGCCCTTCCAGTACTCCCTGCGTGAACCACCAGAGCCTTCCCGCCTTCTCCAGCCCCCACCACACACTTCCATCACCCACAGATTGCAGACATCCGGCTGAGCTTATCAAACCGGGGTCTTCAGCTCCAAGTACACAATCCCAGACGCTGGCCGTAGAGTATGATGGTTAAGGTCATAAACATCAGAGTCAGACTGCCTGGCTTTGAATGTTGCCTCTGCTACTTATTAGTTGTTACCTTAGGCTAGTTGCTCAGCTGGTCTGAGCCTCAGTTTCTTCATCTACAAGAGGGTGGTTGCTGTTTTTAGAGCTTAAGTGAGTTAATACATGAAACTGCTTAGAACAGTGCCTGGCACGTAGGGACTCAATAAATGCTGTATTTTCTATGACCAAGACTGTATTTTGTGTCTCCCTTCTGATGGCCATCTAAAAAGCAATAGAAACAGTTTTCATACCATCTGGATACTAATCTTAACACTGAGCACTGTTATGCCATTTCCATATTTGCATTTATCTTTATGGTTGATTGCCTTGGCCCCAGTGATCACTCGAAGTGATAGGGTTAAACTTTAATGGTGGCCTGTCTCAAACTGAGGTCTGAGGACCCCTGGCAGATGCATCCTCAGGGTGCCCTGAGTCCTTAAACTTGACAAGCACTGGAGGAAGACCGCATCGGACAAAGCTGGTGTTAAATCCTGAGTGCGTGAGACTTTGGTCTCACTGTGTGATCAGTAGCCCTGGGTCCTTGGTGCAGAACAGGTCTGTGCATCTCTGCACTCCCTCTGCCTGCCCAGCACGGTGCCTGGTACTTCAAAGTTAGTGCACAGCAAATGTTATCACCCTTCCTCTCCCTCCCTCTACTTCCCCCTCAGTCCTCCTGGGTCTTAGCTTTCAGTCTGGCCCTTGCCAGGCTCACCCAATCCTTGCCAGGGAGGATCTTCCAACCCACTCCCACCAGTATCCCCATCAAACCATGATCTCAGCAGGGCAATGGGGAGGAGGCTGCAGATCTGCATGTCACTGGAGCAAGTGGCACTGGCCTTCCTTGCCCATCACTGGATAGGAAGAGTTTCAATACAGAATCAACCCTGGAAAGGAGCTAAGAGTTCATTCTATCAGGGATACAAGCAACAAATAGGAGGGACACTGGGTGTGGAGAGGGTGAACTGGAGGGCAAATGTCCCATCCAAAGGGAGCCTCTGCTATTCCATTCCAACTGATAGTTGATAGGCAGAAATACTGGTTCCACATTGCTAGATCTTCTGATTTTTTAAAAGAGAAGTGGAAAACTCTGAATTTTATGTGATATCTGATTTTAAAGGCAGGACAGTTCTCAGACTAGGAATGCTGCAGTACCAAGCCCCAGAAGGTCACAGGTCCCTGAATCCACATCCTTCCAGAGAGGAGGTCCCTGCCCCGCCCCCCCCCCCCCCCCCCGTCCCCACACACACATATGCAGTGGGTACACACACAGAGACAACCTTGGATCGAGGCTGAGAGAGGGGATAGGAGCTAATGACTCTCTTCTAAGTAGGCTGTCTCATTCCCCTCGGTTCCTCTGCCTGATTTCCTCTGCCCCTTTGGCTACATGGCACAGACAGGTCCTATCTGGAGGCCCATCATTCTGCACCGGCAGAGCCAGCAATGGGAACTGCTGGCAGCGATCAAGGTCTCAGGCATCCATGGGAGTGAGGAGGGGCATTTTGTCTCTGCCAGGGTCGGGGTGAGGGATTCACATTCATGACGTGCCTGCACCACCTGCCGTGCGCCAGGCCCTCACTGACTCCTCACCACAAGGCTAAGAGGAAAGCAGAATTACTCCCACTTTATGGGCACGGACAGGTTAAGGGTCTTGGGGTTACAAACCTCGTCAGTGAGCGAAGGGTTTGCTGCTCAGGACTGGGGATCTGGAGGGCAGAGCAAAAGGCGCAGGGAGCAGAGGGGTGTAGGGCACAACCCAGCTTGGGGAAGGGGTGGAAGGCAGAGGCAGAGGCTGGGGCCCAGGAGAGAGGCCCCACGTGCTAGGTGGTCCGAGGAGGGGAGGACAGACTGGGGAGGGGCGCACGGCTAGGGGTGGTGCTGAGGGCGGGGACTCAGTGCCCCCAGAAGTCTGGATAAACTTTCACCTTCTTCCCTGCCACGCTATTTGGATAAATTGGTACCCGGTCCGGGGCCGGATACAGACCCAGAAATGTAAACCATCCAGATAATTTCTCCTTAGCCCTCCCCAGGACAAGCTACGGGTGGAGAGGGCTGGCAGGCGGGGGCAGAAGGATTGCTGGGCTGGGGGCGGGACCTAGTACGTGCCGGCCCGACCTGTCGGGATTAGCGTGTCTGCCGGAGCCAAGCCAGGTGCTGGGGCCCCCCGCCCCCCCGCCCCCCAACGCCAAGGGCAGCGGGGAAGGGCTCCTTCGCGCCCCTTCATCACGACTTCAAGCGCTCAGAGCCTTCCTCCCTATTATCGGGAGAGGCCCAACAGGTGCAGGGGGAGGGGAGGTGGACCTGAAGTCCCCCTGACTACCCCCCAAAATCCAAGAGAATTCTCCAAGTCCAATAGGTGGGTTTCACAAGAAAACCCTTGCCCCAAGCTCGCGCACCCGGAATCCGACCCGGCCCTCCTGGGAGCCGTGGGTTAACAAACAGCCCCCATCTTTCCCCAACCAAGCAAGACCGTCTGTCCCTCAGCCCCCCGAACTCGCTGGACAGTGAGCCGCGCCACCCCGCAGCGCACCGTGGGGGCGCGGCACACACCGCCTGCCACGTCGGACCCGGGCCCGGGCTGCGGCACTGGGGGTGGTAACTAGAGGCCGTGGGACTCGGGGGAACCCGAGGCGAAGACACCAGGAATCAAGAGCTTCTGGATCGGGGGTGCTGGACAATAGGTCTGGTGGATTTGGGGAGTTCAGAACTTCGAGTGAGCACGATCACCGGGGGCTGCCGGGTTGAGGGCAGCCCGAGGCAACACCGCGAGGAGGCTGCCCACTGGCTTAAGGGATGCCGGGGGTGGGGACGGCAGGATTCGCAGGAGGGACTCCAGAAGGTGCCCTCCCCCGCCCTCGCTGACCCGACAGCAGTCATAAGTCCCCTTGCTCTGGCGGTCTCCCCGCCCCCCCTCCCCCCGCGCTCAGCTAGGTCAAGCCCAGATGAGAGGGCCCACGGCGCCCCAGGTCCCAGTGGAAGGGGGCGCTAGGGAGGAGGACGGGGCAGCTCCGTGGGGACTCACCTCCGCGCTGCCAGCCGCTGCGGGGGCAGGCCCGGGAGGGGCGAGGGCGCGGCCGGCTCACCCGCTCGCCGCGGAACTGTCCTGGGCGCCCAGCGCGCCCGCGCTCCGCCCGCCGGTTTCCAAGTTGCTCAATCTGCGGGCGGCTCACGCCCTCCGGGGCCAGCGCCCCACCCGGCGCATCGGTCCTCTGGGGCGGCCCGGTCCGGCCCTCCTCTCCACAGTGCCCCACTCGGCCGATCCGCTCCCGGCTCTCTGCCCGCGCCGGGGCTCTCCGTTGCGCCTCGGCTCCGCCGGAGCTCCCAGCCGGGAGAGGGGCTAGTCCTCCTAGCGCACGAGGGAGGGAATCCCCCCACCCTTTGCAGTCCCACCCCCGAGCCGGCCCCCCTTCCCGGGATCCGCAGCAAAAAACGGACTGGAGCGCCAGGCCCGGGAGTTCGTAGCCCCCCTCCCGCGCGCACTTGCCCCCAGCTGGGGCGCTGCGCTTGGAGCGCAGGGCGGGCACCCGCACACTTGGTCTGGACCCTGGCGCAGACCCTCTGTCCTTGTCTCCTCCCCTTCCCCCACTCCGCATCCTGGGGATTCCACGCAGCCGGAGCACCGGCTGCAGCTCCAGGCATCTTGGGGTCAGAACAGGGCCGGGGAGCCTCTCGAAACCTCAGTTTCCCCATCAGGAACCTGGAAAGTGACAAGGAACAGGCTCAACGGGGCCTGTGGTCCCGGCCACGCCCTCCTCTTCTCAGAGTCAACTCTTCATAGCATCTTCCCAGTTCAGAGGAAATGTGAGGCTATAACGTCCCGGGAACCCAGGTGAGGACCCTCCACTGGGACCTGGTGCAGGAGAGCGAGGTAGATTTTGAAATAAGACGGAGATTCAAATCCCTGCTCTATTACTTACCAGCTGTGTGGCCATGCCTAAGTTACTTAACCTCTCTGAGCTTCAGAGTTCTCATCTGTTTTTTAGGGGCAGTGAAATGAAAGGGTGCAAACGCCCGGTAAACGGTAGGGACCCTATGCATGTTTGTGGACTGGGTCTTGAAGGGCTGCAGGCACCTGCAGTGACCCAGATGCTGTTGAAGTCAAGCCTGAAGAAGGGAGGGAGGGAAACACTTCTTAGGGTGGCAAACAGCTGTTTTCCAGCATCATTTCAGATTGGGTAAAGGGAAATGGGCTAAAACTATAGTTAGCAGGAGTTAAGTTAGAGCAGAAAAGCTATACTGATGGGGGGGGAGGGGAGAGGGGAGGGGGTAGGAGTAATCAAGACAGGCTGTGGAATCTCCTTCTCAGGAGAGGAGGGGGGAGCCCTAACTATGGAGACAAGGGAACAGGGTCTTTTACAGTGACAGGGGCATGGACGGAGTGACCTCTGGTGTGTCCTGATGGCCAGGGAGCAGAGCTGGTGGATGGCCAGAGAAAGTGGAGCAGTTGGGTCCCAAATACCAGGATTTGGGCTCATTCAGCCAGATCCTTGCCAAGTTTGCAGGGGGCAAACAGCCATTTCTGAGTTGGTCCTGGGCCCCCTCCACCCCTGCTCTCCAGCCCCTCCCCTCTCCCCTCTGCCCTGAGCCTTTCCTCCATCTCACCGGCCCTTGGCTCTGCTCTGTGCCTAATCAAACAGCCCCAAATGCCGAAAACTCGATGTTTATTTTATTTTATTTTTTTACACACTTGCATAACTCCCTGACAAGCCACGCCAGTCGTTGGGCTTTTTGTTTGGTTTTATTTTGTTGCATTTAGGGGGAAAAAAAGAGAGAGAGAGAGAGAGAGAATGAATAACACAAACCACCCAGCCCCAGAAGCTGTCCCAGGCCAGGCAGTGGGTCGGGTTTCCTGCCTGAGGAAAAGTCTGTAGGAGTTGGGGGGCCTCGCTACTAGGCTCAGGAATGAGTGCGAAAGGGAAGAAAGCCACCTGGGTCAGAGAAGATAATGAATTAGAACCATGTGACAAAAATGGATGAATGAGAAAGAGAATTTCTTGTGCATCTAATATATGCCAAGCACTGTGCTTTGCATCTAAATTCCGTTACCTAATTTTGCAACCATTTTACTTTCTTTTTTCTTTTTCTCACAAATGTGAATTCCAAGCCTCAGAGACATCAGGTAATTTGCTCAGAGACACACAGCCTGTAAGTGGCCAGCCCGGTTCCCATTATGCTAAATAACTTGTAATTTCCCTGAAAGAGTCATGGTCCCCTGGGTTTGCATATGCTGGTCATTCTGCCTAGAAATGCCTTCTTCTCTGGCCCTTCTCTTACCATCCTTCAAAATGTTTATGTGAAGTTTCACCCAGCCACCTTGCACATCAGCCTCCGGACCTCGTGTAGACCTATTCATCACTCATCACTGGCCTGTGGTCATCTCTCCCACTGCAGTGTGAGCCCCTTAAGGGCAAAGGCTGTGTCTGATTCAGCCTTATGATCCCAGCACCATAAACATACTTAACTGATGTTTGGTAAACTGAACCCCTAGACAGCCAGGATTGCATCTTTTGTAGCTCCTGCAAGCTTATTCAGATGATGTCCCAGGTCACTGTTACTATTCACCCAGGCCAAGATCATCATTCTCATTAGAAGACCTAAGGTCAGTGGACTCAGGCCAGGGCAGTAGCTCCTAGAGATTAGTGAAATTCTTTATACTTCATGTCGTCCTCTATCAGGCAAGAACCACTGTACCACCTGCAGTGTCAGTATCAATATACTTTTAGCTACAAGTAATAGAAGACCAGCTCAAAATGGCTTAGAGAGCAGGGTGGTGTATTATCTCATGTATCGGGAAGAGCTGAGGTAGGAATGATCCAGCAGCTGAGGAACCACACACATCAGATTCTGTCCTCTAACCTCATTCCACCACCCTCAGTATGTTGGCCATTATCCTCATGATCACAAAATGGCTGCAGCAGCTCCAGGCACTACATCTTCAACCAAGTCCAGCAATAACTTAAAGAGTTACGTGCCACTCTAAAATGGTTAAAAAGATAACACTGTGTTATTTTATCCCAATTAAAAAGAAATTTAAAAGAGCTAACTGGATCACATGCCCACCACTGAACCAACCAGACAAGAGGGATAATGTTACTAAAATTATCTTAGACCAGTCAAGATTTACCTGAATTATGGGGGGTAGGGTGTTCACAGACAAAAGCAAAACTCTGACAGCACTGAAGAAGGGGAGATGGGCTTTTGGGTAGGCAACAAACAGTCCTTGTGATCACACTGTGACTCAAAGAAAAGATGACTTTGTTATTGTCAATTTATTGCAGACTCTCCTGCAAACCTCAGTCTCCGTGACCCCATTGTCCTCTGAGACCTTGTCCTCTGCCTCTCTTTCATGGAGGCAATATAGGACAGTGGTCAAGTGCACCGACACTGGAATCAGGCTTGTCTGAGTTAGCAGCCCATCTCTAGCACCAAGTAGCTCAATGTCCTTGGACCAGTCACTTCACCTCCCTGAGCCTCAGTGTCCTCATCTGTAAAATCAGTATAGTAACACTGCCTGCTCCACCACAGTTCTTATGGGCCTAACATAAGGAAATGCATTTAAAGAGCTCACCGCAGTGCTAGGAATCTTAGTATTTAGTACCTACTGGTTTTTTATAATTAGCTATAATTTTATCCTGTCATTCATAAATATTAACTGCTTTTGTATCCCAGGCATTGGGCTGGGAATGGAGGATAGAGAAATGGATATAAGGGAATTCCCTGGCAGCTCAGTGATTAGGACTCAGCGCTTTCACCGCGGTCCTGTAAGCCGCATGGTACAGAAAAAAAAAAAAAGAGAGAGAGAGAAATGGATATCATACTGTCCTCCTAAGGCACTCCTGGTCGTTGGGGAGATAGATTTATGAAACAAGGTAGATGAGGAAGAGTGACGGCACAAAGAAAGGGGCAATCGTGGCTCCTTGAGGGCATCAGAGAAGCTTCTCCAAAGAGGAGATGCTTGCTTGAAAGACTTGGCATTTTCTAGGCACGTGAGATGAAAAAGGCATTCCAGGCAGCGGGAATGGTGTGTGCAAAGGGCAGAGGCCTGATGCATCATGGTGCCCTTAGAGGTATAAGTTCATCCTGCTTTGTGGGGATTTAGGATGAGAGAGGTGGGAAGGAGGGCAGCAGGTGAGATCCTTCCAGAAGGGCCTCGTGGACCAGGCTAAAGGACAGGGACTTTACCCTGAGCGCAGTGGGGTTTACGAAGTGGATAAGAGGCAGGATGGAGTCGTGCATTAGAAGGAGTGCCTGGCAGCTCTTGTGAAGGCTGGCTTTGAAGGGGAGAGTCTGGAGGGGGTGAGGAGCCCCAGAGAGGGAGGATGGGGGGTGGAAATTTCCTGCTCTTCCCCTTTCCTCTCTCATTCTCCCTTCCCAAGGGCCGGTGTGTCCTCTGGAAGCCTGCTCCCACCATAAACCCACCGTCCCAGAGTCTCTGCCTTGTAGGGAGCTTGGGCTCCCCGACACACCTCTGGGATGCCGCAGCCCCCACCCCGCTGGGTCTGGAAAACCCACCGATTCTCGCCCGGGGCGGGGGTGGGGGAGCACGAGCCATCAGCCTCCTTCCCCTCGCCCCCCCTTCGTGGCCCTCCCTGCAGTATTCTGGGAAATTCCTGCTCTTTTCCATTCCTGCTGTTCTGCATCCCCCCTCTCCTCACTGGGGCTACCTGCCCTCCAGTAACTTCTTTGGTTACCCAGGACGCTGATGTCTGTCTCAAGGTCCTCTTCTCCATCGCAGGCACAAGCGTCACCTCAGGGACCTCACGCTCTGTGTCAATGCCATGTTCAGCACCTCCCAGACCTCCCAGACAGTGTCAATAGTCCACTTCAGCCTCCTGCTCACATGGCCACTCCTTCCTCTTGGCCTCACCCAAACTGCTCCATCCCTGAGATCCCAGACTCCCCTCACGGGCCCCCACCATACCCTCCCCCCCTAATTCAGATTCTTGACGTTTTGACTACTGGATAATGATTTCTGCCCTGGCCTCACCTCAACATCTCAACTGCCCTGCAAACCCTCAGCGCCTTCCCACTGAGCTCTGCAGAAGAAGCCCCCAGCTACCTGCCAGCCTCCACTGGGCACTCTGCCACAGTGTCGCCCCCCGCTCAAGCCACCCAGGCCCATCCTCATCAAGACAGCTAAGACAGCTAAGAGTGACCCCTTCAGTGTCCTGCCCCTAAAACTAAACTCGTGACCCAGAACCTCTTTCTCTGCTGATTTCCCCCTTCTTGGTAAACAGCAGTGAACCTGACAAACAGGAAACTGGGAGTGGTTTTCCATTCTTCTCCGTCTCTCACCTCCCACATCCACTCCATTGGCAAATTCTGTTGGTTCTACCTCCAGACCATTTCCCAAACCCACCTACTGCTTACCTCACTGCTACCCCTTTATGCCATCTATGCGGCTTACCTGGTCCATTGTAAGCGTCCCTGACAGCTTCCCCTCTATCCCCGCTCCCTCCCCAGCACAGGCTTCACACAGTAGCCGCAATAAACTTTAAAAATTATAAAGCAGATCCCATCACTTACTTCCCTGCTTAAACCTTCTAGTGATTTTCCATCACACTTAGAATAAAATCCAAACACCATCCCTTATAAGGCCACATCCCTCCGGCTTCATCTATTGCCCCTCTCTCGGCTTCAGCCTTACCGAGCTTCTTCCAGCTTCTTGATCACTCCAAACTCTTTCTCATCTCAGGGCCTTTGCACCGGTCCCCTGCCGGCTCATCCTTCCCAGACCTTCACGTGGGCAGCTTCTTTTCTTCCTTCCAATCTCAGCTTAAACATCATTTTGTTTGAAGGGCCTTTCCTGACCTCTCCATCTAAGTAGTTCCAGTAACATTCCCTATCACAGCTTCCTTTCTGTTTCATTGGATGTTGTATTTTTTGAAATTTATTTATTTATTTTTAAACTATAAATTTTAAACAACTTTAATTGGAGTATAGCTGGTTTAAAATGTCATGTTAGTTTCTGCTGTACAGCAAAGTGAATCAGTGATACATGTATCCAGTCTTTTTTAGATTCTGTTCCCCTATAGGTCATCACACGGTATTGAGAAGAGTTCCCTGTGCTATACAGTAAGTCCTTATTAGTTAACTATTTTAAATATAAAAGGGTGTTTATGTCAATCCCAATCTCCCAATTTATTTCTCCCCCCCTTCCCCCCAGTAACCATAAGTTTGTTTTCTTCATCTGCGACTCTATTTCTGTTTTGTAAATAAGTTCATTTATACCACTATTTTAGGTTCCACATATAAGTGATATCATATGATATTTGTCTTTCTCTGTCTGACTTACTTCATTCAGTATGACAATCTCTAGTGGGCATTGTATTTTGTAATCATTCACTTGCTGGTTCCCCTGTGGGACTCGAGTTCCCATTGCTTGCATGTGAAGAGCCCTTCTTCCTTTCATAGTCCCTGCGTGGTCCGTTGCTAAGGTCACCAGCAACCTCCTAATCGCCACGTTCTGTAACTCCTTTGTCTTCCTTTTCTATCTCTCTGCAACTTTTTTTTTTCTTTTGGCCGCACCCCGCGGCATGCGGGGAATCTTAGTTCCCAGGGATCGAACCTGTGCTCCCTGCAGTGGGATCTCAGAGTCCCAACCACTGAAATGTCAGGGAAGACCCTCTCTGCAGCTCTTGATACCCCCTCCTTCTTGGAAGGCTTCTCTCCACGGTCCTGGCTCCTGTTCTCTGTCCTTTGCCAACCTCTTCTCCCAGCCCTTAAGGGTTTTTCTTGGCCCTCTGTGCTACTCTTTGACCATGAACTAAAATAGATAAAAAACACAATGTCTGATAGTAAGAAAAGTAAGTGTGATGGTTAATTTTGTGTGTCTACTTGGGCAGGCCATGGTGCAAACATTATTCTAGATGTTTCTGTGAAGGTACTCTTAAGATGAGATGAACATTTAAGACTTTGAGGAAAGCAGATTACCCTCCATAATGTAGGTGGGTCTCGTCTGATCAGTTGAAGGCCTTGATAGAATAAAAATTGACATCCACTGAGCAAGAAGGAATTCTGTCGGTAGATGGTCTTTGGACTTGAACTGCAACACCAGCTCTTCCTTGGGTTTCCACCTTCAGCCTATCCTGCAGATTTTGGACTTGCCAAGCATCCACAATTGTGTGAGTCAATTCCTTATACTACACACACACAAAACACATCGGTTCTCCTTCTTTGGAGAGCCCCACTAATAGAGTGCTAACTAAATGTTAACTAAAAATCTCCTGAAGTCTTTTCCTCTGTGAGATCATCCTCACAGATTCAAACGCGTTGGGGCTGAGAGTTCTAGTCCTGGGTTTGCCACTTTCTGGCTGGGTGACCTTTTCTGAGTCCCTTGACACTTCTAAACCTGTTTCTCCCACAGTCTTTCCCATACCAATAAATCCAATTGCTGAAGGTAAAACCCAGAGGCATTCTGGATTGCCATCTCCTTACTCCCCAGGCTGTTGCACTTCTGCCTCCAGAGGGTGTCTGAACCCATGCACTGGGCTCCATCTCCTCTCCCATCACCCTGGTCCAGGCACTGTCATTGCCTGCCTGGTGATGCTGGTCTCCTGGCTTCCTTTTGTCCCCACAATCCATAGCAGCCAGGGTGATTTTTTTTTTAAAATATAAATCAAATCATAGCACTTGTATGAGTTTCCTATTGCTGCTGTGACAAATTACCACAACCTCAGTGGCTTAAAATAACACAAATTTATTATCTTTACTCTTCGAGAGGTCAGAAGCCCAATGTAGGGCTGCGTTACCCCTGGAGGCTCTGGGGAAGACTCTGTTTCCTTGCCTTTTCCACCTTCTAGAGGCCACCCACATTCCGTGGCTCGTGGCCCCTTCCTTGCATCGCTTTGACTGCTGGCACTGTCATCACATCTTGTTCTCTGACTCTGAGGCTCCTGCCTCCCTTTTATAAGGACCCCTGTGATTATACCGGGCCCACCTGGATGATTTAAGATAATCTCTCCATCTCGAGAGCCTTAACTTAGTCAAGCTGTGAAATCCCTTTTTCCAGGTCAGGTAACACATTCACAGGTTTTGGGGATGCATGTAGGAATCTCTGGGGGGCTGTCTACCATGGCACTCTTAAATCTTCCCAGTGCACTTAGAATTAAGGCCGAACACTTCCCCTGATTCACAAAACCCTTGGTGGCCTGCCCCTGCTCTCCGACTCTGCCATTGTGACCTCTTGCTTTCCCCTGAGAGCCCCAGACTCAATCCTGCCGGACAGTCTTTTTTTGCTTTTCCCTCTGCGTTGAATGTTCTTTTCCCAGGTCCGTACATGGCCTGCCCTTCTTGTCATTTACGTCTCAGCTCAAGTGTCACCTCCTCAGAGAGGATTTCTCCGGCCTAAAGTAGCTCTAACAGGCCGTTCTGTATGATTTTCTTCACAGCACTTTATTTCTGCCTGGTGTTTTCTTGTTTATTATTTGTTTGTTTGGTGTCTGTCTCTGCCATGGGAATACAGGCATCTTCAAAGCCAGGCTCTTTTCTCTCCGGTATCCCCAGCACTGGAACTCAACTAGTATTTGTGGAATGCATCAGTGAGCCTCAATTTCCCCATCTTTCCAATGGGTATGATAATACCTTCTGTCTTATCAGGTTACTTTGAGGAGTAAATGAGATAATAATAGCTACCATTTTTGTCGTTGCCAGTAATGAGCCAAGCACTACACTAGGCACTTTACACTTAAGACAGAATGTTCATGTGTCAATTCAATGTCATTTGGTGGCAAAGAACAGAAACCCTCTTAAGCCAGCTCAAGGAAGATGAGGTTTACCAGAACGCTACAACTGATAATCTGGTGAGTATCCAAGGAGAAGAATCGAAACGCCGGAGAGACGGGCTGCCTCCCGGGAACCAGAAAGGTGACAGTCATCGCTCTCCATCTGTCCCTCTGTGGGGTCACATGGTCCCCTATCACCACTTCTGTCTGTGCAGCTGTGCCTTCTCTCTGAAGACCAGCTTCTACAAGGCTACTTCCGTCCCAACCCGGCCTCAGCTCTCTGTGACCTAACAGCGTGGCTGCCCAGGATCTACTTCTGTCTCCCAGGGTCCCAGCCCATTCCAGGGAGAGAGCGTTCATGTGGCTGCCTGGGCACGTGCCTTCAGGAGGGATTGTGGGGAATTCCCTGGTGGTCCAGTGGTTAGGACCCGGCACTTCCACTGCCGGGACCCGGGTGCAATCCCTGTGCAGGGAACTAAGATCCCGCAAGCAGCGAGGCATGACCAAAAAAAAATTTCCTTCCAGGAGGGATTGTGGATAGAGGACAAGTCCAAAGAACGGGGTGTGACTGGGCAGACACTCCAAGACACAGCTGCCATACAACAGAGTACTTAGCACGTTCTGGCACGTAGTACATCCTCAACGAACACTCTCCCTTCTCCAACTGCCCTGCCATCTTCTTAGTCCAGAGCCCTCTGTCTCCTTCGTATACCCATCTCCAGCTTGGTTCGCCTATCTTCACACCTGTCAATACTTCAAGCTGCCAGCCATCTCTCCAAATTCAACCTAGAAAAAGTCAGATTACTCCTTCCCTAGAAACGAGCCCAGCTCCCTAGTCTTCCTGTCTCGGACCCAGCTGACCTCTTCCAGGCAGCCCAGCTCCAAATCTCCCACGTCTCTCGTCACCGGTCTCAGGGCTTCGGAAGGAGTCCGTACTTTCCTATCCTCTCCCCAGCCCCCATGGTTAGTCATCTCTCCATCTCTTGTCTCCAGCACCAGAGAGTTAGTGAGTGTTTGTTCTCCCACAGCGTGGCAGGGCAAAGTGGCAAAGCCCAGCGCTTTGGAGCCAGGCTAAAGCTGGGTTCAAATCTCAGCTCTGCCTGTTTATTTTGAGACCTTGGCAAGTCTCTTGAACTTGACAAGTTCTGTTTCCTCATGTGTAAAAATGACAGTAATTATAGCTCGCCGCTTACAGGGTTGTTGGGAGAACTGATAAGATGCGTGTAAAGCAGGCATATAGGTATATTCTCAATGACAGATTTTTTTGTGTGTGTGGTACGCGGGCCTCTCACGGTTGTGGCCTCTCCTGTTGCAGAGCACAGGCTCCAGACGCGCAGGTTCAGTGGCCATGGCTCATGGTCCCAGCCGCTCCGCGGCATGTGGGATCTTCCCGGACCGGGGCACGAACCCGTGTCCCCTGCATCAGCAGGCGGACTCTCAACCACTGCTCCACCAGGAAAGCCCCCTGAAGTAACATTCTGAGTGGCTTCTATACGTGATGTCATCAATGTAACAACATATATTTGCCACTCTTCCATTGTTAGACACTTGGGTGGGGAAATCCCCCATGATAAACAATGCGCAATGGACGTCACGTGTTCATAGGCTCTGCTACTGACGGGGCAGTCGCTTGAGGCCTGGCGTCATATACCTGTTGGCTTGCTTAGTGCTCAACAACGCTGTGGGCTGGATATGATCATCCTCATTGTACAGACAAGGAAACAGGGCGTGACCACCCGGGCAGCTCCCCTCAGGTGCCACAGCCACTAATGACACACCCAGGTTTGCATCCACGTCTCTGTGAACCATCACCCGACTCAACCATGTCAATCAGCGCCGCAGACACGACTTCTAACTGCACTGCTGCTGTGCGTGCTTGGAAAGTTCCTTGTCCACTTCGCCAACCCGCTTCCCAGCACACAGAACGGTGCCTGGTGCGTCATATGTGTCTGAGAAATATTGAATGATGGGCTTCCCTGGTGGCGCAGTGGTTAAGAATCCTCCTGCCAATGCAGGGGACACAGGTTCGAGCCCTGGTACAGGAAGATCCCACATGCCGCAGAGCAACTAAGCCCATGCTCCACAGCTACTGAGCCTGCGCTCTAGAACCTGTGAGCCACAACAACTGAGCCCGTGTGCCACAACTACTGAAGCCCGCGTGCCTAGAGCCCGTGCTCCACAACAAGACAAGCCACGCACTGCAACGAAGAGTAGCCTCCGCTTGCAGCAACTAGAGAAAGCCTTCGCGCAGCAACAAAGACCCAACACAGCCAAAAATAAATAAGTAAAACAAATAAATTTTTAAATAATAATAATAATAAATATAGAATGATGAATGGAAAAGGTGGCTGTGTTTGAGGTTGTTCTCATCATGATTTTACCTCCACTGGGTATTCTCTTTAAAGAAAAAAAACTTTGCTAATTTGACAGGCAGAAGTGTTACCATTGCTTTAATTTGCTTTTCTTTGATGACTGATAAGATGGAATATATTTTACAAACATCTGCCACTAAACATTTATAATTTCTCTCTTGTGAATTAAAAAAAATTTTATTGAGGTATAGTTGATCTGCAGTATTATATTCTCTCCTGTGAATTTTGTATCCGTATCGTGTGCCCATTAATCTATGGAAGTCTTTGTGGGGTGTTTGCCCCTTAAGTTGTATAAGATTGTTAGGTGGCAAGAATATTCATTATTTGCTTGTCATATTCATTGCAGCTATTTCCCCCAGCCTGTCCTTTGCCCCTTCCCTCAGATGACATTTTTTTCCCACGGGGCTCCTGGGTTTGCATCCATTCTCTTGGTTAGATCATGAGTCCCCAAGAGTAGGCAGCAACTTTCCCAAATCTCTCAGCTCCTTGTCAGGGGCCTGAGCACAGAGCGGGTTTCTGATGAATCATTCTTCAGGGTCACACGACATTCAGTGTGCTTTGCAGACACTTGCTTCCTTTGATCAAAGGCGTCCCCACAGGGAAGGTATTAGCATTTACATCTTTCTGATGAGGACACTGAGGCACAGAGAGGCTAAGTGCCCTACCCACGAGCGGCCAAGCCTGGATCTGAACTCAAATCGTCTGACTCCGTCCCACCGAGATGCTGATGGCGGTTCAGTGACCAGCAGCTGGTACAGCCCTGAAGCCCCTTTTTCTTGTGGGCCTGTTGTTTTGCATGGTGTCCATGAGTGTGTGTGTGTGTGTGTGTGTGTGTGTGTGTGTGTTGCATGGGCTGAGGGGAAGGAATGAAATAAAGAAGGAGTTGGGGCTGAGACTGGATGGTGGAAGGTCTTGAATGCCAAACCAGGGTCAGACTTTATCCTGTCAAGGATACTCAGATTCTCCACTCATGTCCCTGCCCCTCCATGAAAACAAGGGCCAGCACTGCCCAGACTGCAGGGCCCACGATTGGTGGCAGAGCTGGAAGGACGTCAGGAAGCACCTGGCCATCAGCTCTCCTGTACCTCATGGAGGAGGGGACCAGGCCCAGTGAAGGGAGGTGAATTGCCCTAGGTCACTCTGCCACTTAGAGATTAGAAGCCAGGTGTCCCGATTCCCAGCTGAAGAGCGCATCTTCTATCACCCAGCCCCTCCAAGCAAAACCAGAGTGTCTAGAAGGAGATTGGGCTGAAGCTCTCATTCATTCATTCACTCATTTCATGTATTCAATTAGTATTTATGAGGTGCTTACTATACATCAAGTTCTAAACTAAAACAAAAAAAAAAACCTAGAAAACAATGACAGATAAGACAGACTTGGCCCCTCTCCTTGAGGGCAGCACAGATGAGGAGAGGAACAAGTCATGCAGCAATTACATTTCAGAGGAAAGGTGCACCCTTTGGGATGAATTGGGGGCAGTGGGACTCCCAAGCAGAGGTGGACAAGCCATAAAAATTCCCGGAGAAAATGACTCTCAGCTGGGACCAGAGAGCACAAGTTGGTTAGGCCAAGAGCGGGAGGGAAAGGTTCGTATTGAGAGCGAGAGCTCGTGGGAAGTCCCGGAGGCTGAAGGTAAGTCATCGTCAGAGACCCAGAGGAAGTAGGACATGGCCGAGTGTGCACTGTGGGGTTGGCGTAATGAGAGATGATGCTCCCTAAGTCCCTGCAGGACTTACACAGACCAAGCTGGACAGCCAATGAGGTTCAGGTGCTCCGGTCCCTGGACTCTGTGGGGAGGGGATGGGCAATGGAGAGCCCTCACTCATCCTGCAGAGTAAACCTTCAGTTCAGTATGGCCCAAGCAAGCTCAGGGGAAAGCAGGGTATTGGTGGAGGGAGAGGGTGGATGGGGCAGGTAGATGAGTCAGGCAGGGGCTCATATGATGAGATTGGATCTGTTCATTGTGATGTGTGTGTCTGTGGATCTGCGTGCTCATCAGGGGTGTGTGTGTGTGTGTGCGTGTGTGCATGTGTGTGCGTGTGCGTGTTTCTGTGTGCATAGGAGTCCATGTCAGTGCATGTGTCCAGGCACATTTGCACACATGAACCCATCTGTGTTTGTCTTTGTGGGAATCAGTGGTTATGGGTGTGTACTTGCATCAGTGTGTGTGTGTGTATGTGTGTGTGTGTGTGTGTGTGTGTGTCTGTACATATGTGTATGTGCTCTCACTTGACCCTAGCTCTGATGTACCCCTCCTTTTTGGGGATGGAAGGAGGAGGGTGGGGATTTGCTAACCCCCATCCCAAGCATTACTCCCTGCCCCCTGGCTCCCTGAGCCTGTGCCCATCCCACTGCCCGCTCTGTGATGCGCTCCCACCCAGGCGGCACCAGGCCGAGAGCTGACTTCTTCCAGCTTCTCTGTCAGCCTTCCCAGGACCCCATTTTGTCTGTGAAGAGTTGGACCCTGAGGTAGGGCAGGCCAGGATCTCTGAGGCAGAAGCAACTCAGGTTCACATGCATACACGTGCACACCCAACACACACATGCACGGAAGTGTGTGCACACACACCATGCACAACTGATAATATGCACATGCAATCACATCCTCTGGGCACTGGTGCAAGAGAGACAGGAGAAGCCAGCTAGGTCCAGTGTGCCCCAGAGAGGCCTGGGTGCCCTGTCCTGTGTCTTACATCTTGCATCCCGTGTCCAGTCCATATTCAGTGGGTGTCCAGGAACACGGATGCTGGGGCTGGTGGAGGGGCCGGTTTCTGAGTGCAGAGCAAACATGGGAACCCTCGCAGGTACCCTGAGGCACCAGAACACACAAGAACATCTATGTATGTTTATGAGACTGTAGGGGCAATGCGCCCCATGCAGGGGCACCTATGCACACAGAGCAACTGTGGTCATCTGGGCCTGCTCATGAGTGAAGTGGACAGAGCAAGGGCTTTGACAGCCAGACAGGCCAGTTCTTCTATTTACCTGGCTGTGTGACCTTGAGCAAGTCACTTACCCTCTCTGAGCCTCCGGTAAACACAATGTAACATGGAGATAATAACTGCACCTCCCTCATAGAGTTATGAGAGAATGACAGGTACAAACTTGTTCATTCACTGTATATTTATTGAGTGCCTACCACTTACCAGGCACCGTGCTAGACACTGGGGTTATAACACTGAACAAAACAGAAAAGTCTCTGCCCTCATGGAATTACATTCTGGTACATGCAGACTAACAGGCACATTGCTCTGGGACAAGGCCTGGCACACAGTATGTTCTCAATAAATATTGACTTCTTACGCTCTCCTCCCACCTGATGTTAGTTCCCGGGTGAGGAGCACGGCAGAAGCCCCTCTACCGGCCCACTCTCCTCCCTCTGCAGTTTTTGACTCCAGCTCAAGTACCTGCAGAAGCCTTCTTCAAGGGTAGGAACAGGGAGGACGCACAGATGCAAACCCTGCAGATGTGCAATAGTTAA
Organism: Grampus griseus; assembly: GCF_964374135.1. Taxonomy (NCBI): domain Eukaryota; kingdom Metazoa; phylum Chordata; class Mammalia; order Artiodactyla; family Delphinidae; genus Grampus; species Grampus griseus. The sequence continues at coordinate 153,178,307 of NC_139017.1, read as the reverse complement.
AATCATAGCGGTAGCATGTGCTGCCCTTGGCCTTGGGATGGGGAGGGGAAGGAGGGCTATGTCCTGACTGCCCTCCCTGTGGCTGGGAGGAGAGATCCGTTTCAGAGGGCACTGGGCAGCTCCAAGCACCAGCAGCACCCCTGCTTCCCCAAGGGCCTATGGTCCTTCAGATTCGGGGGACTGACAGGAAAACTGGGGGAGCCAGGGAAGGCTCTTTGGGAGAGATGCTGCCCTTCCTCATCCAGGCAGACCCCCTCCTACTGAAGTGGAGGCCCCAATGGGAGTGTCTGCTGAAAGAAGAAGTTCCCAAGGGCGCAGCGTCGGGACAGGTCACCTGGCTTCAGGATGGAGTCTGCAAGCTCTCACTGAGCACCTACTGAGGGCCAGGCCCTTTGGTGGCCATGATCTCAATGGGTCCTCACCACAAAGACTATCGTTTGCCCATTTTGCTGGGGAGCAAAGCAAAGCTTGGGGAAGTTAAATGTTTTGTCCCCAATCACGGCGCAAGTCAGCGGCTGAGAGGATCTGAACTCGGGTCTGTTATGATTCCAAGAACAGAGGAGAGAAGAAGGAGGTGGCCCTAAAGCTTGGGCAGGGAAGGGAGGGGAGCTGGGGGGCCCCTGGCAGATGGGCTGTGACTCAGACCCCCCAACACACACATGTGCTGAGCTGGCTGCTCTGAGCTCATCGGGGTCTAACAAGGAAAACCCCCCCTCCCACCTGCTTTGGGGTCTGGGTTGAAGGAGCAAAAGGGCCGTGACTCACAGACAGCTGGAGGGTCAGCTTGAGGGAAGTGGAGCGAGGCATGGTGGGCCTCGGAGACCCCCTCTGCTTGCTCTCTGGTGGTCAGAGCTCCTCTGCCCCACAGCAGTCCACGGCCAGGCCCACCCTACCCGGGGCTCAGGGGAGCTGACGGAGGGATGGGCTAAGCCTGCCTGGAGCACCCCAGGCCGGAGCGGCCCTGGGCTGGTCTGGCTGAGCCGTGATGGAAGCCACCTGTGGTTGGCGGGAACAGGGGTAGATGGGAGGGCAGAGAGAGAGAGGGGCTCTTGTTTCCAAGTTCATGGCCCAGACCTGGGGGCTGGCGTTGGTGAACAGGAGGTGCCAATCAGTGGACCATCTGGGCAGAGAAGTCATCACCCTGACCTTTCACCCTACTGATCTGTGCCCCCCTCCCAGCCTCCCTTTTCCCTGGAGCTGCTTGAGAGTTCTTCCAGAGGTGGGGTGACCCGGGTGAGCACTGCCAGGCATTAAAGAGGCGCGTATCATCGCCCTGCCCTCCCCGCTCCGGGCCCCCAGAGTTGAGTGGGGCTGTCCTCCCCTCCCCCCTTCAATAGTGCTCCCAGCCTGCCTAGTAGCAGAAGAGGTGACTTTCTCCTTCAGCCCCAAGCCAGATGTCCAGCCCTAGGCCCTAGGAACCCAGACCACCCCTACCCGGCTGATCCCCAGCCCCGCCCCCAGGCATTCCGTGTGTAGCTGGGTGTGAGTGTGTGAACCAGCTGAGAAGGGAGTGCAAGTGTGCGCCGCGGCGGTGGCGGGGGTGCGTGTGAATGTGTAAGGAAGTGTGGGTGTGTTAAGGATTGTGTATGGGAAGGCTTTGCTCCTGAGTGCACGTGCCTTTGTTTACGCCTGCACGTGTGTGTGTGTTGGCCTGGGTTGCTGAGCACGCAGCCACGTCCAGCTGTATACATTTGCGGGGCAGGTGTCAAGAATTGCAGGACCTCAAGGTTCTCAGGGACCCTAGAGCTCTTTCAATTCCACCCCGTGCCCGTGTATTCAGCATAGGAGCAGATGTGTGTGGGGGGTGCGCGTGTGCGTAGGGGAAGGTGGAAGCAGCAGCGGTAACCATGACCTGCGTTCTAGCCCGGGAGCACCAGCTCGCTGCCAGGCATCAGGCCAGGTGCTCACGTGCAAGATTTGAACCAGCATGATAGCCCCCTGAGAAAGGAAGGAGACGACATCCTTCTGTAAACAAGGGAACTGAGGCTCAGAGGACGGGCATGGTCCCTGGGCTCAGAGGGTCAGCGTCTAAACCAGAAGCCAAGACTTGCTCCGGGCCACCCTCCACCCCACCGGGGGGCTGTGAGGCTCACCGCAACCTGTCAGGTGTTCAGATAGCGGAGGACCCGCGGCGGGGAGCTACGAGGGGACAGGTGCAGGGGGCGCGTGGGCATGAGCGCGCACGCTAGGGTGTGTGTGTCAACTGGGTGTGTTGGGTGTGAGCACATCTGTGGAAGCTGAGCAAGCATGAGCATGTGGAGTGAAACTAAGTGGGATGTGAGTGTGGCGAGGATGTGGGGGTGGATTGTGGGGGTCTCTGGGAGGGAGGGGGGTGTGTGCCAGTCCATGTGCATTTGAGTAGGGTGTGTGAAACACATCGAGTTTTCCTTTTTGCTTTTTAGTCTCTGACTTCAACCAGGAACAGATGTGTGAGCAGGCTAACGAATTGGAAACATCTGAAACAACTGTCCGAGCTGAAGTATAATAAATAGGGCTTTCATCACATTCCCTGGAAGGGGGTCGCTGGGGACCAGCTCCAGGGAGCATTTAGGGGGGCTGGGGGTTGAAAGTGGCTTGAAGATGGGTGGGTGGAAGAACAGACAGACCAGCCTCCCTTCCCCTGTCCCAGGAAGATGGAAAGAGAGAACTGCACCTGGCCCCTCCTAGCAGACACAGGCCTCAGTTTTCCTACCTGTGTACTGGGCTTGGTGTTTGTTCTGGGGTCAGAGACCTGGCACCCTAAGGAATAAGCATTTGTAATTTGGAAACAGGCTGACAGTTGGCCAGACATGGGGCTGAGGGCCATCAGCCAGGCCTGAGCAACCGTCAGACATGCTGGTACCCTGGCCCCCTGGCCCTGAGCTCCTTGGCCCTGGACTCTGTGCTCCCCCACAAGGCACACGAGGCCTCCTCCTGGACTTCAGCTCTCCAAAGGGAGACACACTGTCGTTTCTGTGCCCAGATGTGTCACTTTGAAGCATCTGATAAGAAAATTACAGCTGGGCCGGAGGAGGCAGACAGGGGCTTGGAGAGGGGTACTGGCCATGGGGTGTCCTGGCAGGCCTCACCCTCACCCCTCATGATGGCTTCATCCCAGGCCCACAGCTGCCACAGCTGCAGACACACGGTCCTGAGCACGGCCCAGGGAACAGAGGCCCAGAGGCCTCATTCTGACAGGAGCCAGATGCAGCCCCCAGGAATTGCAGGGAAGGAGAGGTGGGAAGGGGTGAGACCCTCTGAGCTTGGGTCTCCAGCCTAGGCCATCGAGAGGCTGAGTATGGGAGGAGGTCAGACCACAGGCTCAGGATGGACAATGGTGGCCCAGAAATTTGGGCTCCAGGCATTTTGATCTCAGATCCCAGGGGCTACATCTCAAAGGAAAGGGCCTTGTGGGCCTGTCCCCAGCCTGCCGGGTCATGCCTGGTCTTTGTTCAGGGCTCCTCTGCGGTAGCAGCAAAGAAACATTCCCATGACCCTCCAAAGCCAGCTGAGGGATAGACTATCCTGAATCGACCACTGAGTCACCGCTAGCTGTGTGCCCTTGGCCACCGATGCCAGGGCCTCAGTGTCTCTCTGTGAAATGGGATACGTTAGCCCCATCTCACAAGGTTGCTACAGAGATTCCGTGGGATGAAGTGTGTGTCCACTGCAGGAGCTAGAAAAAATCAGTGCTTGGTCAATAAATAACGACTGAAGACTTACCCTGGGCCAGGCTCTGGCTAAAGCCTGGAGCTCATAACAGTGATCTAGACATCCTGCCTCCAGGCCTTTACACGCACTGTTCCCTCTGCCTGGAACACTCTGCTTCTGGCTCTTTACCTGACTATTCCGACTCACCCTCCAGGTCCTACCTTGAACATCCCTGCCTTAGGAGGCCCCTCTCCAGCCCTCTGCCCAGGTTGGGACCCCATGACTTGTGCTCCCCTAAAATCCTGCCTTCACCCATTACAACAGCCATCACGCATTACTGTGACTACTGCATCAGGATGACACCCCATCCCATGCCCAGGCCCCCAAGGCTTTGAGCTTTGTGTCCACCTTACTCACTCGTGTGTCCCCAGCCTTCCGTGTCTGGTGTGCATTTGTACATTTTTTAAGCTAGCATTTACACAGCACTTACTCTGTGTCAGGTGATGTTCTGTGAGCTTTACGTCTATAATAACTCATTTGATCTTAACAATCCTGAGGAGGGTGCTATCATTATCCATCTTTTAGAGAAGAGAATGAATGGCCCCAGGTTACACAGCTCGTAACAAATGACTGACTGAACGAATGAATGACATAAAATAAGGTCACCCTCTAGTGAGGGAGGCAGGTCATTGTTTACAATACAGAGAGACACTTTGCAGTCCGGGAGCCGGAGGAATGAATCGGGGTGGGGGAGTAATTAAAGAAGCCCAGGTGACTTGGAGCTCAGGCCTTGGGCCCCAATAGAAGCAAGTCTTATTCGAGATCATGCTCACGGTGCTCGCTCTGGACCCTCTGGCCTCGGACGAGTGGGGCCTCTCTTCCTTTACACAACGCTGGTCCCTTCCCTCCCTGCTCCCTCAAAGCCCCGGACCCTGCCTCTCCCCTCCAAGCCGTGCTGCCCAGACTGGGGGGCCTACACCAGCCGTCCTGCGCAGGTTTGCTGACCTGCCCTTGCCTTGGTCCCCACTCCACATTTTCCCTGTCTGCTGGCAGCATCATGGGAACAGGAGCCTGGGCCACTTGCTCCTCCTCCTTTTGTCTAAGCAACCAGATAAGCCCAATATTCTCAGCTGGGATGGGACAAGGTGTCCTCCCTAATCCAAACCAGCGCTTCTCTTTGGCAAGGCCCCCTGTGAATCCTCCTCCCCGCCCACCTCCCCCCAGAGCCCCTTCTTTTGAGAGCCAGCCCCGGACTCTAGTACCTGAGGTTTTGAGTCACCGGAGGCGATTTCCAAAGGACCAGATCAACAGGGTCCATCTGGCAAAATTCAGATGTCGTGAGAACTCCTTGACCTTGGAGCCTGGACCGAGAGCTGGGTCTCTCTGTGGGTGCTACTGCAGCCGCTGGGCAGAGCTGGCGAGGGCCTGCCAGGAGGGGGCTGGGCAAGTGCATTTTCAAAGTCCCTTCCCGCGCTTGAAACCTAGGGTTCCTTGCATGTAATCCTGCCCTGAGGACGAGGACACTCCTGCATGCGTCTGCAATGCATGTCCGTGTGTGTATCTGCAGGTGTGCCTATTGACATGTGTGTGCCTCAGTGTATGCTCCAGAAGTGTGTTAGTGTGTGACTCTCAGTGCCTACATGGAGTGGCTGCGTGTGTGTCCGTGTGTGTTAGCACACAGCATTGTGTTTGTGTGTCAGGAAGTGCAGACATCTGTGTGTCTGGGGGGAGCGCATCTGTGAGGGCAGGTGTGCGCGTGCACATGTCAGGAACTGGGAGTGAGGGTCCCGTGTGGGTCTCCGTGTACCTCTGCAGCTGTGACAGAGGTGTGTGTGCCCTGGGAAGTGATGGGAGCTCCGGCAGCTCAACAGTTACACCCTGCCCCGTCGGGGCGGTGGCGGAGGAGGTGGGAGGGCCTAGCTCAGACTCACAGAGATTTCAGAACGTTCGAGAAGGAGGCATCCCGGCTGCCTCACAGTCACCCCGACAGACCCGCTGGGTGGGGAGGAAACCGGAGCCTTCGGAGCCCTCGTTACACAGCTTCTCCACTGTGAACCCAGCACTGTGGAACGGCATGGGGTGCATGTCCTCCTGCTGGGAGTGGGGAAAGGTTGAGGAGGGGGCCCAGGTCCTGGAAGACTGTCCCGAGGGGCCCAGCCCTGCCCTCAGGGAGCCCTAATCAGAGGCGAGGTAACTAGAGGAGCCTAGAGCCGATGCCTCTTCCAGCCCCCAATGGGTGCAGGTGAAGGCAGTGTGGCCTGGTTCTAAACGACTTCTCTTGGGAAGCCCGTTCCCTGCCCCTCTGGGCTGGCGCTAGGTGAAGGCATGGGCACAGCTGTGTCCACCGTGCTGGGAGTCCCCTCCCACCCCCAGGGAGGTGGGAGAGGCCTGACTGCTCTTCTCACGGGAGATGCGCCCTTACTCCCCCAACCATTCGCAATTAGACGGTGTGGTTTGCAAACCCAACACCAGCCTGATAAGAAGCACATTGCCTCCCAGAAGAAGCTGGGAGGACAGGAGAGGGCAGCTCATCACGCTGCCACCTTAGGGAGGGCCTCGGAGCCGAGCTGGAGGGAAGAAGGCCAGGCGGTCCTTCGGCCCACCCGCTCCAGCCCCCTCCCCTCCCCCTGCAGCGTGGTCCCCAGGCCTTTGCCTTCCCTCCTGGGGGGTCATTTGGGAGCCAGATGTAGAGCTCCAGCCTCTGCGAGGGAGGGGAGCAGAGGGAGAGAGAGAACGGGCTTCGGAATCAAACAGATGTAGACACTGGAATTTGGGCTTCACCACTTGCACACAAACTGTGTGATCCTGGGCAAGTTTCCGAACCTCTCTGAGCCTTTGCACCAACACTCAGGGGTTGCTGAAGACTAAAGTAGATTGTGAATGCCACGCCTGTGAAGCCGTGCCCGACACAGTAGCCCGATGGTGCTCTATGCTTGGAGACTCCGCAGGGACGGAGAGGAGAGAGGAGACATGGGGTGTGGGTGGGGTGGATTTGTAGCTAATTGCAGCAGGCCCTGTGGGTGGAGGTAAGTGCTGGGTGCTGAGAGCGAGGGGCTGGTGGGAGTTCCAGCTCTGTCCCTGATGCTCTCTTGGGGGCCGAGTGCAGGTCCTGGACAGCCGAGTAGCTGCTGCAGTGCTGGGGCCAACTGCACAGGCTCACACAGTCCCAGCTCCACACTTACTGGGTGTGATCACAGACAAGCCAGTCTCTCCTCCAAGCTGTGGTTTTCTTCTCCCTAAAGCAGACAGGATAGTAGAATGACCTACCCCAGGGTGGTGATATGAGAAGCAAATTACTACAAAGGGCTCCCAACTCTGACTGCCTTGGTAAGCCTGCAAGGAAATTTCTCTCTCTCTCTCCTTAATCTATTTAAAATTATCTGATATTGACTGATCTAATCACTTTACACACAGTATCATATTTAACTCTTTTTCTAAAAAATTTTATCTATCTATTTATTTATTTTGGGCTGCGTTGGGTCTTCGTTGCTGCATGCAGGCTTTCTCTAGTTGCGGTTAGCGGGGTCTACTCTTTGTTGCGATGCACGAACTTCTCATTGTGGTGGCTTCTCTTGTTGCGGAGCACGGCCTCTAGGCGCCCGGGCTTCAGTAGTTGTGGTGCGTGGGCTCAGCAGTTGTGGCGCATGGGCTGTGTGGGACCTTCCTGGACCAGGGCTCAAACCCGTGTCCCCTGCATTGGTAGGCAGATTCTTAACCACTGGGTCACCAGGGAAGTCCCATATTTAACTCTTAAAATACCCTTTGAACAACCCGTGTCTATCAAATGGTGAATGGATGGACAACATGGGGTACACCCATAAATGGAAGACTACTCAACAGTAAAAGGGGGTAAAGGCGTGCTACCTGCTACAACACAGATGCATCTCAAAATACGATACTAAGTGAGAGAAGTCAGACACCAAAGACCACACACTATATGATTCCATTTATAGGAAATGTCCAGAAAAGGCAAATCAGTAGAAAGAGAAAATAGATTAGTAGGTGCTTGGGGTTCAGCGTGACTTACACGGGCATGAGGGATATTTGGGGGGTGATAGAAATGCTCTAAAACTGGACTGTTGCACAACTCCATACATTTACTAAAGATCATTGAACTGTACACTTAAAATGGCTGGGTTTTACAAGGGAATTTTATAACAAGATTTTTTTTTAAACCTATGAGATAAACATTATTAGCCCTTTGCCCTTAAAAAAATTCATAGTAAATTTCTGGAATTCAGTGCCAGGGCTGTGTGCTTCCAAAGCCTTTCATTTGGGAGAGAAAAGAAAAAACAAACAACCTGAGATGGATGATCTCTGACTCCAGTTTCCTTCAGGAACCAAGAACTGGCTCAGAGAAGTGAGGTGAGGAACAGGGAAGGGGGATTGTTCCAGAATGCCTCACCCAGGGAATAACTGAGAACAGTTATTCCCTGGGTGAGGCATTCTGACACTCCCAGTCCTGTCCCGTGGGCCGTACCTGGGCACTTCCCCAGGCATCACTGAGTTCTCGCTGCCATTGTTCCCCCGGCCCATACATACACTCAGAACATATAATATATATAAGGCCATGTTCTGAGCAACATTAAGCTCCAGGCTTTGCACTCAGTATTGTACAGACATTATTTCTACGTGACAAGGTGATGCTACAAAATAAGAATGATTATTTCCATTTTGCAGATGAGGTAAGTGAGGCCCAAGGAGCTGTGACTTGAAATGCCGCCAAAAGTTCCCAAACCTCCTTTCTCCCTACACCAAGTGGCCTCGGATCTCTCCATCTATTTCTCGTGGGCTCTAGAAGTCTCTATGCGAACCTCCTTCTGTCTCCGTCTTCCCAGCTCCCTCTTCAATCAGTCTGTCTTTTCTTTGTCTCTCTTTGCTTGCCTCTGTCTCTCAGTCTCTCTGTCTCTGTGTGTGTGTGTCTCTGTCCCTGGCTCATTTATTTTTTAATAACCACAATAATGAGAAAAGCTCCTTTCCGACCCTCCTGGGGAGGGAGACAAAAGGAGGGGAGCCTGGGGAAGAGGGGGAGGGATAACCTCCCTTCTTGCTCCTGAGAAATTTAATAAAGGGCCTGAGAAAGTGCTGGGCTCCAGGGCCGGCCAGTACCCTGGGAAAGGGGGCAGCCCCTCCCCCACCACAGACACGGCTCTGCACGGGCCTGGGGTCAGGGGAGGGAATGTCTCCATGCTGGGCCCCCCTTCTCCAGCTCCCAGGCTTTATCTCTCCCCTCCCTGCTGGTGGGAGCAGTTCCCCCAGCTAATCCGCCCCTGAATATGGTCCATACCAGACTCCCTCCCCTTGACCCAGACCTGCCAGCTTTCCCAGGAGAGCTGCTCAGAGGGGAGAATCACTCAGGAATTGCAGCCTCTGGGCTCACAGGAGGTCAGGCGGTCCAGCCTCCTGCCTTCTGCCGCGTCCAGGCCAGCTCCCCACAAGGCCATGCCCAGCCCCCCAGCAATGTCTGGCAAGAGGGGGCTAGGCCTGTCCACTCCCATCCTGGCCTGCATGGAACCTGATGTCAAAGTATTCAGCTGTCCCTGAGACCCTCCCCAAAGGCCCCAGCCCCTGGCCAGAGAGCCCAGGATCCCGGGAGGGAGAAGACTGAGCCCTTCCCCTGCTCCCTTGAGGACCAGCATCAGACAAGAGAGAGCGGGTTACAGATGTCTCGCAGCCAGCCCCAGCCTCACCTCCCCCTCCAGGGGTGACCTGGAGAGGGCATTAGCAGCTCAGAGGTGGAAGAATGCCCTCGTCTGATCCCCTGCAACTTTTGGGGGAACCAAGGTGCTGAGAGTGGCTGGTTGATGGGTGAGAAGGGACTTCTCACTTCTGAGAGTCAGGGAAAGGAAGGCCAGGTCCTGCTGCGCATCTGACACAGACCCACAGCGAGGGGCGGAGCAGCGGGTTGGTAAGACGCTCCAGCTCATCAGACAACGTTGAGGCCAAGTTCAGTGGTGCAGGTGGGCACATCCAGCTCCCCACCCACGAATGTGCTCCAGGGTCCTGTCCGCCCGGGGAGGCTGTGGGCCCTGAGGCTGCCTGGGTATAGTCACCCTGCTGCTCCCAGTCGTCTGGACAGCCTTTCCCAGGCCGGGAAGCCACAGAGAGCTGACAGAGCTGGCAGAGCTGACAGCATCTCTCACCTGGCCAGGAGCCGGAAAGAGGGGCTGGGGAGCTGGGGCCTGGGGCCTGGGACTGAATCTGGGACTGGATATTCGCCAGGCCTGCTGCTGTGTTGCAGGGCTAGGGGCAAAGTAACAATAGCAGCTTATCCCTCAGAGGGCTTGCAAAGTGCAGATGCATTATCTCACTAGATCTTCATGGCAACGTGCTATTTGCACTTTAAAGATGAGTGAATTAGAGGTAAGGAGAAGTTGGGGCCCTTGTCTAAGGCTACACAGCCCATTAAGAAGAGAGTCACAGGGCTTCCCTGGTGGCGCAGTGGTTAAGAATCTGCCTGCCAATGCACAGGACACAGGTTTGAGCCCTGATGCAGGAAGATCCCACACAGCCCATGCGCCACAACTACTGAGCCCACGCACCACAACTACTGAAGCCCGTGCGCTTAGAGCCCATGCTCTGCAACAAGAGAAGCCACGACAATGAGAAGCCCGTGCACCGCAACGAAGAGTAGCCCCCGCTCGCCGCAACTAGAGAGAGCCCGCGTGCAGCAACGAAGATCCAATGCAGCCAAAAATAAATAAATTTATTTAAAAAAAAAAGAAGAGAGTCACAATTCAGGCTTGGCACTGAATGGCACTGGATGGAGCATGGCTGACTGCAGGGCCCGGGCAGCACTGCTTACCCAGGGATCATGAGATACCCTTTCTGTCTCAAGAAGCTCACGGACAAGAGAAGAAGTAAAGTGGGGCTGGGGTGTTGGGAGGGGTAAGGAGGGGCACTAGGGTGGGAGCCAAGGGACAAAAGGTTTCAGAGACGGCTTGAGCCGGGACTTAGTCCTATTTCATTAGAAACTGGAAGGCAGAGCAGTGACCTCACAGGCACTGCCGACAGGCTCTTCCCAGACTAATAGAGCTGCCTGGTGCCTGGAGGCAGCCAGAAACAGCCCACACTCCTGCACACCTGGGCCGAAGGGCTGGCCTTGCCTTTTCTGGGCCCTCTTGCCTGGGGCCACAGGCAGAGGAAGGGAAAAAGGGGCCAAGAGATAGAATGAAGAGACAAACACATCCCCAGCTCCCAGCCTGACTCTGCTCTGTGCCAGGGCCTGCCCGGGGCATTGTGCGGGTGTTAGATGAGGCCACCGGGCAGCTCCCTGCCCGACCTCGAGGAGCTGACGATCTGGCATCCTAGAATCTTCTCAGAGAGCTATGGCCATGGGAAGTAGAGTGTGGTAGGCATAGAAGGGAAGGCCGATGAGCCAATGCCAGAGAGTCTGAGCTGCCAAAGTTCCCCTCTTCGGCTATAGGGAAGGCCTGGCTGCTTCCTCTCCTAAATCTGTAGGAGCAAAGGTCAGAAAAGCAAAATATTTCCCAAAAACCCTACCCCACTGGCAAAGCACTGTGTGCCTCTTAAGACCTTCCCTGGTTCTCTCAGATCATTTTGGTCCTCCAATCCTTCAAGCCAGGGATTATAAACTCCATTTAAAAAAAAAGAATCTGAGGCCCAGAGAGGTAAAGAGCTTTGCCTGAAGATGCACAGCCTGTGAGGAGAAGTGTGCAAAAGCTGCCTCTCCCAGATCCTTGTCTGGTGTGTTTGGGGTGGGGGGCTGGTATAGGCTGAGCTTGGCAGAACTCGGGGGGAGCTGAGCTGGTTCTGACCCCACCTCTCGCCAGGGGGTGGCTGCAGGTGGATGGGCACAGCTCCCACCTGGAGTTTAGCACCAGCCCAATAGAGGCTGATGGGCAAGGGAGGCTCTTCAGGACACGTGTTTCCACTTTCACTGGAGTTGGGAACTAATAGCAGAAAAACCTGTGAAGCTGCTAATGGGATAATAGAGAAAGTATTTATTTATTTTTCGAAGGAGGCCTGAGAGGATCTGGAGAAGGCTCAGTGTGAGGCCACGGAGGCGGGAGGTCAGCCTGCTGTGAACAGGGATTAAGCAGACACCGTGGAATGAGGGGGTTTCCGGAGAGGAGGCTGGAGACAGGGTCTGGTCGGGTGTCTCAAAGTCACTCCCCCTGGAGGGGGGCAAGGCTGGTCTGAGGACTCGAGTCTCTTCTCGGTAGGGGCGTTCGTGCTCCAAGCTTTCCTCCACACCTGCCATCCCCACCCAAGGTGTCGGGGCCCGGGGAGGCCATCAAATCGATCTCCTGCCTCTAGGCAGTGTGTCCTCAGCCCCTCGAGGGCAAAGCCCAGGGACCCGTCTCCCTCTGTGTGCGCTGCTTCAGGAGGGTGGCGGTTCTTCTTACTCCTTCAGCGGGAGCTGGGACCATCTGCAGGAAGCTAGTTCTATTTCATGATCAAGGTACAATGAGCCTAGCCTCCCCCATCCTGCTGTTGAACTAGTTGTCAACAATTTTCCAGCTGATAGCACTGCCCTTGGACCTCCCAGTGCTAACCCACTTAGGAGCCCCGTTGAACTTGAGGGCAGCAAGTCTCTTAAAGGTCATGAGGTCCTGTGACTTTCAGCCGTGGGTTTGGGGGAGGCTGAGCAGGTGGGGTCCCAGACCCTTCCCCCACTCCAACCAGAGCAGCTCTGCTTTTCTTTGTTTTAAACATCGACATTCCAACTCAGATTTTTCTCCAAAATACTGAAGTGTCTGTTACTGTAAAAAACAAAAAGCATGTAAATATCCTTGTCCTTGCCCACTCTGTGCAGGGAAATAACTCAGGACTCAGAGAGAAGAGACTTGTCCAAGGTCACATAAAGCAAGCCACCCGCCTCCTGGCCCCGAGCTGTCCCTCCATCCTCTGCTGGAGTAACCAACGTGACTTTGGGATAAACCAGAGACAGATGGAAAACAGCTCTTTAGGGCGCGAGGAGGCAGGAAGGAGTGTGTGGGCTGGTGTTCCCCGGGCCCTTTGAGTACTTTGCTTCATCCCTCCAGGCCGCAGAAGGCCTGCGCGGCAGAGGAGACAGTGAACACCGGGGTGAGGGCGGAGAGGACGCAGTGGCCCAGCTGTAGTCTAGCTGGGGGGCTTTGGGGTTGACCCAGACTGACGATGGGGCCCTTCCTTCTTGTAGTGGTCCCTGCCTGAGGCTCCTGCTCGCTGGCCTGCTGGGTGGCAAGTTGTCCTGGTCCAGGCCAGGCTGACTTTCTCCTTTCAACCCCAGCCCAGCCTGGGAAGGCTGGGTTTCTGGAGACTCCCACTCGGACTCTGCCCGGTAGGCATTCCAGGATTCCTGATGCCCCACACCGGGCACCCAGCTGGTGAGAGCTCACCCCTCTTGGTTGCCAGTGCCTCTCCACCAGGAAAGCTCTTAAGATTCCGGTCAGATGCAGGCCCGAGTCTCCAAGCCCCACTCGCCACAACTACATTCTGTTTCCTCGGGGACGTGTGCTTGACCTTTGTCAGTCCCATTTCCAACCCACCCCCACCCCCAGGCACTTTCCTGTTCTGGTCCCTCGTGCAGTCTTTTCCTTGGGGGAGCAGGGAGAGGCATTCAGGGAGGATGCCCGTCTGCCTCTGTGCTGCCTGGCTCTGGGACAGCAGGCTAAAGTTATTCCTGGAGATATAGGCAGACATCGGGAAGAACTTCCTGACCGACAGGGGCTTAGCGGCTGGAATGGGAGCCAGAGGAAGACAGTGAAATCGTTGGCCCTGGAGACATTCCACAGGGGCTGGGCATGGGGGCAGGTCCGAGGGGCTGTCCAAGGTGGAGGTAGGTTACCTCTCAGAGGCCCCAGTCCTACACCTGACCACAGGCCCAAAGTCCGTGCCTCACCCCTTTGTTTGACAAATATCTGTCGAGTATCTATTCCATGCCAGGCATCCGCTAGGTTCTGCAGAAGAGCAGAAAACAAGAGACATGGCGCCTGCTCATCCTAGGTCATGGACAAAGTACCGGCAACTTCAAGATACGCATTGTTAGTGACAGACAAAGAATCAGGAGCTAAGGACAGGCCACCTGACCTTAGCTGAGGAGTCTCAGCTGAGACTAGAAAAAGAGGGAAGGCATAAACAGAGGAAGGTCCTAGAAACATGTCACCCAGGACCTGAGCCCCAGGAGATACCCCAGAAGCTCCGCTGCGGTGGTGTCAAGGAACCTCTTTCCTTTCACTGGTGATTTTTTTAAAACATGAATAGCCCAGCGAAGAGAAAAATAAAATCACCAGATCACACGAATGACAGTAATCCAGATAGGCGTTCCTATCAACGCTACATTTTTAGCCCAGTGCTTGGCACACAGTAGTACCTCAATAAACATTCGTGAAATGAACATTTGGTCAGTCTGGAACTCAGCCCTCCCACTCGTCCTCTTTCTCCTCCCAAACTGCAACTTGTCTCAACTCGGAACCCCACCAAGGAGAGGATTAACCTCCAAAGCATCCCAAATAATACATTGACTAGGGCTTTCTCCTGTAACTGTGACCTACAAAGGAGTAAAAACAATGACGACTAATGTGTATCAAGTGCTTATCACGTGCCAGGCACCCTTCTAACCACTTTGCCTGTGTTAACCTCATTTAGTCCTCACAACTGTCATATGAGACGGGTTCTCTCGTGGTCTCATTTTACATGAGGAAATCGAATCCCAGAGAAGTTATGTATGTCACCCAAGGTCACACAGCTAGTACACAGGTGGAAAGAAGCACTTTCTGTGTATCTACAGGGTGTCAGGCATAGTTGGGGCCTTAATTCTTAGGATAATTAAGAGAAGTAGGTATCATCCTGTTTCGACAAATGAGAAAACCAAAGCTCAGAGAGTTAAGTAACTCACCCAACCTGGACTACTCCTCTGGAATTTGACTCCCAATGCAGTGCTCTCTCTCCCCTGCACCCCATCAGTTTCCTGAGGTCTTTCCTGAACTGGGGGGCAAACAGCTGCCCCTGGTGAGCTACGGGGAAGAAGCGGCTCCAGGAGGAGAGCTGGCCCAGTGACTCGCCAATGGGATTTATGTCCTGTCCAGGGTGGACATTTTGGCTGCTGAATGAAAGGCTGAGCAGAGCTCAAAGATGGAACTTATTCCCATTAAACGATTGCAAATGTCAGGCAGCACGGCCTCGGAGCTCCTTGCGCACGCACCCAGGCGGCTGGAGGCCAGGCTGCCCATAACAAGCATGCCCACTGACCTCATGGTTACTCCTGATGCAATTGGAGCCCACTAGGAGACAGCGGGTTCCGACAAGAGCCTGAGCAACGTGCTGTCCGGGGGACACTGGGGCCCCTCCTGCCTGAGAGATGGCGCTGGGACAGAGGCTGTTGTTCTAATTGATTGAATGAGATCTGTTCCAGTGCAGATGGATGCAGAAATTACCTGCAGATGTGACTATGCACAACCATTTTAACTGTCTGGGCTGTCACGCAGGCTCAGGGAGCCAGGGCCTCTTAGAGCAGGATTCATTTCATGCAGCCCCCCGCCTCTGGGCAGGGCAGGCTGGTGCCAGACTGAGCTGATGAGTGATGACTATCTCTTTAGGGCTTCCCAGCCATCAGTGCTTCTCGGTCCTGGGCTGTCCAGAGGCCCAGCTGGCGGGATGGGACTCCCAGGGGTCCTGCCTAGTGGCTTCGTGGGGAACTTCTGCCGGGGCACGGGGAAGCCAGGTGCCAGTTGTCCTCTGTGCAGGCTCCCGAGATTCCTCTTCTGTGGGCTCTGCAAAGCCCACTTCCTTGGGTCTTTGAATCCCTATGCATTTCTGGGTTGTATAATACTGGATAACGCATTTTTTAAAAAATCCATATAACTATAGTAGTGGTTCCCACACTGATGACGCAAGATCCATGAGAATACTGACTCATTCATACATTTCAGCACCCACGAGCCTCCAAACTGGTCCTTGCTGGGACGTAGCAGAGGATCAGCCCTGGCCCCTGCCCTGGAGGAGCTCACAGCCCAGGGAAAGGAGGTGTATGTATAAATAGCCGGTTATCACAAAGTGGGATGGGCTATTCTACTGGAGTACAGGGTACTGTGGGGACTTAGATGAGGGAGGTGACTCAGCGTGGGTGGTCAAGGCCAACTTTACGAAGGAGGTGACATTTCAACTGAGCCCTGAAAGGTGAATAGAATTCCCCCAGCCCCGCAGATGGATAAGGGGAGTAGGGTTTCCCTGGCAGGAGAACCCCCATGAACAAAGGCATGGGGGCAGAGGAGACCTGAGGAGTGCTGGGAGATGAAGTGGGGTTGGTGGGCCAATGAGGGGCCTTGAACACCACGCTGAAGAGTTTGGGTCTTGGGACTTCCCTGACGGTCCAGTGGTTAAGACTCCGTGCTTCCAATGCAGGGGACGTAGGTTCGATCCCTGCTCGGGGAACTAAGATACCACATGCCATGTGGCGTGGCCAAAAAAAAAATTAAATAAAGAAAAAAAGAGTTTGGGGGACTTCCCTGGTGGCGCAGTGGTTAAGAATCCGCCTGCCAATGCAGGGGACACGGGTTCAAGCCCTGGTCCAGGAAGATCCCACATGCCGCGGAACAACTAAGCCCGTGCGCCACAACTACTGAGCCTGCGCTCTAGAGCCCGTGAGCCACAACGACTGAGCCCGTGCGCCATAACTACTGAAGCCCACGTGCCTAGAGCCTGTGCTCTGCAACAAATGAAGCTACCGCAATGAGAAGCTCACGCACCACAATGAAGAGTAGCCCCTGCTCGCCACAACTAGAGAAAGCCCACATGCATCAACGAAGATCCAACACAGCAAAAAATTAATTAATTTTTTTTAAAAAAGAGTTTGGGTCTCTACCTAGACACCCTGGGAATCTTTGAAAGACTTCAGGAGTAAGAGGATACATGGTTAGATTTACGTATAGTCTAGAACAATCCTCTTGGCAGAGGGTGGACTGGAAGGACAGACTGGAGGCTGAGGCCAGCAGTAGTCCTGGCACTGAGAAAGGAGGGGAAAGGACAGACTCCTGAGAGGCGTGGACAGTGCCACCATCTTGGGGACTGATATGCTGGAGCTGGGGCAGGGGTACGGGGACCAAAACGCAGAAGAGAGGGAGGTGTCAAGGCTGATAAGCCTGGAGGGATGGTGGGAGGAAGGTGGCCATGGAGGGAAGGAGGAAGAGGACCATCAAAGCACTGCTGCCCAGTGGTCCGGTTCAGGGAACCAGGCTTTCCATATTATGATCCTGACTGCTTTCAGAAGTGTTTTGAGAGTTTCTCTGCTCTTTCCTCACGTTAAGTCAGCATGTTAATCCCTACTCCTCTTCTATGCATTTCCTCTCAATATGGTGAAAATAATCGGGAAACATCTGGGGAAAAGTATGAGGAGCTCTTTGAGGGGAATCACTGCTTAAAGGCAGTCTATCTGGTGTTTTCTGAGCCCTCTGGATCCACTCTGGGTGAGGGGCAGAGAAGTCTCAAGCCCAGCCTTGCCGCTGAGCCCAGGAGCTTCCTCACCCAGCATCCTTAGTGGCGGTCCAAACCTTCCCCTCCCTCTCCAAGCCTCCACCTGCCTGATCGCCCCTTCTACAAACCACCTTGCCTGCTACCTGCCACTCAGATGGCCCTCCCTCCACTATCCACCTTCCACCCAAACTCACTGTAACTGTTTCTGCTCTTCCTTCCCCCGGCCCTGAGCCAGCCTCTCCACCAGTTCCGGGACTTTGTGCCACCAACCATCCCCTCAGCTTACACAACATTTCCTACCTCCTCCATCCCAAAAGACCCCCTCTGCACCTCCTTCAAGCTATTTTCTTCCTTCCCTTCCTGGAAGTCTTTCCGCACACATCACTTCCATGTCCTCATCTCTTTTCACCCCTCAACCCGCTGCAAACTAGCGTTCCTGCAACCCAAGAAACTTCTTACAGAGGTCACAGCCATCCTCATCCAACATGACCCCTCTGCACTCTTACCAGCCCAGACCTTCCTTCATTCTTGAAACAGTCTCCTTCTTTGGCTTCTGGCCCCCAGGACCTTCTGGTTCTCCCCCGACCCCCTCTGACATCAACCTGTGCCACATCCTGCAGGTTGGGGTTCCCCAGCAAAGTTCCTCCTTTCTGCACACATTCTCCCAAAACTTGATCACTGCAGCCCTGACTCCTCCAGTGACATGCAAACCCACCTCTCCAGAAGCCAGCTGGACATCCCCCACCCCTGACACCTCTCACATTCTGTCCTCCACCACCCACCCTAAAACTCTTCCAGTTCCTGTGTCCCCTGCCTTGACGAATGGCCAGCAAGCTGGAGCCATCCTCCTCCATTCTACATTTCATTTATCACCAGGTCCCGGTGACTCCACCTTCCAGATATCTCTGGAATCGACTTCTCTCCGTCTGCACGGCTGTCATCCTGGTTCAATCTTTTATTTCACACCCGGACAGCGTCTCAATCCTCCTCTGCCTGCAGTAGTCCTCCCTCCAGATTCCTGCATGCCTGGTCTCTACCTTCCCCTCTGACCTCATGTGCCACCAACCCCTTTCTCTCTTCACTCTAATCTCCTTGCCTTCCTACTGTTTCCTGGACACACCAAGCTGGTTCCCATACCTCAGGACCCTCTGGAAGTCTTTTCCCCTGGATCAGCAGTTTTCAAACTTTTTGGTCTCATGACTCTATTACATTCTTAAAAATTGAGGACCACAGAGAGCTTCTGCTGGGGTTCATATGGCTTGTATCTATCAACATTTGCCAAAATAGACATTAAATCTGAGAATGTTTTAAAACACTGGAACACACAAGCACACGCCTCGTTAGCTGTCAGAGTAAGGATGTCATTACACAACACAGGGCACCTGAAAACTCCCCTGTACACTTGTGAGAGAATGAGAATAGAAGAGGCAAACAGTGTCTTAGTACAGTTAGCCCTCCGTATCCACGGTTCTGCATCTGCAAACTCAACCAACCAAGGATCAAAAATATTTGGGAAAAAAAAGCCAGAAGGTTCCAAAAAGCAAAACTTGAATTTGCCATGCTGGCAACTACTTACATAGCATTTACGTTGTATTAGGTATTATAAGTAATCTAGAGATGATTTAAAGTGTACATACGTGAGGATGTGTGTAGGTTATATGCAAAAACTATGCCGTTTTATATAAGGGACTTGAGTACCTGTGGATTCTGGTATCCTCGTGGGTTCCGGAAACAATCCCCCACGGATACCAAGGGACCACTATGTTATAAAACGTTTCCACCTTGTAGATCCCCTGAAGGGCCTCAGAGTCCCCAGACGACACTTTGAGAACTGCAGCCGCAGCTAATACCCATCTCTTTCACTGCATTACTGCTCCATGTCCCTTACAGCATTTATTACCATCTGCAAGTACCCACTTCCTTGCTGCTTATTTTGTCTCCCCACTAGAATACAGGCCCCGTGAGGGCAGAGGCCCAGACTCTTGCTCACCTTGGAGCCTAGCAGAGCCACATGGTGACATTCAAAAGCAAGGTTCTTCAATGAATGAGTTGTATCAACGCAGTTGTTCTCTACCTTTGCTGCATATCAAAGTCACAGGGAGGGGGTGCTTTCAAAATGCCTGCATCCCAGCCAATTAAACCAGAATCTGGGGGTGGACACAGGCATTGGTGCTTTACAAAGCTCCCCCAGTGACTCCCATTGCAGCCAAGAATAAGAACCACTGGTCTCAATCCTTCAGTCCTCACCAAGGGAGAGACCGTTTATTCCTTGTTTGTTCAGAGTTACACAGGGTCTAAATGATGGCCGCTCCACATCTTGCCTGTCTCCTGCTGGGCCAGGCAGCCAGGGCGAGGGGGACTGGATAGAGGATGCTACTAGGCTGGGATCCTCAGCCAGAAATAAGTGCCCTCCTCAGACCCCGGGCCTTGGATCAGTGTGCTGGGGTCCACGGCTTGCACAGGAGGTGCTGGTTATTCCCACAAACTGGTCTACGAGGCTGGCTCACTGGGTGCACTTTCCCCCACACAGTGGTGTGGAATTCTGCTGCTTGGGTGACTCGTGGGGCATGATGGAGATTTCAGTGGATGCAGACAGAAATGAGGCAGGTCCCAGATTGCCCTGGGCAGCGGGGTGTCTCACATCCGCCAGCCTTGCCTCTGAGGAGTTGCCAAGCGTAGCCAGGAAATGACACAGCCTTATGCTCCTACCTGAGCCAGGCTTCCCTCACTGAGTGGTCCCCAGAAGCCCTGCCTGTGATGGGCGGATCGCAGGCCTTGCTGGGAACCACTGCTGTGGGTAGAGTCAGCCACCATCCCACCCGCCCTGCACTGTGCCAGCCACACTCCGCTCCTGGGCTCACTTCCTCTCCTCCACCGCACAGGGGAGGGAACCAAGGCACAGAGGAGTCTTGTTGACTGGCTGAGGACACTGGCCAGGGCTGCCTTGGATGCCTATGTAGTAGATAGGAACGCTGGAGCTCCTCAAAGATTAAATCCCAGACCAGCTATGTGACCTTGGAGAGCCAAGTCACCTGAGCCTCCTAAACCAGACTCATCTGTAAACCGGGGGAATAAATCTACCCCACAGGGCGGTTGTAATGGATCTAAAGGCACTAGACGTAAGCCTGAAGCAGAGAAACTGCTCAGTAAAGAGTGATTGTGGTATAATTCTCATGGGACTCCCAAATCCTCCTTCTTTCCCTCACACCCTGCTGCTTCTCAGAGGAACATTACTTCTGTGTGTATATGATTTGAAGCTCTTTTACATTTATTAGCCCATTTAATTCTTGCAGCAGAATTCTTGTGAAGTTGAAACTTTTTGTTTACTCTCCTGCTTTGTTTTTGCTTTTTTGATGAAGACACCGGGGTCCAGAGAGGTCGGGTCACCTGCTCAGGTCCCACAGGGGCGAGTGGCGGATGTCCTGATTCCCCGTCCAGAACCTTCTCCACCTCACGGCAGCAGCTGCCACAGGGGCCTGTGGCCGACCCCGGCCCCAGGGAGAGGTTCCACCCTGGGTCCTCTGGGGAGGAAAGAGGCTGGGAAGCCCGAGGTGGGAGGGGGTGCAGGAAAGAGGGTGGAGCTCTGTCCTTGATGTGGTGGCCAGGCCCATTCAGGGCTGTCGCCAGAGTCCTGGGGTTTGGCTGGGACAGCAACCATCATAAGGCAACCACCGTTTCCGCTGGTGTGGCAAAGCCGGGTGGATCTGGGAAGCCAAGCCAGGCAGGGCTGCGGAAGGGAGGAGGTTTTGCCTTGCCTGGCCTGAGGCTCTTCGTCATTGGGGTGGGGGGTCCGCTCCTGCCTTGTTTCACTTCTGTCACCAGCCCAGCTCCCAGACACAGGTAGCCAGGGACAATACCCTCAGCCCAGCTGATACCTGACAAAGGAGGAAAGGCCTCAGCTTTAAGTCCTCCAGAGGGTGGAGGAGGGCAGCATAAAACAGTTACTAAGAACCTACTGTGCGCTGGGCCTTATCCTCTATGCTTTGAATAAATTAGCTCACTTAATTTTCCTAATAGTCCGGTGAGTCAGGTACTGTCCTCATTTCACAGGAAGAGAGGTAAAGCCAAGGCCCTACAGTCCTAGGTGGTACAGCCAGGATTCTGTCGAAGCCCGTGATCTTTCCAGGACACCATGGCTTTAGGGGAGGCCACGGCCACCGGTGGCCGGTCAGCTCTGCCAAGGACCAGCCCCCCAACCCCGCACAACCCCACCAGGTGGGGCAAGTCCACCTTCTCCGAGCCGGGCAGCTGCAAAATCTCTGCAGCATTTCTGCCACTCGGTTCAGTCCCCAGAGGTGCTGAGCACCTTGCTGGGCCAGTAGGGGTGTAAGGATGGATACAAAAAATGAAGTGATAGAGATACAAGGAACATGCTGGAAAAGGAAGGGTTGTTCTTAGTAGGGGAATAAGAGAAGACATCACAGAGTAGATGGTGTCCCAGCTGGGCTTGGAGAAAGAAGGTGGGTTCCCCCTCCCGTGCAGGGAACTGTGTCTTGCCTTTGGGGCGGGGATGGGGATTAGCAGCTGTTTTTTTCTAGCAGAGGCTTCAGTCCCTCCATCAGAGCAGGCAGCTTCCTCCTAGCATTAACCGAAGTCTTTTCTGGTGAAGGTGAAGGTGATGAAGGGCCAGGAGCAGGTGACGACACTCAATGAGTTAGGATTGGAAGAGGCCTCTTCAGGGCTTTTCGAGATGCTGTCACGTGATAGGAAGTGGCTGAAACCGGAAGACTGGATAACGGGAGCCCTGGGGAGGGGGAAAGGCCAGATTCCTCCTGGACAGGCGAGGAACCTGCTCTCCACAGTCTCGGACTTGGACTTGGGAGGAGAGAGAGGGTCTGTCCACAGACCTGGGGCAGCTCCTTACAGCAGGACCAGAGGGAAGTGGGCCAGGGCTGGCAACGTAATTTGCACGGCCCCATGCAAAATGAAAATCCAGCCTTTTGTTCAAAAACTATTAAAAATTTCAAGAGGGTGACAGCAGAGCCTTAGGCTGAGCTGGGGGACCCTTATAAGCACGGGTCACACGCCCAGGAAGCTGCCCTGAAGTGGGGTCTAGGGAAAGTGAGCAAGAGATGAGGCCACGTGAAGGGCAGCCCCAGGGGTCTTCTTCGGGCCTAGTGGTCGCCTGACCAAAACCAAGAGACCCTGCAAACAGAGAGGTGAATGATTCTGAGAGCACAGCCTTGGGCCACATAGCATTTCCTAGACAGACAACCTGCTCTGCTGAGGCGTCTGTAGCCTTCCCAAGGAACCAGTCCGCCTCTGCCAGCCAGCATCCTCAGAGAGGCCAGGTCTTGCCTTACTTGGAGGAGGGAGGGCATTTAAATTTCCTCTCTGTGTTGGGGGAGCTCTCGAAATGCTGGGAAAAGATGTCATGCTTGGAGACCATCTGGGGAAAAGGCCTCTGGAGCTGCTCCTTTAATTTACGGAACTGACAACTGAGGATTCGGGTCTTTGGCAAGTACAAAGGGTGATGGCCCAGAAAAGAATCAAAGTATTAACAGCGGACTCAGTTGGCACTGTCCTTCAGTCCCTGGCCCTGGGGTTCGTGTGGCTGGGAAGCCTGATCTCTGTTTCAGCAGTGGGATCAAAACCAGCTTTCAGGGCAACATAAGCCAGACGTAATTTTTAGCACAGACATAACTTTCTAGTTCCTTTTTCCTACCCCTCATTTTTCAGTTGCCTTTAAAGAGGCCGCAGAGAGCTGAAAAACAAATCCAAGTTTAAAGAGACAAGTGCAGAAATGCAAACTGGGCAAGGGGACAGAGCCGCCAGCTGGACAAAATGTGCCTGGAAAACAGCATCCTCTGCTTGGCAGGTGCCGGGGATTTATGGTTGAGTTTTGCAGACGTTTCATCGCGTTATGAGCCAGCTCAGGAGACCCTCATAAAACTCTGCTTATGTGAAAGAACAAACGAGCTGATAAAAGTCAGCTGCTGCCTATAAACGCGCTGTGGGGACTGCAGCTGAGTAGTGGATTTATTAGTCTGGGCTTTCTGTGCAAATTAAGAACTACTGCGCACGTCTGAATCGGGGAGATGATGCTCCCTGCTCACATGAGGGCAAACGGGCCGGGCTGACCCCCTCCCCCATCTCTCAGTCCGTTAGAGACCGGAGGGAAGATTCTGGCTGAATTTAAGTTGCTGGACACCTACTCTTACGTTCCCTTTTCTTGCCTCCCACAACCGCCCAGAGAAAGGATCCGTCTCTCTCCATCCACTGCATCACCAGCACATCTTTATGACAGCACATCTCACGATGGGCTTACGCATCTGCCGGACCTACCAACTGTGTACTTCCCCCTATTTATCTCTGTGTCACCGGCAATTTGTCCTGTGCCGGGCACACAGGGAGGCCTCCGAATGAATGAATATGGAGGTGGCAGACTGTCAGGTGCCGTGTACGTAAGCCACTACTACCCCGCTCCAAACAGCACAGAGGGGTTGGGGGAACAGAGCCGAGGTGTCCGTTGGAATTGAGGACCAGCTAGGTGCTGGGAAGCCACAAAAAGGGAAGAAGAGGTGCAATGAGAAAGTTATTAAGTCTGGTTTCTTCCCCAGAGAAGCACAATCTTTGTGGCTATCCTACCCAGCTCTCTCTCTCTGTGCTGCTGCTTTTTCTCAGGACTAAGGCTATTTCTTCAAGAATGACCCTGCAAGAGAATGGGGGGGGGGTACTTGCTAAGCATACAGCTACCTCACCCCTGCCCACACATACTGGATCAGAATCTCTGGGGCTGGGACTCTCATACGCTGTACCAGGCACCAGTCTCAGAAAAAGTGACTTTCCTTTGCACTCGGCAGAAACCAAGAAGGAGCCTTCCAGGAACGATGTGGAGGAGGGAGAGTGCCTGGAAGGACTGGCTTTCTCCTCCCAGCGCCTGGCATAAAGGGCACAAGTGTAAGACTCTGGCAGACGGCCCCAGGACGCACTCCAACCCTCCTGGCTATGGGATCAGAAAGGAGGGTAACTGGCAAGGTTGTAGTGCCCTGAGCCTTGGACGCCTCACGGGCCCCTGCCAAGCCAGACCGGGGCAGCGCTGCACTCACCGCTGCATTTGGAGGACTCATGTCCCAGGCATGGCTGGGTATTCGGGAAACCAACTCCTGTCACAGCTGAGGAGGTGTGAGGGAGCTTCTGCCTTCTGTGGCAGAGAGGAAACAGTGGTGTAAGGAAAAGACTCCTTTCACCAGAACCAAGAAAACCCTGGTACGAATCCCGGCAATGCCACTGGTAAGCTGTGGCCACGTAGAAAACTTTCTCAAAGCATACTTATTCCACGGCTTGTTAAGGGTTGAGGAACATGTTAATGGGCACAGCCCAGAGCTATGCACTCAGTAGGTGACTAATCAACCTCAAGTGAATTTCAGCTCCTTCAATGTTTATAAATTTACCAAAAGCCCTCACACGTCTCCTCCCACTTGAGCCTTACAACTCTGTAAGGACAAACGTCATTATTTCATTGTAGAGATGAAGAAGCTGAAACTTAGAGGAAGGAAAACAACTCGCCCAAGATCACCTGTCTAGTAAGAGGCTGACCTGAGACTTGGACCCAGGTCTGGGTCACTTGAATTCAGCAAGGTTTCCCCAGAGTTGGCTATCAACACACTAGCTCCTTCCCCATATCCCTGAATCTGCTCCTCCAAATGTGCACTCTCCCCACAGGGAGAAAGAATTACAAACAACCCAATGCTTGAACAAGCTGGAGATGGTCCCCGGCCTCCATCATCCTGAGTAAAGTCAGACCACACAGCCTGGATTCTCCCTAGGCAGGGAGAAGTTCTTTTCTTCAGAGCCTAGGGTCCCACTGGCTTTGAAAACCCTCTACTCTGCCTGAGAGAAGAATTCTGAGGTCCATTCTAAACGTGGATGGGGTAGAGACAGGAAAGAAACACAAATTCTTCATTCCGTCCCAACAGATTGTCTCACGGACAGGGAAGAGGGTTCTGAGCACCAAGAGTCTATTTCCCCACCTGAGGGAAACAGAGAAAAGAACTCACATTTAATATCTCAACCCATGAGCCAGTGGCATGCTTAAAGGAGAGCCAGAAGGATTCCCACTATGATGATTCTCCCTAAATTAGTTTATAAATTTAATACGATTCCAGTAAAAATACCAACAGAATTCTTTTTTTATTGGGGGTGAGTGCGTGAGGTGGTATTAACTAACTGAAAATTCCAAGGAAAAAACCATGAGCAGGGGTGGCAGTGAGAGGGAGGGCTACCAAAACCTAACAAGTGTCAAGACTTTGGAAACAACCTAATGGCCATCAGTAAGGGGCTAAATAAATTATGTTATACCCACACAACAGAAAACTATACAACTGTTTTTAGAAAAAATTAAGGAAGCTCTTTACGTATTCATATGGAATGATCTCTAAGATACAGTAGGTGGAAAAAACGAGGTGCAAAACTGGATATACAGCATGTTACTATTTGTATGAAGTTACAGAGAATACAAAAATACTTGCTTCTTGCATTAGTCACCTATCACTGTATAACAAATTACCCCAAAACTTAATGACTTAAGACAAACATTTATTATCTGTTTCCATGGGTCAGGAATCCGGGCCGGCTGAGCTAGGTTGCCTTTGGCTTAGGTCCTCATGAGGTTGTAGTCAAGCTGTTAGCTGGGGCTGTGGTCTCATCTGAAGGCTCAGCTCGGGAAGAGGGTCTGCTCCCAAGTTCACTCGGGGTTGCTGGCAGGCATCAGGCTCTCACGTGAGCTCTCCACAGGGCTGCCTCACAGACGACTTCCCCAGGAGAGCAAGGGACAGCACCCACCATGGAAGCCAGTCTCTCCTCATAACCTAGTTCCAGAAATGACCACCACTACCACTGTCTTCTATTCATCAGAAGCGAATCTGTCAGGTCAGCCCACACTGAAGGGGAGGGGAGTATACAAGGGCATGGATCATTGGGATCTACGGGGCTATCTTGGAGGGTAACCACCCCTGCACTCATAGAGGCAAAGAATATTTTTGGAAGGACACACTGGAAACATTTAACATTGGCTGCCTCCAGGGAGGGGGACTGAGTAACGGGGAACTTTTCACTGAATATGCACTTGCACCCTATGAATTTTGTACAATGTGAAAGTATCACTTACTCAAAAAATAAACCAAATTAATTGTAAATTTAAAAAGGACGATTAGAGGGACTCCCCTGGTAGTCCAGTGGTAAAGAATCCACCTTCCACTGCAGGGGACGCAGGTTCGATCCCTGGTCGGGGAACCTACATGCCGCGGGGCACCTAAGCTTGCATGCTGCAACTACTGAGCTCGTGCACCTCAACGAGAGCTCATGAGCCACAAACTACAGAGAGCACGTGCTCTGGAACCCACGCACAGCTAGAGAGAGAAGCCCATGCGCTGCAGTGAAGAGCCCAAGCCACAACGAAAAGATCCTGTATACCTCAACAAAGACTCCGAGTACCGCAACTAAGACCCAACGCAACCAAAAAAATAAGGAAAATAAATAAAATGGAAAATTAGGGTAGCAATTTAACAGCAGAAGAAAAAAGCTAAGGAAAAATTATACTTAAATAATACATAGTTATTACTTAGCACCTTAAACATACTTGTGTCTATTCAGTCATGATTACTTGCTTCAATGAGGGAGGTTTAAAAAGCTCATTTTTATACACACACACACACACAAACAAGCAAGCAACTCTCATTTGCAAAATACATACTCCTGATCATGGCATTCACAAATTCATTCCAGTTCACCTTTACAGACCCATTTCCTGCCACTCTTCCGTCCCCCCGTGAACTCCAGTGACTTGCTACAGTCAACTGTTAATGCTTCCAGTTCTAGGGGGTACAAGCCACAGCACGGTGCCCACACGCCTCCAGGAGGTATCAGCTTCCATTCTTTCTCACATACTGCCTGTACGTGCAGCACCCTGCACTCCTTTCTGAGCCTCAAGGCCTGACTCAGATGTCACAGTCACCACGAAGTAGTCTCACAAGCAGTTGGCTGTCACCTCTATTCTCTCATGGAATTCTGTTTTGATCTCAAATACAGCATTATTATATTACAGTTTAAATCTCTTCACTTAAAGGCTGGTCCTTGGACCATCAGCATCACCTGGGACCTCGTTAGAAATGCAGAGTCCAGGGCCCCACCCCAGGACCTACAGAATGGGAATCTAAATTTTAGTGATTTACATACATTTTCAAACTTGAGAAACACTGGTTTAAATCTTTCCCTGGTTGAACTATAAATCTTTTTAGGGCTCTCCTTCACCTCTGTACCCACAGCACATCATAAGGCCTGATACCCAAATGTCTTGAGTTAAGTTATTTACAATTATTACATATGTGACAGAATAGATTTTTTAAAATTTCTGGAAGAAAAAAAAATTCCTGGAAGAATATACACCACATTATTAAAAATGATTTCGTATCTGGTAGGTGGACATTGTGCATTTTTCACTTTCTGTAATACTTCAATCTTTCACAGCCAGAATGTATTATCCTTACAGGTAGAAAAACATGATGACTTAAAAAAATACATGTAAAATATAACATTATAATACATTCATAAAATGGTATATAATTGTGTTGAGCTATATTCACAGATATGAAAAACTGGCCAAACTATATTAAGATTTTTTTAAAAGATAATTTAAACAACAATATTTATCAATAACACCCTAATTGTTTTGTTAAAAAAACTTGTGAATACGGACACTAAAAAGATACTTAACAAAATATCTCTGGTGGAGCTTGTTTTATACTTTTCTGCATTTTAAATGTTTTCTACAATTTTTCTGTTTTTTTTTTTTTTTTTTTTTGGCCGTACGCGGGCCTCTCACTGTTGTGGCCTCTCCCGTTGCGGAGCAACAGGCTCCGGACGCGCAGGCTCAGCGGCCATGGCTCACGGGCCCAGCCGCTCCGCGGCATGTGGGATCTTCCCGGACCGGGACACGAACCCACGTCCCCTGCATCGGCAGGCGGACTCTCAACCACTGCGCCACCAGGGAAGCCCTCTACTGTTTTTTAAAAAGCATATAACACTTTTGTAATACGAAAAAAGTCGTTTTCATTTTGAAAAATATCTATATTCTTTATTAAGCCTCTTTACATCCAATGACCCAGATTTTTACACCAGCCCAGGAAGTTGACAGGTCGGGAAGTACCACGACCATTTCACTGATGAAGGCACTGGGCCTCAGAAACCCAACCCTGAACACCTGACTGTGAGCTGGTGTTCTCCCATCTACGCAGCCACCCCAAGATCAGAGAACTGTAGCAAGTCAGTCACCAGCTTTGGTTTAAAAAAAACAAAAAACAAAAAACTGTTATTTGAGGAGTCCCACTATCCCCAGTTACTTACTCTCAGATAGTAAGAGCAAGAGAACCCCTCCAAACACAAAGCATTCAGAATAATTCATGATGCTCCACCTCCCCCTGGTGGTAGGCTCTGGAAACTAAAATTGTTTTGATGATAAGGAGCTACTGCAATTCGAAAACAGTAACTGTTTTCCACCAATATCACCTCTACTTCTTTATTTTTCTAAAATATCTATTTATTTATTTGGCTGTGTCAGGTCTCAGTTGCGGCACATGGGATCTTTCGTTGCAGCACGCAGGCTTAGTTGCCCCTCGGCATGTGGGATCTTAGTTCCCTGACCAGGGTTCAAACCTGTGTTCCCTGCATTGGAAGGAGGATTCTTAAGCACTGGACCACCAGGGAAGTCCCACCCCTTCCTTCTTTAAATCATCAAAGCCACCTTTTTTCATCAAGGAGTTGGATACTGACACAAATACACGAAACCAGGACCTGGTGTCAACGAGGCTCAGAGCTCTGGATGATGCTGAGGGCAGCGGCACTCTCTACCCCTGTCCTTTCCTTCCTTACCACTTCTGTGGCTGTTGCTTCTGCCCCCAGTGTTCTTCTGCACGGCCTTTCCTGCATCCTCCCTGTCTCTGTCCACTCCCCTGAGCCTTAGGAAAGGGCAAGGTGTGACCATGTGCCCTCACCCAGGACCTGGCATGAAGAAGACCCAACATCCAGTACAATCCTCAGGCTCTAGGCACTGACATTTCCAATAAGTCCAGTTGCAATGCTGACATTTCTTTAGAAATATCAGAGCGCAGTAAGGTCGGTCTTCAACTGCGTCCCCCTAGTCTCCCGATAAACACACGGCTTCTTCACTCTTCCAGGAAGAAGGAAACATTCAACAGGATATCTGGAACAGGAAGAGAGAGAATACATGGCATACCACCTCTCCAGAAAACACAAAACATCAGATTTGTAAAAGCTACAAAGGCACCATGAGGGCATCTCTACATGCTTTCAAAGAGGTGAGACACAGAAAGAAAGGAGGGGAGGAGACACGAAGGACTAAATGAAAACCAGTACCTCGTACAAGGTCTGGGTGTTCGTCTTCCGAAATTCGGTCCCAGGCTTTGGGCAAAGCTTGGATGTTTCCCAAGTCTCCCCACTGGATTGAGGACAGAAGGTACTTCCTCTTCAGGTACCTTCCTGGGAGTTAAGGAAGGTGCTCAAAAAGAAAATGAAATGTGCTGAAGGAAGAAAATAGCCCGGAGAGAGCTCCTGGGAGCGAGAAAAGTGAAGGCGCAGCCACTGCTGCATCTACCAGGTGGGCAGGGCTCGCCTCTGCTACACGTCTTTACCGAGCCCTTCTTTACACACATGGCTCTGGGCTACAGGGAAAAGGACAGAAACACTGTTCCTGCAATCTGGGATCTCACCGTGGTGAGAAAAAAACAGAAACTGAAAAGACTCTAAATGACAGGAAAGATAAAACTCAGTGGAAGTTCAGAGGATGAGTTCATCGCCTTTAGAGGACAGGAGGAGGATTCCAGCACATAATGGATTCAGGGGCAGGACATTTCCAGTGCGGCTGGCATGGAACGATGTGCAGAGTAGCAGGAAAGGTGGCTGAGAGGGCAGGTGGAGTCAGAACACAAAGACCAGCACGGGGGTTCTCGTCCTCAGAGCACCAGAAGCTACTGAAAACTCCTACACAAGCAACAGGATCAAAACAAGACTTCCGGAAGATAGATCTGCGGAGTGAGGCCACTACCCGGGGGTGGCTTAGAGGGAAAGAAGCCAGGGTCAGAGAAACCTGTCTAGAGACTGCATGTGACTAAGGGTCCAAGTGAGAAACAATGGTAGAGTCAGTGGGGATAGAGAAGGAAACTACAAGAAGCACCAAGGAAACAGAATGGAAGGACTTAACAGCTGAGCGCTAACATTCTTACAACGGCAGCTGGCACACCATAAGCGCTCAGTGAGGGTGGCCCCAGCTACTGCTCCCACTGCCCACGCTGCTGCTTCCACCACTGTGGCCGATGCTGCTACGCTGCAAGCAGAAAACAGCAGGAAGGGGGGAAAATGCTGCTTAAGTTTCCAGACTAAGCGATCAGACAGGTTTGATGCTACAACTTAAGGAAACAGGAGCTGAACAGGAGTGCTGGACGGAGGATTTCAATTCTCCATTTCAGCTTGCAGTTCCGCGAGATTCCAGTGGGAGGCATCTGCAGGAAACTGAAAATCAAAACTAGAGGCAAGAATAAAGGTTGGCTTGGGAGTGATTCAAATGAAGGTAGAAACTCCAGCCAGAGGGTAGATGCGACTAACAGGCAAGAATTGAGAGGAAAAAGGTGAGAGAACTCCAACTAACAGGTCTTTCTGCTTCCACCCAAGTCCTTCCTCAGAACATAGCTGGGTGATACTGTTGAAAACATAGGTCTGATCAGGTTACTCCTCTACTCAAAACCTTCTATAGCTTTCCATCTCACTCAGAGTAAAAGCCAAAATCCTTTCAAAGACCTTGGAGGCCCCACCAGGCCTAGCTCTGCCTCTCTGACCACATCTCCTGTTAGTCCACCCCCCTTTCACTCGGCTCGAGCCCCACTGGCCGCCTTGCTACTTCCTGAACATACCAGGCTCGCTGTCACCTCAGGGCCTTTACGCTTGCTGTTTCTTCTACCTGGAACACTCTTCCCCCAAATACCCCCATGGTTCTCTCCCTTACCCTCTTCAGGTCTTTTCTCAAATACCACTTTCTCAGTGAGGCCTTCCCAGACCACCCTATTTAAAACCACAAGCCCACCCTCACCCCTTGCTTTCCTCATTCCCTGCTCTATTTTTCTCCAAGGCACTTATCACCATCTGACACTCTATATAATTTCCTTTTTTTAATGCCTATCTTCTAGCACCTAGAGCAACGCCTGGCAGGGAGCAGTTACTCAATAAGTGATTTAAGGAATGACTGTACAAAGGAATGCAGAAAGAATCCAAGTTCAAGAACCAAAGAGAACTGACCCATACTGTATATTTTTGGGCAATCTTGTGAAAACTGAAATTAAAAAGACTTCCTGGAACAGTTCTGGAACTACCTGAAATGTGTGCAAAGGATACAAACTTCGATAATGTCTCTCGATATCCTGTAACCACTCCAACATTTCAGCCACAGAGGGGCTTGCAGCTGAAGCCTGCAGGACAGCATCGAGGCTGATCATGTCTGCATGCTGCTCATAGATCTGAAGCACGTGTTCCACGTGGCTGCTGACTACATCGCGCACCTTGAGGAGGGCGGCTCTGGGGGAAGAGTCTGATATCAGGCAACATCATGAGAAAGGCCTAAGGCCAGGTTCCTTAACCTCAGCACTAAGGACATCTTGGACCAGATGATTCTTTGTGGTGGAGGGCTGCCCTGTGCATTGCAGGATGTTCAGAAGCATCCCTGACCTCTACCTACTAGACGACAAGAACACACCATGCCTCCACCGTTCCCAAGGTGTGACAATCAATAACGTCTCCAGATATTTACTGCCACACATCCCAGTGGGGAAAACTGCTCCAAATGAGATCCGTTCGTCTACGGAGATTGATGATGGTGCATGGAGGCAGGGGTGGCTCAAGAATTCAGAACTGACTTAAAGATGGAGAGGCTGAAGTTACATGGCTCTCAAAGCTGTGTGATGATGTTATTCCCAGCTGCCAAAGAAAGTAAAGACCAAGCGGCCCTTCTGGGGCTGCCATACAGGACAGCAAATGCTCACACACAGTCCAATGCAATGTACGTGAAAGGAATAAGCAAGAGGAAACTGAAGCAACAAACCAGCAGTGTTCTCAGGCTACCTCGTGCCCCATACTAGTGAATTCTTGAATAGGTAAGATTTGGGCTCTTGACACACCCAGACTACTGTGGATCTTAGGAAAGTTACTTATTCTCAATCACGAATAGAAACAGTCTCTTTTGTTCACTGTGCATCCTAAGTACCTAAAACATCGAGACCGGCAGACAGAACAACAAACAATTGTCCAATGAATGAAAAGGATTGCTGTGAAGAGTAAATGCAACAATGTATATTAAGTGCTTTGCGAAGTGCCTAGCTTATGGTAAATTTTGTTATTATTCCATTGGTGACTCCAAGGGGCCCAGCCACCAAGACGAAGGCTACAACTTCCCAAAGGGCAAGGCAGTCCCTAGCCTAGAATTGCAGCTTTCAAAAATGTTTGACTGTGACTCACAATTAAAAAATAGACTTAAAAGTAACAGCCCGACACTCACACACAAACACGTAATCGATTGAAATAAAAGTTCACAATCTTAGAACGTACCGTGACCTAATTTAATTGATTGTCTTGTCTCTCTCTTTCACTCAGCTTAGGAACTAAGTCTGCTTCATTGTTGTATTCCTAGCACCTGTGCTTGGCATCCCATAGGGGCTTAATAAAATGGTTTTTGTACAAATGAATACAAAGAAGGCCCCATCTTTGACAGTTTCCTATTAGTCTATGGCACAGACTCTACACACTAGAACCTTCTCTTGTCCTGGTCAAGGAAAGGCCATACGTGCCCTGTCTCTTCTCTATCCTCAATTACCTGTAACTCTAAGGTAGAGGGTCTAACATTAGGCATAGTAAGAGCTTAGAGACGTGCTACTCCGGGCACGCAGACACCAATGAACAGCTGAACAAGTGGCCCTGGTGTCAGGCATACTTGGGTTAGAATCCCAGTTTTACTATTTACTAACTGCACAACCACAGGCAATCTGCTTGAGCCTCAGTTTCCTCACCGGAAAAATTAATTAAGTGAGGTTAAGTCAAAGAGGTGTTGAAAGATTTTATGAGATAATGTATGTAAAACCCTTAGCTCTGGCACCTAATAAGTTTACAGTATAGCTCCTCACTGCTTTTTACCTAAGAAAGACTATAGAGGAGGGCCAATAAGCGATCCCCATTGCTCTTCTGTTCTGCTTTGATAACTTTTACTAAGTCCACCACTGTCACGCCTAGTCTGACAAGGGAGGTGCCAGAAAATGCCTTCTTGACAGAGATCCCATTGCAACAAACGGAAAGGAGCAAAGGCTGACATACCCCTAAATACCACGCTCTCAAGTAAGAAGAAAAACACCCTTCCGACTGATCCTAGCTTATTAAACACGCAGTTTTAAAATCTTTCCGCCAAGAGCGAGCGCCACTGAGCCTCTTACAGCCTCTCCCCTAGCCTGTCCAGGAGGGTGTCACCAGCCGCCAGCTGCTTGCGCCTCAGCCGCTCCTGTAAGTCTGGGAAGGCCCGAAGTGACGGCACATCCTCAAATCGCAGGTTCTGTGCGGCCTGCAGCTGCTCTGCCAGGTTGCTGAGGGATGCCAGGAGGGGCGGGCAGTCCCTGAGAGCGCTCTGCCACAGGCCCTGCTGCTCCTCCACCACGGGAAAGCACTTCCTCAGGGCCTCCTGCACCGCGAGCAAAGGCTGGTCTTGAGTCATCTTCCGTTGGGGGAAGGAAAAAAAAAAAAACAAAAAAAGCATTAGGGTTCCAAATCGATAGGGGAAGGACCGGGTCATGGGTGGGAGTTATTTCCGTTCGCAGGTGAGAACAGCGTTTCCTCAGGTAGGGCCGTCTACCCCTCCCGACAGGAGTTTCTAACGCGAGGCGTTGTCTTACCTTTAGAGGGGCTCTCGGAAGGCAGGACCCTTGTTTCCCACCGCGGGAAGCGTTTCCTGACTATCGCTCGGAGGAGGCTCGTCCGGGTTCGGGCAGTTTCCTGTTTTAGACTACGGGTTCCCCGGGCCTATCCGTGCGTCCGGAGCCAGAAGCTTGTCTCCTCTCCTTGAGGCTGCGGGTCGCTTTCCCTAAACCAGCGGGAAAACTTAAAGCTAAAGCAATCAAAGTTTAAGAACCTTCCAAGGGCCCCAGCCTGCCTCCGAGTCTCTCTACGCATGCCCCAACATGGCTACCGAGTCGCGAAAATATGCCGTCAATGCCTTCTGGGTACTGTAGTCCTACATGTGGACTGGCTGTCCGATCGCAGAGCTTCCCTGTGATTGGTTATTGTGGGCTCCTCCTAAGACGGCGGCTTCTCACTGGTCAGCCTGTGGCAGTTTGAATTTGGTGGCGGCGGTCGCACGTCCGGTTAGCCCCGGAGCCGCTCTCTCTCAGCTGAAGCAGCCAGGTTTTTCTCAGCCCCTGTTTCGGGACCCACAGGTGGGTGCCTCGCAGATCTTTTATGCCCAGGCCCCGAAGGGCAGGGGTCCCCCTCCAAAGCCCCTGGGGTGCCCTCCGCCCTCTCCCTCACCCCTGCGGCCCCTTGTCCCTCCCCGTCTCCGCCGCTGACGCCTTGTGGCTCGGCCCCCTCTCCCCGCAGCCTCCATCGAAGCGCCATGGCTCCGGCTAGGAAGGGCGGCAGTCGGGTGACCAAGACCAGCTCGGTACGGAGCCGAAAGCTCGCCTCTTTTCTTAAGGACTTCGACCGTGAAGGTAAGGGGCGGAGCCCGGGTGGTCGCTAGCACCTGGGGCGGTCGCGGGGTGCTGGCGGATTGGGGCGCTGGCAGCACGGATTCCAGGCCGCATTCGCCCGCCGGGTGACCCGTGTCCCGTCCGCTCTGCCCTCTCGCAGTGCAAATACGATCCAAGCAGATTCAGTCAGACAGGCAGAACCTCCTCAAGGAGATGGATAACTTGTACAACATCGAGATCCTGCGACTCCCCAAGGCGCTGCGCGAGATGAACTGGCTCGACTACTTCGGTAAGAGCTGCTAGTCTTTCCCCAGGCCTCGGCCTGGAGCCCTTCTGTGGTTACCATGGCAGCCTTCGTCTTCTTAGTGAGGTCTTCCAAGATCACTGTAGGAAACTGCAGCCCTACTCCTTCCCCCCACTCCCTGTCTCACCTCCCGGCTTTACTTTTCTCCTTAGCTCTTGCCCTCATCTACCTCTGCAGGCAAGCAAACGTTTTCTCTAAAGGACCAGATAAGAAATATTTTAGGCTTTGTAGGCCAGAGGGTTCGCTGTCGAAACTACTCAACTTTGCTGTTATAGTTCCAAAACAGCTGCAATGAATGGGCATAGCTGTTTTACAATAAAAACTTACTTATGGACACACTGAAATGTGAATTTGACATAGATGTCACGTGTCATGAAATACTCTTTTTTGGGGGGGGGGGATATTTTATCCAACCATTTGAAAATGAATGAGTGGCTTGGTTTATTACCAGACCTCAGTTGGAAGGATAATCCCAAGCAGCTCTTCCTGCAGCTTAGGGAAAATGCCAATTTAAAAATGGGCATATCAAATTGTGAAGTGCAGGACTCAAGAGTTTTCCTGGCCAGAGAAAAATCCCAGCCTGTTCCCCACCCCCTTGCTAAATGTCCAAGGAAATGCAAAAGGCTGTCCTTTTGCTGGGTTACCCTTACTTTTACTATTTTCCTTATTGTTCTTTACCCAGTATATAGCCTCCTTCCTGGATAGAAATGCATGTTCTGTTCACATAGTAGACGTTCAGTGATGCTTTTGACTTCCCCTTTTATTTATTAACCTATTTGTGCATCTCTGCAAATATTCATTGAGCATGTGTTAGGCACAATGCTAGGTGCTGAAGATGCATTGGGAAATAAAACAGGCGTTGTCCTTGCCTCCAGGAACTTACAAGTTAGTAGAGAAGGATCATTTTTAAAATTTGGACATGATTATATATTTAAAATTATGAGTACTACTACGGAGAATTGAGTAGTGGTCAATGAGCACATGTATATAGTGCTTTCTATGGCAGACAGGCACTGTACCAAGTGTTTTCCATATATTAACTGATTTCATCCTCATCACAACCATATTAATTGTTAATATTATCCCTGTTTTATAGACAAGATTAAAGCACAGAGATTGTTTACTTTGCTCAAAGTCTCATAAGCTAGTTAGTGACAGAGTCTACTTGAACCAGGCATTCTGGTTCCAAAGCCTGAGTTCTTAACTATCATAGGGGATACTACCAGTTTTTCCAGCCAGAGGACCTAACCTAAGTTTTTATTCTACATCTAAATCTGCAAAGGCCTCTTCATTCAGTACACATTTACTCCCTACTTACTGTGTGACATTTTTGTGTGTGTGTGTGTGTGGTACGCGGGCCTCTCACTGTTGTGGCCTCTCCCGTTGCGGAGCACAGGCTCCGGACGCGCAGGCTCAGCGGCCATGGCTCACGGGCCCAGCCGCTCCGCGGCATGTGGGATCTTCCCGGACCAGGCACGAACCCGTGTCCCCTGCATCGGCAGGAGGAGTCTCAACCACTGCGCCACCAGGGCAGCCCTGTGTGACATATTTTTGCCAGAAGCTATGGGTATTATCTCTGTCCTCAAAGAGTTCAGTTCAAGGCAGGGCACTTTTACAGTTTTGAGTAGTTGTTGGATGTGACGATAGTGAGCAACTAACTCAGCACATTGCAGCGATCTGCTGAGAGAGAAAAATAAGCAGAGTTTGCGTTTGAGCTGAGTTTTGAAGTATGAATTAGAAATTTTTTGGGTGCAGAGGAATATTTCGGGCAGAGGAAATAAGTACCAGGGCACTGAGTCATGAGAGACAGTGGCACATTTGGGAAATAACAGGCACTTTGGTGTGGTGGAACCTAGAATAAGCCATGAGGGGAACAGTCAAGCTTGGAGAGAGGTTAAACTAGGTTGTAAAGGCTCCTGAGTGTTGGATCAAGGGCTTAATCTGTCAAGTGTAAGAAAAGTAAGTGGTCATATTAGGGAGGATGGTTTATTATTTAAATTATTAGAATCTGATAGTAACTAAACAAAACGTTCTTTTCAAAGCCCTTGGAGGAAACAAGCGGGCGCTGGAGGAAGCAGCAACAGTGAGTGACTTCTCCTATTTTTGAACTGTTGGTTAGTTTTAAGTTTAGTCTGTTCACAAAATTCAACCAGTGGGTGCTGACTGTGGAAGAGGTTCCAGAGGGGAAGTATCTGTGTCAACAAAAAAATTATAGTTGTCAAATGCTGAGTACATGAAGCCCAGATAATTTCAAGGTTTATAAAGAGAGGTAGTTCTTTTCTTGGCAGGTTCCTTGCAGCTCTTTGCCCGGACCTTTGCAGGGGAAGAAGAAAGCTTAAAGTCCAAGTTCCTTTAAGCCCCCGCATCATTACACGGTGACCTGGCCTGCTAGACGAGGCAGAATAAAGAGTTTAGATCTGCACTGTCTGTTACAGTAGCCACGAACTACGTGTAGCTCTTTAAATTAATTAAAATTAATAAAATATTCAGTTCCTCAGACACACCAGCCACATTTCAAATGTTCAGTAGCCACTTTCCATTCCATCATCCGTTTCAGACAGCACTCGTCTGTCTAGCACAGCACTTTCTAAGCTAAGCCTTGACAGCTTCAGAATCCCCGTCTGAGTACTCCATGCAGTCTCTGCCAGCCCAGAGATGAAACCTGTGTCATTCCTAGTCTGTAACGACTACTCTGATATTTACACGTGCCCTGCAAGAAAAGGCCTGTGAATCATGCCTGCTTTTGCCTATTCCCACACATATAGTTACCACGGGGAACAAATTTAATTAGAATGGCGACTGGAAGCCTTTTTGAAGGCCCCAGGGGCAGAGTAGAAAAACTTTTGGCCCTCTAGACTTTAAAAAATAAAAAAAATTTTTTTACAGTAACTATGTGAGGTGCTGAATGTGTTAATTAACTTGATTGTGGTAATCATTTCACAATGTGTATGTATCACAAATCCTCATGTGTACACTTTAAATATGTTAGAATTTTATTTGTCAATTATACCTCAATAAAGCTGGAGGGAAAAAAATGAGAAGGCTGACATAGCATCAAGTGTGGTAGAGAATATGGGTCATTAGGAACTTGTTTGCTCCTGGCATGTAAACAAGTACAATCACTTTGGAAAACAATTTTGCATAATATTAAGGCTGAACACTTGTGTACCCTACAACCCTGTAATGCCCCATCCCTAAGTATATAGCCAAGAGAAAACTTGGACAGGTGTGCATCAGACACATGTATAAGACAGTTGAAAGTAACAGTGTTTGTAATAGCAAAATACTGTTGAGAGGAGATTGGACAAATCCATCGTGATAGATATTACATAGCAGTGAAAACAAATTATCTACAACCACAAATAGTGATCAAAAACAAAAGCAAACAAAATATTGTTTAAGCACATACACATTTGTGGAGAAACACACACACACACTTTCTTTCAAGCAAATGGAATGATGATAGTGGTTATCTCTAAGGAATGACAGAATTAGGAGACTGGTCACCTTTCGAGGAGAGGCAAGGAAATAGAACAGGGAAAAATACATAGCCTAGAAGCAAGTAATTGGCAATGTTTTAGGCCTTCGTTAGTATGGTGGGTTTATGGAAGTTCAATATTTTGTAGTATAACTAACATAACAATCTTTTGTATGTATCAAAGAATATGTTTTGGGTTTTTTTGTTTTTAATATTTTACTTATTTATTTGGTTGTGTGGGGTCTTAGTTGCGGCAGGCAGGCTCCTTAGTTGCAGCTCGTGGCCTCCTTAGTTGCGGGAGATGGGCTCCTTAGTTGTGGCATGTGAACTCTTAGTTGTGGCATGCATGTGGAATCTAGTTCCCTGACCAGGGATCGAACCCGGGCCCCCTGCATTGGGAGCACGGAGTCCTATCCACTGCGCCACCAGGGAAGTCCCAAGAATATGTTTTTTAATTAATGTTTTTAATCTTAAAATATTGTTCCTCATATTTGATGGAATATACCTTTTGTTTTCTGGCTGTGTTCATTACAGGCTGACCTGGATATCACAGAAATAAACAAACTAACAGCAGAAGCTGTTCAGACACCCCTGAAATCTGCCAGAAGTGAGTACTTTCCAAAACCCCTTGTTGAACGGAGAGAATGAAGGCCTAGTGTGGTTGGCTGGCTGCTTGAGGAGACCTCACTGGAGGAACCTCTTCCCTCTAATGCCTGGTCCTCAGTCTTGCAAATCCAAAAATTTGATTTTAGCCTCTGCATTCAGTTAATGATATGCAGGACTGATAACTAACCGAACTCTTTAGACCAATGTGTGAGCTAAAGTGAAGGTTAAAGAAGAAAAACAAAAGCTGTGCTGGAAACCAAACAGTGTTGCCTGCTTGCTTCCCTGAGTTAGAGAGGTGAGCAAGGTTTGGAGAGGTGCTACAAGACACGTTAGTGCCGGCCAAGACTCTCCCTGATGTGATCAGAAGGGTTCAAAGAGCATTGCGAAAGGACCAACTGTCTAAGCATGTCATTCCATGTTGCTCAATTCACTGACCCATCTGTGGAAAATTCTCTCACATACACGTCCAACACTCTGAGAAACACTATCTTAAAGGGTAAGTTTGGGGGAAGCTGGGTTGTAATTAGTGAGCATAGACTCAGGCCAGGGGGAGTTCTGTTATGGACGTGATTTCACTGTCATTAAGCTCCAGTAGCTCAATGCATCCAACTCCAGTGAGGATGAACCTGACCCAAGACCTGGAGTTTGGGGCTGCCCACCAAGCGGGCACCTTCTCCACTGGGCCAAGCCAGAAACACCGTCCAGTTCTTGTTCCAGCTTGCCTTCCATCAGAGCTGTCCTGTAGCATGAAGACGGCATGATGGGATTTTCACTTTCCTAGTGTCATGTTCCAGGCCTGCCCCAGCAAGGTTGTGACGTAATTGGACTTGGGTGTTCCTAGAGTTAGTTCCTTAGCTGCAAATCTGCAATCTGTTAGGTCGCTTTGGGTTATTTCTACATTTAGGTAATGTCCAATTTCTCTTTTGAATTCCACTTTTTTTTTTTCCTTATTTGGTGTGTGGGGTGTGGGGGGCTGGTCTTCCGATTTCACCACTGGGAACTGAACACACTGGGACCCAGGTCAAACAACAGTAGAAATTGGTTTTGTGTCCTCTCGACCACTGGACTTCAACTACATTGTAAGCTTTTTTTTTTTTTTTTTAAGCTATTTTTTTTTAAGGTAAATATACTTAGATTCTTATTTGTGTCAGGGAGAAAAAAAAAGCTTAAAAGTCATTAAGTCTGATCTCTCCTCCTATAATTAAATTTCTCTATGGAATCCCTGCTTGGGATTTTCTAGCCCATGGTTGTACGTATTTAACAGTGAGACTACCTGTCATCGATAGACAGCTGTAATGGTTAGAACGTTTTTTCTAATTTTGAACCAGAGTTTCCTGTGGTATCTACATATTGATACTGGTTCTGCTCTTTGAGGTCCCATAGAGCTGTCTTCCATATGACAACCCCTTAAATATTTAAAAATTGGTATTATTTCCTCAGTTATCATCCATCTTAAACATCCCTCGTATCCTTTTTCCTTCTAAGATGATAGTTGTAATAATTTATTATTTATAAATAGTATTTTATTATAATAAATAGTAATACTTATAATGTGTTCAATACCATCCAAGGGACTTTACATTCATTTGTCCCACAAATATTTAATAAGCACTTACACAGTAGGCGCAATTCTAGGGTTTGGGATGAATAACAAAGACCGTGTTTTTGTGGGGCACACATTCCAGGTCTCATCATATCCCTATGAAGTGGCTCCTCCCTTTTAGATGATCACCATGAAAGCCATGTGACCTAGTCAGAGGCAGGG
The DNA here is from genome assembly GCF_964374135.1 of Grampus griseus. Classification (NCBI taxonomy): domain Eukaryota; kingdom Metazoa; phylum Chordata; class Mammalia; order Artiodactyla; family Delphinidae; genus Grampus; species Grampus griseus. Next base: position 153,137,382 of record NC_139017.1, on the reverse strand, counting down.
CCAGGCCTCAAGCTCAAGGCTATCTGACTCCAGGGTCTGCAATCTTATTCAGAATGCTGGGCTGCCGTACAAAGCATTATATGGGGTTTCTTAACCACTCTTGAGACCCTCTTTTTTGTCTACACCCTCTTTTTTTTTTTAAAGTCATCTTTATATTGGATCTATTTCTTGATTACAGCCTAAGAGTGCATAAGTTTTATTTCCTATAAGAAATGTGAATGCATGAAAGTTTATTCCCATGAGAAATATCACTCTGTTAAAACTTTCTTATAGCACGAAAGGTGATGCAAGTGGATGACATGATAATGGAAGAAGAAGAGGAAGAAAATAAAAATAAGAATCCTCAAACTGCAAGAGTAAGTAGGCACTCTGATTCAGGGCTGGAGCCTGTCAGGAGAAAAAGGAAATACTTAAAGTATGCTCCCCCAGCACCCTTGGGCACAGCCTTTAAAATGAGTGAGATTTCACTAGCTGGAGAAGAAAGGGAAGGGAATTCCAGGAAGAGGAATGAAAGTGCCCTTTAAGGAACAGGAAGCAGTTTGGTATGGCTGGGGAGTAAACTGTGAGGTGATCTGGGGAGAGCAGGGGCCAGAAAATGAATGGCCTTGTGTGCCAAACTTGGAAGTTGCAGTTTCATGAGGTAGGTCTTGGTAAATGACATGACCAGATAGGTATTTCAGAATAGGATTCGGGATAAACGGGAGAGAGGAAAAACTAGAGACAAGGGAACCAGTCAGGAGGCTACTGTAATTCTTTTTTTTTTTTAATTTTTTTTTTAATTGAAGTTTAGTTGATTTACAGTGTAGTGCCAATCTCTGCTGTACAGCAAAGTGACTCAGTTATACACGTAGAGACATTCTTTTTTGTATATTTTCCATTACAGTTTATCACAGGATATTAAGTATAGTTCCCTGTGCTATATAGTAGGACCTTGTTGTTTATCCATCCTATATGTAATAGTTTACATATACTAATCCCAAACTCCCAGTCCTTCCCTCCCTCATCCCCCTCCCTCTTGGCAACCACAAGTCTGATCTCTATGTTGTGAGTCTGTTTCTGTTTTGTAGATAGTTTCATTTGTGCCATATTTTAGATTCCACATATAAGTGATCTCATATGGTATCTGCCTTTCTCTTTCTGACTCTTAGTTCACTTAGTATGATAATCTCTAGTTGCATCCATGTTGCTGCAAATGGCATTATTTTGTTCTTTTTTATGGCTGAGTAGTATTCCATTGTATATATGTACCACATCTTCTTTATCCATTTCTCTGTCGACAGACATTTAGGTTGCTTCCATGTCTTGGCTATTGTGAATAGTGCTGCTCTGAACATAGGGGTGCATGTATCTTTTTGAATTACAGTTTTGTCCGGGTATATGCCCGGGAGTGGGATTGCTGGATCATATGGTAATTCTGTCTTTTAGTTTTCTGAGGAACCTCCACACTGTTTTCCATAGTTGCTGTACCAGCTTACATTCCCACCAATAGGGTAGGAGGGTTCCCTTTTCTCCACACCCTCTCCAGCATTTATTTGTAGACTTTTTAATGATGGCCGTTCTGACCGGTGTGAGGTGGATTTGATTTGCATTTCTCTAATAATTAATGATGTTGAGCATCTTTTCATGTGCCTACTGGCCATCTGTATGTCGTCTTTAGAGAGATGTCTATTAAGGTCTTTTGCCCATTTTTCGATTGGGTTGTTTGTTTTTTTGTTGTTGATTTGTATGAGCTGTTTGTATATTTTGGAGATTAAGCCCTTGTCTGTCCCATCATTTGCAAATATAGTCTCCCATTCCGTAGGCTTTTTCCTTTTTTTTTATGGTTTCCTTTGCTGTGCAAAAAGCTTGTAAGTTTGATTAGGTCCCATTTGTTTAGTTTTGCTTTTACTTCTATTGCCTTGGGAGACTGACCTAAGAAAACACTGGTACAATTTATGTTAGAGAATGTTTTGCCCGTGCTCTCTTCTAGGACTTTTGTGGTGCCATGTCTCATGTTTAAGTCTTTAAGGCATTTTGAGTTTATTTTTGTGCATGTGTGAGGGTGTGTTCTAACTTCATTGATTTACATGCAGAGGCTGCTGTAATTCTTGAACTGAGGCACTGACCCTGTAAAAAGAGAAGGGATGGTTCTGCGATAAGTTTTATAATGGAGAGTAGGCAAGACTGGTAGAGGGAAGGAGGGACCAGAGATGACTAGGTGGTTTCTAGTCTAGGGAACTGCCATCCGGTGGCATGTGGGGCACAGGAGGAGGAGGAGTGCTGGGTTAGGGCTAAGGGGAGCAGTCCCTGTGTCAGTTGTTTGGCCTGCTGAGTGTTCAGTACTTCTCCAGGACAGCTCGCCCTGACAGAAATCTCAGCCTGGAGCTCAGGCAGAAGTAAGAGACTGAGAGACAACGACTCCCAGATCTTTAGGTGGTTGTCCCAGCGAGGGAGTCGATGAGGTTGTACAGGGAGAACGTGGAGGGGAGGCTGAGGATGGACCCTAGGAGGGAAGGTAGAAAGAGGAGCTCGTGAGGCAGCCTGCAGAGGGCCAGCCAGAGAAGTGGGGAGGTGGGTGGATCTTAGAAACAAGGGAGGATGTCAGCAGGTAAAGAGTGATTCCTGTCAGGTACCTCCGAGGACTCAGCAAGGGTGAGGACTGCTGAGGGTTCCTTGGATTGGGCACCGGGGTGCCCTTAGTGACCATCACAGCAGCACTTTGTGAGGGGGTGGGAGTGGGGTGGGGAGACCAACCAGGCTGTACTCAGTCCAGAAGACACTTACCTTCACTCTCAGTCAAAGGCCTCTATTCTGAAGACTCAGGCAGTATAGATTCTTAGTTGATCAATTATGTTCAGAATTATTTAAGTCACTGTGAATTCTGTGAGATAGACCTTCTGATGTTCGGTATTAGTTTTCTTTTCCAGAGCTGGTACCCCTTTCCCTCACCTTTCCCCTTTGCAGGGCCTTTTGTAACCTCAGTTTCATTTGCCTGTGACTTCAGGTTAAAAGGTGTCCTCCATCCAAGAAGAGAACCCAGTCCATACAAGGAAAAGGCAAAAGTAAAAGGTAACAGGTTTTCCAGATTTAGATGTGGTTTTGGTTTTATTGGAGAACCACATTCATCATGGCAGAAATAGGTGGTAAAGGGCTTTTGTGACTTGTGTTCAAGTTGAGCTTCACATCATCGAATCCTCCAGTATCCGAGCTGGAGGGGCCTCTAGAAACCGTCTGACCCAACACCTTCTCTGGTTCTTCTGCCCACGTTCTCTATCTCCCCCCCCCCTTTTTTTTTAATGCAAACAAGGAGATTAAGACTCAGAAACACAGAGTAAGCACTGCATATTTTGTTCAGTTACCTGACAGTCCACGTATAGAGCTATCCACAGTCGGTCACAAAGTGGCTGTCACCTACCTGTAGTTAGTTTCTTAAAAGATTCCTCCTCGGGCTTCCCTGGTGGCGCAGTGGTTGAGAGTCCGCCTGCCGATGCAGGGGACACGGGTTCGTGCCCCGGTCAGGAAGATCCCACATGCCGCGGAGCGGCTGGGCCCGTGAGCCATGGCCGCTGAGCCTGCGCGTCCAGAGCCTGTGCTCCGTAACGGGAGAGGCCACAACGGTGAGAGGCCCGCGTACTGCAAAAAAAAAAAAAAAAAAGATTCCTCCTGTTCTTGCTAAATAATGAGTCACCGTAGACTTGGAACTGTTTATGCTGGGAGTTGGGGGGAGGGGCTGCCTCTTAACAGGCTCAGGAAAGTAGTCACTGGGGCGTGTGTCTGTGAAGCGGTGGGCTCCTCCCATTTCTCCCTGGGCAGTGGGAGCTGTCTGGCAGGAGGACAGGAGCTCCAGCTAGGGGGCCTGCAGGGTGCTGAGGGGCTGGCTCCTTCCCCTCATTCGTTAGCTTGATTGGTAAGTCAGATTCTGGAGGCAGGCGGCCTGGGTTCGGAGTTCTGGCTCTGCCCTAATTGGCTGTATGATCTTGGGCAAGTTATTTAACTCAATATGCCTGAGTTTCTGCATCCGGAAATGAGGATCATTTGCTTCTCATTTGCACTGAGCACTGCTTCTCAGTGCTTCTCAGAGGGTGGTTAGGAGGGCTGCACGAGCTAATGTGTGTAACGTGCCCAGGATAGGCTCTGACATGGTCAGTGTTACCTGCCTCTGCGGCTGCCGTCCCTGGACCTGAGAGTTGGCGTACCTAATGGTCATGTCTCACCTGTAGGTCAAACCATTGTGCCACTGTTACCCCAGCTGTGGGCCGACTGGAGTTGTCTATGGTGAAACCAACTCCGGGCCCGACACCCAGGTTTGACTCAAGGTAAGTATTGACAGCAGCACTTGGATTTTTGTGGGAGCCCAACATTTGATGTTTGCCAGAAAAGAAGGGTGTTTAAGAAAATAGTGGGAAGCCCCTAACAGAGGAGGGTAACTGCCTGGGTTTCCTAATGTTTGCCTCTCCCCTGAGTGTGGATCTGCGTGTTTTTGGTGACAAAATGATTCTTTACCTGTCCCTGATGACTAGGAGGCCTCTAGTGACTGTTTTGGTCTTTTCCGATTCTGATCAAGTTTATTTTAAATTGGTAGGTACTCTCCCATACTCTTGGTAGGAGTGAAAATGGACACCACCTTTTGGGAGACCAGTATAAACAAGGATGTTCTTATAGCATAAATTAATCCCTTCCATAGTGCTGGTCAAGTAGATAGGACATGGGGTATAGCCATTAAATAAGTACATCCGCATGTGCTGATGGGGAAGAGCTTCATGATCACAAGCATCTCCAAAGCAGGTGGCAGGGCAGCGTGTCCTAGATGACCCCATTTGATAGAAAGTTTCTGGAAGGACGCGTAAGGAACTGAGAGTGGTTATCTGGAGTGGGGAGAGTGAGGAAGACTTACCTTCTACTTCTAATTCTCTTCCTTAACTGCTTATTGTTTTTTTTTTACATGAGTACATAGCAAAAGACATTTAGGGAAAAATAGATGGCAGCATTTTAAAGGTCTTGAGAAAGTCACTTTGGGAATTAATATAATGATGTAATCTCTGAATCATCCAACTTTGACCCTGGAAAAGTCCTCCTGATGGAAGCGCTTAGCCACTCTTGGAAGTATATTAACACAGTTTATTTCTGACTTTGTGGATGGATGGATGGATGGATGGATGGATGGCTGGTATCCATATGGAGCTTTGGACCTAAAATTTACATGGATAAGAATTAACTTTCGCTAGATGTATGTTTGATAATTACAACCTCCTTCCTCCAGCTGTGTTTAGTCAATACTGCTTTTTAACCCTAAATTTAGAATGCGCCTTCTTAGAAATGTGTGATTTGAAAACTGCAGCTTGAGGCCAGATGGGGTCAAGGTGTCATTCAGTCTGCCAAGCCATCTTTACAGAGACTTTCCCACTTTATAGGGTCTTCAAGACCCCAGGCCTGCGCACTCCAGCAGCCAGAGAGCGGATTTACAATGTCTCTGTAAATGGCAGTCCTCTTGCTGACAGCAAAGAGATATTCCTCACCGTGCCAGTGGGAGGCGGAGAGGTAAGTGTTCCAGAGGGCGATCAGGCCATGGCATGCTGCTTACTCAGCATTTCTTTCTCTTGTCCATCACCCACTTCTCTCCCAAAACCCAAAGTCCCTTTGGTTGCATGGCTTCTGATATCCACATTTCTGTAGGACTCAGAACCATTTCCTCTCCCAGGTTAGAGCTCCAGACTGGGAAGATCCTTGCCCAGCTCTGGGGTTCATTTGTTCATCCACTAACATTTGCCCATCTGTCTTGTAGCAGGTTCAAGATGTAGAAGACATTCCTGCCCTTGAGAAGCAGTTCAGTAGTCAAGCTAGGCTCCCAATTAACTGTAACATGTGATGTGTGCAGTAAGGGAGATATTAAAGGGCGTGCAGAGGAGGGCACTATCGGGGTGCGTGCGTGCTTAGTCTGGAAAGGGGAGCTCGAGCTGTGTCTTCCACTTTGTGTAGCTTCGAGGGGTCTGAAGCAGGCACAGCAAGTTGCTGACCTCGGCTCCTGGGACGGAGGGGATGGTTTATCTCAGATGAGGTCTGCAGGGCGTTTCTAAGCTAACGTGCACCCCTTCTACTCAGCTGATCCAGCTATCGGCCCAGTGATAAACACCGACGGCATTGTCTCTTTCGGGTTAACTCCCCTCCTGCCTGCCTTGCCATCCCCCTCCACAAGTGCAGGACATCGAGGGACCCCGGAGCACACTGGGCTGCTGGGTGGAGGTTCCTGCCCTGAGGGACGTGCCACGTTAACCCTCTCCCCTCCACACAGAGCATGCGGTTATTGGCCAGTGACTTGCAGAGGATTGATATCGCACAGCTGGATCCAGAGGCCTTGGGAAACATTAAGAAGCTCTCTGTAAGTCTCGGGTTCCTCTCCACACACAGGAGGCCTCCAGTAGCCTTCTGGGTTTAGCCGTACGTAGGATTGCCTTTTGGGTCTGGCTTGCTGCTTTACACTTACAACTGTGTGGCCTCTTTCCCCCAAGGGATTTTGACTGTTATCCTGCTTACTGAGCAGCAATTCTGTCCTTAAATTGATGCTGAGTTTTGGTCCAACCAGAGTGCCTGCCACAGAAGTTCCACAAGAGAATCAAATCCTGCCTCATTCGGGCAGTTGGTGCCTGTACGTTAGGGCACAATTGACCCCCCGGGGACTGAAACTTCCTCACAACAGTTCGGGAACAGGGTGAGGAGCTTGCTACCAGGAACCCCACAGAATCAAAGAAAGCACTGAACAGGCAGGCCCTCTGAGTGGTGGAACCACCAGTGCCAGCAGTTGATGGGGCTCTGCTCTGGTGCACCAGCTCCTTTAGCAACTCTGTCTTTGGGGCCCGTGCCCTCACCTCTCTTGCACCTCGTCCTTCCCTCACTCAGTGGGTAACCTTCTCCACGAGGCTCTTGGTTCTGTTCTCCCTTACCTTGAGTCAATATGTGGCTCTGGGTAGCCACACTCCCAGCTCTGACTCTATTGCTCCATTGCCCAACGCAGACAGTCCAGTTTCAGTCTTATTTAAATTCTCAAGAGGAAGAATTGAATTAGCTCAGCTTTGGTCAGACGGGCCTCCCCGGTCCCTTCCGCTTTGATTTTGGCTGGTGGATGGGAACACCTAGTGCAAATATGACTGCTGTAGGTCCCCCCTCCTGGGGGGAGGTCTGTGAAGGGTACATCCAAGTAAGGGGATGGGCGGAGCGACTTTCCCAAACATGTTGTACAGAACAGAGGCCGGTGCTGAGATCAGGCACATACCCAGCCCCCCGGATCTGGTGACATCCATCATCTAGCTGGACCTACAGCATTGCTGTTCCCAAATTATACCTTCACTGTCTCATTTGAGATGGTATTTTGCTCCTTTGTTCAGATGAGAAATGGAGATTCAGAAAGGTTAGTTCGGTCTGCGTTGGTGGTATAGAGGAGAGCATAGCTGCCTTCCAGAAAGGTTAGTTTGTTTATGTTACCAATAGAGGATGGAGGGCTGTGATTCACTCAGACCAGCCTGGCCCCAAAGCCAGTGCTACCTGAGCAGACTATGTGCTAAGTGGGCAAGCCTCCCAGCTTCGTCCTCTCTAAAGGGCCTCTCTCCTTGTCCTTTCAGAGCCGTCTTGCTCAAATCTGCAGCAGCATACGGACTCACAAATGAGGCTGCTATTCCAAGAAGCCCGATTTCACAGGATGGACCTTCAGTGGGCACTTCTGGGACCCTGAAGATACCTCTTCCCTTCGGCTTATTGTCTGTTTGAACGTGAAGTTCCAGAGCAGGGAGAAGCGTTCCTCTTGGAGAATTCAGGAAGCGTTGCTATTGGCACCTCCCAACCCAGGTGACAGACACTGCCTCTGTGTCCATAGAGCCCAAACCTCCTGCCATTCTCCCAGCTGAATTCTCCTTCCTGCTCTCAGCTGCCGCCTCTGCCTGCCGTAGCTCCACGTCCTCCTCGCCCTGCCCTAACTCCAGCCGAGGCTGCACAGGGGAGCCTCATGTTCTCGGGAAGACTGCCAACTCGCCCTCACCGGAGAGCCCGCTCCAGCTGGCGTTCCCGCCCTGTGCGTGCTTGAGGCTGGGAGCTAGGCTCAGAGAAGTGAGCTCCGTGAGAGGGCGGCTCCAGGAGCTGGGAGGGACTGTGCAGATGGGGCCAGGACCTGTCACAGCAGTGACCACAGGAGGAAACACCTCCCCTCCTGCGCACATCCCCTCCCTCCTGTGGTGGGTACTGACAGGGCTCTGCAATCTTAACACCTGCCATGCCCAGTAGTTTGGTTTCAAGCTGACTTGTAGACTAGTATTTTGTATTATCCCTGTTTACCAAAGACCAAAACTTGGTTTGTGGGCAGTTTCCATGTCTTACTCCTCTACCTCTCTGGTTAGTCCAGTTAGTGGGAATCTGGATAAGGGAGCTGTAGGGTTTAGGTTCATCGGGGGATTTTACACGACTGGCCGCAGAGGGACTCTAAGCTGTCCGTGGCCCTGTGGTCCCCACCAGGCCTGTAGCCTTTGCAGAGAGCACTTCTGTCTTCTGAGGTTCATGGGGGAGTGGGCGTAGCTTGCCTGGTGGCCTCATTCCTCACGTTTGGCCTCTGCCCTGGCGTGGGCTGTCACATGGGCACTGAGATCCCTGCGCTCCAGCCAGCACCTGTGCCCCAAAGAATCATTAGATGTGGTTTGAGAACGTGGGAGCTGAGAGTCCCCACCCCAAGCCCGAGAGCACAGTGTTCTGTGTATGGCTCTTTGTTGTACTCTATTATTTTCCTACATGACCATTCTAGTCCAGTCCTGTTCAAGATGTGTTCTTTTCAAGTTGTTTTATTCTCCCTTTCCTGAGACTTTTGTACATACTGTTTTCCTGAGTCATGGTATCTGTAAGCTGATTTATTCTAATCAGAGCTACTGAAAGGTACCTGTTTTCAATAAATCGTGGATTTGTTTTTAATTGATATTCCGCCCTGCCTGTCATCTCCAAGCTGTGCTACCTGGACCAGAGACAGTTTTGGAGCTGAAGCTACTGGAGTGAGGGTCTGCAAGCAGCTACTTTCCTCAGAAGATGCAAAACCCTTTACTTCAGGCAGAACCTCTCTGATACCTGAAGAGGGGGCCCTCTCCCCAAGATCCAGGTCACGGGTAACCTAGCCCAAGAAGCCTTTCCCCAACATCTTCCTTCCATGAGCTAGAAATTTACATCATGGGGGCACAGTATCTAGGGTACCTATAGTTTACTTGTGTAGCAAGTCTCGTTGGCCAGGGACAAAGCAGGGGCCCAGGTGATTCAGTGATCGTGCTTCTCACTTCCCAAGCTCCAGGCTCTGGCAGATCTGCCTTCCTGGAATTCGCTCTTCGCCGAAATGATCGACGTGGGGCTCACGGCGGAAGAGAAGACAGACTGGGGTCACGTTCAGCAGGTCATCGGTGTTGACAGTTTAGGGAGAAGGCCCTTCAGTCAGTGACAGCATTTAGAGTAGAGGTTACTCATTTCAAGCGATTAAGTCACCAAAGCTGAGGCTTCTACCTTTTCCTTCATTGTCTGGTACACTGTTGTTACGTAGAGCCTGGCGTCAAGAAAACACTTAGGATCCAACATTCTTTACTCAAAGCCACCCTCACCCTAGTTTGGCTCCAGCTGCACTACTGCCTGGACCCAGTTGCAGGGAATGTGCAGTAAATACCAGTCACACGACAAAGATGGAGCAGTCCTTCATTCCATACAAGAGCTGGCTTGGAGACGGTAATGAGCTCCCCATCCCAGGATTTAAGGCATGGGCTGAACTATCACAGGGCTGGCATGCGGCAAAGAAAATTCAAACCTTACCGCCAGCCCATAGACCAAAAAGGGCCGCAAACGCTTTTCACCGTTTGGATTTTGTCTTTTCAAATGAATTGCTAACAATTTAAAAATCATGAGATTTCACAAAAATAGTCACTAGCCACCAACAAATATCTAGCAACACGGGCCACAGTCAAGAGGAGCTGTGTAGCACTTTTCCTTGGCCCTCAGAGGCCTCTTCCCATTCAAAGGAATTCTTACCTCATCCCTGTGGGCAGTTTACTTTGTAGCCTCTGCTGTGTGTATAAAGCGAATAAAAGCAGAGCTGCTCTGAGCTGAGGGGAGGATGAGGCCTGGATGAAGGGAGGATGAGACCCTCCCCGCACCAGGGGCGTTTCCAATGAACAGTAGTTTCATTCTTTGCCCTACAGGCCCCCCGATCGTTCCAAAAGCCCTACTTGGGACGTCCTGTTGAAAGAAGTCCAAACGTGCTGCCTTACGAACAGTTAGGTTCAATCAGCCACATGAAGAGCTAGTTCTCGCGGAGGCTGTGCTAGGACATCACCTAAGCATCGTTTATTCACAGCGTCAGACACATTGCAGCCCGGTCCCAAACCGAGCTCGTCATTTCCCACATCGCTGCTTAACCTGCTCCCCCCCGCCCCTTACGTGGTCCATCTCCGGCAATGGCACCGCCACGGAGTGTTGCCCCCTCGGGGAAGCCACCCACTGCTCGCCCCTAGGGTAAACCCTGATCACACCGTCCTGTCATCTATTTCCTAAATGTGGCTCTTGCCCAGAGATCTCAGACACACACTTTGGAGACCCCTGTGGTGGGGCGGGGGGCGGGGGGGGGGCGAAACCCTCCCACACAAGTTACTTAACAGTTAAGCAACTGTCACTGACAGAGGCACCATACCACAGACAAGCTTTTATTACTTTGTCCTGCATATAGAACCCAAGAACTATAAAAACACCTCCAGAATTAGTCAAAGGAACCACTCCTCCCCCACCACCAACCAGCCCCTTCCCTCCCTGGATGGGCTCAGATATGGGTGCTGGGGGGTTGCAGGCCACCTCTCTATCCAGTGAATAAGGTCCATATAAAAATAGATCTGTAGAGGGTTCCCAGGGAGCCATCAGCCTGCATCTTGCCGGCACCTGTGCAGGGCTGAGGCCTGGGACCCATCAGGTTGCTGGGACCTCACTCCTCAGTGGAAGGGAGGTCTACCCTAGACACCGAAGTCCTGCCAACACAGCCAGGGGACTCTGCAGAACAGCGCGGGGAGGAGGAGGGGACTCTGACCTTCAGGGCATGACTGATGAGGCTGGAGATGGGAATGAGGCTCCCTCCACAGGATGCTGGTATGTCCTTTCCAGACTTCCCACGGGGCAGGGCCTGGAGGGCACCGGCAAGGGACCCTCCAGCTCTGTCAAAGGTAGAAGAAATATCTCGGCCTCCCCTAGCACCCCCCAGGACACTGAGCTGGGGCAGGTGCTCAGGAGATGGACAGTGGGGGTGGGGGGACGCCTGCCCTGCTGGCAGAATGAAGCCAAAGGCACTGCTGAGAGGCACCGTCCCCCACCACGGAGCACTCCCCAAAGATGTGCTGCATCTCCCACCCTCCAGGCTCCTTCTCACGCTGGCCCCTCTGCTTGGATTCCTCTTGTCCTAGGCCCTCCGTCTTGGCCTGCGGAAAACTCCACCAACCCTAAGGAAAGAGTCCTGCCCCCGCTCCTCCAAGGCCCTGTTCAATGGATGCATCAGACTCTCAGTCAAGGAACCTTTCCAGACGCCCCTCCATATACACACACCAGGAGTGTCCGGCCCACAGGCCCTACGGTCTCCCGTGGGGGACGTGTAGTAGTTCCTGGAGCCTGAGTTCACTCCCCGCCTCGTCTGGGCCCTCCAAGGGCCGGCTGTGTCTCCTTCACCCCTTCCTGTAGCCCTTGTCTCCTTCCCACCCCATCCCACCCGACCCACACGCAGCCAAACCACAGCAGGCATAGGTCAGGGGTGACCCTATCCAGACCCAGTTGCCTTCATTCTGTGCCACGAAAGCCCTGGCCTCACGATCACCCCCGCCTCTGGGAAGCCTTCCTGGATAAGGAACTCTGGACTCAGCTCAGGGCAACTACTTCTGCCAAAGCCCCGCAGAAGAGGGGCCAGAGGGAGGAGGTACTCCACGGGAGGCTGGGTGCAGGGGATGGAGCCTGCAAGAGGGGGTCACCTCAGAGTACCCCTGGGCTGCCTCAGGAAAGAGTGTTGGTGACACAGGGCAGGACCCATGACTCTCTCCAGAGCCAACCTCGGCTCTGGATCGGGAGTTGGGCACATGGGTTCAACCCCAGCTCTGGCCCTGACTCCTCACTAGGTCTTGTTTTCCCCACCTGTACGGTAAGGGTTGGACCGGCCTGTTAGAGAGAGTAGCTCCGTCTCTGAGAGTCATGTCTTCATCATCCCCCAAGTCTGGGGAGCAAAGCTCCTGGGGCCCCGGGGAGAAAACTTCTCTCCTCATGCTCTTCCCAGATGTCCTGGCCGGTGAGTTTATAAAAGGAAAGCAAAGAGGGTGGGGGGCACCTAGTGGGGCCTCAGGGGAACACCAGGACCCTCACCCTCACCCTGAATGGTCAGCTCAAGGGTGGGGGAAGCAGAAATCAACTTCTAAGTCCGGGGCCCTCGGGGTCCAGCCCCTGATCTCAGCACCACCTTTGCCTGCCTGGGCCTTGGGACCAGTGTCCAGACAGGGCCCAGCTGGAATACGGGGAACTGAGGCCCCATGGCCCATCAGGATTGGCGGCCAGGCAGCTGTGGTCACTGACAGGAGCCCATCCATCAGCGACCTGTGCTGCCTGCTGGCCAATGGTCTGTGGGAAAGTGGGGCACCCTTTGGAGTAGGCCCCAGACCCCAGTGGGTATGGAAGACAGAAGGGCATGAAGCGGGCCATTTAAAGCTATGTCTTCCTCCCTGCCCCTGCCCACCTTAGTCTCTGAGACCCTGCATTTCCTCCCACTGTTATCTCAGGGATCCTCCCCAGGTTTTGAACCTTTTTTCCAGGGGAACTGAGTCAGCCAAGGTGCTCAGACTGGGGGAAATGGGGGGAGAAGGCAGGGAAATGGAGGAAACCAGGGCTCCACACAAGCTCTGGGAGCTCACTTCCGCACGGGTGGAGTGCAGCTGGCGGGGGTCCTGGGCAAGGCTGGGGGCTGGAGCCCCCTGGGGTCCTGGCCTGGAAAAGTGGGGCCGCTCACACCTGCACCCCCCGGCCCTGCAGCTGGAGCACCCGGGCCCGCAGGGCACTGATCCCGCTGAGGAGGTCCTCCCGGTGTTCCACTGATGAGATGCCCAGGCTCACCAGGTCCCTGCGAAGAAGAAGGGCGGGTCAGACCCAGCTGGCTCTTTCCCACCTTCTGCTGTCCCTCCCATCCCCTGCCCAGCCAGGGAACCGGAATCAGGACCGGCTGGGCCTCCCATGCCGGCAGGGGCAGGGCCCCCGGGCCCTTTAGACTCACTGGGCAGTCATGGCGGCCACAGCCTCCAGGCTCCCATAGCCGGCGGCAGCGAAGCTGTCCTTGTAGCGGCCCAGGTCCAGGGCCTCCAGCCACGCGCCCACGGAGCCAAAGGAGGGGAAGGTGGAGAAGGCACGGTCCGCCAGGGGCGTAGGAGGCCTGGGGAGCAGAGGAGCAGTGGTCAGTCGACAGCAGGGACCTGGGGCCCAGACCCGGTCACTCTCCTGAGGAGAGGCCATCTGAGAACGGCCAGAAGGGGAAGATGGCCGAGCCTCCGACAGGCCTGGCTCACACAGGGTTCTAGGTAACCTCAGAGCAGGTGCGGGTTCACGATGCTCTGGCTGGCAGAGAGTGAGCTGCATAGGAGCCAGGTAAAGGGAGTGTCTGCGACAGTCTTGGGTAGGATGTCCCTAGGAGAACTTGGGAAGTGACTGGTATTGGGGACAACTAATACTAATTTCACTTAGTTATTGGAACTACAGATATGTTAGGACTATTACCACATTTATGTATGTGGTCACTGTACCTGGGATACGTGGGGCAAAACCCAGGACAAGCAGAAGTGACTAAGATGAAAAGTTATACGTGCCTAAGGCAGGTGGGAGTATTAGATCTATCTGGGGTACCTGAGTGAGTAGTCGTACCTGGACTGGTGGGGGAGGACAGGTGGGGCAGCTGTACTTGTACATGGTGGCGGGGGGGGGGGCGTTCGTGGACAGGTGAGAGTTCTGCTACACCTGGTATGGTTGGAGATACCTGGGAAGGTACCTGGGACACGCGAGGTGACAGCTGTACCTGGCACAGGTAGTGTCGGCACACGTCGGGGGCTCTGGATCCTGCACCATCTTGCTCAGGAGGCCATGGATCTGGCAGAACCTGGGCCGCTCACCTGGGTCCTTCTGCCAGCAGTCAAGCATCAGTCGGTGCAGGGGGTAGGGGCAGTGCCTGGGGGGTGGCAGCCGGAAGCCATCCTCCACGGCTTTGATCACCTAGGCCATGGGGGTGGCGGGCAGACAGGAGGTTTTAGGTCCCCCAATACACACACTCACCCCATCCCAAGGAAGGCTCAAGTGGTGACCAGGCAGGACTGGAAGCAAGTAGACAGTGAAGAGGGGCCTGGGGCTAACAGGTCAAGGGTTAATGGGCAGAGGTCAGGGAGCAACGAGATCAGAAGGCAAGGAGCAGAAGCCACGGGTGTCACTCACGTCTTGGCCAGACATGTCCCAGTAGGGCCGCTCCCCAAAGGCCATCACCTCCCACATGACGACACCGAAGCTCCAAACATCACTGGCAGAGCTGAAGTGGCCAAACTGAAGCGTCTCGGGGGCGGCCCACAGTGCCGGGCTCCGGCCGCTCTGCGGGCAGGCAGGCAGGTCAGGGGCAGGAGGGGACCAGGTCACACAGCCAGGGTTCCCCACCCGCAGAGCCACAGATCCAGCCCCCCCTGCCGTCTCCCCGGCTGCTCATCTAGGGGAGGCCCACACTGGCAATGGACAGCTGGATGGAGGGGCAGGAGTGGCCCTGACACAGCCAGGAAGGGGGATGTGGGGAGACGGGGACTCCAGGGCGGCTTGCCGAGGGAAGGGCTCCTCACCATGGTGGTGTAGACAGCCTCTGCTCGGTCCCGAGGTCCCCGCCCAAAGCCGGAGATCTTGCAGATGAGGTCGCTGCTGACCAGCACCCGGCGGGCTGCCAGGCCCCGGTGGACGTAGCCCATTTCCGACAGATACTTCATGGCCGACGCCAGGCCGGGCAGCATCCCCATCAGCTGCACAGCCACCAGCTGGCCCTCGTGCCGCTGTGAGAGGAGGAGAGCGAGGCCAGGCTGCACTCTCGCGTCCCCTGTTGCTGGGTGACCCCGGGGAAGTCAACTGGCCCTCTCTGGGCTTCAGTTTGCCACGTGACCTGCCAGGTCAGCCTGGCCAGTGGTCATCTTTATAGGGAATGAGGCCAACCCCAAGGCCCACCAAAGGGAAAAGTGAGGGACCAAGAATATCATGGTCATCAGTACCCCGCAGGGCCCAGGCCACTCACCCTGAGGAAGCCGTCCAGGGCCCCATGGCTCATGTACTCAGTAACGATCATCAAGGTGCTTCCTGTACCCACGGAGGGGAACACACGCTAAGGTGCCTGCTGCCCTCTGTGAGCACATGTGCTCCCCCACCTGGGCCCCAGACCCCTCCAAGAAGGCCAGAACCAAGGCCAAGCTCCCTGAGTCTTGCCACCCTCCTGCCCAGCCCAGGACCCTCTGTGCTGAAGAACAAAAGAGGTGTCGTCTGAGGGGAACAAAGGCCAAGGTGAGGATCTGCACCAAGTTAGCTGAGGGCGATCACTCTGAAGGTCCAAGTGAGCCAACCCCACCGAGTGTCACCACACGCCCAAAGATCACGCAGGGTCCGAGAGGCCACCCAGAGTCAGTGAAGGAGGGCTGAGCCCTTCTCTCCATGGTGGGCAGCGTCAGGGCTCCCTCTCGTGACTGAGCAGAGGGCCTGGGGGCACGGCACACCTCCACCTCCCACCCCATCATCTCCTCCCACACGGGTGGAGCATGGGCCCTACCTCGGGTGACGACGCCCTCCAGCCGCACCACATGGCTGTGGTCGAACTGGCCCAAGGTGAGGGCCTCGGCCAGGAAGCTGAGCCTCTGCAAGTCGGAGCAGCCCTCCCTCAGCGTGTGCACGGCCACGGGGAGCTCCTGGCGGCCCGGAAGCTGCAGGCAGCCGAAGCACAGCTCCCCAAACCGCCCTGGGGGGAAAAGGCACCTCAGACACCCCCCGGAGGCCGCTCCCTCGGCCAACCTGGGCAGGGTGAGCCGAGGAGAAAGCCGCTTCTGGATCATGGGACTCGGGTCTCCTGATTTCAAATCCTGGTAAACTGAGTACCAGCCGTGTGACATGGGCTTCTGCTCTTTCCCTCTTTTGGCCCCAGTTTTCTCCTCTGTGAAACGGGGAGTCCTCCCTGCCTGCTTCGGCGGGAAATTCCAAAGCCTCAAAGAGAGGACGCTGCACATGCCAGCACACCAGAGGCGCAGGGTGACCCAGGAAGGGTAACGATGACACCTATTCTGCCACGTTGCCCCTTTCTGGTCTCTACCCAGCGAGTCTGCTGACAGTGCCAGGGAAGAGTGTCAGGCTCCTGGTGAAAGCACTCCCTTAGTGCAGGGGCTGAGGGTTTGCAGACAGGAAAAAAGGAAGCGAGGGGACTGACCGTTAGAGAGCACGCACCCACTGTGAACCCGGCCCTGGGCTGAGTGCTGGAAAGCCCCCACATCAGCTCTGTCTGAGGCAAATATCATGCCCATTTAACAGATGAGAAACTGAGGCTCAAAGCGGAA
This sequence comes from Grampus griseus, assembly GCF_964374135.1. Taxonomy (NCBI): domain Eukaryota; kingdom Metazoa; phylum Chordata; class Mammalia; order Artiodactyla; family Delphinidae; genus Grampus; species Grampus griseus. The sequence continues at coordinate 153,120,787 of NC_139017.1, read as the reverse complement.
AAGTGACGTACCCCTGGTCACACAGCTGGTCAGTGGTAGAGCCAGGACTAGAACTCAGGTATGCCTGGTCCCCAAGCTTGCAAAGGCCCCTCCCCATCGTCCCTTGAAGGCCTGGGACCAAACTTCTGCCAGGGGCAGTCTGCAGAGCCAGCTCTGAAAGGGCCTGAATGGAGAGAATTCTGACCTTGGGGACAGGCAAAGGGTAGGAAGGCAGGGCCACAGACTCCTCTGCCACCTCCTTCCCTGGATCCTGGTGGACGGAGGTCCAGCTTGATGTGGAGGGGGCGCTTCCTGGACAGGGTGGGGACTGGGTAGAGGCGGGGCCTCCAGAAATGGGGGCGGGACTTGGGGTGGAGGCGGGCTTACAGGATAGAGACGGGTGGGATGAAGGAGGGGCTTCTAGAGGGAGGGGCGGAGGCGGGGCTTACAGGATAGAGGCGGGGTAGGGTGGAGGACAGGCTTCTAGAGAGGGCGCGGGGGTGCGGAGGCTCAGGGTGAGGACTGGGTAGAGGCGGGGCCTCCAGAAATGGGGGCGGGACTTGGGGTGGAGGCAGGCTTACAGGATAGAGACGGGGTGGGATGGAGGAGGGGCTTCTAGAGACGGCTGGGAGGGGGCGGAGGCGGGGCTTCCCAACGGACAAGGTTTCCGGGGTGCCTAGCTTGCCTGTTCCAAGGCTCCTCTCCAGCGTGACGCTTTTCGCATCCAGCTCCTTGGCAAACAGATGAACAGCCAGCAGCGGGTCCCCACAGCTCTGGGGATCCACGAATGTGCGGCGAGTTGGGACTTTGACTGGGAACGCAGGGAAAGAGAGGGGGGTGGGATAAGGGGCCTCCACGACTGGAGGAGTGGGGGTTATGCAATGGCAGCAAGGAAGAGGATTGAGGGGTAAGGTAGGGGGGTGCCCGCCCCGCCCCGCCCCGCGTCAGGCCCAGACAACTCACAGTGGAAATACAGCTCCTCCTCATCATGGGCATCCCGACCTCCTTTGCCATAGCTGCAGGTCCTGGGGTAGGGCGTTGGGGGTCGGGGGGTCCGTAGTCATTCTTTGAGCCAGGCTGTCCCAGCCCTTCCCATCTCACCAGCACCCAGGGCGGCACCTCTCTGTTCCTCCAAAAGGATAAGGTCTGTGCCCCAGGGGAGGGGCCTTCTTGTCCTGCTGGTCTGAAAGCTTCTGCCCACATCACACACACAATCCTAGCCCCAGACCTAACCCCTCACCCGCCTCCGCATTCCTAGTTATTTTCACTTTGAGTCACAGTGTTTTCTTGCAACTCCAGAGGCACCCAAATCCATGCCCTGACTTCAAGCCCAAGCTTCTCCCCTGCCTACAGCTGAACAAAACAGGCAGAGCTTGTGTCCAGTCAAGAAAACAAACACTGAGAAGGAACCACAAGCCCACTCACAGGTCCAAGCAAAGAAGGGTGGTGCGCCGTCGGGAGCACCTCACAGATGGATCTGACGTGGCCGGGACCGTCAAGGATGGCTTCCTGAGACAGAGGCAGCCATGGACCAAAGGACTGCATCATGATCAACAGAGCCACAGGCTGGCATCTGGGGCCCCCTGAGGCAGGGCCTTGCAGGCCCAGATAAAGACTTTGGTTTCATTCTGGGGGCACAGGAGAGGCCCCAGAACCCCCTGGGGGGTTTTGAGCCAAGGTTCAATTTGCATTTTAGGAAGATCACCCCAGCTGCTGCTGTGTCCCCGCAGGAGATGGCAGTGGCTCAGGCTATGTGGTGACCATGGACTCGGAGAAAAGTAAGAGGACTCAAGTCACATTTAGGTGACAGGGCCACAGGGCTTGGAGATAGCTGGAAGGCAGAAAGGGAGAGGGGGAAGGTTGGAACAACTCGGGTTCCAGCTTGCCCAGCAGGGTGTGGGGTATACCAGTTCCTGAGATCGGGAGTTCTCATTTAGACATTTGAGTTTGCAGGGCCTCTGGTAAAAGCAGGGACAATCAATGAGCAGGGAGTTAGCTATGTGTGTGTCTGGAGTTTGGCAGAGGTGTGCTCTGGAGATACAAGTTCTGGAGCTGGGGGTATTGCCCAGGGAGAGGAGGGAGCCTGAGAAGTGGGACAGGGAACAAGTCTGAGGACCCCCACCATTTAAAAATTGGGTAGAGGAGAAGGATGCCATGGAGGAGATCATGAAAGAACCACCAGAGAAACTGGAGGGAAACAGAAGGGAAATCGGGGGCGGGGGTGGGGGGAGGTGGCGGGCGATATCACAGGAAGCAAGGAAAGAAAAAGTGGAGCAGAGGAACGAGGTCACGTGAAGGCTCTAGGAGGAGGGGTTAGGGGAGACTGGAGAGAGATGACCACGTTTCGATACCAGTGGGAAAGAGGAGGCTGTCCTATAGTCTGCAGTGGTCATGATGGCGGTCGCCAGCATGGGCTCTGGAATCTGACGACCGGCTCCCTAGGTGGTCCACTCTCTGTGGGACCAGGTGGCTGGGATTTCTCTTTAATAAAATCAGGATAAAGACATCCGTGCCTGATCACACTGGTGCCAAGAGCTTACTAAGCACTAAATAAATGTTAGCTATCGTGGGGAAGAAGTGGACATTATCAATAGTAATGGGTTCCTGAGATGGTAGGAAGTATGGTCACAGGTAGAAGATCCTGGCCGGGAGAATGGCACCTCCTCTAGAGCAAAAGGAGGAGGAGGATGGATGCAGAGATAGGCAGGTGTGTAGACTTGGGGGCGAGAAGTTGAGGGGTTAAAGTTGCTGTTAAAGGGCGGGTGCAGCAGACATGGCTGAGGGAGCGAGCTGCAAGGACGGGGAGTCTGCAGGGCAAAAGCACAACTGGTGTCAGTGTTTGGGGTGATGGCCAGGTCCACGTCAGGAGATGGGAGAGGGCAGCTGAGATGGAACAGGAGAGAAGGTCCGCGGAAACAAGGGAGTGAAAGAACCCAGAGGCCGAGGGGTGGGGCAGGTCCTCCAATGGCTACTGAAGTCATCCAGCACGGGAACAGGACTTCCATGAATGAGGGGAACACCTGGGAGAGGTAACGAGGGATGAAGGGGGCAAGGCTGAGTGGCTGGAGGAGTGGTGGCAGAGAAAATGAGAAGCTCCCACTGGGTGACGCAAGATGGACTGGGGAGGGAAAGCGGAGGTAAGGAGCCCGCCGCACAGAGCGGATACCGCAGAGACTGCGAGAGGAGGAGACGGCTGAGGGAGGTGTTCCCGTCTGCAAAGCTGGGACACACGTGCTGGAGATGAGTGCCTCTCTGCACGTCAGCGCTAGACCAGGCAGGTTCTCATTTTGGTGCCGTTTGATTCTGAGCACATTTTGAAATCCACCCCTGGCTTACTCTGCCTGCTCTGGTGCATCTGTCTCCGAGGAGCTGCTGGGCAGCTGCCCCTGTTCTGTAGGGTCTGCCTGAAGAGGCCCTCCTTGCTCACCTCTCTCCCCTTTCCTCCTTCTGCCTCCCAGAGACCGTGAGCTCACAGCCAGGACAAGATGCTCTCAGCTCCTGTCCATTCCCGCTTTTCCAACAGGTCTCATATAAGGACTTTTAAGCTCTGTGAGAAAGGAGATTCCACTCCTGTCCTGCCTTCCTGACTCACCTGGCCCGGGCAGAGCTGGCTCCCAGACTCACTCCTCCTCAGTCACTTTCAGCACCTTATTCCAGACCAAGCAAACAGTCCCCTCCGAGCCAAGTGAAAGCTCACGGTCCCTCCAGCCCGCAGGCGGTTCCAGGATGCTGATGTGTGGCTCCCGGGCCAGCCCATTCCTCTCCTGTGCTCCCCCCACTCCAGCCTGTCACATGCAGACTTTCCAGCCCCTCCAGTCTGCTGACCTCAGCCCCAGCCTGGAACCCACCCGGGTGCCTCTGTATGTGGCAGACTGTGGCCCTGGGGAGCAGGGCGATATATATGCCATGAGATTTCTGCTGCATGCCAAAGGGCCGGACCCAAACTCCACATCTTTGCCCCTCCTCCCATCCCCTTCCTCTGCCCACTCTGCCAGCTTCTTCTGCTGGGGGTTGGGGGTTTCTGGTTTATGAGTTCCCCTCCCTGTTCTCCCTGCACGCAGGCGCGGGCGCACGCACACACGCACACACAATTTCTGCCTTTCTTCCTTTTGCCTGTGTTGAAGGGCCTCCAGATCCCTTTCGGGCAGGGGCTGGGGGCCTCTGAGTGCCTCAGGAGGACCCTAATCACACCGGGGCAGCTGGAGCTTGATTCCATCCTCAGCGATGCCTTCTGACATTTAATGAGTTAAGGAGCTAAATCCCTTCATCCCAGAGCGGCTGAGCTAGCTGCCGTGCTGGCTGCCACGCTGCCGACTGCAGGAGCAGGGGGTCAGGACGGTGGGAGGAAGGCCAGGACCACACCAGCCACGCCTGTATCTACACAGGGGTGTGCTCGCCCGTGCACATCCGCACAGGTGCAAATGCAGATACAGACATGAGTGCCTGTGAGCACATGTGAATGTGCGCAGGGACACGGCCCACCAGGCATCATCCAGGCTGGGACCAGCCACCTACCTCCTCCAAATGGCCAGCACGCTCATCACAGAGCCCAGGACGAGGAGGGCTGAGATGGTCACAATGGTGACGACGACTGCGGGGCTCTGGTCCTTGGACCCCGAGGCAGCTGGGAGGGAAACCACGAGGTTGAGAGAGGCAGAGGACCAGGCTCCCGGGGAAGCTCCAGGACAGACTCCTGTCCTCACCCCACAGCAGGATTCCCACAGCACCTCCGCACTCGGCCCGGCCTCCCGGCGGCAAGGGACCAAGGCAGCCCCACCAGCCACAGTGGCACGTGGAGCTTCCTCCTTTCCCAGGGCAAGGCACTTCCACTGCAGCCCAGCTCTGAGAGAGAGGAGCAGGCATCCAGATAGGCAGGCCCAGGCCTCCCTTTTTGCCTTTCTGATGCACAAGGAAGGTAGCTCTGCAGGGGGATGGCCTCTCATCCAAGCTCCCCAGCCCCCATCCAGAACTGTCACCAGCAATAATGATGAATTAACATTTAATGCACACTTGCTCCATTCAAGACTAAGTGGTCCAAGCCAGTAAGGTGTTACTGTTTCCATTTTATAGCTGAGGAAACTGACACTGAGAAAAGTTGTGTAATTTGCCCAAGGTCACACAGCTAACAAACAGTGAACCTAAGATTCGAACCTGATTCCTAAAGCCTCTGCTTTGAACTATTTCCCCAGGGGAAGAGCCAGGCTCTCAGCCCCATCCATCCATCCATCCAACATGTGCGCCAGGCTGGCACTAGTTCTGGGGAGATAGCAATGGATGAGCCAAAATCCCAGCTCTGGAGGGGTGTACCGACCAGTGCGGGAGACAGAAATGAAAAATCTTAACTGTAGAATGAAAAAAAACAGAGACATGAATGAGCAGAGCTGAGCAGAGGCATGATAATTTCTTCCTAAAGCCAGCGAGGAAGGTTTGTAGAAAAGGCGTCATCTGCACTGGACCTGGAAGATTGAAAGGGTTGTTGATGATGCTTAGATGCACCTGCTGGGTCTGGAAAACGGCAAGTCATCCCATGTGGCTGGAAAACAGACTGCCTGGAGGCAGAGATGCAGATGCAAGATGTGAAGGTATGAAGCTGGAGGGCAGGAGGGTGAAGGGAGCTGGGGGAGGAGACAGAACCGGAAGGTCCTTGAATGCTAGGCCAGTATGAGCCAGGATATCCCGAGGGTAACAGGGAGCTCAAGCGATAGACAGAGTTCCTGCCCACAGGGAGAGGAGTGAGGGGATCTGCTGGCTCGGGAGCGGGGAGAGAGGGGAGGTGTTTGAGAGACGTGACAAGAACGGGGAAAATGCTATGCAGCCCTGAAGACTAAACTGAGATTAGAAAAATACAACTCTGCAGGCAGCCTTGGCGAGGGACAGAGGAGGACAGCCAAGCCTGGGGACCAGCGGGGCAGGTGCAGCACGATGTCCGGGGAATGAGGGCCGGCAGAGGTGGGGCATGTTTCTGCCGGGAGAATCTGTGCTCACTGGGGAGAGATGATTGTGGGGACAGGAGGGGCTGAGAGCCTGGGAGATGAGGTCAGATCCCAAGAGCTGCTATTAGGATGTCACAGAGCAAGTGAGGAAGAGGGATAGAAGAGGAAGGAAGAGTTAGAGGCCAGGGTCAAAGAGCAGATTTCAGAGCCCACATTTTCAGAGATGGGGAACTGGGTCCAGGGTCCAGCTGGTGGCAGCAGGCAGTGGAGTTGCCAAGGACTGTTTGAAATGAAGTATCCATGTGGACGCGGAAACTGAGGATGGAGCTAAAAGTGGTTGTGGTCCGCAGCCTCTGAGATGGCCCTCCTGGGTTCGCCACCTCCTGGTGTTCCCTCCCCTTGAGTGTGGGCGGAACATAGTCACTTGCTTCTCATGAACAGAATACAACAAAAGTGATGGGATGTCACCTCCATGATTAGGTTACAAGAGACTGGCTTCTGTCTCGGGTGCCTTCTTGCGCTCTCTCTCTCTCTCTCTCTCTCTCTCTCAGTCTCTGGAAGAATCTAGTTGCTGGGTTATAAATAGCCCTTGGAGAAGCCCAGGAGGCATATGCCTGCCTCCCACAGACAGCCAGCAAGAGCCCAAGCAGGGGGGCAGACACCCGCTCCCCACTCCGCCCCAGGTAAGCCTGGAGATGACCGCAGCCCCAGAGGACACCTTGCTTGCATCCTTTGAGAGACCTGAGACAGGTGGCGCCCAGCTAAGCCTTGCCCATATTCCTGACCCAAGGAAACCATGAGATAATAAACATCTGTTGTTTTTGGCCGCTGAGTTTTGGGGGTAATTTGCTACACAGCAACGGGTAACTAATACAGCGGGTGAAGCACGGTCCTTCCTCGTGATCCTGATTTGGGGTCACAGCTCACTGGAAAAAGTACTCTGCAGATTGGGGAACCACTCCCCACAGCCAGGGCCACAGCAAAGGAGGCTGCCCGGAAGCTGAGCAGCGTATCTACCAACTAAGAAGCACCAAATTAAGGGAAGGCATCAGCCCTCTTCAGCTACCGACTCCCAGCTCCCGCCCTCTGCCACACCCACTCCAGCCACACCCACTCCAGCCACACCCACTCCAGCCAAACCCGCGAGCCTTTGTTCTGATGGCTTCCTCTATCCAAAATGCCTTCCCTGCCCACCTCCACACACTCAGACGTTCCCCAGCCTTCAAGACACGGCTCTAATCTCTTGCCAGCACCTGGCCGAGGTCTGGCAGAGACACAGGCGTTCGAGCAAGAAGTGCTGTTTTCCTTTCCCAGAACTCAAACTCCCTCCACATTTTATCTCCACCTCCCTTTGGGCTCAGAACTCTTCCTATCTTGGATTAGACTCATGTAGCAGGTTGGAAAGAATTATTATCTAGACAGCTGGTGCCAGGATGCCTCTTAGGGGGAACTGCCTTTGTCCGGGAAAATACTTTCGTGAGCTGCTCCGGTAGATAGAGGTGAGATCCTGAGGGCTGGGGTAGCAGCAGGAGAACAACAAAAGAGAGCGCTAAACGCTCTGCACGCATCAGGAGGGGGACTGGGGGTGGGTGGGGAGAAGAGGAACCAGGGGAGGGAAGCCAAGGGAAGAGGGGGTAGCGCCACACCATGCCGAGGAGCTGGAGCTGCGTTAGAATTGGGCATATCTGATGTTCAGCTTCTGTTTTGATAAGAGCGTTATTGAGAAATTATTCTCATACCGTACAATTCACCCATTGAAAGCGTACGATTCTCCTGGTGTTTTTCTGTTTGTTTTGGGCCGCACTACGCAGCTCATGAGGTCTTAGTTCCCTGACCAGAGATTGAACCCAGGCCCTGGCAATGAACGTGCCAATCCTAACCACTTCTCCCGGGGTTTTGTTTTGTTTACCGCTGCAGGTGCAACTCCCTTCGCGTGCCCCAACCCTCAGGGAAGGTTGGATGCTAGGATGGTGAGGGTGAGCTGGGCCTCACCCCTCTGCTTCACACTGTAAGGCCTAGTGGGAAGAGGGACGGGGGCCCACGTTTGAGTCTGTATCGTGGCAGCGACAAAGCAGCAGGATGGGAACAAGAACTTAGCAGTCAATGGCAAGGAGTGACCAGGAGACAAAAATTTCTCCCAACCAAAGAGAAGAATCTTGGAGAGGGCACAGGATGTTTCCACGAGACATGGGAGGTTCTGGGAGGCAGGGAGACACCAGCTGAGACCTGGGTTATAGTTGTTCATGGGCCCCTCCCCTGTGAGTTCCTCCAGGACAGGTACCCAATGTAAGCCACTAGTTGTTGGATTCCAAATTCATGCTTTTTTTTTTTTTTTTGGCCACACTGAGCAGCACATAGGATCTTAGTTCTCCCACCAGTTCCACCGTGCGCCCTGCAGTAGAATCGCAAAGTCTTAACCACTGAACCGCCAGGGAAGTCCAACCGAATTCATCCATTAATTAGGTTGTGACTGAACTGTTCTGCAGGTTCCCTTAATTGCACAGATAACGGCCCCCCCCCGCCCCGCCCCAATTTGCCTCCCTGCTCCAGCCCCGGGCTGGGTTTTCTCTTCACTTGACACATCACTTACCCTCCCCCGGGGTCTGCACTTCAATGCTGGGGTTGAAGCTCTGGGTCTCCCAGGAGGGCCCCGGGGAAGCCGCCCGGATCTGAAAGACGTAGCGGGTAGCCGGCTTGAGGTTGGTGACGGTGACCGCAGGCTCCCCTGTCTTCACCGTGGAGTAAGTCTGCTCACTCTGACCCTGGGGAGGGACCGAGAAGTGAGGCCCAGACCCAGGGCTGGCCCCACGCTCCTGGGAGAATGTCGGGGGCAAGAAGTAGGGAGGAACCTGGGCTGGTGGAATAACTCCACTTGTCTTGGGGAGATCCCACAGCTTTCTTCCATAGGATCACCAGCCCCTTTCTCCACCACGAGCTCCCACCCATACTCGGTGGTACTTGTAGCTGAGAACAGCCCCACCTCCAAGTAAGAGAAACTTTAGAGAAGATGCTGGCCTTCAAAGGGATGCTAGAATGAAGGGCATCAGGGCCTGGCAGTCCAGAGGGTGAGCTGCACCTGACCCCTCAGAGGAAAGAAGAAGACAAGGGCCTGACACCTGCTCGGCCCTTGTCGGATCACACAGCTTTTCCTTCCCCTTGGCATCGGACTTTCACAATGTCCTGCAAGGCATGGATTCACAGATAAGGAATCGGGCTCAGAGGGGTAGAGAGGCTCTCCCACGGCCCCCAGCAACGGTCCACTCACTGCCCGCTGCTGGGCTAGACCCTATAGGAGCCAACTTCCTACAGTCCTCACAGCAGCATTCCTATCTCCTTTAACAGGTGAGGCTCACATCAAAGAAGGGTTGGGGTGACACCTTCTCGATTCCCTCAGGTCCCGTGCTCTGTGCTCTACCTCGTCCTGCCCCCAACACATCTGATAATGGTACCTGCTGGACATGCCACCATTATTTTGTCTCTGCCCACACCCCCTTATTAGAGCCCCTGCCACACTCACAGCCCCCAGAGGTGCACCTCCCCTATACCTGTGGCCCCAGCTCTAGGGCCATGGTATTCAGGAATCAGGGAAGACTCTGACCCAAGCTGGGCCAATCAGAATCTCCCTTCCGGGCATTTGAACAAACCACCGAAAGACAGTGCAATGACTGCATGACCTATGAGACGGGACAGGCTCGGGGTGGGGAGGGGGAAAGGGGCAAGGCTGCCAGCCTCGCAGCTGCCAGGTGCTAGGAGCAAGGCCCCTGCAGAGGAGGTGGAGCTGGTGCACAGAGAGAAGTCAGCGTGAGGAGCTCGTGACACCAGCCACACTTCTGGCCATCGGGCTCCGTGAGACGTTCCTGAAGGCTTTCAAACACAGCCCCTTTGGTACTGGCTCCTCTTCTCAAGGGTTTTTGTTCCCAGCAACTTCAAACTCCCTAAGGGCCTGGAAGCATCCACCCAGCTCAGTGCTGGGACTGTATCTATGCTGTGATCCCCAAGTGTCAGTTCAAGGAGCCCTTTCTAAGCAACTGCTGCGTGCCTAGCTCCTTCCCAGTGACCTTCGCCGCGGTCTCCTAGACATCAGGGATCCCCAGAGCTCTGCCCTGACTTCTCTTCTCATTCATGCCCCGCTCCCTTGGTCATCCCTTCTGCTCCCTTGGCTTCAGCTACTATCTCTATGCTGAAAGCCCCCAACTCTCTTTCTCTCTCTGTCTTTCTCTCTCTGTCTCTCTCTCTCAACTCACAGCTCTCCAGACTTCTCGTACTCAAAATCTTTGACTGATTCAGCAAAGAACTCCCTGGAGTCACTGAGGAGGGAGTGAAGTCCTGACACATGTAGTGCTAAGTTGAAAGCGAGGTTTCGCAATTGGCACCAAGGTGAGAAACAGTTTAACGGCAGATTACATGTCAAATTCAAACAGTTTGAATTTAAATTCATAAGTTTATTAACTTAGGCGGAAAAGAGACAGTGGATCCGGATGTAACTCCACTCGTCAAACCATGGTTGAGCTGCAACCACAGATGACAACAGATACAAGAGGTCAGCAAAAATCAGCAAGAAGTATCCTATGAGAACCAATTGGCGATATGGAGTTCACAATAAGGATCGCTGTATATTTTCTATTCTTATTTGTAAATGATGGGTTACACATTCCTCACATCAGCAAAATTATAATAATATTGCACACGTTCATTGTTCTGCAGAGCTGGCTGCTAAACGTTTACCAACACGGGGGTCCCATGACCTAGTGTGCTCCCACCGTGGTACCTTTCTGTAAAATTTGAAACAATGTATTTCTGCATTCTTTTTCTTAAAAGGATTGCAAATTGTAGGTACATGATTCCACCACACAAAATCTGGATCAGCCCCCAGAGAAGGCTTCTTGTCAACTGTTCACACTAGGCAGAAGTGGTGAAAATGGACTTGATGACCAGTGATGAATGGAGACGTGGGGAAAGAGGGAGAGCAGTGGGGTCCATGGTGAGGAGAGGACAGGAAGAAACCCCGGCTGGGGAGGCCCCTGAGGGGGCCTGTGGAAATGTTTTGAAAGAAAGTAAGAAGGACTTCTGCTGGGAGGTGCTTATGAAGAGAAGGAAGCCAGCGGGTGAGTGGGGCAGATCACAGCCAGGAATGCAGCCCCAGGTCCCTCCCAGACCCCGACTCACCTTCTCATAGTATCTGATCTCATACTCCGTGCCGTTGGCCCCAGGGGCTCCAGCTGGGATGGGCTCCCGCCATGACAGGGACACACTCTGGGGCTCCACTCGGTCCCTGCGGATCTCATCCTCCTCCCATGGTGCTGAAAGTAAGTAATGCAAGGTTCTGGACCCAGATCTGACTGTGGGGCAGGGACAGGGGCTGGAAAGTCTGGACAAGAGGGGATTAGGGGCGGGGCTACTGGAGCCACAGAAGCATGACCAAAGGGTCTGTGGGGGACAGGATGCTCCTGAGGCACGGGGCTTGAGGGATAGCGACTTTGCGGGACTAGAGGGAAGGGAGGCCCCTCTCACCCCACAGCTCTCTGCTCCCCTGGCTCCTAGGGGGAAAGCATCAGGTCACGTGCTGCTTGCCCACACCCTATACTCCAGCTTCCCTCATGGTGGCTGGTTCTAATCCCCCAGGCTCTTTCTACACTCTCTGCAGTTTGGAGACATTAGGGAGCACAGAAGGCAGGAAGACAAGCTACTCAACTATTCTAATAGTCTGGGCAAGAGGTAATATACTCAACCAACTAGGGATAGAAAGAAACTACCTCAACATAATAAAGGCCATATATGAAAAGCCCACAGCTAACATCATACTCAATGGTGAAAAACTGAAAGTTTTCCCTTGAAGATCAGGAACAAGACAAGGATGCCCACTCTTGCCACTTCTATTCAACACAGTACTGGGAGCCCTAGACAGATCAATTAGGCAAGAAAAAGAAATAAAAGGCATCCAGATTGGAAAGGAGGAAGTAAAATGATCTCTCTCCACAGATGACATAATCTTATATGTAGAAAACCCCACAGATTCCACAGAAAACACTGTTAGAACAAATATAGCAAAGTTGCTGGATACAAAATCAAATCACAAAATCACTTGCATTTCTACACACTAACAATGAACAATATGAAACAGAAATTAAGTAAACAATCCCACTTACCATAGCATCAAAAAAGATAAAATATTTAGGAATAAACTTAACCAGAAAAGCAAAAGACTTGCACACAGAAAACTACAAGACACTGCTGAAAGAAACTGAAGAAGACACAAATAAACAGAAAGACATCCATATTTATTGGGACTTCCCTGGTGGTCCAGTGGTTAAGAATCTTCCTTGCAATGCAGGGGACGTGGGTTCGATCCCTGTTCGGAGAAATAAGATCACAAATGCCGCGGGGCAACTAAACCTGCGCGCCGCAACCACTGAGCCCACATGCCACAACTACAGAGCCCACATGCTCTGGAGCCCACGTGCCACAACTACAGGGTCTGCACGTCACAGCTAGAGAGAAGTCCATGTGCCACAACTAGAGAGAAGCCCGCAGCACACCGCAATGAAAAGCCCGTGTACTGCAACAAAAGTTCCCACGTGCCACAGCTAAGACCCAACACAGCCATAAATAAATAAATAAATAAAATGTGTGTTTAAAAAAAAAAGACATCCATATTTATGGAGTGTAGATTTAATATTGTCAAAATGTCCATACTACCGAAAGTGACCTAAAAAAATTCAGTGCAATTCCTATCAAAATCCCAATAGCATATTTTGCAAAAATAGAAAAAAATTCTAAAATCCACATGGAATCTCAAAGGACCATGAACAGTCAAAATGATCTTGAGAAAGAAAAGCAAACCTGGAAGCCTCACACTTTTTTACTTCAAAATGTTACAAACCTACAGTAAACAAAACAGTATGGTACTTGGCATAAAAACAGAACTATAGACCAATGGAACAGAACAGACAGCCCAAAAGTAAACCCTCACATATATGGTCAAATGCTCCTCTACAAGGATGTCAGGGCCACACAATGGGAAAAGGAAAGTATCTTCAACAAATGATGCTGGAGAATTTGATTTTTGTTTTGTTTTGTTTTTTGGCCACGCTGTGCAGCATGTGGATCTTAGTTCCCCAACCAGGGATTGAACCCACGCCTCCTGCATTGGAAGCGCAGAGTCTTAACCACTGGACCACGAGGGAAGTCCCCAGTGCTGGGGAATTTGAATATCCACATGCAAAAGAATGAATTTGGGCCCTTACCTTCACCACATACAAAAATTAACTCAAAATGAATTACAGGCATAAATGTAAGACCTGAAACTATAAAACTCCTAGAAGAAAATATAGAGGAAAAGCTTCATGACATTGGATTTGGCAATGACTTCTTGAATATGACACCAAAACACAGGCAACAAAAGCGAAAATAGACAAATGGCACTACATCAAACTAAAAACATCTGTACAGTAAAGGAAACAATCAACAGAGTGAAAAAGCAACCTATGGAATGGGGGAATATATTTACTAACCACATATCTGATAAAGGCTTAATATCCAGGATATTAAAAGAACTCCTACAACTCAACAATAACAAGAAAAACCCACAAATAACCCAATGGGCAGAGGACTTGAATAAACATTTCTCCAAAGAAGATGTGCAAATGGGCAATAAGCACATGAAAAGATACTCAATATCACTAATCATCAGGGAAATGGAAGTCAAAACCACAATGAGATATCACCTCATACCCGTTAGGATCAAAAACAAACAAACAACAACAGCAAACAAAACAAAACAAACAAACAGAAAATAACAAGTGTTGACGAGGCTATGGAGAAATTGGAACCCTGTGCACTGTTGCTGGGAATGTAAATTGGTACAGCCACTATGGAAAACAGTATGGAGGTTCCTTAAAAAAATAAAAATAGGATGGGACTAGAGATTATCATACTAAGTGAAGTCAGAAAGAGAAAGACAAATACCATATGATATCACTTAATATGTGGAATCTAAAATATAACACAAATGAACCTATCTATGAAAAATAAACAGAATCAAAGACATAGAGAACAGACTGGTGGTTGCCAAGGGGGAGGGGTGAAGTGGGAGGTTGGGTTTAGCAGATGTAAGCTTTTATACATAGAATGGATAAAAAACAAGGTCCTACTGAATAGCACAGAGAACTATATTCAGTATCCTATGATAAACTATAATGGAAAAAATATTTAAAAATGTATATATGCATATAACTGAATCACTTTGTACAGCAGAAATTAACACAACATTGTAAATCAACTATACTTCAATTAAAAAATCGATAAAAAAATACAATAAAATAAAAATAGAACTACCATGTGATGTAGCAAACCCTCTTCTGAGTATATAGCCCAAGGAAATGAAATCACAATTTTGAAGAAATTTCTGCACTTCCATGTTCACTGCAGCATTATTCACAATAGCCAAGATATGGAAACAACATAAGTGTCTGTTGACAGATGAACGGATAAAGACAAGAAAATTATATACGTATATATTTAATGATATGTTATTCAGTGATTAAAAAAAAGATATCCTGCCACTAGCAAAACCACAGATGAACCTTGAAGGCATTATACTAAGTGAAATAAGACGAAGAGAGACAAATACTGCATGATCTCACTTATATGTAGAATCTAAAAATGCCAAACTCGGGACTTCCCTGGTGGCGCAGTGGTTAAGAATCCACCTGTCAATGCAGGGGACGCGGGTTCGAGCCCTGGTCTGGGAAGATCCCACATGCCACGGAGCAACTAAGCCCGTGAGCCACAACTACTGAGCCTGCGCTCTAGAGCCCGCGAGCCACAACTACTGAAGCCCACGTGCCACAACTACTGAAGCCTGCGCACCTAGAGACCGTGCTCCACAACAAGAGAAGCCACCGCAATCAGAAGCCCGCGTACCACAACGAAGAGTAGCCCCCACTCGCCACAACTAGAGAAAGCCCGTGCGCAGCAAAGAAGACCCAATGCAGCCATAAATAAATATATAATTAAAAAAAATAAAAATGCCAAACTCATAGAAACAGAGAGTAGATTGGTTTTTGACAAGAGCTAGGGGGTGGGGGAAATGGGGAGATGTTGGTCAAAGGTACGAACTTCCAATTATAAGATGAATTACATCTGGGGATCTAATGTATGGCATGGTGTAGTTGAAAACTGCTAAGAGAGATCTTGAATGTTTTCACCAGACTCATAAAACATACTTATGTGAGGTGATGGATGTGTTAACTAACCTTCCCATGGCAATCATTTCACAATACACACATACACCAAACCATCACATTGTACACCTTAGACTTACATAAAGGTGTAATTCAATTATATCTCAATAAAGCTGGGGGAAAAAATAATGTGATGTAGACATACAATGGAATACTATTCAGCCTACAAAATGAAATCCCATCACATGCAACAACATGGATGAACTTTGAGGACATTATGCTGAGTGAAATAAGCCAGTAGCGAAAAGACAGATTCTGCACGACTCCACTTCTATGAAGTATCTAAAGTAATCGAACTCTTAGAAAGTAGAATGGTGGTTGCCAGGGTCTGGGGGAAGGCGCAAGCGGAGTTGTTCAAAGGGTACAGAGTTTGCATTTTGCAAGATGAAAACGTTCTAGAGGTCTGTTGTACAATAATTGCATATAGTTAACACTACTGTACTGTACACTTAAAAATGGTTAATTTGGTAAATTATACATTTTTTACCACAATTAGAAAAAGTATTGATGCCCAGGTCATAAACCCAAAGCAATTAAATCATAATTTCTGTGGGGTGGGACTCAGGCATTAGCATCTTTTTTAAAAGCTTCTCAATGATTCCAGTGTACAGACAGATTTGAGAACCTAGTCTAGATAATGTTGGGGGGGGACAGACAGTAGCAAACAAAAAGAAACAAACAGAAGTGTAATCATGCCAGAATAAGGTACCACCAGGTTACTGGGAGGAAAGATCATGACTTCACTTTAAGTGTGTTGAGCAGAGGGGTTCCCAAGAGAAGATGCCAGAAAGGCAGCTGGATAAGGGGTTCCAAGGCTCCCAAAAGGGACCTGGGAGGGTGATAGAGATCCGAGAGTCATCAGGAGGTGATTCGATGAAACTGCCCAGGGCAATGCACAGAGAGAGAGAAGGCAAAGCTTTCAGGAAACAAGCCCAAGAAAAGGCAGGCAAAGGAAGAGGAGCTTAGAAAGGAGAAGCCACAGAGGTAGGAGGAAAAGCCAGGAGCAAAGGAGGCTACAGAAGCCCAGGGAAGAGGACATTTAGGAAGGTTCCTTCCTGACTCTTCCAGTTATCAGCTACTGGGCCACAAGCAAGAGCCTCGGTTTCCTTATATGTAGACTGGAAACAAGAATGACCTCCTTAGGCCTGCTGTGAGAATTTTATGAATTAATGCATCTGGAGAGCTTAGCACAACACCTGACACAGAACAAGCATTCAATACCAAGTTTACCAGCAAGAGGAACCACTGGTTGGCAGTGTCATATGCTGAGCAGAGACGGGGCAAGATGATTCAAAGTGCCCACTGGCTTTAACAATGTGGAGGTTCCTGGTGACTTCAGGGGATAGAGGGGAAGTGGACGGCAGGTGGCAACGGGCCGAGGAAGTGGAGAGAAGGGCATAAGGAGATCACTCTTAGAAAAGCGTATAAACATGGCTTCCAGTTTTAAATGGTAACCATCTAACAGGCTCCACCTCCAGTCTCCCCCAAATTCTAATTAAGACCCAAAGATACAGAAAGAGTTGAAAACACAGAATGTCACCGTAAACTAATCTTGACAGCTGACTGCCAGAATGGGGTGATGGGGAGTAGAGCGGCATATTTCCACCTACGCTAAAGCCAGTAGTACTGGACTGAAAAATACAATTGTAGTGCACCCCCCGGCTATGCTACTCACAGAGTGACGCTGCCTCCCGTCCTGAAAATAACTTGGAAGATACTTCATCCTTCCTCCCACTGCCTGACCCTTAAAATAAAAAAAAAAAGCAAGGTCTTTTTCAACTGGACAACGAATGCACAGCCATCACTCTACTGCATAGTTGCTTTGGAGGAAAAGTGTTCTTCCCTGTCTCCGGAGAGTGCCTCTCAGCCTAGATACACTTGGAGATGGCAGCTCCCAGAAAAGATGTAGGCACAAAGGGAAGAAGAGTGATGAAACATCCTAGGAAGGGGCACAATCCCTTGTAGATACAGATGGAGGGCAGAGACAGGAAAGAGCCAGGAATGTCACTTTTAAAAACTACATTTGTTGAAAGTTATCAGATGGCCAGGATACAGGTAGAAGAAGGTTGAATTTCAGCCCCGCAGAGCTATGTTAGATGAAAGCCTGATAAATCCTGACAATGGAGCTAAAAACTGAGCCCAAGCACCTGCTCTCCCACTATAGATTGGTAATGAGATCAGTCAGCACCAAAGTGGGGCTGAGAGTACAGCAGACACTACTGGAAACCTATCCAACGGCCATGTCCCCCTTCCCCGCTGACTGAGCCCAGTTTTTGATTCAGGGTCTACTGTCTGCCCTGAGATGACTCAGGTTAATTCTGATTGTTCTAAAACATCTGTGTGCACTCATTCCCTTTGCCAATGATTGGGTTAGGGTTGAGTTCATAATCCAGTTCTGGCCAACAAAAGGAGAAGTCACCTAAGGGGAGGAGGGATTATGGGAAAGGTTTCTGGCTTTTAAAGAGATACCAACATTTTCTATGTCTACATCTTTATTCCTGCCCTGCAACTGAGGACATGGGGTGGGAGGGCGAAGCTGGGGCAAAGTGAGAGTAGCATTGACATATATACACTACCGAATGTAAAATAGCTGGCTGGTGGGAAGCATCAGCATAGCACAAGGAGATGGGCTCGGTACTTTGCGATGACCTAGAGGGGTGGGATAGGGAGGATGGGAGGGAGGCTCAAGAGGAAGGGGATATGCGGACATGTGTATGCATATGACTGATTCGCTTTGTTGTGCAACAGAAACTAACACAGTATTGTGAAGCAATTATACTCCAATAAAGATCTATTAAGAAAAAAGAAATAAAGGAATAGAGTCACAACTTAAAATAAAAAAAGTACCAACGAGGAAGAAACAGTTCTTTTTCTGCCCTGGATGGTAAGGATATGATGATGTCTGGAGCAGCTGCATCCAACTTGCCACCATAAGGGAGCCAGCCTATGTTATAAGGATGGCAGAGTGGAGGGAAAGAAAGAACCTGGGTCCTTGAGGGCACTGTTGAGCTGCTGAATTAACCAAGCTCTAATTCCCCTCTTCTTAGGTAAGCTAATAAGTCATTTCAGTCAAATGTCATTTGCACTGAGACGTATTGTTACTTGCAGCTGAAAGCCTCACAAACTGGTAAAAAGGACAATTCATATATCTTGTTTTGGTTTTTGGGTTTTTTGGCAAACATCAGCTAGTTCCTTGTTCGAGAACAAGTAAACAGAAAACACTAAGAAATTGGGCATATGAAAAAATATTTCTGAATAAGCAAAAAAAAGTATTACTCTAAAGACTCAGGAGGGGACTTCCCTGGTGGCGCAGTGGTTAAGAATCTGCCTGCCAATGCAGGGGACACAGGTTCAAGCCCTGGTCCGGGAAGATCCCACATGCCACGGAGCAACTAAGCCCGTGCGCCACAACTACTGAGCCTGCACTCTAGAGTCCGCGAGCCACAACTACTGAGCTTGCACGCCGCAACTACTGAAGCCCACACACCTAGATCCCATGCTCCACAGCAAAGAGAAGCCACCGCAATGAGAAGCCCGCGCACTGCAATGAAGACTAGCCCCCACTTGCCATACTAGAGAAAGCCCACACACAGCAACGAAGACCCAAAGCAGCCAAAAATAAATAAATACATTTTTTTAAAAAATGAAGACTCAGGAGGAGCAGATCTTTAAGAGCGATTAATATGACAGTTAGAAGAACAAGTAAGGAGGCTGTTTGGCATCTTGAAGAAGATGAAAGAAAACACAGCCTTCTGAAATAGGAGCAGAAGGCCACGAAGAGAAAACAGATGGAGAAGAAAAAGAAACAGGATGAGATGAGATAAAAGTGGAGAAAGTGAGAAAGGCGTGTAGGGAAACTAAAAATGCATTAGCAAAATCAAAATATTTAAAAGTCATTACAAATATAAGGAATTTAACAAAATTACAAGCAGAATGGGAAAGTTAAACCTCTTAGTCCTTGGAACATCAAGTAGACAATAAGAAGGAAATAGAAGGATTAAATAATGTACTTAATATATATGGAGATGGAGGGGGAGAGAGAGAACACTGCAGTATGAAAATAATACGCATTGCTTCAAGGTAGCCATAGAATAGTTAAAATGTTTACCATACCTTAGCCCTCAAAGAAAACCACAATAGTTACTTTAAAAAGTAAACATTGGGGACTTCCCTGGTGGCGCAATGGTTAAGAATCCGCCTGCCAACGCAGGTGACATGGGTTCGAGCCCTGGTCCGGGAAGATCCCACATGCCGCGGAGCAACTAAGCCCCTGCACCACAACTACTGAGCCTGCGCTCTAGAGCCCGCGAGCCACAACTACTGAGCCTGTGTGCCACAACTACTGAAGCCTGCATGCCTAGAGCCTGTGCTCTGCAACAAGAGAAGCCACTGCAAGGAGAAGGCCACGCACTGCAACAAAGAGTAGCCCCCGCTCGCCGCAACTAGAGAAAGCCCGTGCGCAGTAACAAAGACCCAACGCAGCCAAAAATAAATTTAAAAATAAATAAATTAAATAAAATAATTTTAGTCGAAACTACAATACTAGAAGAAAACACAGGTGTAAGTCTTCATGACCTTGATTTAGGCAATGGTTTCTTAGATATGAAACCAAAAACACAAGCAACTAAAGAAAAATAAACTGGACTTGATCAAAATTTAAAACTCTGAGCTTCAAAGGACACTACTAAGAAAGTGAAAGACAGGTGGCTGCCATAGGTGGAGGTGAGAGGTGGGCAAAATGGGTGAAGGTTAATCATTAGAGAAATGCAACTCAAAACTACAATGAGGTATCACCTCACACCAGTCAGAATGGCCGTCATCAAAAAATCTACAAACAATAAATGCTGGAGAGGGTGTGGAGAAAAGGAAACCCTCTTGCACTGTTGTTGGGAATGTAAATTGATACAGCCACTATGGAGAACAGTATGGAGGTTCCTTAAAAAACTAAAAATAGGGCTTCCCTGGTGGCGCAGTGGTTGAGAATCTGCCTGCCAATGCAGGGGACATGGGTTCGAGCCCTGGTCTGGGAAGATCTCACATGCCGTGGAGCAACTAAGCCAGTGAGCCACAACTACTGAGCCTGCGTATCTGAAGCCTGTGCTCCGCAACAAGAGAGGCCGCGATAGTGAGAGGCCCGCGCACCGCGATGAAGAGTGGCCCCCGCCTGCCGCAACTAGAGAAAGCCCTGGCACAGAAACGAAGACCCAACACAGCCAAAAATAAATTAATTAATTAAAAAAAAAAAACAAAACTAAAAATAGAACTACCATATGACCCAGCAATACCACTACGAGGCATATACCCTGAGAAAACCATAATTCAAAAAGAGTCATGGGGCTTCCCTGGTGGCGCAGTGGTTGGGTGTCCACCTGCCGATGCAGGGGACATGGGTTCGTGCCCCGGTCCGGGAAGATCCCACATGCCGCGGAGCGGCTGGGCCCGTGAGCCATGGCCGCTGAGCCTGCGCGTCCGGAGCCTGTGCTCCGCAACGGGATAGGCCACAGCAGTGAGAGGCCCGCGTGCCGCAAAAAGGAAAGGAAAAAAACAAAAATGGGTGAAGGTGGTCAAAAGGTATAAACTTCCTGTTATAAAATAAATAAGTCCTGGAGATGTAATGTACAGCGTGGTGACTATAGTTAATAATACTATATTGTATATTTGAAAATTGCTGGGACTTCCCTGACGGTCCAGTGGTTAGGACTCCACATATTCACTGCCAAAGACCTGGGTTCAATCCCTGGTCAGGGAACTAAGATCCCACAAACCGTGCAGTGTGGCCAAAAAAAAAAACAATTGCTAAGAGAGTAGATCTTAAAGAGTTCTTATAACTATGTGTGGCTGTGGATGATCTAGACTTATTGTGTGATCATTTTACAATATATACAAATATCAAATCATTAAGTTGTATACCTGAAATTAATATCATGTTATATGTCAATTACATCTCCTTTGGAAAAAAAAGGTGAGTGGCAACCCACAGAGTAGGAGAAAATATTAGCAAACCATGTATCATAATGGTCATTATGTGTTGAACTGTGTCCCTCCAAAAAGATATTTTGAGGTCCTAACCCCCAGTACCTCTAGAATGTGACTTTATTTGGAAATATGGTCTTCACAGAGGTAATCAAGTCAACATGAAGTCATCTGGGTGGGCCCTAATCCAATGTGACTGGTGTTCTTCTGAATGGGGGGAAATTTAGACACAGAGAGGGTCTCTCATAGAGAGAAGATGATGTGGAGACACACAGGGAAAAGAGGGCCATGTGACTGGAGCGATGCATCTACAAACCATGGAAGGCCAAGGACTGCCAGCAAACCCCAGAGGCTAGAAGGAAGGAAGGATTCTCACTTAGAGCAGAGAAAGCATGGCCCAGCTGACACCTTGATTTCAAACTTCTAGCTTCCAGAAATGTGAGACAAGAAATTTCTTTTGTTTTAAGCCATCTAATTTTTGGTACTTTGTTAGAGCAGCCCTAGGAAAGTAATACAAAGGTATACAGAATATACAGATTAGACAAAAAACCTCTTATAACTCAATGACAAAAAGAAAACCCAGTACATGAAAAGAGGTTCAACATCATTAGTCATTATGGAAATGTAAACTGAAACTGCAATGAGATACCATTTCATATCCACTAGGATGGCTAAAATCAGGAAGACAAACAAGTGTTGGTGAGGAGGTGGAGAAACTGGAAGCCTTGTACATTTGCTGGTGGGAATGGAAAAGGGTAGAGTTGCTTTGGGAGACAGTCTGGCAATTCCTCAAAAAGTTCAGCAGCTCCTCAAAAAGATAAAAAAGTTTCCATATGTATTGGTCAGCTCAGGCTGCCATAACAAGATACTGTAGACTGGGTGGCTTAAACAACAAAAATGTATTTTCTCATAGTTCTAAAGGCTAGAAATCCCAGATGATGCTTGCAGACTCATGTTTGTATTCTAGTGAGGGCTCTCTTCCTGACTTGCAGACAGCCACCTTCTTGTTGTGTCCTCACCTGTCTTTTCCTCTGTGTATGCACAAAGAGAGCAAATGAGCTCTGGTGTCTGTTCCTCTTCTCGTAAGGACACTAGTCCTTGGGATTAGGGCCTCGTCCTTAGGATCTCATTAACCTTAATTATTTCCTTAAAGGCCCTATCTCCAAATACAGTCACACTGGGGGTTAAGGCTTCAACATATGAACCTGGGAGAGACAATTCAGTCTATGACATCATATGACCTAGCAATTCCACTCCTAAGTATATACCCAAGAGGACTGAAAACCTGTTTCCACAAAAACTTGTACATGAATGTTCATAGCACCATTACTCTAATAGCCAAAAAGCAGAAACAGTCCAAAGTCCATAAACTGATGAATGAATACACAAAATTGTGGTATATCCATACAATGGAACATTAGTCAGCCATAAACAGAATGGCATACTGATACATATTACAACATGGACAAACCGTGAAAACATTATGCTAAGTGAAAAAAGACAGACATAAAAGTCCACATACTGTATAATTCCCTGTATATAAAATGCCCAGAATAGGCAAATCCATAGAAACAGAGAGTAGATTAGTAGTTATTAGGGGCTGGAGGGGGTGGGAGGAATGGGAAGTGACTGTTAATGGGTTTCTTTGGGGGATGATGAAAATGTTCTGGAATTAGAGAGTTTGTGATAGCTGCTAGGAAAAATGACTGAATTGTACACTTTAAAAGGTAAGTGAAATTTTATGGTATGTGAATTATATCTACAAAGAAAATGACAATACGAACAATGTGATATATTATGTATAAAAACATACTGGATGTGACCAAAGCTATTCTTAGAGGAAATTTCATAGGCTTAAAATATTAAAACTATAATATAAAAACTAAGCACTGGGACTTCGCTGGTGGTCCAGCAGTTAAGACTCCGTGCTCCCAATGCGGGGTTCGATCCCTGGTCAGGGAACTAGATCCCACATGCATGCCACAACTAAAGATCCCGCATGCTGCAACTAAGCCCGCATGCTGCAATGAAGATCCTGCCTGCAGCAACAAAGATCCCACGTGCTGCAACTAAGACCTGGCACAGGCAAACACATAAATAAATATTAAAAAAAAACAACTAAGCACTGAAGCCACCTAGAAAAAGACTTCAGGAAATCAGGAGGATGGTAGTAATAAAGATAAAATCATAAAATAAGTGACAAAAGTAAAGAGCAGTGGAATTGATAAGTTCAAGAGCTGGTTATGTGTCATAACCAATAAAATAAACTTCTGACCAGAATAATTTTTAAAAAGACATCACAGGACACAATATGAAGAAAGAGAAAGTAAGCGTTAACTCCAGATACTATGGAAAGTTTTTAAATAAGCATTTCTGGGCTAATAAATTAGAAAAAGATCATCAAAAGATTTTCTATGAAAGTACAGATTAACAAAACTGATTCAAGAAGAAGTTATAGAAAAGATTGCGAACATCAGCAAGGTACAGTTTCCCAGGCAGTTTTGCATGCCTTCAAAGAATGATAATTATGCTATTTAAACTGTTCCAGAACAGAGAAAAAGAAGAGATTATTCCTGATGCCTTTTTCAAAGCCAGCCCAAAATGCTAAAACTTGACAAAGAACACAATAATTTTAAAAAAATCTACTCTCGGGGGCTTCCCTGGTGGCGCAGTGGTTGAGAGTCTGCCTGCCGGTGCAGGGGACACGGGTTCGGGACCTGGTCTGGGGGGATCCCGCATGCCGCGGAGCGGCTGGGCCCGTGAGCCACAGTTGCTAAGCCTGCGCATCTGGAGCCTGTGCTCCGCAACGGGAGAGGCCGCGATAGTGAGGGGCTCGCGCACCGCTGTGAGGAGTGGACCCCGCTTACCACAACTAGAGAAAGCCCTCGCACAGAAACGAAGACCCAACACAGCCATAAATAAATAAATTTTAAAAAAAAAACTACTCTCTCTTATAAATGTAGATGGAAAAAATATTAAAATATAAGCAAATTAATTCAGCAAATATTAAAAGAATAACACACTCATCTGCAGTAGGGTATAATCTAGGAAGGCAAAAAGAACTCACATTGAAAAAATCCATTAGTAGAATTCATCGTATCGAAAGGTCAAAGACAAAAAAACGTGGTCATCTTGAAAGATGCTCAAGAAGCATTTTGTAAAATTAACATCCATTGCTGATTTTTCTGAAAAGTTCAGTAAAAAGTGAAAGCATTATATGGCCAAGGGGCTAAAAGCAGGGCTTTGGTATTAGACAGACCTGAGTTCAAAGATGGGTCTCGACTACTAGCTGGCTGACTTTGGATAATTCACTTGGCCTCTCAGACTTCAGTTTCACCATCTGAAAGATGATTATCATTTGATTTAAATGAATTAATGTAGAAAATCATATTGCACAGTGCCAAACACAGAGCAGCACTCAATCAGTGAAAGTATTTTTATTAACAAAATGGAAACAGAAGAGTATTTCCTTAACATGATTTTTAAATCCATCTATATCAAAACAGGATTATTATCAGGAAATACCAGATAAAAATTTGTGTTACGTATATTATACAAAAGGGGTTTTACAGTAGATAGTTCTAGGTATGGATATAGAAATAGAAAAAAATGTGGAAGGATATACTCCAAGATATTAGTAGTTGTATATCTCTGGATAATAGGATTATGGGTGCTCATTTTCTTTTTCTATTCTGAATTTTTTAAAATATAAATGCAATAGCAAATGTTAAATCATAATAGAGATAGTAAAAAAAAAAAAAAAAAGTATTGTCCCAGAAAATCAGGCAAGTTGGGAAATCTCTCCCAAAAGGCAGAGGAAATGGATTAAGAGCTGAAAATGATAAAGGAAGCGACAAGATTTGAGAATCAGAAAATGGACGTACAACTCAAGGTTTAGAAAGAGTCTTAAGAGAGAGATCAGAGTTATTAGAAGTTCTAGTCAAAGTAATAACTGGAAATAAAAACTGAAAAAAAATTTTCCAGGAATAAAAAAAGGTATGCAGATCCAAAGTTTTACTATGTTCTAGCCAAACTCAATGAAAAGAGGTCAATATTGGTTAAAGTTTATTTTCACCAGTAGCCTAAGAATTATACAAACATCCATGCGTGTACACATTCGTATTCAAGTCACCTACAAAACAATGACGATTACCCTCGCCTCAGACTCTTCTGCAATACAACTGCCATCAGACGGGGAAGCAGAGTCACAAACGGAACATATCTTCTCAGATATGAAAAGACCATACCACTCACTCACTTATCTTTCTTGCAAAGGATACTTGAAGGATTACTTGAAGCTGAGTGAGACAAATCAAAAGTAAATGTCAAGAATGAGGAAGATGTAGTATAAAAGGATTGTAGGTCTTCATTTATTCATCTCAATTCCAGACTCCGAAATGTGACTGTTATGTGTTGACCAGTGAATTCTATCGCCCCTGACAGTCTGACCCTCCGTGCTTCCTTGCTCTTTTCCAGGACTATGAAAGAGGGTGACAATGCAGCAACACCCTTGCAGAGACCGAGGGACGAAGTCAGAGGGATACACACAGGGTCCCTCTTTCTAAGACAGGAAAAAAGGAGGTATGATTCTGGTTCCCACTGAAATTTTTGAGAAGGGAGGGCAAAAAGATTGAGGAACCTTCCACCCCTTTTGCCGGGAAACGAGAGGCAAGGCAACTGCAGAGTTGGATGTGGGACATAGGCTTTCCGCGAGGTCAGAAGAAGGAGCACGCACTGGCTCCCGCAGAATCACTAACACTCATAACCTCTTTGGCCCAGAGGCACAGAGTCACCTGTATCCTCAATCTCTCCTCCATGGCCTTCGGGAAGGGGGTTGACCTCGATGGGGGGTCGCCAGGGTCGGGGATTTTTGTTTAAGACCAGCGATCGCAGTTTATCCGGGGTGGCTGCGGGCTGTGGGGATGCTCGCGGTGGGCCGGACGGGCGGGCGCGCGGGGTGCGGAAGGCCTTACCCCCGGCACCGGTGGAGACGGTGACCTGCGCGTAGGTGGCTCCCGCGGCGGCCTCCGGGCCAGACACTCCGTTGAGCGCGGCTACGCGCACGGTGTAGCGCGCGCCGGGCCGCAGGTGCAGCAGTGTGGCGGCGCGCTCCCGCAGCCCCGCCTGGCGCGGCACGAAGGCCACGCGCGGCCCGCACGGTTCGCACGCGCCCGCCGGGTCCTCGCGGCCGCAGCGCAGGCACAGCAGCGAGTAGGTGACGTCCGAGCGGCCGCCCGAGTCGGCCGGAGGCAGCCAGCGCAGCCGCAGCGCCAGCGGCGAGCGGCTCAAGCTGTACTGCAAGTCCCGCGGCGCCGACGGCGGCCCTGGGGGCACAGAGGCGGGCGCCGTCAGGGGCGGGGAGAGGAAGGGCGGGATGGGGGCGGGGGCAGTGAGGGGGAGGGACGGGGGCGTGGAGCAGTGAGGGGCGGGATGTGGGAGTGGGGCGCGGTCAGTGATGGGGTGGGAGGATGTCAGTGAGGGGATGAGGTTGGGGATGCAGAGTGTGAGGGGCGGGAGTCCCCCGCCTGGCTGGAAAGTTGGGAGAGGTGAGGGCGGGGATGGTTGTAGGCGGCGCACACGGTGATCCCCCAACAAGCCTAACCTCATCCCTCCGTCTGGACTGTCTCTGTTGTCCTGCTTCTTCCAACCCCGGGCCCCGGGCCCCATCACCGCCCCAGGCTCCCCTCCCTCCACTCTGCCGTCTGGATCGCTGGCCCCCATGTGCGCCCTGGCGCCCCCGAGTGTGGAACCCCTGCCCTCACAACGCCTCGATTACGCCCTTATGGACCGCCCCACCCACCATCCGGAAGGCATTCAGGAGGGGGACTCACGGGTGCAGGACGCCGAGGGCGGGTCGCTGGGCGAGCGCGCGTAGCTTTCCTGGCACACGCAGAACGTGGACGCGTTTTCCAGGGCCCGGCTGTGCTCCGGGCACGGCGAGCAGAGGGGCCGCCGCGGGGACACCTTGTAAAACCCTGGGGGACAGGCTGCGGGGAGGAACTGCGTGAGGAGGGGGCTCCGCCACAGCTTCTGGCTCCCCCCCCCCCCCGCTTTCCTGACTGCCCCCACTGTGGTGGGCCTTATCTCCTCGAATTGTGATGGGGAAGTGGGGGGCGGGGGTCTCAGCTACTCCAGCACCGCCCCGGGGGTGGCAGCTCGTGACTGAACAATGCAGTATTACTTAACCCTTAGTAAGCGCTTAACGTGCAAACACTGCAGTGTTTCTCTTTTAGTAATTCATTAAATGCTCATAACAACCTGTGAGGTATGTTGCTTTATCCTCATTTTTTAAATGAGGGAGCTAAGGCTCAGAGAGGCTAAGTAACTTGCCCCATGTCCCACAGCCAGTGAATGGAGGGATTCCAGCCAAAGCCGACTGGTTTGAGAGACCACACCACACTGCCCTAACGCCCACTGGGAGAAAAGGAACCAAACTTTCCGGTTTTGATGTGAGGACAGAAGAGAGAGGCCTCGAAGGGGTGTCCCACAGTTACCCAAGGACAGACACCCACACACTCCCAGTTACAGAGACAAAAACTCTGACGCACACAAACACACACACTTGTCAGAGCTTCCTCCCACCTCCACTATTTGGGGGCTAATGCATCATAAATCTACTGACGCACTTGGTTCCCATTTGAAAGTGGAGCCAGCCAGGTGGAGAGAGGAGAAGAACAGTGAAAGTTCCCTGGTTCTAGCCTTGGCACCTCCTCAGTTACTTTGCTTCTCTCACCTCCCCCAGAAGTCAATGGTTAAGAGCAAAGGCTTTTATATCTAAACAACCTAGATTTGCAGCTGAGTCGCACCACTTATTTGCTGTGTGGCCTTGGGCAAGTTGGTGACCTCTCTGAGCCTTGTATAGAACACCTACCTCAAAAAGGTGCTTGGAAGATTGAGATAAAACATGCAAACTGCTTAGCCCAGTACAGACAACAGTTATACAATAATGGTAGTAATCACTCTTCCTCCAACTCAGGCCTGAAGTGGAAACAGCTAAGCACCCACTTTAAAAAATTCCTCACCAGCTGGGCCAGGGAGGGAAGCAATGGCTCTTGGCCCTCCTCTCAGAGCTTGGGTGGTCCTCACCTGGTTCCCTGCCCCTGCCAGGACTTCTCTATCCCTCTCCTCTGCTTTAGCTGCTTGTGGAAGGCTGGCTGCTCTCCAGCCCCAAGAAGACATAGTACAGAAGAAGGGACGCAGACTATAGCACTTGGGAAGAACTTTCAGAACTTTCCCTGTCTGGGAGGAGAGGGCAGAGGGCTGAGGGTTCCCATTATCTGGAAGGCTTAGGTTTGGGGGGGAGGGGCGTCCGTGTTGCCTAGAGTCCTGGGTTTTGGGCAGCTTTGGGCAGGGTCTCCAAAGCCCAGGAGGCTTTGGAAGTCTGCCTTCAGAATGAAGCACAGAGCTAGCTAACATCGTGGTCCAGTGGGCAACAGCCACCCGGGCTGGGACTCAGGAGACCTGGGTTCCGGTGTTAGCTCGGCCACTTCCTGTGCCTCTCTGGCCTTGAGAAACCATCAGTCAAATGAGAACAATAAGCATGGCCTGCCCACCTCCATTGTGAAATAAGAGAGGGATCTGTTTGCGGGAGCAGGAGCGGGGTGGGGGGTGGGGTCCTCACCGCAGGAGGGAAAGAATGTGGGAGGCTCCTTTTCTCCGTGTGTATGTGGGTATCTGGGGTCCTAGAGGTGGGTGGTCCCATCAGAGACAGCATTGCTTATTTCTACTTGGAGAGGCTCTGCTTAAAAGAGGTTGTATTGAGGGGCAGACTCAGGAAGTGACTCCTGACTCCCGGCCCCTGCCTCCTTCGGAGTCAGAATTTCAGGGGTCATCTAGTTCAGCTCCCACTGGCCCACCCTCCAGCAACTTTCCTAGCAGTAGCCAGAGTCTTTGCTCAGATACTTGGTAATGCGGAGCCAACCTCCCTCTGAGGCCGCCTCTGCTGAACAATGCTGGCAGTTAGAAAGTGCTTCCCTTATGTTGAGTCCAAAGCAGCCTCCCTGCCTGTAACCCCCCTCATGCCACCTCATTGCAGAGGATTGATGTGCCCTGTAGAGCTTAGCATGTCTGCTTGGGTCCCTCTGCTCCAGGGCAGTCCTACAGAGATCTGAAGACATGAGTCATACACTCTGATTTTTTCCCCAAGGGAAACCCCAAGTCTTTCAGTAATTCCTCTAGTGGCTGGGAGAGAAGGAACAAGAGTCACGGTCACTAAAAAGAGAAGCCTCCGGGCTTCCCTGGTGGCGCAGTGGTTGAGAGTCCGCCTGCCGATGCAGGGGACACGGGTTCGTGCCCCGGTCCGGGAAGATCCCACATGCCGCGGAGCGGCTGGGCCCGTGAGCCATGGCCGCTGAGCCTGCGCATCCGGAGCCTGTGTTCCGCAACGGGAGAGGCCACAACCGTGAGAGGCCCGCGTACCGCAAAAAAAAAAAAAAAAAGAGAAGCCTCCACATCCATCTGCCTTTAGAGAGGGCTCTATAATAGCTGCAGAAGGCACTTGCAGGGTCTTCCTTCCCTTTTTTTTTTTTTTTTTTTTTGCGGTACACGGGCCTTTCACTGCTGTGGCCTCTCCCGTTGCGGAGCACAGGCTCCGGACGCGCAGGCTCAGCGGCCATGGCTCACGGGCCCAGCCGCTCCCCGATCTTCCTGGACCGAGGCACGAACCCGTGTCCCCTGCATCGGCAGGCGGACTCTCAACCACTGCGCCACCAGGGAAGCCCGTTTCTTTCCCTTCTTGAAACCCTCCCACAGCTCCCCAATGCCAGCCACCCCACCCATCCGTACTGAACTTTTCCTTTCACACCTCTGGATCTTGTCCTGTAATCTTACACCCCTTCTCTTCTGGTGAACTGCTATGTTCCTCCAAATCCTAGTTCAAAATAACACCTCCCTTGTGAAGCTTTCCCTGGCATCCTCCCCACCTCCATACTCCCCAAGGCAGAGTTGATGCCATTACAAATGGCCTTTGTCTGGTCTCAGCCAAAGTCAGAAGTGGGATTGGGTTCCCGGGTGTGTGTGTGTGTGTGTGTGTGTGTGTGTGTGTGTGTGTCCCTCTCATTGCCCAGACTGTGTATCCAAACCCCCTCCTCCAACACCTGATCCAGTCATTCAACAATGTTTTAGCATCGAATATGAGCCAGGTGCTGTTCTAGGCTCTGAAGCTACAGCAGTGAATAAGGCAGACCAGGATTCTACTGTACACTGGTACAGATGCCCTTCTCCTACCTCACAGCGGGAAGAGAGGCCATCAGCTGGTCATTCCCTTCTCTACTAGCTCTTCCCGGTTACCGTACAGGGAGCGGAGCCATAAAAGCGGTCCGTTTAGGGTGTGGGCAGTAGGGCACTGTCTGTGGAGTATTTAAAAACAATGAAACTGACTAAAACGTGGTCTGCTTTTTGTTAGCAGCATGTGTCAGCAATTCTGATCCACATCAGTAATAAAATACTTCTTCCCCCGAGGCCTACTGCTCCCACCACCCCCTACTTGGTACCCCACTGGCTCTTCCCTCATGTGTAAAGAAGGCTCACATCTACAGTAAAAATTCTCTCTCCACCGAATGTCCTCCTCAAGACACCAGGCCCTCTCCTGCCCTTTCAAACCCAGCCTCCAGAGAGTGTTTACGGTCCCCGACTCTAGCTCCTCAGCTGCCTTCGTCCTTCAGTCCACTGCAGCTGGTTGCTCTCTCCATCACTCAGCTGACACTGCTCTTACCAGGGCCACCAGGCAGACACTGGCCAATCCTCGCCTTATCTGACTGCTCGCCAACACTGCAGGCCATTCGTTCCTGGGTACCTCCATCACCCTTGGCTGCCATGAAATCACACTCTCCCCCAGCCTCTGATCACTGCCTTGCAGTCTTTTTTACGGCCTCCATTTCTTCCACTTCCCCTCCTATAGTGCTGTTCTGTGAGAGTTCATCATTGGCCCTCTTGCTTCATACCCCACACATTCTCCCTGGTCTGTCCCAACCACACCTGTATCTTCAAGTCGCATCTATCTCTCTGTTGTTGAGCTCCAGACCCACTTTCTAGCTACCTCCACTTGAACGTACCATGGACACCGTCAATTTGATATGTCCATCCACGTCCTATGTTCTCTACCCCAGTCCGTTCAGTCCTCCAGATGCAGATAGGAGAGAGAAGGAGAGATCTGTTCCTGGTGCCCCACAAACCAGAGAGTCCAAAAGAACCCCCAACATGGAGGCTCTGCCCCAGGGGGTGCAGTGATTCTAGTTCAGAGAGTTGGGTGGGATCTTAGTAGTCATCCAGTGCAACCTCCCAGTCTCTCTCTCCAACTCAAGAATCCCCCTGCTTGGGCTTCCCTGGTGGTGCAGTGGTTACGAGTCTGCCTGCCAGTGCAGAGGACACGAGTTTGAGCCCTGGTCTGGGAAGATGCCACATGCCACAGAGCAACTAGGCCCGTGCACCACGACTGCTGGGCCTGCGCTCTGGAGCCCATGAGCCACAACTACTGAAGCCCGCGAGTCTGGAGCCCATGCTCCGCAGTGGGAGAGGCCACCGCAGTGAGAGGCCCGTGCACCACAACGAAGAGTAGCGCCTGCTCACTGCAACTAAAGAAAGCCCGAGCGCAGCAACAAAGACCCAATGCAGCCAAAAATAAATAAATAAATTAATTAATTAATTTAAAGAAAATTAAAAAAGAATCCCCCTGCCAGCCTCTGACTTGCATATTGTCGGTGACAGGGAGCTCACTCCGTATAATGCAACCAACTCCACTAGCCCCTAGCTAATACAGTTGGCCAACTGTAACATTCTCCCTTATGCACAGGGGAGTCAGCATGGTGTAGTAGAAAGAACTTGAGAGTTGGGCAAATCTGGATTCAAATCCCAGTTCCCCACTTCCTAACTGCAAGTGAGGTGTTAATCTCTCTGAGCCTCTGTTTCCTCATCTGCAAAATAGGAATAATGATGACTTTATTGCTGTGAATAAAGGAGAAGGCCCGTGTGAGGTGCTTATCATGGTGCCTAAAATATAGGTCCTGATGCCCCCTTATATGGAGTCAAATTCACCTCCCATTAACTTCACTCACCGATTCTGGCTGGACCCACTGGAAGCACCGCAAAATGTCTGGACTCCCGGCTCCACATCCCGTGGCTTCCGCACTCCCCACCCTGCCTCTTTCATCTAGGACACTCTCTCTCCCAACTGCCACCTGCGCGCTACACTCCCACACCACACCCCCCAGTGCGCTGGATACCTTCACAGATGTCACCACGTTCCTGGAATCCCGCACTGCAGCTGCAGCGGCCCACGGGCACAAGCCACTCACCATCGGCGCCGCAGTGCATGCGCGGGGGGCTGCCGGGCTCCCCTTCTGAGTGCGCCACGCACGTTCCGGTCACCTCCACCAGCGTGGAGAAGGCGCTCTCGGCTGCGGTGGCTGGGAACGCCGCCAGACCCCGCACTGTAGCGCGGCACTGCTTGTAGTAGACGCGCACAGAGACCAGCGCCACGCATGCGCCCACGTCCTGGAAGGCTAGGTGGAAACCCCGCCGGCTCAGCGGACCGATCTCTCGCACCTCTGTGTTCAGCTTCATCTTGCGCTCGCCCAGGTCGCCCTGCGTGAAGCTCTCGTCCGCCGCGATCGTGTCGATCTTGCGGGGCCGGCTGCCGCCTGGGCGGGGATGCCCACGGCCCAGATCGGCCTCGGTTTCCAGATAGTAGACGTTGAAAGTCTCCTTGCAAGTGCCGGCGGCTCCAGGGATGCTGCTGCAGTCGCGCAGTGTGAACTGCAGCTCCACGAAGATGCGCTGCCCGCGCCCGCGGCTGATCCAGCCAGTCTGCAACCAGTTGTCCTGGTTGGGCTCCAGCACGTTGCACACCTGGTAGGTGCGAATGGGACGGTCGTGCTCGTCCACGCCGCTGATCTCCTCCCACTGGGGAGGAGAACAAAGATGTGGGCAGCTCAGAGCCAAGGCGCCCCCAAGAGGTCGAGCCCTGGCGGTGACTCGGGCTGAAACCCCCTTTCCCCATCATTTTGCATTCTCTTCTCCCCTCCTTCTCTATACACAACCCTAAAATTATAAGACGCAGAGCTGGGAGAAACGTTGGAGACAACTGAGTCCAACTGACGGGGAAACTGAGGCTCCAGAGAATGGTGACTTGAGTGGATATACACGTCGGGTTAGTAGCAGAGCTAGGAAAGGAGTCTCCTGGCTCTCCACCAGTGCCTTTCCACAACACCAAACTGCTGTCACACTGCCACATCTCCCCACCACTACCGCAAGCCTCTTTTAGGATTCCAAGTCTTGCTTGTTCTGTCAATCTATCGATCAACAGCACTGTTTGCTGGATCTATTGGGTGCAAGGCACCATCCAGCACTGGCTCCATCCAGATGCCACGTTTCTGTTCCTAGACACAGTCAGTTGTCTTCTTGCTTTTTCTGTCTGACTGAAGACTCAACGTTTTCTAATAGGTCACTCTGGCTTGAAGCCAGGGCTGCTGGAGACCACATGCTCTGAGGACCATTTCGATCTGATGTAACCATGGGGAGATAAAGGGACTGAATCCTGGACCACCAGAGGCTCCTTGGGACAGGGAAGGAAAGGTTTACACTTACCCCATTACTCGGCAGTGCAGTCCAGCCCAGATCAGCCTGGGAGGCTTTGGAATCCAGGAGGGTGACTAGAGAGAGGGGAGAATAGAAGTGTCAGAAAGCCAGAAGTTCAAGAGTACGAGATTCTTTGGCGAGTTCACTTTAAATTTGCTAACGGAGGGAATTCCCTGGCGGTCCAGTGGTTAGGACTCTGTGTTTTCACTGCCGAGGGTCCAGGTTCAATTCCTGGTGGGGCAACTAAGCCTTGCAGCGTGGCCAAAAAAAAAAAAAAAAAAGCGAACTGAGGAAACAGAGAAGGTGGTGAAGGACACAGACACGGGTTTTCCACTCCATACTCCCCACGAGGAAGTGTGGGTAGCTCTAGTGTAAATAAAGGTAGCCACGATGATTTGGGAGGGAGCCTGTATTAGTTTCCTGTGGCTGCTGTGACAAATTACCACAAACAGTGGCTTAAAACAACAAAATTTTATTCTCTTACATTTCTGGGTGTCAGAAGTTGAAAATCGGTCTCACTGGTCTAAAGTGAGGGTGTCGGCAACACTGGAGGCTCAACGGGGAGAATCCATTTCCTTACCTTCTTCAGCTTCTAGTGGCCACACCTGGATTCCTTGGCTTGTGGCCCCTTCCTCCATCTTCAAAACACACCATTCCAATCTCTGCTTCTGTCATCACATTGCCTTCTCCTCTGATTCTGACTGACCCTGTGTCCCTCTTATAAAGACCATTGTGATGACAACTGGGCCACCCATATAATCCAGGGTAATCTCTCCAACTCAAGATCCTTAACCACATCTGCAAAGTCTATTGCCATTTATGATAATATACACAGATTCTGGGGATTAGGATATGGAAATATTTGGGGAGTCATTATTCAGCCTGGCACAGAATCCATGACAAGTACCATAAGACTGGCTTTTAAATGGGGGATCAGTGATCCCCCCCGCCTTCCCAGGTTCCCTAAATTATAACTGAGTGTCGAGAAGAGGGAGAAAGTGAGCATATCAAAGGATTCCTGTATATATCCCTGAATTCACTCATACTTGGGTGTTCTTCTGAGGTCTGGGGTCACCAGGGATGGAAAAGACTTGAACCTTTTTAGTTTGACTCCCAAGGTCTCTGGGGAAAACAAAGTAGAGAGACCCTGCCAGCAGCAACAGAGATAAAAACCTCTCATCTCCTCAGCCAGCCCCTTTCCCAGGGGCTGTCACCTCTACTGCCTTTTGGAAGACTGTCAGGGTTCCTTTAATATATAAAGCCATGGCCCCTTCTATACCAGAGAGGCTTGAAGTCACTTTCTTCCCCCAGGAGGCATCTGACCAGCAGTCTGGATTCCGCTCTCAGCATCGGTCCCAAGAAGCACTGGTTTGGACAGCACAGCAGCAACTCAGAGACAGGAGCCCAGGTCATCCCCAAATCTTGGAAGATTCCTCATCTGGAGCTTAAGCAAGGGGGTGGGGCTCCAAGGTGAGACATTTAAGAGTGTTGGTCCCAGACGCGTCAGCGACAATGGGCAGGACCGCTGACAGCTTCCCGATTTCGGTATAACTTACAGCACATCAGAACTGCATATTGGAAAGCATCAGAGATGCAGCGCCCCGACCAACCCCGAGGCCAACACCTCAGATTCCAGCTCCTCCGTATTCTGCACCTGGATATTACGCCTCTGGATTCAACTGAGGGTACAGTTCCCCCAAATCTAGGCAAGATGCGGGCTCTGGTCCAGTGGGCAGCCCCAAACCCGGCAACTCGGAGAGCGCTGGTTAGTCTACGCTTCAAAAGCAGCACTGCGGACAGCTTCCTGGTCAGCACGTCGGGCAGCTCCCGGACCCAGACACACCCCGGCCCCCACCGCGCCCCGCCACCCTCGCCTCCAGACCCCGCGCCCCCGCCGCGGCACCAGCGCTCTACCTCCTGTTCGCCACGCAGTGGTCCCCTAGCCCCCCGCCGTTCGGGCTCCATCCCGTCTCCCCGTACTCTGATCTCACCTCCGCATCTCCCTGCCCCCACACCTCCCACATCCAATTGCTCAGCCTGTCCGTCTCACCGGCCCCTGAACCGCCGCCTCTGGCTCCCACGGTTCCTGGTCTCTTTCTTCCCCAGCCTCCCAGGTCTCCAGTCCCCAAGCTCCTCAATGCTCCTCTCTTCTCCGTTGTTTAGCCACCTTTCCCTCCGTGTCTCCAGTTCTTTGCTTCCCGCTGCCCGCTTGCTTCAAACCCCAATACCGACTCCAGTCTCTCCATACGACTCCTTCTCCCAGCACCCCAGCTCTCCAGCCTCCTGTATTTTGGCATCCCAGGCTCCAAGAACAGCCGCCAGACTCCTCACCTTCCTCGGCGGTCCCGGGCCTCCCTGGTCCCAAAAGCAAGGCGAGACAGAGCGGCATCAGGCAGATGAACAGGCGCAGCGGATGTGGGCCGACGCCGGTCTCCATGGTCCGCAAACCGAGCTGTCAGTGCGGCGGCGGCTCGAGCCGCGCCAGCCCCAGCACCGCTGAGCAGTGCCCCCAGACCCCAGCGCCGGCGGGGGGCGGGATCTCGCCGGTGACCATCATCCATGGGGACCAAGCATTATGCACCGCCGCGGGAAGTCCACCAATCCCCGCCAGCAGAAGGTGGAGGGGTGGAGTTTCAGAGGCCAGGGGCGGATCAGCGAATTGGAGGCGGGGGAAGGAAGGGGTCCCGCCAGTCTCCAAACCGTGGGGGTGGGGCAGCGCTGAGAGCCATTTGGGCTCATGGGGAGGGGGATGAGCCGACGTTGGTGGCCCAGAGCGCTGAACCTTAGCCTCTCATTCCTGAGAAGTAGGCGATGTGGGCGTGGCTTAAGGAGGAGCGAACCTCTGGGAGGCAACGACACTTGCAGCCTCAGAGCTAACCTGGAAGACCCCTTGTACCTAGGACTTGCAGGAGGTTTTGAAGCCTGGTATCCTGACCCCAAGCTCTGGGAAGCTCCTCTATCTCCCAGCCCTCGGTTTCTTCCAGTGTCTGCGGCTTCTCGTATCTCCACCCCGCCCCCTTTCTCCCCGCCCTCTTCACACACACACACACACACACACACACACACACACACACAGACACACACACACTCAGCGGCTGGAGGAAGAGGCCAAGCCCGACCTCGAGAGCTACTCGAGAAAGGAGAGTAAAGTGGCAGACAGAGTCCCACCCTACCAGCAGCTCTTCCGAGGCTGGGAAACCATGTGGACGCCAGGACGGGCGGTGATAGATTTTGCATGAACTACCGGTTCCTCAGGTTCCTGCTCCTGCTGCCAGGACACAGGCAGCGCTCTCCACAACCACCCCTTTCCCCAGCCTGGAGTCCCCCCCCCCCCATAATCCCCCTCCGCCCGCCCCAGGGGACTGGTGAGGAGCGCAGCGGCCGGACTCCCAGGCATCAGCGAGAGGAGGAGCAATCCTCGCAGAGTTCACCCAGCGCTGAAGAAGCGAAAGGAAACGTGGAGCACGACCTCTATCTAGTGAAGGTCATTTACGTGCTAGCTGAGGGTTTAAGGCATTGATGCTGGGAAGGGCTGGGGCCCTCCAGGATGAGGGAGGCGGCTGTCGAGCGCCACCATCTGGACTGAACTTGAGCGGAGAAAGCTCCACCCACCCTGTGGCTTTTCAGAGCTCTTTTCTTGGGGGACGCAACCCCTCTCCTCTAGAGGCTATAGTAGCCGGAGAAACCTTGAGAATGAATGTGAGTCCTGCATGGCCTGGATGTCTGTGCATCTTGTATATATATATTCCACCCCTCTTCAGCCAACAGTTACTGGGTGCCATGCTCTGTGCTGAGGATACCTGGGTGAATCACACTGTCTCTACCACAATCCATACCTCTCTGAGCACCAAATCGAATGAAAATTTCTGGCGTCATGGAGCACTGGTCATTTACAAGGCACTTTCATATGTCACTTCTGTGTGTGTGTGTGTGTGTGTGTGGTATGTGTACAAGCACACTTGCCCGCTCACAGACATAGTCGCTGGACAGCAGCAATAGGAATAGTGACTGGGAGGAATTGAGCTCCTTTGCCCATAGAAAGAAAGGTCATCAGGAGGGACTGAGGCTCGGACACAGCAGAAGACTGAAGCTCGCTGAGGAAGCAGAAGGAGATGTGGCATCCTGCTGGCCCTTGAATGCAGGCGGAGGCTCTGAAATCAGATCTACCTGAAGAAGGGCTCTTACACTCCCACCTCCTTCCCATCTTTATTCTCCGCACGCTCGATTTTCCCCTCCCCCTTCCCCCAGCGCTGGGAGAAGGTATTTTTAGAAGCTGCTTGGAGACCCAGGACTCCTTTCATTTCAAAAGGAGTCCTCACTCAACCACCCCTCATCCCTCTCTTCAAAACGGGGTCCCTTCCTCTTTGGAGTCTCTAAAGCTCCAGCCATGGTTTCTTCAGTCCCTGAGCTCCAGGGACTTCAGCCCAGAGGTTCTGACCATTTGCTAAAACAAAATGCAGACTCCCTATGATTCTCACAAGGATCATTCAGAAGGCAAACAGATGAAGGAAATTATCTGGGGAAAACCACATAGGATGGTCTGGTTGCCACCCTCTCTTACAACACACACCTACCTGCAGGTACCTCGGGGAAATCACCAGATTGAGACCCTAGGAATAAGGGAAAGAAGAGGAAAAGAAGGAGTGAAATAAATCTTCTCTTTCTTCGTTTGAACAATTCATTTATAATAAAAGCAGAACGGAGAAGCCCCAGTGTATGCGGATATATGCAAATCAGCCGGATCTTAATAAGAGTTGCTCCAAGGCAACTCTACTCTCACCAGGAGGCTGCGGAATAGACACCTCAGTGTAGAAATTCTGGAGGGATTTAGATGGAAACTAAACTGTGGTTTACTGCGAACTTTACGTGCTAGGGGCCAGTCAACCAGGGACCAGGTCAGATTCCTCCCTGGAATAGCAAGCGCGGGGCTGGGGGTGGTGGGGGGGGGGGTGCTGCAGGGGGTTCTGACCTTGGTGCTTAATTATGAGCCCGAGGGCCAGCGGCAGTCTTGTTTCTGTCCGTGGTGCTGAACCTAGCAGGGTCTGGAGCCTCCATTTTCAACCGGACCTGGGACTTCTCTGCTGCTGCGCTGATTCTCTGCCTGCCCCTCCAGCCTATAACCAAGATCCAAATATTCGAGTCTCCAGGAGACAATCAGCCTTATTCCCTGGAATAAGAGTGTAGGTGCCTGGAACCCAGTTTTTGTTCTCCTTCATTTGCACTTTCTTTTTGAATGGTTGTTAATTATATAGAGACGCTTAAAAGATAATTATTATAGACTAAATATAATATCTTTTCAAATGCACTGCGTAGTATA
Source organism: Grampus griseus (assembly GCF_964374135.1). NCBI lineage: Eukaryota > Metazoa > Chordata > Mammalia > Artiodactyla > Delphinidae > Grampus > Grampus griseus. The sequence continues at coordinate 153,081,770 of NC_139017.1, read as the reverse complement.
CAGGGAAATGCCTCAGAAACAGAATTTCAACTTACAGTTGATTTATCAGAAACTTGAATATGGGGTAAATATTGGATGTGAGAAGCAACCATAGTAGTGTAACATTTTAATTAGAAAAATGGTAGTTCTGTGGGATATTTGTTTGGAAATTTCATTGTTTCACAATTGAAATGTGATAATAAAACTATATTACGAGTACCTGACCAGAATGAGACTAAGGTGGAAGAGAAGAGATTGGGGAATCCTCTAAAATTAGGCCATGTAAGTTGTCATAGGTAATTTTGGTTAATCACAGAGAGCAGTGGTGTGCTTTATTAGGATATAATGTTGAAATGATGTTTTTGGATAATACACAATTTCTTGAAATAGTTCTAAAGCTGATAATGAAAGAAAATAAACTGAATTCAATTCTGAGCATTAAAAAAAACCCCAAAATGCCAGTTTTCTCTTCTACTCCTCTCAAACCCCATATGAGGTAATGATGGCAGGGATGCTTCTCTCTACTTTTACCTCACTACCTCCAGCCTGCTGAGGAAACACCTGCTGGAGCTGAGAAGTTTAGTTCAACATCCAAATATAGAGAAGTGGTCTTCCAGGGAGCAGATCCAACTTCACTGCAACCTCCATCTCCAAGTTATTGAAAGTTACATAGCTGGTGGCTGAAAATTTGATCTATTCCTTTTGCACAGATACAGGAAGTACATTTGTCCTGGCTGAACAGAGAAGGTCATCTCCTTCGTGAAGAAGACTAAGATGGCTCCAGAGGAATCAAGGCCAAGCCCTGCTCTCAAGAAAGAGGAGAGGAAGGGTGCCAAAAGCAGTGGGGAGCCCTGCTGCTCAAAGAAACATCTCCAGTTTGTCTCTTTCCTCTTCCATTCCATCTCCCACTCTCCAGCCTAAGAAAGAAATAAACAGAGCTAAGGTGATTTTTTTCTAGGACAATAGACTCACAGGCAAAAATAATGTTCAAATTTTATTGCCTAAGATAAAGCAAATATAAAACTTTAAATTGGGGCTTCCCTGGTGGCGCAGTGGTTGAGAGTCTGCCTGCCGATGCAGGGGACATGGGTTCTTGACCCGGTCCGGGAGGATCCCACATGCCGCGGAGCGGCTGGGCCCGTGAGCCATGGCCGCTGAGCCTGCGCGTCCGGAGCCTGTGCTCCGCAACGGGAGAGGCCACAACAGTGAGAGGCCTGCACACCGCAAAAAACAAAAACAAAAACAAAAAAAACAAAAACAAAAAACATTTAAATTTATTGACTTTGAAAATTAAGCAGTAAAACTTTAAATTATCAAACACATCTGCTTAGCTTTTATGAGCCTCTACTTTCCCCTCTGTAAAATAGAGATAAAAACATTTTCAAAGTTACTGTGAGGTCAAAATATATTTATATGTATGGCCCAGTGCAGTTCCTGTCGCATATTTCTGGTATATTTTATTATTCAAGTCCATGGTTAATTAAGGTGAAAAACAGAAAGAAAAAAGGAAAGGATAAAAGAAGGTTGGGTGGTGAGGTAGGAAGAGAGAGCAATAGAATTAGAGAGACAGTCATAGAGGAAAAGACAGAATGAAGGATAAAGAAAGAGACAGCTGGCTGACATGAATGTGGCTAGAAAGCACAGGAGGCTGAAGGAGATGTGCTTGAAGAGACAGGAGTGTCATCAGGGCAAGCTGGCTAGCCGGCTGCCAAGTGGCCTCAGAGGTGACACTTACCTTTGTGAATTCATCCTGGTCCAAGCTCATAAACCTCACCTTAACAGCATTAAGAGAGAGCCTATATGCTGGGGGTGGGGTGGGGGGGTTGGGAAGCAGATCATAGTAACTCAGCTCTTAGCTTGCTATCTGAGCCAAAGAACCAGCGGATTAATATACGATGAGAAATGCAACTACCAAAGGGACCAGAATGCTCACATTGCCACGTCCAGCAAATTCTTCCCCTGTAGGAAAATGTGCACAGGAAGCCAATTTATGATGTGAAGGCTGCTTTGAGAGTGTGAGAGAAGGGAAGTTGGATGGTTTAAATATTTGATGACATCAGGTTCCGAGAGCCTTGTGCCTCCAAATCCCCAGTGAGGATAAACCTGTTACTGGCACCTGAGTGACCATACTAGGGGCCAGACCCGGGAATGGGATCCACCAACATACGCTTCTGACTGTGTTTTTGTTGAAATCCTAGTTCCATTTCTGAGCAGCCCATTTTAAGACTGAAGCAGTCCTTTTAAATTTATTTATTTATTTCTTTATTTTTAGCTGCACCGCATGGCTTGTGGGATCTTAGTTTCCTGACCAGGGACTAAACCAGGGCCTCTGGCAGTGAAAGCACCAGGTCCTAACCACTGGACTGCCAGGGAATTTTCATCCTTTTAAATTTAAGTGACCAAAGTAACATACACTAATAAAAATATTTTAAGTAAAAAGTGAAAATATCCATTCATTCCATCCCATATAGTCCCACTTCAAAATTTAAACCATGTTAACACACTGATACGTACCCTCCCTGATATTTTCTATACACACGCACACATACACACGTGCACACACACATCTTTTTACAGAAAATAAATGTGTATCTGTTAGTGAGGTAAGCAGCATTGATTATCTACCTAAGACCTTGCTCCTCTCATATATATATATATATATATTATATATATATTTGCAGTACGCGGGCCTCTCACTGTTGTGGCCTCTCCCGTTGCAGAGCACAGGCTCCGGATGCGCAGGCCCAGTGGCCATGGCTCACAGGCCCAGCCGCTCCGCAGCACGTGGGATCTTCCCGGACCGGGGCACGAACTCGTGTCCCCTGCATTGGCAGGCGGACTCCCAACCACTGCGCCACCAGGGAAGCCCATCCTCTCATATTTTTAATTGCTGAGGGAGCCCCAGTTTTGTCTGGATGTTCATGTACTGTAGTCCTTTGCTCAGAGAAGATGGCCCTCTCACCAAATTCAAGGATAAGCAAAGATTGTTACTGGCTAATCATTTTCATCCCATTCCAATGTGTCAGGGTCACCTTAGGCATGGACATGTGATACAACCCAGGTCTTCTGATTGGGGATTCTAGAAAGTGTTTTCCCTCCCAATAAAAAGAGATGCATGAGGCAACATCCCACTTCTTCTCTAAATCATGTCTGCATTTGACATCTGGAGCTGCTGCAACAATTTTGGCATCATGAAGAGAGATATCTCAACACTTTCAGCTAAGAATTTTCAGTTGTATGTAACTGGAAACTCAACTAAAACTGGCTTGAACAAAACTGAGATTTTTTTTCATTCATTTAACTGAATGAGGTAGATCTGTGTAGACAAGATTTTGCATTGGGATTGTGGTAGAGTGCTAGGTAATCTCCAAACCTGGATATTCTACAAAGGAATGCAGTTGCAATCCTAGGACTGAAAAATACAATAATGTATTTAACACAATAAATGGACCTAACATCAGATTAGACACAGCTCATTTTAGGATTAAGGAGTTGGAAGATAGATCAGTATATAATATCCATACTGAAGTATTCAGAGAAAGAAAAGAATGAAAAATATAAAGAAGAGAGGGATAGACATATGGGACATGATGAAAATGCCTAAATACAAAAAATTAGAGTCCTAGAAAGATAGGAGAGAGAAAATGGGAAAGAAGTAATATTTGACAATAGAGTAGTTAAAAATTTTCTAAGATTGATGAAAGACATATACTCAATCCCAAGCAGGATAAATGCAAAGAAAATCACACCTAAGCACTTCATGGTAAAACTGCTGAAAACGAAAAACAAAGAAAAAGTGTTAAAGGCAATTAGGAAAGAAAGATATATTACCTCCATAAGAGCAACATTAAGACTAACAACAGACTCAACAATATAAATGCTAAAATCCAGAAGATGATGGAATGTTATCTTTAAAGTGTGGAAAGAAAATAACATTTAATCTAAAATTCTATACCCAGTGAAAATATCATTCAAAAATGAAAGAAAAATACATAAGTTTTCAGACAATCAAAATCTGAAAAAAGTTATTCATCCACAGACCCACACTAAAAGAAATATTAGAGGGAATTTTTCAAGCAGAATGAAAATAAGCTCAAAAGGAAGTATGAATATGAGGAAGGAATGAATAACAATGGAAAGAGTAACTATATAGGTAAAAATAAGTGAACAATAACTATATAAAGCAACAATGTCTAGTGGAGCTTTAGACATATAGAGAATTAAAACACACCACAAAAATGGCAAAAATGGTGTGGGAGCAGATAAATGGAATTAAAATATTTTAAGATTCTTGTATTGTTCAGAAAGTTGTAAAAGAATTAATTTATATTAAAATTTAACAAGTCAAGGATGCATGCTGTAATCACCATGGCAGTCATGGAAAAACAGTTTTAAAAATATACATAATTATATATATATAATTTAAAACTATTTTTGTTTATATATATATGTAAAATAAGTGAATGCAGAGAAATATGGAATAATAAAAACAATCCAAAAAAGGTTTAAAAGGAGAAAAAAGGAACATAGAACCTGTGGGAGAAATAAAAGACAAATATAGCATGATATTTTGAAACTCAAAAGTATAAGCGCCTCTTTTAAATATAAGTGGACTAAATACCTCTATTAAAAAACAAAGATTGTTAGATTGTTTATTTTTATTTATTTTTAAAATAAATTTATTTTTCACTGCATTGGGTCTTCGTTGCTGCATGCGGGCTTTCTCTAGTTGTGGCGAGTGGGGGCTAGTCTTTGTTGCAGTGCAGGCTTCTCACTGCAGTGGCTTCTCTTTGTTGCAGAGCACGGGCTCTAGGCTCGCGGGCTCTAGAGCACAGGCTCAATAGTTGTGGTGCACTGGCTTAGTTGCTCTGCGGCATGTGGGATCTTCCCAGACCTGGGCTCAAACCCATGTCCCCTGCATTGGCAGGCGGATTCTTAACCACTGCGCCACAAGGGAAGTCCCAGATTGGTTTGTTTGTTTGTTTGTTTTAATTTATTTATTTCTGGCTGTGTTGGGTCTTCATTGCTGCACACGGGCTCTCTAGTTGTGGCAAGCAGGGGCCACTCTTTGTTACAGTGCACAGGCTTCTCATTGCGGTGGCTGCTCTTGTTGCAGAGCACGGGCTCTAGGTGCACAGGTTTCAGTAGTTGTGGCTCACAGGCTTAGTTGCTCCACAGCATGTGGGATCTTCCCAGACCAGGGCTCGAACCCGTGTCCCCTGTATTGGCAGGCAGATTCTTAACCACTGTACCACCAGGGAAGCCCCCCAGATTAGTTTTTAAAAAGCAACTCATTACTGCTTTAAAAAATCTGAAATATAAGGATACAGGTATGTTAAAGGTTGTAAAAGACATACTCTACAAACTAAAAGAAAATCAGTAAAGCTAAATTAATATAATACAAATTAGACTTTAAGGCAAGAAGCATCACTACATACCACATAATGAATAAAATGCCAATAAACTAGGAAGAAACAAATACTAAATTTGTATGTAACTGATAAAATAGCCTCTAAGCATGTAAACGCCCATCATACACACCACACCTCCAGGTCTGCAGTAAAAAGGGCGCGAACCAAGAGTCCTGGGAATCAGGGAAAAGAGCATTTGTACAGAGGAATGAATGTGCAAGACAGAGTACATCCAGGGATATGAACGCAGCCGAAGAGTATCCATGTAATTAGCTGCCGGCTGCTGCAACAAACAAACCTCCAAATGTCAGTGATTTAATTCCACAAATTTATTTCCAGCTTTCATTACATGCCTGGTAAGGTAGGGACCCTACTTATTCACAGTCCTCAAGGAAAGAGGCTGACAGAGGCTTTGACACCTTGACCATCGTGAACATGTGACAGAGAAAGAGGGGGATGGATGAGACACACAAACTCTTAACTACCTCAGCTCTGAAGTAACGCAAGTCATGTCTGCTCACAGATCATTGGCTAGATCCAGTCACATAGCCCCATTCTACCTGCAAGTGTTACCCAGTCCAAGCTTGTACTGCTCACCACACTTTATTCACAAAGCAACTTTATTCAGAAAGCCAGCAGATTGAGAAGATGGGGGACTAGTGTCCCCAAAGAACCATCTTCCCCGAGTTAGAATTCAGGCTTCTTTTCTACTAAAAGGGTAGGGTGTAAAGTTCTGGTTCCGGCCAGACTCCAGAGCGGATGTGGTCATTTCGTCCTTCCTGCAGCCATTCACAGGTGGGCCTGGTCAGGATGTTTCCTGTGAGCTAAACAAAGGTATTTTAGCTTAACACTCATTACGTGGGAGGCAGGGCTCCCCGAGCTGGGCCATTAGGTATAATTTAAGCTTATAGACAACATCCCTTTTAGTGATTAAGTTGTAGTACTCATTTATCTTATATTTAAAAGTTTGTACTTTTGACTGCCTTCATCCAATTCCCCCTCCCCTGACCTCTGCCTCTGGTAACCACGAATCTGATCTCTTTTTCTATGAGTTTGTCTGTTTGTTTTTGAAGTATAATTGACCTATAACATTCCATTAGTTCCCATTATACAACATGGTGATATGATATTTCTGTACATTTCAAAATGATCACCACAGTGATAAGTCTAGTTATGACATGTCACCATCCAAAGCTATTACATAATTATTGACTCTTCCCCACACTGTGCCTTTCACACCCATGACTCATTTACTTTGTAACTGGAAGTTTGTACCTCTTAATCTCCCTCACCTATTTCTCTCCTCCCACTGCTCTCTCCTTAAAAAAAACACAAAACAACTTTTGCTTGCTCTCTTTTCCTCTTTCCTCCTGGGGTCAAATGGTCTTTGTTCCTTCTTATTATAGCATAGTTGCTGCATTTTCCTCTTTTTAGACAGAAGGCTCACCTCAGCCTACTCATAGTATCTGCCCCTTACAATTCTGGTCTGCCCATGACATTGGCTTGCCATAGTGTCTACTGGCTTCTGCTGTGGCCCTGGCTCCGCATTGACCTTTCAACTTACCTTCCCAGAGCTAATTTTGGCAAATTCTTGGGGGAAGAATCTAATTGCCGGGCTGACCTGGTGGCACAGTGGTTGAGAATCCGCCTGCCAATGCAGGGGACAAGGGTTGGAGCCCTGGTCCGGGAAGATCACACATGCCGCGGAGCAACTAAGCCCGTGCGCCACAACTACTGAGCCTGAGCTCTAGAGCCCACGAGCCACAACTACTGAGCCCATGCGCCACAATTAATGAAGCTCGTGCGCCTAGTGCCCGTGCTCCGCAACAAGAGAAGCCACAGCAGTGAGAAGCCCGCGCACCACAACAAAGAGTAGCCCCCACTCACCACCAGCTAGAGAAAGCCTGCACGCAGCAACGAAGACCCAACATAGCCAAATAATAATAATAAATAAAATAAATAAAATTTTTTAAAAAAGAATCTAATTACCTAGCTTAGGTCAAATGTCTGTTACTGTGGTCCAAAAAGCCGTAGTCAGGGGAACAGGGTCATATGGTATAAAGGTGGCCACTTAAGCAGGAGGGTGTGAGTGAGAAGGCACCCCAGTTCATGTCTTTTAGTTCATTCCATTGCATCAAACTGGACAGCAGCAGGTGGAGGTGACTATCCTTGCCAGAAGCCTCCACTTGCCCTGGTAGCTGCTCCGGTCATGGCGGCATTATACAGAAACCCCATGAAGGCACGCAGCATTTGCCTTGGTCGTTGTTGTATCTTCAGTAGCTAGAGCTACGCCTGGCACATAGCATGCACTCAACAAATATGTATTGAATGAATGAATGGGACTTTAATAACATGATTCAGTATTGCCTCCAAACTCCCTTTCCTAGAAATTAACTATCGCAGGGAAGTCAATTACTTTCCCTCTGAACTACAAAATCTGATTGTAGAGTTCACTGCTCCCTTTTCTCAGGGTTAAGGGTTGGGCTGAAGTGAAAGCATGAAGGGAGGAGGTATGTACGAGTGTGTGTGTGGAGAGGTTGGTGAGGATAATTATTGGGTGGATTGGGTTGAAATAAAAATCTGGAGGAAGGGGTGAGAAGTAGGAACAGAAAGGCCGGGGGAGAATGTACCATTTTTCTGTCTTGGTGGAAACCAGAGTGATCTCTAATTATCATAGGTTGTTCTTATGACGTCTCTCTGGTAAAATGAACCCATCCTGAACCTTGAGCCCAAGTCCTGCTTCATGTTATAATAATAATACTTGCTGCTGGTTCTTTGCCAAGCATGTATTAAATGCCTTGCTCTGTTTAATCCTTACTACAAATGTATTAGATGGCTCTTGCCTTATATTTCCTTGTTCCCTTCCCATCCAAGATTATAAAAAGGTTATTTACATCTACTTATCCATTTAATTTGTTTAAATTCATTTTTAACCAAAGTGGTATTGTATGTAGTACTAAATGTCAAATAGTACTATAAGGCTTATCAGAAAAATAGAAAGTCCTTGCCTTTCCCCTCGCCCCATCTCTGAGTTCCATCCCCCAGAGCCAACTGCTTTCAACACTTTTGGTTGTATCTCCTGGTATTACCTCACATTCACTGAAGATGGTACTGAGTCTGGCACAAGGTGGGCCCTTCGTAAGCGGGGTTCTTTCTTGCTCTCACTCTGCTCTACAAGCCTAGGGGTATGGTCAGTTGGGGCGTGATGAGGTCACTAATATATACAAAGCAGTTCATAAACAACTCAGCTAACATTTACTAGCTCAGGAGACAGTATTGCACAACGATTAAGGGCACAGGCAGACATGGGCTCAAATTCTAGCCCACTCTCTTTCTACCTCTCTAAGCCTTTGTTTCTTCACCTGTAAAATGGGGAAAGACAATACTCATGACACAAGATTGATACAAAGATAAGGGTGTGGGTGTGGAAAATCAAGTACCCTAAAACATGGCTTCTGATCCATTCCATCAGACAGAGAAACCATGTCTGGAAAAGGTCTTGAAAGATAAGTGAATTTGAACAAGAAGAAAAAAGAAAGGCTATTACAGAAAAGAGAAGAATTGAAGTGCAGATTAAAGGCAGAGATGAAGATAGTGTGTTTGAGGAATAGTGAACGTCGACTGATGTAACTTGAATGTTGGGTTCTTTTTAGGTGTAAGAGGTCACGTCAGAGAGGCAGCTGAGGAAAGCCCAGCCGGGGTAGACCCAGAGAGTATTACTGTAGGGTGGGTAGGCAGGAATAAGTCAGCATGCAAGGAGCACTTGTTGGTGAGCAGCAGGCAAAATGGAGTGGATTCAGGCAAGGGGCAGACTCAGGTATGATGTAACCAAGCTTTGCCTGGCACTCCAGAGACCCGATTGAGAGTTCTCAGAGAAGTAGCTTAATTTGAGCCTCATAAGATAGAGTTATACTAGATGGTCTTTAAGAGCTCTTTCAGTCCTAATGTTCTATAATTTCTATCTTATAGTATTTATAGAGTGACAGTGGAAATATAGAAAAAGAGAAAGAATTGAAGTGTTTTGCAAATAGTATCAATATGACTTCGTCACCATTTGGACACTGAGAATAAAAACGTGTACCAAGAGTGACTAAACTTTGAATGGGGGTGCCTGAGAGGTTGGAGTGCCCTTCATGGGGAAGCGGGTAGTGGAAGTGACTGTAAAACATGCAAAGGAAAATTCTAGTAGATGTAGGAAGAATAGACCAGGCATGTTCCTGTCTCTAGGACTTTGAACTTGATATTACCTCTGCCTGGAACTCTCTTCCTCCAAATGTCTGCATGGTTTCCTTTATGTCTCCCTTCAGGTCACCCTCGCAGTGAGGTCTTCCCTGACCAACGAACTAAAAATTACAAACCTTCCCCACCCTGGCACTCCCTCTCCCCTAGCCCTGCTTTGCTTTTCTCTATAGCATTGATCATCACCTGGCCACTCCATTTTATTCATTGACGGATAGACATCCTAATATGGAAACTCTGTAGAAGTATTCAAAGGATATCATTGTGTTGGAGAGTTTAGGGAAAACAAACAATAAAGATACAGAAAACAAATAAAATGGTGAAAAAAAGGAGGAATTGTTAACTCCTGGAGGAACGAAAATTGAACAAAAAAGGAAGTGTGATTATGGTTCACACTTGGCCCAATAGTGAAAAATATTATAGAAAATATCGTATCCACTAGGGATTTAACCTAAAATAATAATAGTGCCACATGGGAGCATTGAAAGTGGAAACTTGTGAGAGGGCTGTAAATCAGGATATCTATCAATTTCAGTCATTCCTAGAGACACCTGTCCTGGGTGTCTTCCTGCTCCTCGCGGGGGCAGACTGTCTGTTGGACTTCCACAGCTGTCATTCTGGGGCTCCCCGCAGCTTTCCTTCTGTTGGATTTCCTTTTTACCAGATCCCAAGTTTCCCCTCACTTTTCTTAGTTACCCCCTCATTATAGCCGTTGGTGGCTTCCTCTCTTCTTCCTGATTTTGTTCTTCCTTCTCTGAATGGCCCTGGCAAGGGATTGGCTTAGGCACGAGCCTATGACACGATTCTGGTCAATGAGAAATGATGGGACATTGACTGGGAGCTTCTCAAAGAGTTTCTCTTACCCTTTAAAAGGGTTATAAGACAGCCATTTCCTCCTCTGCATCTGAATATTGTTACGTGGTCATGTGATGCCTGGAACTGCTTCCATCCTTTTTCAACCATGAGGAGAAAGCCAAAGAAAACACAGACAGATGATCTGATGCCCCAATGTCTTTGAACCACTAGATTAACCATCCCTAAATCTTGCCTACCTAAAGACTCCTCAAGGGATTTCCTGGAAGCCCAGTGGTTAACTGCAGGGGGCTTCCACTGCAGGGCGCACGGGTTCCGTCCCTGGTCAGGGAACCAAGGATCCTGCATGCTGTGTGGCCAAAAAAAAAAAAAAAGTGGAGTAATAAGCCCACTATATTTTATTTTATTTATTTATTTACTTATTTATTTATTTTTTTGTGGTACACGGGCCTCTCACTGTTGTGGCCTCTCCCGTTGCAGAGCACAGGCTCCGGACGCGCAGGCTCTGCGGCCATGGTTCACGGGCCTAGCCGCTCCGCGACACGTGGGATCTTCCCAGACCGGAGCACGAACCCGTGTCCCCTGCATCGGCAGGCAGACTCTCAACCACTGCGCCACCAGGGAAGCCCAAGCCCACTGTATTTTAAATCCCAAAATGTGGTCTGAGACCATCAGAATCAGCACCACCTGAGATCTTGTTAGAAACGCAGAATCTCGGGCCTCACCCTTGACCCACTGAATCAGCATTTGTATTTTAAGCCTACTGAATCCAGAACCCAGAATCCAGATTGATATGTTCGTTAAAGTTTGTGAAGCACTGCTTTAAGCCATCTTTAGCTACTTCCCTTCTTATTTGCAGCCAAACACACTTCTAACTGATAGAGTGGATGAAGCAGACATCTTTCAAGCCATGTGTCACACCTCCTTGGCCCATTTTGATTTCAGCAGGAGCTTCTGTGGCAGGCAGAATTCTAAACATGTCCCCATCCCCACGAACCCTGTCCTCTGGCTGTTCTAACACCAATCTAGTTAGTGCTGTGAAGGGATTTTGAAGATGAGATTAAGGTTACTAATCAGCTAACCTTAAAATAGGGAAATTATCCTGGAATATCCAACTGGGCCTAATGTGTCACTTGAGATCTTAATTTTTTTTTAATTTTATTTATTTATTTTGGCTGTGTTGGGTCTTCATTGCTGTGCGTGGGCTTTCTCCAGTTGTGGCGAGCGGGGGCTACTCTTCGTTGCAGTGCGTGGGCTTCTCCTTGCAGTGGCTTCTCTTGTTGCAGAGCATGGGCTCTAGGCGCATGGGCTTCAGTAGTTGTTGCACATGGGCTTAGTTGTTCCGCAGCATGTGGGATCTTCCTGGACCAGGGATCGAACCCATGTCCCCTGCATTGGCAGGCAGATTCTTAACCACTGCGCCACCAGGGAAGTCCCTTGAGATCTTAAAAGTAGAAGAGGGAGGGCTTCCCTGGTGGCGCAGTGGTTTAGAGTCCGCCTGCCGATGCAAGGAACGCGGGTTTGTGCCCCGGTCCGGGAGGATCCCACATGCCGCAGAGCAGCTGGTCCCGTGAGCCATGACCGCTGAGCCTGTGCGTCCGGAGCCTGTGCTCCTCAACGGGAGAGTCTACAACAGTGAGAGGCCCGCATACCGCAAAAAAAAACAAAAAGAAAGAAAAAAAGGTGGAAGAGGGAGGTGGGAGATGAGCCAGAAGAGGAGGTCTGAGAGATTCTAAGTGTGAGAAGGGCTGGACCTGATATTGCTGGCTTTGAAGTTGGAGGAAGGGGGCCACAAGCCAAGACATGCAGGCAGCCTGTAGGTGAGAAAGATCCCCAACTGCTGGTCAACAAGAAAACAGGAACTTCAGTCCTACTGTTGCATAGAACTTGGATTCTTCCAATGATCTGGGACATGGATTCATTCCCAACGCTTCCACAAAGGAGCATAGTCCTGCCAACACTTTTGTTTTGGTCTTGTGTGACTCTAAGCAGAGAACCAGCTGAGTCACACTTGTGCCCAGAGTTTTGACTTCCAGCAACTGTGTGATAATATATTTCTGTGCTGTTTTAAGCTGCTAAATTTGTGGCAATTTTTTATAACAGCACAGTCAGGGTAGACAGTTCTGTGCAAGCCTAAACTTACTTCTCACTGGCAGCATCCCACTTCAATCATACAATGTGTCTTTCTGTCTTAATGCCTGCCTCAGGACCTCCTCTGATATCAGGGAGCCTACTTGGCACAAAGGAGACCAGAAGTATGAGGAAGTTAACAGCCCTAGAGAAAACACTCACCCAGAAGATCGGGGACCAGCAGATAATTGCTTTAGTCTTGAACCTCTTAATTCTAAATGGTATTTTATTTTGTTTTATTGTTTTCTTTTGGCTGCACTGCACAGCACATATGGGATCTTAGTTCCCCAACCAGGGAACGAACCCACACCCCCTGCAGTGGAAGCACAGAGTCTTAACCACTGAACCGCCAGGGAAGTTCCTTGAACCTCTTAATTCTGGGAGGCATTCGTACACTTCTCAGAAGTCCTGGTGAAACAAATGCCCCGTTATCTACAGCAGTGATGCCGAAACCTGGTCTCTGTGCGCCAGCACTGAATTGAATCTGGGAGGCAGAGTTTTGGGTGAAGCAGAAAAAGAAAATAGCTTTATTGGCAAAGCTTTATTGCTTTGCCAGGCAAAGGGGGCCACAGCGGGCTAATGCCCTCAAAATTGTGCATCCCGACCTGGAGAGAGTAGTGAGGAGTTTTATTGTAAATGGTTCAAAGAGGAGGGCACGATCAGCTCATGGACATTTTTCTGATTGCTTGGTGGTGAGGTAATTGGGAGTCAGTATCATCAGCCTTCTGGTTCCAACAGATCTGGGGTCTATGCGTTTGTGGGCAGCATACAGTTAACTTCTCCCACCTGATGGGGGTGTTCAGTTTCTGCAAAACAGCTCAAAGATAGTGTTATGTGTATCCCTTGAGGGGGAACCAAGACCCTGCCCCAAGGCTGCACTCCTGTTTTTTAAAAATATTTATTTATTTATTTGGCTGCACCGGGTCTTCACTGGGGCATGTGGGATCTTCACTGGGGCCTGTGGGATCTAGTTCCCTGACCAGGGATCGAACCCCGGTCCCCTGAACTGGGAGTGCGGAGTCTTAGCTACTGGGCCACGGGGAAGTCCTGCACTATTGTTTCCTGACTGTTCCTTCCTTGTCTCCGCATCTCCTCCTTTCCCTGATTAGGACCTGTTTGAACCTGCCCTTTGGAACTCAGGGAAGGTTGTGGGGGCTGAATGAAGCCTATTTCCTGCAAACAAGAAATAGGAGACGCAGAAAGGCTTTTGTGCCCAGGAGCTCCACAGGGTCCTGCTCGGTTTCAGCAGTAACCCCCATCATGCACCATTAGTTTTTTTTGTTTTTTGTTTTTTTGCAGTACGCGGGCCTCTCACTGTTGTGGCCTCTCCCGTTGTGGAGCACAGGCTCCGGACGCGCAGGCTCAGCGGCCATGGCTCACGGGCCCAGCCGCTCCGCGGCACGTGGGATCTTCCCGGACCGGGGCACGAACCCGCGTCCCCTGCATCGGCAGGCGGACTCTCAACCACTGCGCCGCCAGGGAAGCCCCGTGCAGCATTAGTTTGGCTTTTCTTTCTTTCTTGTCTCATTCTTTTCAGATCCTCACTCTTGCTTCCTAGAATTACCTCTTAAATGACCTCCCTGCTCCCAAGTCGTTTTCTCAATCTCTGCTTGACATTGACAGGTGTACAAGTTAATAAAGGGAAACCTAAGTAAAATGGAATCAGAAGACCAGAAGGTGGAGCTCTCCTGCATGTACCACTTTGCATCAGTACAGATCCCAACAGGAAGAGAAGGTACCTTGCTTCTCCAATAGGAATAGACACTACTTAATTATATTGCCAGCTGGAAGAATACAGATTTTTCTCCTTGCCCGGCAACAACTCAGCCAATAAGAGACTGGCACAACTCAGCCAATGAAAAGCCACTATACTTCAAACTCACAGTATCCTCCAATAGATTTTTTTGCCCCTCCCAACTTTCCCCTCTCTATAAAGTTTCCTCTCCTTTGTTTAACCAGGACTTGCATGTGGTTCCCCAAATAGTTGTTTGTCCCAAATTCCAATTCTTTGCTGCTCCTGAATAAACCTGTTTTGCTGGTAAAACAACTGGCTGTTTCAGTGTTTTAGGTTAACATGTGCAACCAATAAAGTCTCCTCCATGAGCTCATCTCACTTAGAATAAAATTGTAACTTACTAGATTATTTCAGGGTTTCACACTGAAACCAGACCTCGAGGAAACCAAATCAGGAATTCCATACCAATAAGTTCTTCTCTTTTTCCTTCTCTTTTAATGGCATTGCCTTTTGATAGAAAGATTGAATCTATCCTCAGCACCAGAGAGAAAAATCCCAAAGAATGATTGTAATCGAGGACTCTTGGGTCGGTGTCCATGATTGGTACAATGGGAAACAGAGCGCTATTGTCAGTTCACCTTGGGTCAGAGTTCTAGCCCTGGGTCAAACCATTAGGGATGGGTGGTAGTGTTAAGGACTCCAGGCATGGCCAGTGGGGACCACCGCTGTGTTGCAGAGCAGTCCCAGAAATAGTGGAATAATTGAGAGCTGGGGAACCTTCCCACTAGTTATCTAAGACCACACTACCCACTCCCAATTCTCTTACTTCCTCTTTAATGATTCTTTCTCAAGTTTACTTCACATGTTCTTCCTCTGCTCAACCCATAAATCCTGGTGTTCCTGAAAGTTCCATCCTTATTCTTTTTCTCTTATTCATTCCCAGAGTCATCTGGTTCTATGGTAGACGTTATGGTCTTCTCCCCAACATTTAGCTCAATGCAAAAATTTAATCTAATCCAGTCATGGTCATTCCGTTCCCGCTTGGCAAAAATCTGTTTGTGTTGAACAGGCCTAAATCATATTAGACCAATGTGATTCAAGGACATGCTTGCTTAGGACTTCCGTAAGGCAGCTATGCTCACCACTGTACCACCAATGCCTCTTAGGGCTTCTGGGAAAGAGAAATCGGTTTTACTGTTGTCTATTTGTTGGCAAAAGGAAGCATGCTGCCTGTGGCAGTCATTTTGTGCTTTGAGTGGAGCCAGTTTTGGTGTGAAGTCAATGATGGGGACAGCAGAGCAGTGAGATGGAAGCATCCCAGGTCCCTAATGACATTGTTGAACCAGGGCATCTACCCACTCTGCCCTCCCATTGGATTTCCTGCGCTGTGAGATATGTTTCCGCATTGTGTAAGCCAGTTTGAATCAGGTGTTTGCTATTGGAGCTGAACACATTCTACTTAATTCACACTTTTTTTTTCTTTTTTATTTAAATTTATTTTTTATTGAAGTATGGTTGAATTACAATGTGTTAATTACTGCTGTATGGCAAAGTGATTCAGTTATACATATATATACATTCTTTTTCATATTCTTTTCCATTATGGTTTATCACAGGATATTGAATATAGTTCCCTGTACTATACAGTAGGGCCTTGTTTATTCATTCTATATATATCAGTTTGTTTCTTCTAATCCCAAACTCCCAATCCAACCCTCTCCCACCCCCCTCCCCCTTGACATCCACCAGTTTATTCTCTGTGTCCCTGATTATGTTTCTGTTTCATAGACAGGTTCCTTTGTAACATATTTTAGATTCCACATATAAGTGATATCATATGGTATTTGTCTTTCTCTTTCTGACTTACTTCACTTAGTATAATAATCTCTAGTTGTATCCATGTTGCTGAAAATGGCATTATCTTGTTCTTATTTATAGCTGAGTAGTATTCCATTGTATATATGTAGCACATCTTTTTTTTTTTAATTATTTATTTAATTTTGGCTGTGTTGGGTCTTCGTTTCTGTGCGTGGGCTTTCTCTAGTTGTGGCGAGCAGGGGCCACTCTTCATCACCGTGTGCAGGCCTCTCACTGTCGCGGCCTCTCTTGTTGCAGAGCACAAGCTCCAGATGCGCAGGCTCAGTAGTTGTGGCACATGGGCCTAGTTGCTCCACGGCATGTGGGATCTTCCCAGACCAGGGCTCGAACTCATGTCCCCTGCATTGGCAGGCAGATTCTCAACCACTGCACCACCAGGGAAGCCCCTGTAGCACATCTTCTTCATGCATTCATCTGTTGATGTACATTTAGGTGGTTTCTATGTCTTGGCTATTGTAAATAGTGCTGCTATGAACATAGGGGTACATGTATCTTCTTTTTTTTAAAAAAATATTTATTTGGTTTGCGCTGGGTCTTAGTTGCAGCAGGAAGGCTCCTTAGTTGCGGCACACAGGCTCCTTAGTTGTGGCCCTCAAACTCTTAGTTGCGGCATGCCTGTGGGATCTAGTTCCCTAGGCAGGGATGGAACCCGGGCCCCCTACATTGGGAGCACAGAGTCATAACCACTGTGCCACCAGGGAAGTCCCAGAGGGTACATGTATCTTCTTGAATTACAGTTTTGTCTGGATATATGCCCAGGAATGGGATTGCTGGATCATATGGTAATTCTATTTTTAGTTTTCTGAGGAAACGCCATACTGTTTTCCACAGTGGCTGCACCAACTTAAATTCCCACTAACAGTGTAGGAGGGTTCCCTTTTCTCCGCACTCTCTTCAGAATCTGGTATTTGTAGACTTTTTAATGACAGCCATTCTGACTGGTGTGAGATGATACCTCATTGTAGTTTTTTTTTTTATTAGGTTATTTTATTTTATTTATCTAAATTTATTTATTTATTTATTTTTGGCTGCATTGGGTCTTTGTTGCTGCACGTGGGCTTTCTCTAGTTGCTGCGAGTGGGGGCTACTCTTTGTTGTGGTGCGTAGGCTTCTCATTGCGGTGGCTTCTCTTGTTGCAGAGCACAGGCTCTAGGTGCACGAGCTCAGTAGTTGTGGCACGCGGGCTTCAGTAGTTGTGGCTCTCGGGCTCTAGCGCACAAGCTCAGTAGTTTTGGCGCATGGGCTTAGTTGCTCCACAGCATGTGGGATCTTCCTGGACCGGGGCACGAACCCTTGCCCCCTGCATCGGCAGGCGGACTCTCAACCACTACGCCGCCAGGGAAGCCCCTCTCATTGTAGTTTTGATTTGCATTTCTCTAACATTAATTCACACTTAATGCTGTGAAATAAAATTCATATTTTATGGCAAGACCAGAAAAATTTAAACATAAAAAATTTCACGGGTTTCCCTGGTAGCGCAGTGGTTGAGAGTCCGCCTGCCGATGCAGGGGACAAGGGTTCGTGCCCCGGTCCAGGAAGATCCCACATGCCACAGAGCGGCTGGGCCCGTGAGCCATGGCCGCTGAGCCTGCGCGTCCGGAGCCTGTGCTCCACAACGGGAGAGGCAACAACAGTGAGAGGCTCGCGTACCAAAAAAAAAAAAAAAAAATTATGTGCCCTTTGGCCTCCTCTCTCCCCACACTGTGCATTGTATAACTGCTTCATGCATCGACCAAATCTTCCCCATCAGCAGAAATACCTGCTCAACTATAAAGAGCAACATTCTCCTAGCATCAATAAGACAACTCCTTAAAGATAACATTGTTATTTTTTAAAATTCTTTTCCACTATGGTTTATTTCAGGATATTGAATATAGTTCCCTGTGCTATACACTAAGACCTGTTGTTTATCTATTTTATATATAGTAGTTTGTACCTGCTAATCCCAAACTCCTAATTTATCTCTCCCTCCCCCTGCTACTCCCTTTGGTAACCATAAGTTTGTTTTCTATGTCTGTGAGTCTGTTTCTGTTTTGTAAATAAGTTCATTTGTATCATATTTTAGATTCCACATATAAGTGATATCATATGGTATTTGTCTTTCTCTGTCTGACTTACTTCACTTAGTAGGATAATCTCTAGGTCCAACCATGTGGCTGCAAATGGCATTTTTCAATCTTTTTTATGGCTGGGTAGTATTCTGTTGTCTATATACACCACATCTTCTTTATCCATTCATCTGTCAATGGACATTTAGGTTGCTTCCATGTCTTGACTATTGTAAATAGTGCTGCTGTGAACATTGGGGTGCACGTGTCTTTTCGAATTAGAGTTTTCTCCAGATATATGCCCAGGAATGGGATTGCAGGATAATATGGTAGTTCTATTTTCAGTTTTTTTAAGGAACCTGCATACTGTTTTCCATAGTGGCTGCACCAATTTACATTCCCACCAACAGTGCTAGTAGGGTTCTCCTCACTTTCTCCAGCATTTGGATAACATTCCTTCTTGCTAAGGGATCACATGGGGCTTTGATCTGGATTATGTAAACTGTCAATAATACGTCATTTAATGTACAGCCCTCTGTCTCAAAAAAACCTATATAACTCTGCCTTGACTTTTAATGGGCGGAACAGCTCTCAGAGCTTTCTGAGATGCTCTTCCCAGGTTATAACCCTCAAATATGGCTCGAATAATATTTTCCATTTCTGTCTTAGATCGACTGGTTAATTTTTCGTCGACACTCCCATGAATTCTCCTGAATGTACTTTCCTGGGCTCCAAACCTACCCACATTTCCCACATTGCTCCTCCTCTTCCTGAGTTTCCGACAATTCATTTACTTAAGAAATGAGAATCTGGCGCCTACCAGTGTGCCAAGCCCTGTTTTAGACACTGCAGATATAGTGGCTGATGAAACAGAATTGTTGTCTTCATGGACCAGAGAAGGAGGCAGACGATAAACAAAACTTTTTCTTAATGAGTCAAATAATGAGTAACGCAGAGTAGGAACTTAATCAGTGTTGAGTGAAAAACTTAACATTGTCTCTAGAATATCACATCAGAGTCTGTTATTCACTCCACAAGCAACCCTGGGCACTGAGTGTCACATCCTGTTTTCCAAGCGCTTGGAATCTAAAAAGGCAAAGGTGACCCAGCGCCGGCTCTCTGGAGCTCAGAGTCCAGAAGGAACTTCGAGCAAGTGTTGAGTGCTAATTTTGTTAGGCCCTGTAAAAACTGCTTCATGGTAGCCATCTTATTTAGTCCTCACTGACTATAGGAGGTTGTCCAAGGACAGAGAGCTTGGGACAACTGGCCCGGAGAGCAGGCAGGCTGGACAGTGACAAGAGCTCTGGCGAGGAGACAGTCCTGATCCTTGGACTTAGGCCCAGTCCATGTGACCTTGCGCAAGTCACGGTCTCCCTCATCCTCCCACTCTAGCCAGTGTCTGTAGTGTCTGACTCCTAGCGGGGAAGGAGGTCGTTGGAGACAGGGACAGCCACAGACACTGCTTTCTTCCCCACCCTGCCCTATGCTCCCACGCCCTCCAGCGCCACCGCCCGGACCTTCTCCTGGGTTGCGGGAGGAGGGCATTCCCTTTCCCCCAGCGGGCTCCTTCGCCGCTGCCCCAGGCTGAAAGGCGACAGACCCTCCGCGAGCCACGCGCCTTGACTTTGGCCCCTGCTTCTTTGGCCCGGGATCTCGTAGCTCTCCCCGTCCACTCCCCCCGCGGCTCGCGACCAGTTGGTCTGCGCCGCCTGCACTCTCTGTGTGCCGGGCCCGCCCGCACTGCGGGGGAGAGGCAGGGAGCCGCCCACGCCGCGCTCGGCGCTCGGAGTCGCCGTCTCCCTGGGACGCGCGCGGGCTGCGCGACGCGCGGGAGCCGGGCGGGCAGCCATGGCGCGGCGCGCCGGGAGGTAGCCGGGCGGGACGCGGAGAGCGCGGGGGCCGCCATGGCCCGGCGGCGGCGCCGCGCCTGCATCGCGCTGTTCTTGGTGCTGCTCTTCGCTTTCGGCACTCTCATGGGCCTGCGCACGCTCAAGGCTCCGGACGGACTCCCGGCGCTGGGCCCCGGCCTGGAGCTGGCGCCCTTTGAGCGACGCCCCGAGGGGGGCCCCGCGCCGGCCGCCCGGGCCCCGGCCGTCCCCGCCGCGCCGCCGCCGCCGCCGCCGCCGCCCCGCACCGCGGGTCCGGGCAGCTCCCCGGGGCCGGCCCCAGCGGAGGCCGAGCCCGCCCCCGGGCAGAGTCTGCGCGTCTACTCGGACCTGCACGCCTTCTACTACTCGTGGTACGGGAGCCCGCGGCGCGAGGGCCACTACATTCACTGGGACCACGTCATGGTGCCGCACTGGGACCCCAAGATCTCGGCCAGCTACCCCCGCGGCCGCCACAGCCCCCCCGAAGACTTGGGCTCCAGCTTCTACCCGGAGCTGGGGCCCTACAGCTCCCGGGACCCCGACGTGCTGCGGGAGCACATGACCCAGCTGAAGGAAGCCGCCATTGGTGAGCTCCCCCTCCCCCGTCGCTGGGCCCCCAGCCTCGCCTTTCTTCGTTCCCACACCCCAACTTCCACTGCTCCTATCACAGGGCCTTTGGTCCCAGTCAGCCTGGCTTCTACCTCTTCTCTTCTAGAACTCTCATCCCATGCTCACCAGGAGACCCCGCCCCCATCTCCTAGTTTTCAGACTACTCCACCTCTGCCTTCTGACCCCCTACCATTCCAGGGCCCTTTCCTAGAGCAGAGCTGCTGGGAGGGCCAGTGGAAGGCGTTTGCACCAGGGCTGTCCCAGGTAGGGAGAGCGAGGAGAGGAGGGCAGTCTATTGGGCTTCTCGGTTTGGGTTAAGTGAGGCCTGGGTGCCCTGGCCCCGCAGGAGTCTGGGGTTCAGAGCAGTAGTGCCTGGGATGGCCTCTGCTTTCACACTAGGCACAGGGTAGGGCAGCATCCTTTCCTGAGTTTGCTGGTTGCAGAAAGGAAAGTTTGCCCACGTTGTATGATGGACCCTGCTCTATTTGCTGTAAGGGGCCTGGGAGCTTTTCAAGTACTCTGCTTGAAAAGAAGCCCCCCTGTAGGCAGGCTGGGGTGGGGAGGCTGACTTATTTCAGATTTTGTCACTGAATTCTGCTGGATTTTACAGTACATTTCAATTTCTCTGGAAATGGTTACTGTGTGGTGGGAAAATCGAATGCCAGAGACAGTGGTGGGGAGTATTCACAGATAAATAGCACAGAGGCCATCCCTCAAGATTCTACCATCTAGAGGGGCAGACAGTTGAGACAAATGTTATTTCCCACGGGAAGGGTAAAATGACCTCTGCTCAGGGCTCCTCTCCCTGAGGGACCTCAGAGGTGCTCCTCTCCCCCAGAGACAGGACTGTGCCTTCCAGGTGGGTGTGTCATTGTCCACCCGTTTCCCTTTGTTTAACTACTTGCTAATGCAGGCCAGAGGCTGCCGAGGCTCCCAGCTCCTTCCAGGCCTGACACGTTAGGGTTCCTGCAGTCACTGAGCTTCAGCACCGCAGGCGTGGACAGCTCCAGGACTCACAGCTCAGGGATCTGATCTGCAAGAAGAGAACCTGGCAGGAGTCTCCCTCAAGGTTTCATTCAGAAACCATTCCGCAGTTGGAGATGGTTTGTGAGGAAGGAATTCTCTGTTGTGGGGTACTGTGTGTCTCTGAAGTAGCCTCTGTGTTGTGTCTCAGGCGTCCTGGTCCTGTCCTGGTACCCACCTGGCATGGCTGATGATAATGGGGAACCCTCAGATGACCTGGTGCCCGCCATTCTGGACGCTGCCCATCAGTACAACATCCAGGTGAGTCTCCAAGAAGATGTCAAATGCTCTCTGGCCGATTCTGGAGATGTCCCCTCCTCCACCCACAGGGATAGTGCCTCTACCAAAGTTCTTGGCGTTAGCCCAGGTATGCAAATACGTAGTAAGTGTGGTGTTGTGGGTAGGGGTCTAACAAATAATGCCTATGTCAATTTTTTTTTGAATTTTATTTATTTTTTATAGAGCAGGTTCTTCTTAGTTATCTTTTTTTTTTTTTTTTTTTTTGTGGTACGCGGGCCTCTCACTGTTGTGGCCTCTCCCGTCGCGGAGCACAGGCTCCAGACATGCAGGCTCAGCGGCCATGGCTCACGGGTCCAGCCGCTCCACGGCATGTGGGCATCTTCCCAGACCGGGGCACGAACCCGTGTCCCCTGCATCGGCAGGCGGACTCTCAACCACTGCGCCACCAGGGAAGCCCAGTTATCTATTTGATACATATTAGTGTATATATGTCAATTCCAATCTCCCAATTCATCCCACCACCACCACCCCACCACTTCCCCCCCTTGGTGTCCATACGTTTGTTCTCTACATCTGTGTCTCTATTTCTGCCCTGCAAACCGGTTCATCTGTACCATTTCTCTAGGTGACTATGTCACTCTTATTTTTTGAGTTCTGAAAAAAATTTTTGGGAAAAATATAGGATAAATGGGAGACTAAATTAATATCATGGTGATAGAGGTTAGGTTGGAGACCCTGATCCTGGAGAGAGGGCAGGCAAGGGCCAAATAGGCCCACAGACTGAACTCCAGCCTCAACTCCCTAGTGGGAGGCAGTACTGGGCCTCAAGGAGTAAAGCACAACACGTGCTCTCACCAGGCAGGCTCTCTTTCAAGAGGAAGGATGGAGCTGGCCAGTTACTTTCCCCACGTGTACCAATCAAGTAAGTCACTGCCCTTACCTGTGTGTGGCAAAAGAAGAAAAACGATGAAAACAAGCCCCACTCCTGTTCCTGAGCCCATCACTGGCACATTAAACAGATCATGGCACGTTTTCCTATGGACACGTCTTCCCATAGTTTCAGGCAGCTAGTGCCAACCACTGGGAGCTGGCACATAAGTTGAAACCTATTGGCCAGCCTGCAACAGCCCATCAGAATGATTCCCAGAGGCCCTGCTGTGGGAGGTGGGAAAACTCACCCCTGTTTTTCGGGCCCTGAGGGCAGTGGTTGCTTTTATTTACACTGTGCCCATGACTGCCAGGTCTCTCCTGAACTCAGCCTCTTCTCCAACCCATACTTGAAGCACGAGCCTTATAGGTTGTGGCCTCTGGACAGATACTCACCTGACCAATATCTCCTGTTTGTGGCAGGTGGCCTTCCACATCCAACCCTACAAGGGCCGAGATGACATCACTCTGCATGACAACATCAAGTATATCATTGACACGTAAGCCTGCTCTGGGACCTGGATTTTGGTGGGGATCTAAATGGGGTAGGGCTAGAAGGCTTGGAGGCGCAGGTCAAGAGACAAAAGGGCAGAATGCCCATGTCCCCAGCATCTAAAAAGAGTAAAAGAGTACTGGGCTTGGAGACAGCAACCTGGGTTTGAATTCTGGTTCTGCGGCCTCCATTCTGTGATCAGAGGCAGTCCTCTTAACCTTTGAGTCTTGTGAGAGTTAACATGAGCTAATATATGTGCAAAGTGGCTTGCAAATGGCTTGCATATATCATTCATTCAAAAACTATTTATTGAGTGCCTTCAGGTGTCGAGGCACTGTCCTAAGTCCCAGTTGTACAGCAGTGGGTAGGGCTACCAAAGTTTACATCCTCGGGCGGGTGTGCAGTGAGCAGACAGTGGTTATAGATGACAAATCAAATGGCGATCTATACTATGAAGAAGTAATAACAGAATAAAGCAGTGTGCCCAAGAAACAACTTTAGAATGGGTGGTCCAGTGAGCTTCTCTGAGGTGACATGTAAGCCAGCACCTAAAGGAAGAGTCAGCTCTGCAGAGATCTGGGGCAGGCAGAAAACTCCAGGCAGGGGGCTGTCAGATCCAAAGGCCGTCTGATGGGACAAGCTTGACGGCAGCCAGTGTAGCCGGAGTGAAGCGATAGATGGGGTAATAGCAGGAATGGCGGTGGGCAGGGTCAGATCAAGTAGGTGGGGCCTTGCTGGTCTCCGGTAAGGAGCAGTCAGATCTGATGTACGCTTTAAAAAGAGACTGGGTTATAGGGAGGTGGAAGTGGGAGCCTGGAGACCAGTTAGGTGGCTGTCGGTACAGTCCAGATAGAAGATGGTGGTGGCTCGGCCTGGGGCAGGGAAGTGAGGCTTAAATAGAGGAATGACAAGGCTCGGGGGAGGGTGGGAGGGAACTGGGTTCTTGCTTAGAGGCATGATGAGTCCAACTGTGGAGTCCAAGTGGATTCAAAATCGTGCTTGGACATCAGGAAGGATCTCACTCATGGCCAGCCCTCCGGCTGTGCTGGCTTCTTTTCTCTTAGGCTGCTGGCTCAGCCTTTTCTTCCTCCTGCTCCTCAGGTATGGCTCCCATGGTGCATTTTACCGCTATAAGAACAGCATGGGTAAGAGCCTCCCACTCTTTTATATCTATGACTCCTACCTGACATCCCCTGAGGCCTGGGCCCACCTCCTGACACCGAACGGGCCCCACTCAATCCGCAACACCCCCTACGATGGGGTCTTCATAGCGCTGCTGGTGGAGGAGGGCCACACCCATGACATCCTGGCCGCCGGATTTGATGGCATGTACACCTACTTTGCCTCCAATGGTTTCTCCTTCGGCTCCTCCCATCAGAACTGGAAAGCTGTGAAGAACTTCTGCGATGCCAACAACCTCATGTTCATTCCCAGCGTGGGGCCTGGCTACATTGACACCAGCATCCGGCCCTGGAACAACCACAGTACGCGGAACAGGGTCAACGGCAAGTACTATGAGACGGCCCTGCAGGCAGCCCTGACCGTGAGGCCCGAGATCGTCTCCATCACCTCCTTCAACGAGTGGCACGAGGGCACCCAGATTGAGAAGGCCATTCCCAAGAAGACACCGACTCGGCTGTATTTGGACTACCTGCCTCATCAGCCCAGCCTGTACCTAGAGCTGACGCGCCGCTGGGCAGAGCACTTCATCAAAGAGAAGGAGCAGTGGCTGATGTGAGGGGCCTGCAGGCAGGGGCGGGAGGTGCTGACGTCCCAGCCTCACTGGAAGATGTCACCACGTGGGGCTCGGCACTCGCTCCCAAGTCAGCGGCTGAGTGCTTCTGAGGCAGGTGGGTGCCAGAGTGCCCTGCAGGGACAGGAAACTAAGTGGTGTTCCAGAGAGGGAACCCCAGGGGCTGGCCGGTGGCTGGGCTTAGCCCAAGGCAGCTCCACATCCTCAGTGAGAACACTTTAAGACAATCCCGTCTAACTTGGAGCTCAGCTGGTTGGTGTTCTGGAGTCGCCAAGTCACTGGTCTTAGAAGGGTGTCAGGGCTCTGGGCTAGCATGCACCCTGCTCTCTGCCAACCTGCGTCCTCTCCAGGCCTCCTTCCCACGTCATCTGTCTTCCCCAAGTTAGGGAACCACATTTAAGACTTTCTAAAAGGGAACATTCTCAGTTTAAGCTCTTCCCAGTAGATTCCCGAACCCAATTATCAGGAAATAATCCTGAGCACTCACACATTCATTCAACACATACTCCGCGAGCACCTTACCGCGTGCCAGGTGCTGGGGGAAAACTCGACCAGGGATGGCTCCTGTCTTCCGAAGCTTACAGGAGCCAGCTTTCCTCATTTGGTGTGGCCTTGTAGCTAGTGCCTAAGCACAGCTACAAGTTTTTCCTTTTTGCTGTTTTGCCCAGTGCTGGGAGTTCAGTTCTTCTTTTTCCTCGAAGAAAATACCTCTGCGCTCCAGAGCCTCCGTTTTCCTAGGTAAACATTTAGCTCCAGGGGGAGGACTAGGACACCCCCCTCCCTTTAGCTGCCTGAACTGAATGAGGCCCACTCACCAGAGCCATTTTCAGTGCGACTGTGATTTGTATTAAAAATGACGTGTTGTTCCTATTCTCAAATCAGCTTTCCTTTTGATCCCTTCAGGACCACGAACTCTTAACTCCTCAGATTCTGTGACAAATTGACATGGGATGGGCTGGCTACAGTGTTAGCACAACGAAGAGTCGAGTTTGCTTAAGAAATTAGTTTCAACAAGATTTCTAGAGGGAATATTTAACAATCCAGTGCTTATTTACAAATAAACGAATATGCTAATTGCAGGGACCCTCAAAGCAAGCCCTGGGACACCCTCTTGGAAAAATTCTTAGGATCTACTTGAAAATATGTGCATTGGAAACGACCGTATTGAGAAGTTTATGGGCTCAGACTGAATCCTAGTTCTGAGAACTGGGGTGTGAGGGGAGAGGGGAGGAAGTGAGCCCTACTGGTCACAAGGACTCCCAGCTCCAGTTAGGTTAACAGGTACTAAATCCCACCAACGGATGTGGCAGGCCTGGTCCCCTTGCTGTGACTCGGTTGGGGAAACCAAGGCAGGCAGGCACAGGTGAAAAGGGCTAGATGATGACCTGGAATAAATTACAAGGGAGTGACACTGAGGCTTCAGTTCACATATGCATATTTTTAAAAATAGTAAAAGTATGGCCAGAAGCGGGGGGGGGGGGGGGGCAGGGGCAGTAATTCTCACACACTGCTGATGGCAGTGCAACTTGATTCAGTTCTTTTGAAGGCTAACCTCTATCAAGAGCCAAGATAATGGCCACACACTTGGACCCAGTAATCCTACCCCAAGGAAATAATTCAAAAGAAGGAAAATAAAACATTCACAAAGATGTTTAACAGCATTTTTTCTATTAAAGAAAAAACAAAGTTCAAATGCCCAGTAGTAAGTATGTTTTTAACACTTGTATACACATGAATAAAGATAAAGGCTGCTGAGTAGACACTGCATTTAAATAAAGGTGTTGTAGGTATAATTCATTATAATTTATATTACGAATAAATAAGAAAAAAGTGGCTGGACAGGACAGTAGAGATTTATTTTCCAATATTCCTTAATTTGGACCCCACCCCCAACCCCTGTGCCAGCTGAGCTTACTTCCCACCATTAGACCAAAATGGTGACTCTCCGCCAGGCAATTACAGCAAAGAACCAGCCCCCTGGTTCAGAGGAAGCAGTGTTTGGTCGATGGCTCTACAGTTTTTATTTTTGTCCTAAACTGGTTCCAGCTTCAGAAGCATAAAACTCATGCACTTGGTCACTTGAGACTTTTGAAAAGCACCAACCAATGTGTTAGTTGATTTGGACCTTAAGTGCCACTACCCACCAGAGAAGCTCTCACTAGATTCCAAATCTGTTCTTTATTTTTCAAAGATCGAAAAAACTTATCAGAACAAGGCCATCCTCGGAATACTCTTAAAACCTGTATTCAGCTTTTGGCTCATATATGAAATTATAAATAAATATAACCTCCCCAACCAGGTGTGAGGCTTAACCAGCAGCTTCTGAGGCCTGGTCCGTAGTGTTCAGAAAGAAACTTTGCCTTAAAAGGTCAGACTAGTAACACTGTAGCCCCAGCGGCCTCTGCCAGTGAGGCCTTGCCAGCCACCAGCAGTCGGACACATAGTGTCCAGCACCAGTCCTTGCGCCCTCCCTCCTCCGGAGTTTCACAAGCAGGATCCACGTAAGGGGAGCAGCCCATACTTCTGGAGGATGGCCGAAGTACTTTCTAGGGCACTGGGGAGGAAATGGAGGACAGTTAGGGTTTGACTTCTCAAAGCCCCGAGCCCACCAGATTCTGGAGATCAGGGACCTCTAAACTCTTCGATCATACTATGCTCTGTTCATCAAACCCTTGATGAATCCTTTTGAATCCTGAAAAAGCCAGCAAACACTAGCAAACTGAGTTCCACTCCACCCACCACATCTCCAAACCTGCCCGCTCCCCTCAGGGCAAGACAGGAGTGACAACCTTTTTTTGTTTGCATCTCCCAACCTCCCTCAAATCCTATCCCTGTGCCACAGCAGAGACTCACCAACCCGGACGAATGATGCCAAACTCTCCAGGCACAGACAAGTCAACCACAGTTGAGCCTAGTCGACACTCAGGGCTCTGGTCGTCCCCAATTGGTCCCCCATCAATGACCAAGGACAAGCGAGGCCAGAGGTCCTGAAATTCCTGAGAAGAGGGAGAGGAAGAGCATGGACACCACCTCTGGCATCTGCAATGATGTCATACCGCACACAGGGCACCTAAGACAGAGATCACACAGCACTAAAACAGCAGGCATCTTCCTCTAAGCAGGGTAAGGAACCTCATTTAAACTCTGGATCAGGGCAGGAGAAATGGGGGGGACTCTGCAACTGCACGCCATTGGCACTCAATCCTTGGGCTATGGAAAGGAGTTCCCCTTCAGAACTGTGGACTGAATTGCTAACTGAGCCAGAGCACCACTCTCCACCCTCACCCCGCATGAAGGCACTGCAGTGGCAGTTAGGCCTGGGAATTTGGGATGGGGGATCATAAATACCAGTTACTGTGCTGGATAGGTAAGCTGCTTGCCGAAAAGGTAAGAATCCCCATCACCAATGCCTAGGATATAGCCACCAGGATCAAGTAAAGCCTGAGAATAAGAAGGGGTGCTGGGCTCTCACTCTCCAAAGCCCCTGAACCCACTCTCTATGTCTGGGCATGGAAACACTTTACTATGAAAGTAAAGTCACTTTGCTATGTTCTGCATTTAAGACCAGTAGGAGAAAAGAAATACGCTCAGTCAAACTTCTTTGCGTCCTCATTCATTCTAAGCCACTCCGCCAAGACAGGATTAGGACGATCCTTGCTGTCTTTTTTTTTTTTGGCCACACTGCGCGGCTTCCAGGATCTTAGTTCCCCGACTAGGGATTGAACCTGGGCCCTCGGCAATGAAAGCGCGGAATCCTAACCACTGGATGGCCAGGGAATTCCCGTGGGTGATCCCTTCTTTGACCTGGCTTGTGACAGAGGTAAGAGAACAGGACCAGGAGTCCCTGGGATAAGTGATTTAACTTTTCAGAGTCTTAACTTTCTTTACAGCAAGTTGTGAAGACTTATCACCCAACTGTATTCTCCAACGACTGCTATCCCGACAGAATGAGAAAAATATGTACTTATGATGTCTCTTACTGTTAAAAAGACAATAGGAAAACAACACCAATTCTCCCCCTCGCGTTTCAAACTTTAAAATAAACCTTTTCCGAGATCATTCTGTATTCCCCCACCCCGGCCACCTAGGCAGACTTCCCACCATCAGACCAAAAGGGCAGCTCCCCTGCCAGGCAATTCCAGTGAACCATCAGCCCCTCTGGTTCAGAGGAAACTGTGGCCTGGTGACATTTCCAGGGGGAGGACTGGGTAACTCACCTCAACATTCAGAGAGCTGGTCTGGGAGCTGAGGTTGGCGCTGGTGAGAGCAAGCGGTCCCCCAAACACCTGGGCCAAGTCCTGCATGAAGGCGTGGTCAGGAATCCGGATGCCTACAAGCTATGAGGCGAAGAGAAAGGGGATCCTCAGAAAGGTTGAAGGGGTGGGAGATGGCTCTGGCCTGGATCCTAGCGAAAGCCAAACGGCGGAAGTCTGGGGACACAAGAGAAAATCTGACTCACAGGAGTGAAGGGGTTCAGGTCCTTGTTGAGCTCCTCCGAGCGTTCCATCACCAGGGTCACTGGTCCTGGCAGCAGGTCGTTCAGGAGCCCCTCAGGTACTCTCACACGGCAGTACCTGGGAAACAGAGGGGACACAAATCCAACCAAATGAAAAGCACTGCTGGTCCTATTCCAGACTCTAGGCAGATCTAGGAAAGGTGACCCGAGGGTCTACAATGGGATCCGCCTGTCTTCCCTGTTCACCCCCAAGAGCTTGAGCAGAAAGCAGGGCTCCAGAGGACCGCCCCAGGCTTGGACCAGCAGGCTACAACAGCTGCACCGCTTTCACGCTCCACGTTTTACTTTCTTCAAAGCACTCTCTACTAACTTAAGCTACCGTGCTCCCCCTCTTTTTTCTTAAACCGTGGGCGTCCCCCCCCCCGCCCATTATCACAAAAACGCCAGAAGAATAGGGACCCCGCCTGCCTCGTTCATCGCTGCGCCCCCGATCTCGTTCAAGGCCTGGCAGACGCTAAGCGCTCCATACACGTTTCCAGTTCCGGATTCCCGGGTGAGCCTGGACAAGCCCCTCCCGCTCTCCGCGCCTCAGTCTCCCAAGCCTGTCACCGGAAACCCCTCCCGCGGTGCCGCCCCCAACAGGGCCGGGTCGGGGCGTCCTCACCTGTAGACGTCGGCCACGCGGCCCAGGCACACGGCCAGCGGCTTGGTCTCGCTGCGGCCCTTGACGCGGTACACGACGCCCAGTGCCTCCGAGCAGCTCGCCGAGCAGGCCAGGCCGTACAGCGTATCGGTGGGGACGGCCACCACGGCGCCGGCGCGCAGCTCGGCCACGGCGGCCCGCAGCGCCTCGGTCCAGCCGGCGCGCTCCGGGTTTGCGGCCCGCACGGCCCCGCTCCCCGGGAGCCGGAACAGCCGGGCCCCCGGCGCCGCCGGAGCGGGGCTCGGCGGACGGAGAAGGCGCCCGCTCCGGGCGGAGCCCCCCGGCCCCTCGCTCAACCCTATGCTGGCAGCCACCGCGGCCCTCAGCCCCGTGCACGGACGCGCCGGAGACATCCGCCCAGGCCTGCTTCCGGGAGGAAGTGACGCACCCAGTCATCTTCCGGTCTGGGAGGCTCCACCCCACCACCGTGCTGGGCAACTTAAAGGGACCGCGACCCCCAGGAGGATTGAAGGAGACCGGTGGGGACGGGGCGGGGCGCAGCTTTGCGGAGCCTTAGCGCAGGGCTGGGGAGGGGGGGCGGCCGAAAGGGGGGCGGTGGTCGGGCCGCGCAGGCGGAGATGGAATGGGGCCCGGGCTCAGACTGGTCACGGGGGTGAGAGGGGGCCCGTTGGGGCGGGGGGAAAGGGGCTCTGACCCCGCGCAAGCGCCGGCCCTGACCGTCTGTCTCGCTCTCTCCCGGGCAGGGAGGCTGCCGGCGTGGACCGTGGGAAGGCGGGGCTGGGGCTCGGCGGGAGGCCACCCCCGCAGCCGCCCCGGGATGAGCGCGCCCAGCAGCTGCTGGATGCGGTGGAGCAGCGGCAGCGGCAGCTCCTGGACACCATCGCCGCCTGCGAGGAGATGCTGCGGCAGCTGGGCCGCCGGCGCCCGGAGCCGGCTGGTGGCGGGGTCAGTGCCCACCCCGGGCTGGGCCTGGGAGGTGGGGACTGCCCACTGGCCGCACTTGCTAAGTTCTGGCTTCCCCTGGAGGGTGGAAGAGTGTCCCCACCGCTTTATCCCCCACTGCCTTTCAGTTGGGCGAGAGGCTTTGAAAAAGTTAAGTGCTATCCAGATGCCAAGTGGCCATCTCTTGCCGGGCCTAATCCAAGGCCTTTCCTCCCAGCCTCACTTTTTTTTTCTTTCTTCTGTTCCAATCAGAACGTCTCAGCCAAACCTGGAGCACCCTCCCAGACAGCTGTCTCCGCCAGAGGTGGCTTTCCAAAGGATGCCGGCGATGGAGCTACGGAGCCCTGACCATCCCCGAGCCGGGCGCCCTGACTTCTCTCCCTCCCCAGGGCTGGTAGCTGGACTGTGAACAACTCCCTTTCAATAAAGGGGCCAGTCTTCACTGGCAGTGGCTGGTACTTGGCTCTCAGCCGGGGTGGCAGCTCTGCTAGCAGCTGGGTTCACTCCCACTTCATCCTGGCTGAAGGCAGTGCTGAGCTCTGAAATGTAGCCAACGAATACCCAGTCTGATTACCCAGATTTGGGCAGACCAGCAGTGCTCGCCAGAGTGGTTTGGCCTGCTTTGGGGGATCCAGGTCGTGTTACATGTCCATTTCATGCTTTGGGGGCTCCTAGCCCCACAAAACACTTTTAGCAGAGCCTTGATTAAAAGGAAACCTGCAGACTCTCCTGGTGACCGACCTTTCCTTTCTGTCCCCTCTCTAAAACTCTGACGGCTGGGGAGGGGGTGAAGTGGTTGAAAATTGTCAACCATGGGTAGGGTTGGGAAGAAATGCCACAGATACTACCAGATTTAAATAAGCATTTAATTAGGATTTCATTAGTATTTAATATTGCTTTTTCAATTCCAAAAAGTTAAATTTTCACTTCTTAGCAGATATTTTAAAGTACAATATTAAGTTTATACAAAATGAGCAATTAAGCAAACACCATTGTTTCACATTCTTCAAAAATACAAATTCATATTTATTCTTTTTTGGGTTTGGAGGTTTCTTCCTTTGGAAGTACTGAACCTGTAACGTTTTCATATCGCTCAGTGGAAGTCTGTTGTTCCCATGTTTCACACTTAAATAAATTTGATAGGCTTTTACATAATCCAAATAAAACTATTTGGGATTTAACCAAGACCTCTGGCCAATGACTAGTGTGTGTCAAAAAAAAGAAGGCTCTCGTGGGTCTTGCTTCTCCTGGCCAGAAGATCTGAGCCAGAGAGTCAGCAAAAACCTGTTTCCAGCCACCTTCCCCAAACGGACTAGGAGTTTACGGGGAAAGAGAACAGCTACCTTGAACTCTGACCCCCCCCCCACCCACACATTCTCCAAAACACAACAAAGGATGTAGACTGTTGAGTCAAAGAGCGCCCTGGGGAGGCCTGAGGACACGGGGGAAAAGGGCAAGAGAGGCCTCTCTGACTTGGCACCAGTATAAGGATAATAAGAATATTGCAGAAAACACCCCTGGGTTTTGGTGAAAAGAAAAGGTTTTATGAAAAATTTCCCAGTAAGAAAAAGTAGAACCTGCGTTGAGCTGAGAAAGTGACACGACATCATCACCCGATTTGGGGCCCAGCAGGCACACCACCAAAAGGGCAGTGTGTGGTTTTAAACTTTGCTTCCAGTAAAAAAGCTTGTACTATGTACACATAGACATAAAGATCCAGTTTAATTTGCATTTCTCAGTGCAGACTGAGAAGCCCTCTCTTGAACAGGAGTAACAATGAGAAATGCCCAAACAGTGATCATCAGCTTCCCCAAAGGGTGTGAGAAGAGACAGGGGACCCTTTCTCTAGCCTCGCCCCCAACGTATGCCAGAGGAAACGGGCTAAACTGACTACCAATCAGAAATATGCATGATTCAGTTTTGTTGCCTCTCCCCTCCCCAATATTTAGGAATGGTCAATTTCAGATCTATGTCACAGCAGAACAGATCTGTGTCACAGCAGAACACAGCAGATCTATGTCTCAGCTCCATTTGCATATTGGATCTATGGAAATCTTTCTGCTTTGGCTGAAGTATATTTTAAAACTCAGTTCTTTAGTAGCCTGAGAATTGAAGATAAAATGGGCGGGGGAGAGGGGAGTGAGGGGAAAGGAAGAAAGTTGATAAAGCAGATTATTAACAGCTTTGTTTACTGGATTCAATGAGGGCTGGAGGCTTTTGCTTAAAGAGCCAACAGGGGCGGTAGGGGGAGCAGTATGGAAATGGCTCATGTTGTCCGCCCCCCACCGCCCCACCCACGACTGCCACAGCCTTCCCCAAACATATTTCTGATTGGTGGTATAGGAAAATTGTAAACTCATTAGCAATACTGTTGCAGTTCCACAAATCAATGGTTTCGGTGACTCTGGAGAAGTCTTTAGGATTAAGGACAATGAACGTGATTACAAATATAAAAGTCTAGAAGGTGCCAGGTGTCTACCTAGGAACAACCAGTTTCTTCCTTTCAGGCATCACTTTGTAATGGTGAAGAAGGGGGAAAAGATGGCAAGGGACCAAGAAGAAGTGATGAAAAAGGGCCTCAACAGCAGAAAACAGGACCCGCAGCAGTTCTTCAGAGAGCCTGAGGGGGCGCCCTTGGGCACACAGGGAAGGCTTGCATAGATTGAGCAGTTGCTGAGAATGCATAATAGTGTTTCCCTATGGACAGCCTCATGGCACAGGGCTGATGGAGTGGAAAAACGCAGCCAGGCCAGGGCCACATGGGACAACAACCATCAAGCTACACATATTGCACCAAGGTAAGTGCTTTTCTTTTCACACCTCAATTTAACTTTTTTTCTGAGCAAAAAATAAAACTTGGTGGAAAGTATATATGTGTGTGTGTGTGTGTGTGTATACACACACACACGAAAGAAATTGCAGCAATTGGGTTAAAGATAAAATAACGTAAAGTGCTTTTTTATTATTTCTTTAATATACCAATATGAGGTTCTGCAAACTTGTCCCTTTGGACACATTCAGCACATTATACAAAGTCTCTCAGGAAAACCCACCCACCCATTATCCCTATCAGCCCGCTGCCTTGACCCTGAAAGTAAACTCTCCAATCTACTGACTCTCCCAGAGGTGGTGAAGAGAAGTCCCTTGCTTCTGCCCAGAGAAGCCTTCACACCTTAAGGCCCCTCCTGGACTTTGTACCATGATCTCCTTCTGCAAGGGCGGAGGGGTAGGGGTGGAATTCAATGAATGACACCAATTCCTGTCATCAAACTAGTGATACCCCCACGAGGTTGGCCAAACTGCCAGGAAAGGCAGGGCCACTTTCCCTCAATGCCTCACCCACCTGCCTGGGAAGGACCAAATTCACTAAGGCAGTTTGGCGGTGCCAGCCAAAGTTTCCTGCCACCTGCCAGGCCCGTGAACTCCACGATTCCCTAGGCTGACTAGCATTCTGTAAAGGGGCAGTATAACTGGAGATGCTAGTGGGAGCTGGAAGTCTCAGTCTACAGGGTGAAAATGATTAAGGTTACCATGGGAAGAAAAAAGGCGTGATTTCACCTGAAGTCTGCACACCTTCCCTAGCCTCACCCTAGGTTCATTCGTGGGTTTGCAAACCACTCTCCATGAAGGCTCTTTGTGGCTCCACTTTAGCCAGCGCCCTCTCTTCTTCAAGATCCTTGACACTAGGGGCCAGGCTGATGGAAAGGACAGGGGCGGGGAAGAGTGCTGGAAGAAGAAGGAAAGGAGAGACCGCCTATCCTGTGGAGTAAACGTACTCTTCACAACCACTCACTAGCATTTTAAGCACATTCTTGATGTTTTCAAAAGCTGATTGGATCTGATGGTCCCCCTTGTAATCTCTAGTACCCTCAAAAGGCAGATACTTCAACTAGGAAAATCTGTCAGCCCAAACCCAGTTTCTTCATCACCCCTGATCTTTGGAGCAGAAAAGCCACTGACCTGGGTGGACCCCCAACACAAGCACAGCCCGGGCTGGCCGGAGGGAAGCAATATTTCAACCATGGCACTTCCGACGGCCTTCCCTAGGCTCCTGCTTTCCACCTCAGCTCCCAGGGAACCGAATCTCAAGTGAGCCTAGGACGGGCATGTGGGGAGGTCATTTGGGACCCACATGCTGCTCTCTATCTCGGAAGGTGTGGAGAAAACAGCCAGGGTCCTACCGCAAACCTTCCTATGGGTGCAAGGCCCGGAGACGGTCAAGAACAACCCATGCTCAGCAGCTGGTTTTCCAGGAAGATGAACCACTGCGATAATAGAAGGTTCCTCCTGCCTTATCAACTTCTGCTGAGGCCAGTGGCCGCCAGAACCCACCAGCCTTTTGGACAGGAGAGTGCAGAGGGTCAAAAAAAAACCCGATTCTCGTGACTAGACTCCTGCAATGAGAAACCACCAGCTGCTTGTAGGTAAGCCCATTTCTCCTCATGGCAGTAACATTTACCACCACTGCCCTCTTCTCCAAATCTGTCCCTGAACATCCTGTTAAAGGCAGGGCCTCTGGCTCCCAGGTAGATGATCTGCTCTGGATACTGTCTTGGCTGGCCCTGAGTAATGGCGCAGAAAACAGGAGAGTGACATATCTCTCCACCTTAGGGACTGGGAAAGGAAGGCAAGTTACGGCTGCTTTCTGCCCGACATCGTTGACTCAGAAGGGCAGCCCTGTTTGTGGCACCCTGCCCCTCGCTCAAGGCAGGGAAGGGGCCCTTGGGAGGCAGAGGCCCAGTCTGGACATTGGGCCATGCCTAGTTTCTGAGCTCAGTGAGTGGGGGGAGCACTCATGACTACACTGACATAGGCAGTTAAGAGAAACTTTCCATTTTAGTGTGGATTGTATTTTATGTTTTATTTTAAGAGGCAATGACTGACTCAGAGCCAAAGGCAGAGAGATGGATATAATTCTATACACAAATCAAAAAAAATTTTTTTCCTATAATACAACTTAATGAAACATTCCAAATGAGATAACTTATTGCAACATTTCAGGCTTTTTGGTGGAAGGGGAATTTTTTTGTTTTACCCTGAGTAGAAGATCATTGCTTTGTGTTTTTTTTTTTCTTTTTTGTTTTTTGTTTAGAAATCATATGACTAAGCTGAGCAAGTCACATCCTTCTTTGCACTGTACTAGGCTGTATGCAAAATCCAGAGGGGTGAGAGGCGGAGATGGGAGGGGCAACCAAGGCCTGGCTGGAACCCGGAACCAGGACACCCGGCCTGCCGATGACACGCCGCCTGAACAGAACTCCTGTAAAGCTGCACCTTCTCCTGATCGGCAAAATGCAGCTCTTCTGCTCTGAGGAAGAAGATACCCTTCAAGGAAGGCAGACCACCAGCCAGCGACTGGCCATAAACCACATGTCCACTCTAGGACAAAGCAGGGATGTTCCCCGAGAAAAATTCACTGTGATCTGCAAGCCCTGGCAACCAACGGAGAAAGAGAGAACCCGAAGGCAAAGACTGTGATCACATCACTAGAGCCTGTTCTGCACATGTGTCATGGACAGAGAGCAGTCAACAACTTGCCTGGGGTCCCTGCGGAAGCGGACCGTCCCCGCGGCCTCGGGCCAGGCTTTCAGCTGCCCCTTTGGGCTGCAGGATGACACCTGCCATAGTCACCCTGAGCTCCACCAACACCAAGCGCAGACAATGAAACCATCTCACGTGATCCCTGTCCAGCTCACGGCTGTCTGACCTGCCTTTGCCACTTCCCTCTCTGATGGAGTGAGGGTCTGGCCTTCCAAACAAGCTTCAGCCTCAGACTCAAAAGACACAGGAGGAGCAACACCCGACACACTGAACGCTACTGCCCGGACTACAAAGACCCCAGTGCAAGTGATGGGCAGCATCAGATTGATGGAAACCACACCCTTTCATTTAGAATTTTTATGCATACGAGTAACCTTAATTTCCAAGTTCACATGACAATAAGCGAAAGTGACATACAGTGCAGCCAAACAGTTCATTTATAACTTAGCTTTTTTTTTTTGTTTTGTTCCGTTTTTGTTTGTTTTTCTCCAAAGATCAGTTCCTTAAAAATGGATGCTCCTGGGATATGAATAAAGAAAATATGTCTGAAAGGTGAGGATTTCAAACAGTAGATTTCTTCTTCCTTCAAACTGCTGACCCCACGATGGTAGGCATCGCACCTTCTGCCTCCTGCTCGGCCTCTGTTCCCGGAGGTGAGCACATCCGGCTGGGCCTTTCACTTGGAGAAGCTGCTGGTCAGGCCCATCTCCTCCTCCTCCTGCAGTAGTGCTTCAATGGGAATCAGATTAGACGGCGTGTCCAGGTTCTGGAGGGACAGAAACTCTGACATATCCATGGCACGTAACGTTTCTGTCTGAGGGTCTGAAGGAGTCACTGCTTGTCTGCTTTGCTCACAGGAAGAGGAGGCGGCGGAGGACGACAGGGGGATCGGGGGCGGGGAAAAAGTCTGCGGTGGTAGCTTCAGGCTGGGCTCATCAGGAGGCTGGGTGCTCAGCGCTGGAGCGGGAGGGGAAGGACAGCCCTTCCTCCTGCCGGCCGCCCGCTCCTTGGCGGAGTCCCGGCATGCACACTGACACTGACAGGCCTCCTCTTGTTTGATGATGATCACAGGGACGCTGAGGCCAATCTGCTGTACTGCGCTCCCTGCGAGAGGGCGAGAAAGACTGCTCTTCAAGTAGCCGCAGGGCAAGGGCAAGAGGGACAGGAGGGTGTAGGACTAGCTCAGCACCACGGAGGCGGGAACGATGGAAAGGGTGGATGCCGTGCCATGCTCCAGGGTTGGTTCTGCTTTAAACTGGACCACGTTCCTCCTCAAGTAAGAAGGCTCTGACACTCCCCATCCCCTCCAAGACAGAAAAGCCACACACCATCTAGCTGCACCCTGTATTTCCAGCTTCATTTCCGGCCCCTCTCGCAGGCACCCTCCATGCCAGCCACGGTGGATGCCTCCCTTTTCCTGCACGTTCTTCATAGCTCTGGGCTCAGGGGCTCTTCTTTCTACCTAAACTCTTCTGGAGAACTTACTCTTACTTCTGAGCACCCAGCTCACTGCCCTCCTCTCCTAGCGTCTCCAGGCAGTGTTTGCAGCAGGCTTATACCTCAGGGATGGCCCAAGGGCAGCTGCCTGTGCAGAGCTGTTCCACACTGTACCAGGCCATTTAGTCCCGCCTGCCCCGGAGGCTCTGACCTCCTTTGGGACATCCCGCGCTCACCTTTGCAGCCCCGTCTCAGACACACAGCCAGCCTTGTGTGCACGCACATTCCTTCTCTTTTGCATACGTGTGTTGTGCAGATGCACACTCTGAATTCACACAGGCTTTGTGTGTCTCAAAAGAGCTAGAGACCAAGGGGCTAAGAGAACAGAATAGGAGGGAGTCAGGAGGCCCAAGAACTAGTGCTTTGGCTTTGCCACAAACTCACTTATGAATTTGGGGGACTCATTTAATCTTTCAGGGCCTGAGTTTCTTAATCTATAAAACAAAGAGTTTGAGAGAAAGGACCCTTCAGCCCTATCAGAGTCTCTGACCCAGATGCTGTTTCTTCATTACTGTAATTAGAAGAGTCCAGTGAATTAACAGCTGCTCTCTTTAGCATTAACAGTGATGTAGACTTTTTTCTGGCTACATTAAAGCCTATATCTGGTTTTTTTATTATTTTATTTTTTTGGCCGTGCAGTGTGGATTGCAGGATCTTAGATCCCCGACCAGCGATCGATCCCAGGCCCCCTGCAGTGGAAGCACAGAGTCCTAACCACTGGACCACCAGGGAATTCCCTAAAGGCTATATCTGAAAGGGAAAGAACCGTTACTAGTTAAAGAATGTTAAATGTGGTATTTATGCTGTAAGTCCAGTAACTTTCAATAGTTGTAAGAATATTAAATACTCTAATAATACAAATGTGATCAATTTAATTTAAAAAATGTTTGAATCCCGGGCAAAGCAACAATTAACTAACTGTGCCTCAAGGGGCCCAGAGAGCTGCCTTCCTTTTAAAGCTAACACAGAATCTCATACCTGTGCTACTGGCTACTGGTACTGCCGTGGTAAAGTACACCTTCTCAACTTTAGATGCTTGCTGCTGGAAAAAAAAAAAAAAATCACATTTATGGCTACTCAGATATGGCAGAGCTCCAAGGGCCTAAAGCCTCCCCAGTTGTAATGGTCATCCAAGAGGACAGAAACCCCTCCGTGTTCAGGGATTTTTGTACTGAGCGATGTTTTTGTTTGTGCTCTGACATGAGGTCACCGCACTGTTTGACATTCAGTGCTGAAAATGTAGCCGGCTTTGTCCTCTCCCTACTCCTTGGCTGTTTCCCAGCTGCCTAATCCAGTAGGTTCTGTGCACCCAAAGGCTCCTCCAAGGTTGCTTTTCTCACGTGGATGGTCTTCTCAGACGGAGCCCCAGCTTCCCCTCTAAGCCCTCCACTCCCTGCCAACCCCCAATACTTCCATGAGACTGGAAAGTTATTTTTTTCCCCTCAAGGACTAAGCTGCATGCTAAGAACAGGCTAAGACTCCCTCTCACAGGCAGAAGACCTCCTGTGAAGGCCCTGGGCAGTGTGCTGTAAGCTGCATGGGGCACGTGCTCAAGGGTAGGCCCTGGACTCAGTCACACATGGATTCAAGTCCAAGCTCGGCCACTTAGTTGTTGAGGTCAGGCAAGTAATTTAACCTCTTAGAGTCGCAGTTTCCTCATCTGTAAAAACAGGGACGCCAACCAAAGACTCTCCCAAAGGCCCCCAAAAGGATGAAATGAGATGATGTGTGTGGAGCCTGGGGCACACTGTGAGCATTCAGCAAACACTAGCTATTTATATGATTACCAAGTAGGACTATCGGGTCATGCCCAGAAATCACCCCTCACTTTATTACACTTCCGATTCAACTGGCTATAGGGTTTCTGCTTTCTTCAAGTCTTATATTAAAAAGGACTTTATCTTTCATCCTTTTAAGGAAAAAAAAGTGCCTCTAAGATGAGTCTAGGAGGAACGTGAAAGCTTCTGGCTAAGTTATAGGAGAGGACACTATAAAATAATGATGGAGAAATGAGACCCATACTTAAATACATGAAAATGAATTGGGTGGAAAAGGAATGAGCTGTTCCATGCAGTTCCCCAGGGCAGATCCAGGAAAAGAAGATTAAAAACTACATGGAGGCATGTGGTTGCCAGAGGGGAGGAGGGAAATAGGTGAAGGAGAGTAAGAAGTGCAATAATCCAGTTGCAAAATAAATGAGTCATGGGTAGGACATGTACAGTGCGGGGAATACAGTCAATAAGTATGTAAATCTTAGGATGGTGACATATCGTAACTAGACTTAACATGGTGATCATTTTGAAATGTACAGAAATATCACTATGTCGTGTAGCAGGAACTAACAGAGGTAGGTCAATCACACTTCAAAACTAACAAACAAATTCATTGAAAAAGAGATCAGATATGTGGTTAGCAGAGGCAGGGGTAGGGTGGGGAGAGGGGGAATTGGATGAGGGCAGTCGAAAGATCCAAATTTCCAGTTATAAGATAAAGAAGTACTAGGGATGTAATGAGCAATGTGATAAACATGATTAACACTGCTGTAGGTTAATATGAAAGTTGCTAGAAGAGTAAATCCTAAAAGTTCTCATCACACGCACACATTTTTTTCTATTTCTTTAATTCTGTGTCTGTACGAGATGATGGATGCTCACAAAACTTGTGTCATTGTGCTGTACACCTTAAACTTATACACTGCTGTGTGTCAATTATATCTCAATAAAACTGGAAGAAAAAAGAAAAAAATACCACTATCATAAATGAGAAAGTACGATCACTTTCTGTACATAGCCATCAGCAAATATATGAACAATAAAAATAATGAAAATAATTTTCTTTCTTTTGTTTTTTTTTTGGCCTCGCCGCACAGCATGCGGGATCTTAGCTCCCCGACCAGGGACTGAACCCGTGCCCCCTGCAGCGGAAGCACGGAGTCTTCACCACTGGACCGCCGGGGAAGTCCCTGAAAATAATTTTGAATAATGAAAACAACAGTACCAACCAGAAAACCCAACTACATGGAGGCAGATTGATTGGGTCATAATGCTGAAAAGATCCTTCCAGTGACTCTGGCCACCTGAGACTGGAACTAGGCTGCCTCCAGAGGTGGTTGGCACCCACCCCATTTATGGAATTTGAGTACTCACTATTTAGCTCTAACCTACCTTTCCAGTTTGTTTGATTGCATCATACATCCACCCGGACTTTCTCCCACTTAGTATATCCTTTTATCCATCTAAATCCTACTCATACTTCAAGGCTCACCTGACCTCTATGCCCAACTAACAAGCCTTTAGTCTCTAAACCCCTCATCTGGCAGCACGATGTAGCAGTCAAGAGCATGGGCTCTGGGATTGGTCTGTCTGTGCTTTGCCACTTGTAAGCTGTGTGACCTTGGACTAGTCAATTAACTTCTCTGGGCCTCAGCTCTGCACTGATAAAATCATTATCTACCTCCTAGGCCTGTTGTGATTAAATCATTAAAAAGTACTTAGCATGGTGAGTGACATCTAGAGATACAGACATATAGAGACAATAAAAAGATCAGTGGCTGCTTAGGGAGAGGGGGAGAGGGAGATGGGATGAAGAAGTGAAGCAGAGGAGATTTTTAGGGTGGTGAAGCTATTCTGGATACTGTAATGGTAGATATATGACATCAGGCCTTTGTCAAAACCCACAGAACCATACTATACCAAGAGTGAACCCTAAGGTAAACTATGAACTTTAGTTAATAGTAATGCATCGATATTAATTCACCAATTATAACAAATGTACCACACTGATGCAAGGCGGGGGCAGGGAGCAGGAAGTGTATGGAAA
Source organism: Grampus griseus (assembly GCF_964374135.1). Classification (NCBI taxonomy): domain Eukaryota; kingdom Metazoa; phylum Chordata; class Mammalia; order Artiodactyla; family Delphinidae; genus Grampus; species Grampus griseus. Next base: position 153,039,705 of record NC_139017.1, on the reverse strand, counting down.
TTCTCTGTTCTACCTGTTCAATAAAACCTAAAAAAACCATAATCTAAAAATAAGGTACCTAAGGTAATGACTGGCACATGTTAGACCCTCAATTTTAAAAAGTGCTTAGTTAGCACAGTAAGCCTATACACATTAGTAAGGGCTCAATAAATTACAGCTATTGTTATTTTTTATTACCATTATTTTTATTTGACACTTTACCTACTGGTAGTGTTAACTTTCTTTTAGGCATTTTAGCCTTTTTAACTAGAATATAGGTTTTTATGAAAAAGAGATCATGGTTTTTTCACTTTTCCATATCCCCAAGAGTATCCTGCGTGGTATCTGATAAATAGCAGGCCCTCAAGATATATTCAATTGAACGACCAAGTCATTTCCTTAGCCATCAAGACCAACACTTTGGGAGAAAATGGCACTACGGTTTGCTCTGGGAGCACAGATCACTTCTCTGACTTGGCTACTGCTGTCTGCTTCCATCTGATGGGGTCACATCAGTCCCTCATCCCAGTCTGGACTCTGCCTTGGATAAAAACCCGCTTTCCTGAAATGTTCTCAGGCTCTCCTATCCTAGCTGACAGGATTAGACCACAGCTGAAATATCCAGGTAAACTTGAAGGCTGTTTCTCTGCCCCGACCCCTCCATTGCAGGTACTGACGGCAGCATTCCTGGGTTTATACTTGCTTGATTATGGGGAAATGACTAAGTGTTAGAATGACATGTTTCAGGGTGGATATGACAGCCGTTTTCCTTTTTGAAGTAAAAGCCTCTGAACATGTCACCCATGGAAATACACTTCACCCCACTGGATCCATTTCCACATAATACTTACAATTTGTTCTTGGGTGTGTGGTGAGCTGGTGGCACCATTCAGTATCCACTGTAAGTTCTGTTCTCCCATGACGAGGCTGGGCTGCAGGAGAGCCGTGCTGGGAGTCGGGGTGATGGTTATAGTGGGATTACTAGTTAGGACGGAGTTGGCATCCAGGGGCAGAGTCTGGACCATGGCCGGCAGGGGCTCAGTAGTACTCTGTGGTTGAGGCGGTGCTGCCATGGCTGACGCCACTGCCGCTGCTGACGCCAAAGCCCCAGCGACAACAGAAAGTCCCGGCACGATGGGCTGCGGTGCCTGGGGGTGCGGAAGAAACTCTTGATGATTAGCAGCAAACTGTGTGCTGTGGGGAACAGGCACTTCTGGAGGTTGTAAGAGAGCAGGGGGGTTGCCAAATGCAGCTTGCTGGGAACCAGTTCCTAGGGAGGGAGCAGGCAGAGGAGCAGACGGTGCTGAGGCTGGTAGTAGAGGCTGGGGTGGCTCGGAGATGCCAGGCTGCAGTATAAGTGGAAGAGATAAAGATGCTGAATGTCTTGTGGATGGCGGAACATCACTGACTGACTCTGCATCACCATTAAAATTTTCAATCAAGGCAGCTGGCAAGAAAAAGAAATAGAAATATATATACATATTCCAAGCCTTATATGAGCCACAAAAACACAGTTATTATGGGCTACACCAAAGACAGCTGAAGTCTGTTAACAGTTGATTCCTCCAATGCTGGCAGGCTGGCTTTCTGCTTTTCATTTAACGATCCCTCTGGTCAAAGCACCAGGCTTCACGATCAACCTTACTTTCTAAACGTGAAGACCTAGTATGGGTCTAACCATAAAAAAAAGTGTCCTACCGCTTTTCTGGAAAAGAGCTTAGACATCCTTTTCTTGGCCTATGATCAGTGAACACACCTTCTGACTACTGAAAGTGAAGCTTCACGGACAGATTTTCATTCAAACACAATCTGATCTACGCATCTGAAGTTTGGTTTGTGGATCCTGCCCACTCGTGAACGGAGGTGTCACATCAGGAGAAAGAGCTCACAACTCCTCTCACTTTTTAAAGCCAACAAGAGCTTTTGGAAAAGGGGACTCTCTTCTTTTGAGGGTCCAGGGAAAGGAGATCCTCAAGTAAACCCTTGATGAGGGAAGTAGGGGAAAAAAAGATGGAATTGAACTGAAAAGCCCATCCTTTTCTGACCCCTCACTGAAAGTACACTTCATTAAAGGAACTGAAATATTTCACTGTGCTTGACATCTACACTGTGTCAACAAGTGTGAATTCCCATTCCCAGTGCAGAGATTTGGGCAGGAAGAGAGTCCGTATAACAAACCTGTCTGTTGAGGATCTTCCTGAATTGCTGGATCATCTGACTTCTGGAACATTGGTTCAAAGATGATTGCTGGTGAAAGTGTGCTGAAAGTGTTCTGGCCCTGTGTCAGAGACGGACAAAGGTGTAAGGCTTGCCATCCGAAAGCAGGTCTTCACCACGAAAGCACACAGAACAGCAGAACTAGAATAATCTCTGGGGCTTCCCTGGTGGCACAGTGGTTAAGAATCCGACTGCCAATGCAGGGGACACGGGTTCGAGCCCTGGTCCAGGAAGATCCCACGTGCCACCGAGCAACTAAGCCCGTGTGCCACAACTACTGAGCCTGCGCTCTAGAACCCGTGCGCCACAACTACTGAGACTGTGTGCCACAACTACTGAAACTTGCGCGCCTAGAGTCCGTGCTCCGCAAGAAGAGAAGCCACCGCAATGAGAAGCCCGCACACCGCAACGAAGAGTAGCCCCCGCTCGCCGCAACTAGAGAAAGCCTGCGCGCAGCAACAAAGACCCAACACAGCCAAAAATAAAAATAAATAAATAAATAAATCTATTAAAAAAAAAAACTAAATTACTAGAATGATCTCTGGATATGCTTCTTGTTTCCAACTTCTCCTTTCCCAAGGTGACATTTATTTCCCTAAGCCTCAGATGCTGAAGATCTGGGTCCTCAAACACTCTAAAGCAGGAGTCGGCAAACTGACTTGCTGGCTGAACGTCTGTTTCTGTAAATAAAGTTGTATTGGAACAGGTACTTCTGTTCCTTTCTGGATTGTCTAGGTTGCTTTTGCACTGCAGTGGCAGATTTGAGGATTTGTGACAGGGGATGTATGGGCCACAAAGCCGAAAATATCCATCTGGCGCTTTACAAAAATGTTGTTGACCCCTGCTCTAAAAGACCAAATTCTACATAAAAATGGGGTTGTATAATATTTATTACTTGGAACTTGCTTTTCTCATGTAATAACATAATAATAACACAATAATAACATATTGTGAATATCTTCCAAGGATATTACACAATGGCTATGCTATTCTAATATGTACACATGGTAGTGAATCAAACAATATAAGGAAACTTAGAATGATAGACAATAGTGATGGCCTTAGACTCACTACTGTTTGTCATTGCAAGTTTCTTTGTAACTTACAACTAAGAAAAGGTCAGAGGCATTTATGAAAAAATAAGGCATGAGAAAACAAAAGAGAGCACCTAGTGACCCGAGGGCCTGACTGCTGACAGGCACCACCTCCAGGCTTCCCTTCAGCTAAGGGAAGGGGAAAAACAGCAATTCTTTTCTCTGCAGCCCACCACCACTTCGCATTTTGTGCCGCAAGGGTGGCAAAGGCGACCACGTTCAAGAGCCCAGGGAGCAACAGAAAGAAGTGAAGCAGAGGGCAGGGGCTGTAGCAAAGCCTCGGCCACACTTGTGGGCTCAGCTGAGGGCGGCCACGGGCCACACACTGGGGGTCACCAGAGCTCGGGGCCGGTTCAAAACCTGGACTTTTACGTGAAACCTACTGATTTATAATTGAAAACAAGTAACGGAAACAATTTCAAAGCACGGTACAGACCGCACAAAACCTGTCTTCAGGCTAGACTGTGACCTGGTGCCAGCCTGAGCTTTAAGGGCATTTTGCATCAGCTTTGCTTCTGGGAGGGGGAAGGATCTCTTTGGGGCTGGGCAGAAGCACGGCGAGTGGAGCTGTCCACCAATCTAGAGGGCCTCCGAGATGAACTGCCCACTTGAGCCAAGAGGGTCCAATTATTCTACCATGACTCCACAACTGGCAGAATGAGAGGGAGTTCAGTGAAGCTGATGGCCGGCATGGTAGAAGCTGAAGGCAGAAACCTATGTAAGGCTTCCAGCTTCTAGTCCAGAGGGAGTTAAGAATCACAGGCCAAAACAGTGCCTTCAAACTTTTCATCATGACACAAAGTAGGAAATATATTATATATATATATATATATTTCATGTTACCTACATATCTGTACGTACGACTGAAACAAAACTCTATGAAACAGATCCTATCCTTACTACATGCAATGTCTTCTGATATTTTCTATTCTACTGATGTCCTTAAAGTGTTGATTATAAGCCACTATTTTATAACCCAATAAAGATGTGCCACCCACTTTGAAAAATGGTGAGCTAACGACTACCACTAAGCTATAATTACAGCTTTGCAACTCCTTTATGGTTGTTTTTTTTGTTCTACCTGTTTACGAATCATTATCAGGAACAGCACTGTTAAAAAAAGGAATGAGTCCGTGTGACTTCAAAAGATTATGCGCAAGAATGTTTACAGCAGCACTCTCAATGGCTCCAAACTAGAAACTATCCAAATGCCCAAGGGCAGTCGACCGAAGGAACTCTATTATATTCATTTAGTGTAATACTGTTCAACAATGAGAATGAATAATCTATTACTAAATGCAACAACATGGATTAATTTCTCAAACAAAACGTTGCAAGAAAAAGCCAGCACAAACGAGTATATACCACATGATTCCGATTATACAAATCACAAAAACAGAGAAAACTCATCTTAGGTTGTGAGAAGTTATGACAGTCGTTATCCTTAGGGAGAGGTAATGGCTGTTAGGGGGACTGAGGGGGGTCTTCTGGGATGCTGGGAATGTTCTGTTTCTTGATTTGGGTGCTGGTTACCTGGATATGATGAATTGTGATGCTTCATCAAGGCGTACCTGATAGGTGTACTTTTCTGCATGTATATTATACCTCAATAAAAAGTTTTTCTTAATTAAAAGAAAAAAAGGAAGAAAAAAGGAAGGTGCTGAGGGGACTGTGACTCAGCCACTACCAGGCTTTAGGGCAACAACCCTGGGGGCAGAGTGGGAACTGCCCCCCAAAGTAGAGGAGACAGAACAGGCTAAGCCTCTGGGGCCTGGAGCAAAGAGACACAAGAACACTGAGCCGTCTGGGAACAGGATGGATCCTGAAGCTCAGGCGCCAAAAGGCCCAGCGGGCCACTCCCCAGCACTTCAGCCCAAGTTCACTCCTAGGACACAAGCATGTGGCTGCCCAGGAACCTGTAAAATGATGATCTCATAAAAATACATCATTTGATTTTAACAATTCATCTTTTTTTTTTTTAAAGTAAGCAGAGCAAAATTAATCCTATTACTTCAAGGAACTGTGGTCTTAGTTGAAAGCCTAAAAATGAGCCTATTTCCAATTCTGGGATAAATGCTGGGTGACAAGGAGACAACATATAATTTGATTCCAAGGGAGAAGAGCAGGCCTCTCTCTTGCTGCTGTAAATTATGGCAGAAAAAGCTTTCCTTTTTTTTTAACAAGTACTCAATGTCCCCTCATATGATTCCTCACCTGGTGACCCCAGGGCTTCAGAAAGCTCCTCAGTCATATGTCACAGCCCCAGCCAGGGAGTGGATGCCTAAACCATTTCATACGATCTCTTGAAATTAAGGAGACATTATACCCAGAAATTTTAGGTGTGTGGCTTAGAGGGCAATCTTGGCCACACAGTACATTAGTTTCATTTAGAGCATTAGCTCTGAAACGTGAATATGCCAAACAATCATATGAAGTGCTTCTTTAATGTTTTCCTTTGTTCTTCAGATTGGCTAATTTCTACTGATCTCTCTTCAACTTAACTGATTCTTTCTTCTGTCATTTCCAACCTGCTGTTGAGCCCATCTGGCGAATTTTAAAATTTCAATACATTTTCAGTTCCAGAATTTCCATTTGGAACATATTTTTTTTTATAGTTTCTATTTCTCTGCTGAGATTTCCTATTTATTAAATCATTACAAGCATATTCCTTTATGTGCTTGAGCGTTTAAGAGCTACTTAGAAATGTCTGCCCACTAATTCTAATTTCTAGCTCATCTTGGGGTCAGTCTCCATAGATTACCTTTTCTCTTGAGTGGGGGTAATGTTTTCCCATGTCTTTTTTTTTTTTAAAAAATATTTATTTATTTATTTGGCTGCACCAGGTCTTAGTTGCAGCACGTGGGATCTTCGTTGTGGCATGTGGGATTTAGTTCCGTGACCAGGGATCGAACCTGGGCCCCCTGCACTGGGAGGGTGGAGTCTTAGCCACTGGACCACAAGGGAAGTCCCTTCCCGTGTCTTCTTATGTTCACAAATTTTGGATAACCCTGGACATTGCAAATGATATGTTGTAGAGACTAAGGATTCTGTTATACTTCTTGGAAGAGTATTTGGTGTTTGCTTTAACATTCCGGTGACTTGGCTATGCTCCAACTCCAAGCTCTGTCTTCCCTGCAGTGGATGGCAGCTGTAATCTTTGTCCAGATCTTTAGCCTCAGCTGGGCTGCTTAAGTGTCTGCCCCACACACCCACAGTTCAGGGGTCAACTAGAGATTTGGACACAGCTTATACACAGAACTCAGGACGCCCCCCGTTGTGGCTCTCTCCTTTCCAGGCCAACCCCCCGACTTTCCAGGTGCTGTGGTAGCCCTGAACTCTGTCCCCTGGTTAGTCAAGCCAGTAAGAGGGAGTGTTTACTGAGCCTGGGCCATCTTGTTTGGTATCAACCAGGACTTGCCCTGAGATGGATAAACCATAAAGCCTGAAGACCCATCCAGTGCCTTTGCTATCTTCCCAGTCCCTTCTTCCAAGCGTTACCTCTGCCTGTTTGGGTTGCTCTCTGGTGCTTTCAAGTAGTTGTTTTTATATTTTATATTTTGTCCAGCATATACAGTTGTTTTCTGTGGGAGGGCAGGTCTGAGAAGAGCAGTTCTGCCATTACCGGGAGAACCCAGGCCTTGGTGTGCTAATATAAAATTGCAGTGTCAGGTGCCCCTTCCAGAGGATACTCAGTTGGTTTGGGAGAGGCCCAAGAAGCTACGCTGCAGAAGAGCTGCAGATGACTCCATCATTCACAATTTGAGAAACACGTTTTCACAGCGTTCCTGAGTCACTCAGTCTCTGTTCAAATCCTTCCTATCACATGGATTCCTCCTTATTTATTATGCATATACTCACAGAAAATCTGACCTAAGCTATATTTACTTACCAGAGAGAAACAACAAAAAATGCACACTTAACCACCAGTGTCGGTGACCCAGTAAAGCTCACAGGTCCTCTTGAAGGAGCATAAGCTCAGGATTGATGCGGCAGTTTGCAAGATATATCGTGGAGCCATGGCAACGGCAGAGGGAACCAAAGCAAGCAGACCAAGAGACACTGGTGGTGTCCCCTAGCCGAGGGCCTGTAGAGGAGGTCCTCCGCAAAACCCCCGTGTAGTGAGCTCAAAGAAAGGAAAAAACTGACTTCGGTCAGACTGGCAGGGCTTGAGAAAAGTCTGGAAACGGAATCCTGGCTCCCCCTCACAGTGGATGAATTTTAAGCTCCTCAAGGACAGACCACAGCTACTTCACCACCACCACAAGCTCAGCACCAGCACTCTGCCCGACGGAGTAGCCACTCAAGAAATATTTGCTAAATGAATAAAGACAGACATTTTCTGGGGCAGGAGGTTATCAAGTGAGTGATCTAGGTCAAAAGGCACTACGCGTCAGAGAGAACAACCTCTCCAATGAGAGCTCTTATCAGGAAACAAGAGCAAAACACCCTGAATGGTTAGTAACTGAACACAACTCAATCTGAAAGACTTCAAAGACTGGCCCTCCTCGATTTTCCCACCAAAGGGAGGGCTCAATTCTTGCACTTATTTTAATGGCACCCATAATCACAGGTACACTTACTGTATTGGAATTTTCTTGAAATTCGGAATCTGTGGACAGAAGGCTTAAATTCCTCAGACAAAGTGAGTGATTTGTATCCTGTGAAAGAAAAAAAAAATCTAAGTAACAAAAAAAATCAGGATTTATAGTAGCCTATCAGGTAATAAAACACTTGATTAGAGTGCCCCTAAGGTTCCAAATGTCTAGAGAGTAAAAAACCATTCAAAGCAAGGGCTATGTGAGTTATTTCCATTTTTAAAATCCTGATATTCTTAAGAAGAAATCTCTTACATTCTTAAAGATAGTTAATAGAGTTTAAGAATTATCTCATGACTCAGGCTCCAGAGTAACAAAAGCTATAATAATATGAAATGGATAATATTTGTATAATTGGTCCTACCACGGATAAAGCAATTTCACATGACCTCATTTACTATTCATATAAACCTTCGAAGTATTACTTCACATTCCCATTTTAAGTATGAGAAAATTAATGCTAAGACTAGCAGTGAACTGTCCAAAATCACACAGCTAATTAGCATAACACAAACCCAGTGCTTCTGACTGAAAGTCCATCTTCCTTCCATTACATCACTGTGTCCCCAACATGGGCATCTCGGGGACCCTTACTCAGAGTGGTACTGAGGGTTTATTATTCATATATGGCTGTCTGGGCTAACTCTGAATTCTGGATTCCTAGAATGCCAGTTGGAATTCACATACTTCATGTGGTAACCCTGCTTTACCTCATGGATCAGTTGTTCCCATCCACGCATGCATTCAACAAATACTCACTGAGCATCTACTATGTATTAGGCACTGTTCCAGGCCCAGGGATACAATAATAAAGAAAACAAAGTCCCCGCCACCAGAGAGCTTACATTCTAGTGTGGGGAGGGGGTGCAGACAGAAAACCAAATAAATATACAGTACACAAGATGATGATACGTGCTACGGAGGGTAAGCAGAGTAGGAAAGGCCAGGGTAAGAGCTGCCCTTTTATTAGATTAGGGAAGGCCTCTTAGATAAGGTGGCCTTTGATCAGATACTGAAGGAAAGAGGGCATGGGCCATGCACATACGTGGGAGAAGTGTTTCACACAGAGTATAGCAAGTACAAAGGCCTGGAGGCAAGAGTGGGCTTCCCTTGTTCAAGGAACCACAAGGTGGACGGTACGGCTAAAGTGAAAGGAAGTGATGTAAATGAGGTGAGAGAAGTGACCAGGACAGAGTGTCTAGGGCCTTCTGGACCACTGTAAAGATTCTTTTACTTAAATGATACAAGAAGCTACTGAAGGGTTATGAGCAGAGGACAGACATGGACAGAGTAGCAGTAGGGAGAAGAGTGGGAAAGGTGCTAAGAAAACCACTTAGCAGGTGACTGCAGTAATCCGGGCCAAAAAATGACAGTGGTTTGAATGAAGTAATCACATCAGATTCTAGATATATTCTCAAGGTAGGGCTGATAGGCTTTGCTGGTGGGTGGGGGGTATGAGGGAAGAAAAGGAGTCAAGAATGACTCTAAGATTTTTGGCCTGCTCCACTAGAAAAACAGAGGTGCCATTTACTAAGATGGGGTAGACTGCACCATTTACTAAGACGGGGTAGACTGCACCATTTACTAAGACGGGGTAGACTGCACCATTTACTAAGACGGGGTAGACTGCACCGTTTACTAAGACGGGGTAGACTGCACCATTTACTAAGACGGGGTAGACTGCACCGTTTACTAAGACGGGGTAGACTGCACCGTTTACTAAGACGGGGTAGACTGCACCGTTTACTAAGACGGGGTAGACTGCACCGTTTACTAAGACGGGGTAGACTACAGGAGGAATAGGTTGGGACACGTCAAGACTGGGAAACCTAGGTGACAGCTGGGTGGAGACATCAAGCGGAAGGTTAATCCGGGCTGGAGATACAAACTTAGGACTCAAAGGCAATCTCGATGACATTGAAAGACTGAGACTAGAGGAGATTCCCTCCCCTGGGGAGCGAACAGCCATCCAGAGTAGGTGAGGTCTGGGCAATGTGCACTAGGGCCCTCCAATGCATAGAGACTGTGGCAAGAAACTGTCCTCAGATTGTTACAAAAACAAGAAAATTGATCGTGACTTCATAAATGCAGCTTTGTACACAAAGACTCTCAAATCTTAGTATTTTCATCTGGTTTTACAGAGGAAGAGACTGAGGCGCAAAGAAGTCATTTGCCTAAGGTCACGTGACTAGTTGTGGAGCCTGGATGTGAATTCACACTCTTCGCAACCAGTGCTGGGGTTTTTTTTGTTTGTTTGTTTGTTTTTTTGTTGTGCGCTGGCCTCTCACTGTTGTGGCCTCTCCCGTTGCGGAGCACAGGCTCCGGACGCGCAGGCTCAGCGGCCATGGCTCACGGGCCCAGCCGCTCCGCGGCACGTGGGATCTTCCCGGACCGGGGCACAAACCCGTGTCCCCTGCATCGGCAGGCGGACTCTCAACCACTGCGCCACCAGGGAAGCCCAACCAGTGCTGTTTTGCCTCTTACGACATAGGGGTCAAGAACCAGGCTCTGGAATCAGCCTGCCTGCCTAAAGGGGACTAATTACAAGCTTTGGATATTTAGGCAAGTTATTTAATTTCTCCTTGCCTCAGGTTTCTTTATCAGTGATATGGGAATAATAACAATACTGACCTCTTGTGAGTGAGATAATTCACAGAAAAACAGCACAGTACTTGGTATATCGTAAAAATTCAGTAAATATTAGTTATTGTTACTAATAAAACATAGGGGGAGTTATTACTAATAAAACACATTCAAATCACAGTCCTTATAAAGGGATCCTTTGTTCTTTAAATATTAGAAACCACAGAATTAAATTATGCTGCCTTTCCCCAAATCAAAACTGTATTACATACTTTAAGAACCGCATTATTCAAAAGGGGGTCAGTGTGCTTCAGTTTCTTTATCTATGAAATAGCAAAATAATAACAGTTCTCAGTTCCTGGGTTCAAAAGACATAAGGTAAGTTACTCAATACCATATCAGAAGTAATAACAGTAAATTTATCCCAGGACCTCTCTGGAAAGAAGCTGTAGAGGAGAAGGAAATGTGGTGGAAGGGCTTGGTAAAGAACAGACAAAACCACCTAAAACTCTGCAGAGTCTTGTTCTGTGGTTCAGTGCCTTAAGGCGGTGGCTCTCAAACCTCGGTCTGCAGACAATTCAAAAGGGCAGGGGACCCCCAGACTCTGCCTGGTTCTCCAATGATGGATTAATGAATGTGTGAAGCAAATCATTAACTCATGTCCCAAACTCAAGTGCAGATGTACCATTTTATAGACATGAATGGGAAAATAACACCCTTTGAGAGCACCTGGCTGACACTTTGGAAGCCATTCTGAGACCTCTGGTTCCAAGACATCTCTTCCACCATACCTGACGGAGGGGAGGTGGAGCTGAATCAGGGGCTGAAGCACAGGGAGCCTGGTGAAATTTCTGGCTTCCACCACCTCATCACAAAGACATAGATCTCGACACTGATTTCTTCTCTCTCACTAACAGATTTAGAGAGAAGGCATTTTAACCTTTTATTCTGATATACAAACAACGGTTGCTGTTCTATGGTGCCCAGATCAAAACAAGAGACAAAACACTGCACACCTCTGATCCATTGTGATTTAGAAGTGCACTGTATGAATTTCCTTTGTTATCGTGACCTTTCATGTGACTTTTGAGACTGTATTGAGTGCTGAATGTTTTCTCACAGCCATTACTGGGGCAGAAAAAGGGTCTTTCACCTGCAAGAATGACAAGAGGTATTAATTTTACCATAAAATCATTTCACTGGATTAAGACATGTACTTTCCCCTAACAGAGGGAAGTAAATATTCTAATAAGGGTTCAAGTAGTAAGTTGGATAAATTACAAGTTAATCATTCCAGTCCTAAAATTTAATGTAGAGCAAAGCACTGAGAATGGCCTGCTCCTGGGAAGTTAAAAGAGAAGATTAGCTTTTTCCCCCCAGATTCTTTTCTGAGAATCTCTGCATTGGTTTTATTTCTTAAGGTTGGACTCCTGAGTCCGTCCAATCTTTAGATCCTTTTTATCTCTGAAAGAAACTCAAACATTATAGGTGAAGGCCAAATGATTAGGCTTGCTCTCTCCACAAAGCTCTACAGGTCTCAATGGAAGTACAGATATTTACTGACTCAATGAAGGTTAAAAGATAAAAATTAGCCTAAACTCACCAGTATGTGTACGGACGTGAGTTTTAAGGTGGTGGCTTGCTGCAAATGCTTTTCCACAGCCATCATGATCACACCTAAGTAAGTTGTTTAAGCAGAGAGGATAGTAGTCATTAGCTAATAGACCTTTATCTTCAATATCTCTTGTAAATACAAACTTACATTGAAACAACTGCTCAGAACACTAAGATCAGCTCAGTGAAACTGGTTTTACAGATGGGAATGATGACAGGTCCCTGGAAAAGTAAGGTGACAAATCTGGGATCAGAGGGAGAGGTAGGCCCAGGATAAGTATTTCTTGTCCTACAAGTAAGGCACGTGTTGAGAGCCCTAACAATACAAGCCTTCTGATGAATTACACAACAGAATTCTATTGACAATAAGAACACATATGGAAAATCTACTGCAAATGGAATATAAGGGACATCAGTGGTGGGTACAGAGGCTCTCACATAGGCATGGGGCCTGAAATACAACACTAGAACAAAATCAGTCAGAACATACTGGCTGTAATGTAACTATCTATAATCTTCAGAGAGCTTTTCTCTTTTACTTTCTTGATAACCAAAGCTAGAGGTAATATTTCCCTCCTTAGAACTCCTAGGGCATTTATCTATATGCTGCCTTTATGGCACCTGTCATTCCCAATCTTATTTTAGCTCTACGTGTATACATTTGTTATCTGTCCTCCTAGATTATAATTCTTTTGAGGGAAGGGTCCATGTAGTTCTTTACATCTGCTGTAGTCTTGCACATAGCAGGCATTCAGTAACTATTTACATGAAAATGAATGCATTTTCTTATAAGCCAACATATTTTTTTTCTTTAAATAGAAAGCTTCTCTAAAGCATTTTACTTTTTAAGTACATAAAATCATTGTGTCTAAAGCCCCATCTAACATTCAAGAAAAATTAGCAGTTTTAATCATGACAAAAATGCGTGTGACTGAATAGAAATCAGAGTCCCCTTGACAGCCCTATGGGGAAAAAAGTAACCCAAGCTTCACAGCAGCTGGAGAGTAACCAACTAGAATCTAAATACTCTTGCTTTTAGAGGGGCCATGACTCAGGAATGCATTTGTAATTTTTGAAACACATTTCCATTTAATTGGTGTTTAAGAGTTGACTGTCCCTGAAGACTTTTCAATTTCTAGGTATCCTAATGAGATGAGTGATTTGAGAACAGAAAAGTAGCATATTTAATGCCATGAACATAAGAGCAATCCCTCCTGTCAAATCAAAGACATTGTTTATGGGCCATTTTCAGTAATATATCTGTATTACATTTAGGGGGAAATCCTTACAAACTGATTACCTTGTTAAAAATGTCATATAATCATCCCAAAGTTGTTCTTCAATCCCTGCTGAATGCCCAGAACCACGCTAAATGCTATGAGCAGAGGAGAAAGTAGATGATACAACTCCTTCCTTCAACCTTATACATGCATCAATTAAATATATATGTGTGTCCATATATGTATATATATATAAATTGAAATCTACAGATAAAAATGGATGCTCCTATATGTTTGCATGTACACATGACATATTACAAAGCAACAACCGAACAAGTGATAAAAGAAAAAAATACCTGAACCAGTAGCCTAAGCATCCCTACCCCTCATTTCCCCTCATTTCCCCCTTCCCTCCCCACCTCTTCTTAGGTACGTATCCTTGCCTCTGTGCTCAAAGCTCTTTCAGCATCTCAGTCTCAGATACTGTCTGGTTACTTGCGGTTCTTTTCCACCAGACTAAGGTTCTCAAAAGGAGCGCCGGTATCTTAGTATTTCTCTAGCACTGATAAAAGTACCCAATACGTAAGTGAGTTTCAACAAACGTTTCTTGAAAATAAAGGGGTGGGGAGGCTTCCATGGTGGCACAGTGCTTAAGAATCCACCTGCCGATGCAGGGGACATGGGTTCGAGCCCTGGTCAGGGAAGATCCCACATGCCGCGGAGCAACTAAGCCCATGCGCCAAAACTACTGAGCCTGCGCTCTAGGGCCGGCGAGCCACAACTACTGAGCCTGCGTGCCACAATTATTGAAGCCCACGTGCTCTGCAACAAGAGAAGCCACCACAATGAGAAGCCTGCACAGCGCAACTAGAGAAAGCCCGTGTGCAGTAACAAAGACCCAATGAAGCCAAAAATAAAAAAATAATAAATAAAATAAATAAATAAAACTTAAAAAAGAAAGAAAGAAAGAAAGGGAAAGAATGAGGCAGAGAGGCCACCATCCGCAGAGTAGGTAGGGATGCTCTTGGAATACATCGCCACTCCTCCCATCTGCAGTAGTTGGTTACAACTATCCTGCAGAAAGCAAACACTGCCCAAAGAACCAGCGAAGGGAATTTCCTTTCCACTTTGACAAATTTTAGAGTACACCAAAACACTCAGCTGAAACCTCGTCAGTGACAATAGAAAACAGCAAGACCCACCGAAATGGCTTTTCTCCTGTATGGGTCCGAATGTGCTTCCTCAGATCACTGAGCGTGGTGAAGTACTTGCTGCAGCCTTCAGATTCACAGTTAAACGTCTTCCCTGTGTGAAGCCTCTGATGTGCTTTCAGCCTGCAAGATATCCCAGAGAAATCCCCTTTGTCATAATGTACTACAGAGCCTTCCCACGTCAGCTTAATGTGCGTCAGGGTCAAGTGCATAAGAATTCTATAGCCATAATACATTAGTATCCAACATTTTGTGCTCAGAGAGAAATTCAGAGAAGTATATGGCGTAGTGGTGTGAGTGTGGCCTGGAGCCAGGCTGCCTGGGACTCAAATTCTGTTCTCCTCTACCAGAAGGGGGACCTTGAGCCAGTTACAAAACCTCTCCGTGCTTCCATTTCCTGAGCAGTGGCTGTGAGGGCCAGCACTCAGGACACTTCCTAGCACACAATGGGTGCTTTCTAAGTGTCAGCTAGTATTTATTATGTGTGCTATTTTACACGCAATGTTGAACACTAATATAAGTCTCTTGACACAAACGGTGGAAAAGGGAAATGGCTGAGTGGACCACTCCCCATTTCTTGGGGGTAGAAAAAAGTTAATCTTTAAGGTGAGGCCGGGAAGGAAGTGAAAGAAACCTTGGTTCCAAGCTCCTGAGCCAACAGGAGATATTATTCTATGCTAAATACTAAAACCCTGAGGCCAGGATGGCATTCCAGGAGATATGAATCCGGACACAAATGGACTCTGATTTTTAACCAACCCAGTATGTGTCAATCTTTAAGTTACAAGTTCCTCTAATGAACTGTCAACAGTTGAGCATTACTGTCCTCTTTAAAGCCCTGAAAGTGAACGTCTGTACTGTGCAGGGAGAGCTCTTCAGTCAGGACAGAGCTGGGGTCAGAGGCTGGTGGTGCAGGGAGGGAGGAATGGGCTGACCTGTATAGCGTGTTGAACGCCTTCTCACAGCCCTGCACGTCGCACTCAAACGGCTTCTCCTTCGTGTGCACCCGCACGTGGATCCTGAGGCTGTAGGAGGTGAGGAAGGCCTTGCCGCAGCCCTCCTGATTACAGACAAAGGTGTACTCTCCCCGGTGGGTCTTCTGGTGGGTGCGCAGGTTGCCTGCTGTGCTGTAGGTGCGGGGACAGCCCTCAAAGGTGCACTGGTACCTCTTTACCTGGCAGACAGAAGACACCTTGTCAGTGGGACAAAAGAGCTGCTCAGGGCCTAACTCTCCGCAGGGCTTGGCTCTCAGGAGATGCAGATGAAACACACAGGTTTTTATCATCAACACAGAAAACACCCTCTAACAAAAGTGGGGAAAATCTTCCCGTTGACCAAATTACACCGGACGACAAATGATGCGAGTAATGCCCAAGAGACAAGCTTGTAGGTAGGTAAACACTCTAAATGAATATAAGAACAGTGTTTTCGGACTAGTAAACGTCTACTCCCGTAGGTGGGCACATACTACTACACTTACCCATATTCAAATACAATTTGACTTTAAGGCTTGATTGAACATCTTGCCCTCTGGCACTATATCTTGATTGGAATAGACCAATGTTAAATTGAGTTTAAAACATTCTGAAATTTATATACTCAGTCATAGGTATACTAGCACAGTTATGTACTAGCATAATTTCCACTGCATTATTTTCAGGTCTACAGAATGAAAAAAATGTACCATGAATTTCTGGGAATATTTGGTAGTACAACGTTCCTCAAGCTGCCAGCCTATTGGTCTCCTTCCCACCATCACCCTTCTGGAAAGGGTGCTATCCACAGGTGCCTCCACCTCCCTCAATGCCTGTGGAACCACTCGGCCAGGTGGGCTTCACCGGACGAAACCATTCTCTTGAGCTTCCCGGTGGTAAAACTCTTTCCTCCTTCCCAATTTTCCTTTAGTATTTGAAAAAAAATCTCATCAACAATGCCTTCTCCTTCTGAAAACTTGTCTTTCACCACACAGTCATTCTCTGGGGCTCTTTATCGTCTTCCCTGAGCCACTCACTCCTTTTCTTTAACCTCTAAATGTAGGTTTAGCCCAAAACTTCTCTCTCATCTCCCAAACCTTCCCCATCTCTCCACTGGTTCGGGGGAAGCGTCATAGCCTTGGCTGGAGAAGACTGAATTCTGGCACTTAGGTTCAGGACTTTGGGTAGGTCTTTTCACGTCTCTGAACTAAAGATTCTTCATTTCTAAAAGGCAAAACTGAATGCCTGCCCTGCCTGTCTGACGGCGCTTCTGAGCAGAACAAAATGAGATAAAGCATCTGTGGAAAGACTTTGTCATTGATCTGATGCTACACATATCGGGGCGCTAGTTCTGCCTACTCTTCAGCTTTAGCAAACATCTTCATCCTTTAATCCTCATCCTTCTCCAAAGCTTCAGTCCATAGCTCTCACCACACTATTGGTATTCATTCAACAGTTAATGAACTTCTATGTCCCAGGCAACAAGCTAGATACCACAGGTAAAAAGGCGAACAAGACATAAAGCTCTGTCTTTAAAGAGTACCATTTTAATGAGGCAGACGCGCACAAATTATCACACACTGTGCTGGGTCGGACAACAGATACACACCCGCGGTGCTTGGGAAGCATGAAGAAGGGAAACCTAACCCCTCTAAGAAAGACTGGACACAGTGAAGGCTCAGAAGCTGAGGCACTCTCTCTGAACTGAGGGTGTTTTTTGGTTTGCCTATTTGTCCATTTTTTAGGGATTAAACTGAAAAAATGTTCCTCAGACAAACTGGAAGAGATGGGCATTCCAGAAAGAAGTAACACCTTGAGAACTACATTGGAGAGATAAATGAGTACGCCGGTACAGGAGACCACAAACACACCTGAGTAGGTAAGAGACTGGAAAAAGAATCTAGAAAAATAAGGTGAAGCCTCCTTAGTTAAGCTATGGAGTAGAGGAATAGGACAACGGGAGCCATCAGTAGGTTTTAACCAATATAGCAACACAATCAGATGTGGGGTTTAGAAAAGATCATCCTGGAAGCTATGGAAGACAGACTGGAAGGCTAAGAGAATAGAAGAAGGGGTAGAGATTAAGAGAAGGGAGACAATAGTCCAAGATAGAGATGAGAAGAATCTGAACTAAGGAAGTGATATAGTGGACATCATTAGAGATGAATTGCAGAGAAATTAAAAGGGGAGAAATGAGTGGCTGTAGTGACAACTGGGTGCATGGCAGCCGTCGGGGAGAGGCAAAGTCAAAATCAACTCCCATGATTGGGGCCTGAATGACAAAAGAGATGGTCACATACCAATTCTGGACTGGATGGGGGTTAGGGAGAGACGATAAGTTGGGTTTGAGGTGCTGCCAGGTAGAAATGTCTAGTAGACAGACATATAGGCTGGAAGCTAAAAAGAAAGTCTACAGCAGGAGTCTCTGGTACACAGATAATAGATGACTTTACTATACACTAAAGCAGGCTGGTTCAAGCCCCAGCTCTGCCACTTACTGTGCAACCTTTGGAAAATTACTTAAGCTGAGTCTCAATTTCCTGTTTATAACAAGGAAACAAAATCGATCTTTTTGGGGTTGTTGTAATAATTAGGAATAATCTGCGTAAAGTATTTCAATAACAGGGACTGACATATAGTAGATGCTCAGTAAAATCTTGGCTACGAGGACAAAGGACGGGCTCCTGAATGTCACCAGTGTTTAAGGAACTGGTCAAAGAAGAGAAGCCATTGATGGATGAGTGGGAGACAGGGCTGGGGAATTAGGAAGAGAAGCAAAGGAGATGGATGTCACAGAAGCCAGAAGATAAAGAGTCTCGAGGAAAAGAGAATGATCGAAATGTTAAATGTCAGAGAAAACAAGGAAGATAGGACTGGGAAAACTACTGGATCCAGCAGCTAGGAGTTCACCAGTGACTCAGCAAGGCTAGTTTTAATGGACTGATGAGGTCAGAAGTCTGGACGAAGGTGAATAAGGAAAGGCGGGGATAGAGACTGGAGATGGAGAGCAGTAGCACAAGTGGACTTTTGAGTTGATGAAGTGTTGTTTGTCTGTTTGAAGTAAGATAGGTCTTGAGCGTATCTGGAAGGAGAAAGGTCCTGGAAAAAAGAAGCTGAGGATCTGGGAGGAACCTAAAGACCACAAGGATATTTAAAAGCCTGGGTGGAGGGAAAAGCCTCAGGTAGGGGAAAGGACATTCAGTTTCAGAGAAGGAGGATCTGCTGTATGTGACAGTAACCATAGACAATATATAAATGGACAAGCAAGGCTGTGCACCAAAAAAACTTTATTTATGGACAATGAAATCTGAATTTCATATAATTTTCATATATCATGAAATAATGTTCTTTTGATTTTAAAAATAATTAAAAAATAAAACCATTCTACAAAAACCGGCGTCTGTATGGACTTGGCCTGTGGACCACAGTTTGCCAAACCCTGAAAACCTGTGGGCGTGGGGAAGGGAGGGGCCCATCTCCCCTCTGGCTCCTTGTCCTTCTCTCAAAAGCCCATCTCCCGGGTGTGGAGAAAAGGGAACCCTCTTGCGCGGTTGGTGGGAATGCAAACGGATACAGCCACTATGGAGAACGGTATGGAGGTTCCTTAAAAAACTAAAAATAGAACTACCATACGACCCAGCGATCCCACTACTGGGCATATACCCTGAGAAAACCATAATTCAAAAAGAGTCCTGTACCACAATGTCCACTGCAGCTCTATTTACAATAGCCAGGCCATGGAAGCAACCTAAGTGTCCATCGACAGATGCATGGATGAAGAAGATGTGGCACATATATACAATGGAATATTACTCAGCCACAAAAAGAAACGAAATTGAGTTATTTATAGAGAGGTGGATGGACCTCGAGTCTGTCATACAGAGTGAAGTCAGAAAGAGAAAAACAAACACCGTATGCTAACATATATATATGGAATCTTAAAAAAAAAATGGTTATGAAGAACCCAGGGGCAGGAGAGGAATAAAGATGCAGAGAATGGACTTGAGGACACGGGAGCGCGAAGGGTAAGCTGGGACGAAGTGAGAGAGTGGCATGGACATGTATACACTACCAAATGTAAAATAGATAGCTAGTGGGAAGCAGCCGCATAGCACAGGGAGATCAGCTCAGTGCTTTGTGACCACCTAGAGGGGTGGGATAGGGAGGGTGGGAGGGAGATGTAAGAGGGAGGAGATACGGGGATATATGTATGTGTATAGCTGATTCACTTTGTTATAAAGCAGAAACTAACACACCACTGTAAAGCAATTATACTCCAATAAAGATGTTAAAGAAAAAAAAAGCCCAACTCGCCTCTGGCTCCTTGTCCTTCTCTCAAAAGCCCAACCACCGATAGGATCTTGCACATGTCTTTAGGTTCCCCAGGCAAGCGCTCTCTCGCTCATTCATCCCTTTCCCTTCCCCATGCCACACAGGACATGCTCCATAAACATCTGCTGAACTGAACTACTGACCAGGCATTCTCATGTCTCGGTGCCTAGCTTTGAAGCCAATCACTGCCAGATTTATTCTAAAAGTGTCCCACATGTACCACCTCTCTGCTCAAATGATTAAGTCCCAATTCCCTAGCCTTGTACTCAAAGTCCTTCCAGGTCCTCTTCTGTCACCAGGCCAAAAGCAGGCTCTGTCGAGGCCTACAGGGGACGGTAACCCCTTCCCTAACGCAACACTGAATTCCCACTCGCCTGCCTTTGTTCTCTCTCTTTTCTCTCTACTGGAAATGCCTGGTTCCTTTCTTCTCTGCTTTTCTGAGTCTCTCTTCCATTCAAGCCTCACTACCTCCGATGCCCGCCACTATCACTCCATATCTATGTGACAGTGCCCTTCTCTGAATTCTAATAATATTTAACTATGCCACTCAGCATACATGGTTAATTAGCCTCTCACACACATGTCCTGATTTTTCATCAAGACTAAAAACAGACCTCTTTGGTGCTGCAAGACAGAGATTTCAAAATGATCACTGACCAGGAAGGAGAACCAGGACCCCATGAATGCTATAATAAAGAAGCCCGCATGTCTCCGTCGTGGAGCTTACGACAACGGTGAATGACGAGAGCAGAATTTCATTCTTAAGACGCTACAGCAGTTGATAACTTTGTAAGTAACAAGTGCAACTAACTATCCCTCCCTGTCTCCCAGCCCTACCGACCCCTGCTCCCATCTAGGTTTTCTTACTTGGCCAATTCAAGCTTCCATTAAGTGTTCCTTCCTCAAGGACCTCTTCCCTGACCGATCCCTACCCCCTCCCCAAACTAGAAGAGGTACCCTTATTACAGGTTCTCATAGCAGCCTGTATTTCTTTAAAGCACGTAGATAATTTACATGATTATCTATTTGGAATCTAGGCACAGCAGTAGCTGGAAAGCAGGAGGCACTAAGTAGATATTTGTGGAGTTAAATGAATAAACGGCTACTCTCCAGCTGGACTGTAGGCTCCATGAGAGCAAGGACCACATCCGTCTTGTTCACTGCCAACAGCCTCAGGAACTAGCCTTGTGGAGAAGTAACTCAGATTTGTTGAGTGAAGGAATGGATGACTAAACGAACAAACAAAACCAAACCAACAGGACTGAGTGTTGAGGAAAGTAGTGGCAAGGACTATAAGTGACAAAGCAACAGAGTTTCAAGGAGGATGGTCAACCAGGTCAAATGCAGCAGAGGTGACTGAGGGAGCATTTCTTGGACTCAGCCAATTCACAAGGTCAGAACTGCCCCAGCAAGACTAGCTTCACTGGAGGGGTAGAAGCAGAAGCCAGGACGTAACAGGCTGAAAAGTCAGGGAAAAGCAAGGAGCTAGAGACAATGAATATAACTACTCTTTCACGGAACGGCTGAGGAGAGAGAGGGGGAAGTTAGGAGAGAGGACAAAGAGTGGGGAAGGTATTTGTATTTAACGGGGGGACAGATGACTGTCAAAGCAAATGCTCCCCAATAGTATGCTGAATAAACGCACAACCTCACCCCATCTGGAGGAAGGCAGTAAATGGAAGTCTCTATACTGTGTCTTTCAGAATCGTTTCTAAACAGCACCACATTTCACAAAAAGGGAAAACTAAACCTCCTCAAACTGGATCAGAGGAGGAAGTTGCAAAAAACACGTTACATAGAGGAGGTGTTGCAACATTTGGTACATTTAAATACAATTTATTTTTTTGAATGCATACATGCATGATAAACCTTACGTTCCAGGGATTATATCCCCAGGTGATAGGGATAGAGAAAAAACGGCCCCTGCTCTCAAGGAGCTCAAAGTCAAGAGGCAATTCAAACAGACAAGAACAATATGGTATGAGAAGTTGTATGGATACTAGAATATAGAGAAAAACTTAGGAAAAAAAAACTACAAAAAACTTAAACTTGGGGATGACTAAGAAAAGCTTCTCGAAGGAGGTGATACCCAAGCTAAATTTAAAGAACTTGAGGGAGAGGTGACACATAATAATTGGCCCATCGAAATTAACTAAAGTATCTGTAATATGAACATAATGTCACCAAAGATTCCATTGGAAAACACGTTTCTCCAAAAGAGTTTGAGCACTGCATCACTTAAATGGCTGTCGATTACGAAGCTAAGGAGCTCAGAGACAGCACAGTTTGGGCTCACTGAGGACGGACCAGGTCTAATGCGAGGAATGGGCAGGAGGCGTGAGCTTTCAGAGAACTGATGTTGATTCAAGAAGTGTTCTGAGTAGTTCTAGAATAGAGAAGTATTTAACAAGGATGATTGCCCTGTTAAGTCAACAGGATCAGAGGAGGAAAGGTGAATGAGATAGGCAAAAATGAGAAAAACACTGGAACTCTAGGAGACAAAAGCTTAAAAAAATTCAGAAGAGAAAAAAGGCTGGGTTTCTGTTGGAGGAAAAAGAAATGAGTCTGAGAGAACTAGATCCTACACACACTAACAGCGCCATTCTCAATAAGGAAAAAGAGCCTCTGATTGTGAGCACCCAGCAGCTGAACATTCTTATAAATAAATGATTGGCTTGGCCGTTACAGCTGTAGGAGCTGCCCTTTCCTCCCCATCACTAGGGACTTCCCATCCCTCTCCCCAGTACCAACTCTGTTTCCACACTGGCAGTGATCTCCTTTCTCCCACTCCATAATGTGCAACAAAAGAGCTCGAAGTAGGAATGGAAGAGCCCTGCAGTGACCTCCACTGCCCATCTCAGAGCTGAATTTACATAGCTGCTCCCCCACCTAAATCCTTTACCCTTACAGAACTAATGCCATCCTGTTGCCCCTCATTTCTCAGCCCTTTTCATAGCTAATGGGTTTCAGTGCCTGATTCTCCTCTCTTGTCTTCACAAAGGTGGTGTGTATGATAGGAAAGCACAAAGTCCTCAGTTCAAATCTCAACTCTACCACTTGCCAGTTGTATGTTTCTAAGCCTCCGTTTTCTCATCTGTAAAATGAGAGCTAACAGTACCTAGTTTATAAGATTGTTATGAAAATACAAAACGATCAGAGTCCCTAACACAGTGCCTAGTACACAGCAGGCACTCAACAGGATGCTAACCATCTAACCCTCTTGCCACTGTCACTGCCAGCATAACAGGAATCCTCATTCTTTAGCTGTAAGAGTCCTCAGCTTATGAAGTCAGTCAGTCATGGGAATGTAATGTACAGCATGGTAACTATAGTTAATAATACTGTATTGTATATTTGAAAGTTGCTGAGAGAGTAGATCTTAAAAGTTCTCATCACAAGAGAAAAAAGGGCTTCCCTGGTGGTGCAGTGGTTGGGAGTCCGCCTGCCGATGCAGGGGACACGGGTTTGTGCCCCAGTCCGGGAAGATCCCACATGCCGCAGAGCGGCTGGGCCCGTGAGCCATGGCCGCTGAGCCTGCGCGTCTGGAGCCTGTGCTCCGCAACGGGAGAGGCCACAACAGTGAGGGGCCCGCGTACAGCAAAAAAAAACAAAAAAAAAGATTATGCATGGGGATGGATGATAATTAGACTTACAATGGTGATCATTTGGCAATATATACAATTACTGAATCATTATGTTACATAATGTTATATTATCAATTTTATCTCAATTGTAAAAAATTAAGAATAATATTTAAAAAGAGCCCCCAGCTTTGCTTCATGTCCCAACTGCCCACCATGGAAGTAACTTTCGGGGGCCTGCTGCTACGGAAGGCCAAGAAGTCCAAGGGAGCAGAGCATGAGCATGGACGGTTACCTGTGGCAAGGGCTGCACCTAGAACCCCTCCAGCGGGACTACCAACATGTTCTCCTTGTAAAACACGGTTCTAAATGGTGGGTCACATTCCATAGCTGTATTAATATGACAGTTCAGCAAATTAGGGGTCACTGGGTTCCAGGGAACCCAAACACAATTTATAACCCTGTTTTAGGAGAAAATTCTTCCCAAAGGGTTCCTAACAAAGACAATTTTAACCTTTTCTTTAACAGAATACCTCCTTCCATACCTCCTTCAAGAACTATGTGGGCCTACGAGGAAGAGAAAGTAAATGAACATTCACCAAACAACCACCATGCACCAGACACTATGCTAAATGTTTTATTTATCCCGTTATATATTTATAAATGAATAAATCTCATTTCACCATCATGAAACGCAACGGGATATTTTCATTTCAATTTTACAAAAGAGGAAACAGAGCAGCTTACCCAAGGCCACACAGTATATACCAGAACAAAGACGGAACCTAGGTCTAAATTATCCCTGCGCACATCACAGAAGAAACAATTTTAAGAATAAGCTTGATTTAAATAAGAGAAAAACATTAACATTCGGATTCTTTCTCCAACGTCCTACCACAGCAAAATTTTAGCAATACTCAACAGGTACAGCCTATGTACAATGTAAATCCGAGAACTGTTATTCCTGCAGCATTATGCTGGAAAACTAGTATGAACATAAAACCACCCTTGTCCCTTTTCCAAGCCAGTGGGCCTCAGTGATGGAAATGCTGAATGCTGCACAGAGGTATGTGACACACATGCAGGCATGCAGGGGACAGCGCTCAAATGGCTTCGTCTGCTGGTAAACAGAAAATGCTTCCAGCCCTGGTTTCCTACCAAACCTCGCACATACAGCCTCTAGCAGTCTCCCTTCTAGACTCCCCTAGAGTCCCTCAGGGCAGGGATTATTTCTTTGTTCTTCCTGGTATTTGACAAATGTAGATACTCAATAAGCAAAACCTTGTGGAAAGAATGAATGAACCCTTAACACTAGCACTTCAAGCAGAAACAGTCTCTGTCCTAGTTCTGAAGGGCAATTCCATGGTATTCAGAAGGGAACCTGTAAAGGAATGTCATCACTGCGTGCAAAGACTAAAAGTGGGTGGGTCCCCTTTGCAGAGTCAGCAACAACCTGGTTTGTCTGAGTGGATCCTTCCACTGCCTGTGGGATTGATAATGAGGAATGAGATTGGAACTGGGTCTCCCAAGGTAAAGGGCATGTTGCAAAAAGGCTCTGAAACACTGGAGTCAAATTTCCCCCCTTATTTTTATACTTAAAATTTGTCACACTAAAAAAAACAGACCCCTTGGAATGTCACTGACCAACGTAGCAAGCAGCCTAATTCATAAAGCATCACTGTAACTGTGCTTCTTGGTAGAAAAAGCTATTCTCTCCCAGTCAATGCACTGGAATACTGTGAGGCATCATGAAGAGCATATTTGGTATGTGATTCCTGGGCTTCTTCATGCTTCATGCTGCCAACCATGCAGCAGAAAAGTGCAAGATCAGTTGGTGGGGCGGTGGGGGGGGCGGGAACGTTATGTTCACCGATGTGGTTCAGACAGAGGTAGATGAACAGATAACCCAACAGTCCTGGAAAGGTCTCAGGAAGGGCACAGACGCAAGAAAGTTTGGGAAACCATCGACTGCGTGAACTGACTAAAGGAAATACAGCTCCTTAGAAATACAGCTGAGTAGAAAGGTTTTAAAAGAGCAATGCTTAAGAATGCCGATCCTGGACTTTCCTGGTGGCACAGTGGTTAAGAATCCTCCTGCCAAGGCAGAGGACATGGGTTCGAGCCCTGGTCCGGGAAGATCCCACATGCCACGGAGCAACTAAGACCACAAGCCACAACTACTGAAGCCCGAGTGCCACAACTACTGAAGCCCACACGCCTAGAGCCTGTGCTGTACAAGAAGCTACCGCAATGAGAAGCCCGCGTACTGCAATGAAGAGTAGCCCCTGCTCGCCGCAACTAGAGAAAGCCCACGCACAGCAACAAAGACGCAACGCAGCCATAAATAAATTAATTTTTTAAAAAAAGAATGCTGATCCTCAGCAAAATGACAATGTTTTGGGATTTTTTTTGCGGTACGCGGGCCTCTCACTGTTGTGGCCTCTCCTGTTGCGGAGCACAGGCTCCAGACGCACAGGCTCAGCGGCCGTGGCTCACGGGCCCAGCCGCTCCGCGGCATGTGGGATCTTCCCGGACCGGGGCACGAACCCGCGTCCCCTGCATCGGCAGGCGGACTCTCAACCACTGCGCCACCAGGGAAGCCCAAAATGACAATGTTTTGATCTGAGAGTTTTCAAAGCTACCAAATCGACAGGCAGACAGTAGTAAAGTAGCAAGTTCGAGAATAAGACATGTGCAATTTGAATGGGAATGGCCAGCGGCCCTGTGGAAGAAGACAGCACCTGTAGCAAGGTTCTGGTTGGTTTATTTTTGCACAAGACAAGCACGAGGGAAAAAAATGAAGTAATAGGTAAGCCAACCACACACTATAGGAAACAATGGAACAATCAAGGGTAAACAGGAAAATCAAGCAAAAATCTGGCTCTGAAAATAAGCTGCTTTGGAAGCCAAGAAGACTAACTAGTTATCAAATGATCTGATTTCTCAAGAGTAACACCTGGGTGTAGAGATGGAGAAAAGACCAAGTTTTTTGTTTTTTGGTTTTTTTTAAAGGTGGGGGTAGGGGAATGTAAAGAAATCATGAAGAGTGTTATCAAATAGTCATAAACACTGGCCTCTTCAGGGCAATTAAATGGATTTAAATGCCAAAAAATAAAATAAAATAACACCTCTTAAAACAAAAGCTACACCTCTGTTAAAACAAAAGCTACGGTTAAGATGGTTCTTCAGGAAGGCGAGTCTCCTGAATGCCTGGTCATTTAGCAAAATTTTCAAAGGCTGAAAGCCACTGCTGCTTCTCCCTCAATCCCCAACCAACCCTGTAACTAATGATTTCAAAAATAGTTTCTAGAACCTTCCTTGTAGGTCTCATGGATAGAATGGGAAAATGTGATGAGAGGGAAGTAGAGTGAGCTAAATCCACGGTAGACTGAACAAGTTGCTTACAGTGCCCTTGACCTTGTCCTATTACATGATTATCAAGGATCAGAAGACATGAGTGGTAAACCAGGCTTGCAACAGGACGAAGTGGGAAAAGTGACAGCTCATATCACTGACTGCATCATCATTCCTTCTCTACCCTCTCCTCCTTTTCTGCCTAGATCAGCATTTCCCAAAATGTGTTCCACAAAACACTGACTGTGGAAATAAGGCCCGAAACATGGTTTCCCAAGTTCAAAATATTTGGAGAATTCTGCATGTCCTTCCTTCTTAGTTATTATCAAAAGCTCTTGAGAAATCCCATACTAATAAGCAAATCTCTGTCTTGATTTAACTTTATGTTTCCCAAACATCTGCTCTTGAAACACTCTCACATAGTAATCATTAACTGAGGATGGCCCAAAGTTTAGGCCCTAAGCCATGTTCAAATTTCCTCTGCTAAAAAAATGATCCAGTCCCCTTGACTTACTACCGCCTCATCACTCTTCTTCCTCCAACTACCCTATTAGAAAAAGAAAAGAAAAAGCTGATGCTTCCTGCCTCCTGTTTCCTCACCGCCCACTCACTTATCCATAGCTTGACATCTGCCTTCAGCCTCCAGCCCTCTAGCGCAAGTCTTCCCATGAGGTGATCAACTGCACAAGCAGAAGAACTAATGGCTCCTCTTCGGCCCCTCAATCCCTCTGCAGGGTCACTTCTTAAACCTCTCTTCCCTCAGCTTCCACAGCACTGCGTTCCACCCATCCCTGGGACCAAGGGAACTCTGGTTCCTCTTTCTCTTTCCAACCCTTAAATTCTCAGAACAATTCTTACTTCTCCCTTGGGTTATTTGCCCACAGTTTGCACTACTGCTCCTTCACGGATCCGCAATTCTATTCCCCAGCCACTTCCTCAACTTCAGGTCCACATTTCCAAAGGGCTTCTTCTCAACCTGTTCACTTTGCTTTTCTCCAAGGACTATACATTCATTATACTCCAACCATCTCATCAATTTCCCCACCAAACATTCTCCTCTTCCTGTCTTCTTGATTCCTGTTATGGAATCAACATTCATGGAGGGCAAGGGGGACAGCAGAGTCAGCCGCTTTCTCCTCAGCATGCACAGAGCACTCTGAATGAGCCTCAAAGTACCTATCACAGTGGACTCGAACTACTTAACTCACTACTGAGATCTGAAGCTCCATCAGTCACCCATGTGGCCCCTGTGCTAAGAGACAGAAGAAACTCAACACACTTGGAAAAACGGATGAATCCTTTGAGTCAGACTCAATTCATGGCTCATTCTTCAAACTCCAATAATATACCAAGTTCTCTTATACTTCAACAAAAGCCCTGGATTCTTTCCACACCATCTTTCATCAGACTCAAAGGAAACCCCAAACCTAAACTGCAACTATCTCCTAAGCAGGCAATCAAGCTGCCACGGCTACCAGAGCAACCTTTCTAAAATACCACTCCAACCACGACACTTCTTGGCTCAGACACCTTCAGTGCATTTCCAGGATACAGCCGAGATCCCTCTGCATGCTATCACTGCCTTCCATGTCTGAATCTCTGCTGTACTTCCATCCTTCTCTGCTACAACTCCCTATGTTCTAGACTAAGGGTAGTCAGGGTAGCCCACTGCCTGTTTCGTAAGTAAAATTTTATTGGAATACAGCTAACTGACATTTGGGGCCAGACAATTATTTATGTGTTGTAGGGAGCTGTCCCGTGCACTGTAGATGTTTACAGACCTTTGGGCTCTACCCACTAGATTCCAGTAGCACTTCCCCAGTGCGACAACCGACAAACTTCTTCAGATATTGCCAAATGTGTCTCCTAGGGGACAAAACTACCCCCAGCTAAGAAACACCATTCTAGAGATTTCCAAGTGCCAGCTTACAGTAGGATGTTGTTGCTAATAAAATACAGACCATATCACAATTGTAGTACAGCGTCCAGATGAAGAGATAAAGAGTCGCACAGTATTCAGTACCAGTTGACTCACACTTGTGAGACTGTGCTCAATTACAAATTTTAAGGACTTTGGAAAACCGGAACTTGTGCAATCAAAGGTGACGAGGCTGATGAGAAACTAGAGGAAAATGTCGTAAGAGGAACATTTAAGTAAATGGAGATGTCGAGCCTGCACAGGAAAAGATGTAGAGAAACCCATGATCTTCAATTACCTGAGGGGTTGTCGGGTCGGAAGAAGATTTAGCTTGCTGCTCAGAAAGGAAGTACTGGGGGCTTCCCTGGTGGCACGGTTGTTAAGAATCTGCCTGCTAATGCAGGGGACACGGGTTCGAGCCCTGGTCCGGGAAGATCCCACATGCCATGGAGCAACTAAGCCCGCGTGCCACAACTACTGAGCCTGTGCTCTGGAGCCTGTGAGCCACAACTGCTGAGCCTGCGTGCCACAACTACTGAAGCCCACGCACCTAGAGCCCGTGCTCTGCAAAAAGAGAAGCCACTGCAATGAGAAGTCCACGCGCCACAACGAAGAATAACCCCCGCTCGCCACAACTAGAGAAAGCCTGTGCACAACAACGAAGACCCAACACAGTCAAAAATAAAATAAATAAATTTTTAAAAAAAAGAAGAAAGGAAGCACTGGGACCAGCGGGCAGCAGCTGCAGGAAGGCAGATTTTGGCTCCATACGAGCAAAAGCTTTCTAACAATCAGATCTGGCCAACAAACTTTGTATTAGGCTGAACTGTGAAACACTGTGCTCTCGTCATTCTGTAAGTGTTCAAGCAGAGACCAGAGGAATTGGTGTCAGAGATGCTGCAGAGAGATCCCTACATGAGGTGGGAGGTAAGACAAGATGGTCTCACTAGGGTTCCTTCCAGCTCTGAGGTTCTAAGGCTAGCAAAGGAAAACCAAATGCCACGAAAAAAAAGATTCTCCAGTTTCAAGACCTGAATTACAGCAAAAGAGAAAAATATCCTGCTAAACAATTTACCCAATGGCTGTTTGGTAACATCTTACATTTAGTCCCTGGCATTGCAACTACCAGGGATCGTTTTTTTTCCTAGTTGACCTGCAATTAGTTCCCGGATAATGTATATCACTACCTTTAAACCACATCTTTTACTCTGCGAATTATCACCCCTAGTACAATCTGTACAATGCTTTACAGTTTTCGAAGCATTGTAATATGTGTTACCTTCCGCACATTAGCTAAATATGAGACGAAAACTTCTTTTAGATAACCTGCTCTCATTTACTGCCTCCTGCTCGAGCTTCTTACAAAAGAAAGCTAGCCTTGGGCTTCCCTGGTGGCGCAGTGGTTAAGAATCCGCCTGCCAATGCAGGGGACACGTTCGAGCCCTGGTCCGGGAAGATCCCACATGCCACGGAGCAACTAAGCCCGTGAGCCACAACTACTGAGCCTGCGCTCTAGAGCCCGCAAACCACAACTACTGAGCCCGCGTGCCACAACTACTGAAGCCCGTGTGCCTAGAGCCCGTGCTCCACAACAAGAGAAGCCACCGCAATGAGAAGCCCGTGCACCGCAACGAAGAGTAGCCCCCGCTCGCCACAACTAGAGAAAGCAGGCGCGCAGCCCACACGCAGCAACAAAGGCCCAACTCAGCCAAAAATAAAAATAAATTAATCAATTAAAAAAAAAGAAAGCTAGCCTTTATTATCCATTAAACTTTCACTAATAAAGTATAGTCCAGCAAATATTTATCTCTCCAAAACAAGTCATTTTTACACAACTCAGAGATAAGCCAAATCCAGTTATTTCCACATCAGAGACACGGATTTACCTCAGTGAAATGTCTATTTTATTTATGATCTGGGGAAGATATTTGCAATTTAGTTTTCCCAGATTTCAATGCAGCCATACACACCAAAAGTTCCAGAAAGCAGTCACAACAAAAAACATGAAGCATATACAGCAAGGAAAGCCACTGTAGGTCCTAATTCCAGGGGCTCCTATACTCCCTGGCTGAAACTGCTGATAAGAGTTGTGTAAGGACTTCCCCAAAGCCAAACTGGGCCCTCACCCACTGCTTTACTTACTTCTTTACGTTTCGTTTCTGGACATTCCGACTGCAGTGTGAGGGTTGCACCTTCGATATTTCTTGGCATGGGCGTGGAACCAGGGTTTATTGTTAAATGAATCTGATCTGGTGAGATAATGTGTTGCACATAACCCTGGGACATTGCTTCATGATCTATTAGATGAAAACCCTCTTCACCCCCTACTAGAAAAGGCAAGTGTTCTCCACACTGTCCATCGTCATCGTCATCTTCCAAAGTGCCAGGATCCTGCTCGATAAGAACAGTTGTCCTATCATAAACAGTTCCAGATGAGGAAGGCACCAGTCCATTCTTATCCACAAACCTGAGCATCTTGTCATCGGGGGTCAGCTCATCTTCCTCTACCTCAAAGTAGCTGATGCTGTCGTCTGGACTGTGTTCCCCCATGGTTCAGTTGTGCTCAGCCCAATTGTGAGAAATAGAAAGGTAGTGACCTGTCTGCAACAGAACAAAGCCAGAGTCAGAGCCATACCATAGGACCCAGGGACCTCCTCAGCAATCACAGGGCTCTTTTATCCTCTTCTTTCAAGAGCAGGACAAAGTAAATGAAAAACATCTTCCTTGGGACTTTTTTTTTTTTTAAGTTTAAAACCATCAAGTCATTTTGAAGGAAAAACAATATCTTTTTAAATAAACTGAAGTAATGGGAATTCCCTGGCGGTCCAGTGGTTAGGACTCCACACTTTCACTGTTGAGGGCTCAGGTTCAATCCCTGGTCAGGGAACTAAGATGCCGAAAGCCGCTTAGCGCAGCCAAAAAGATTTTTAATAAAAATGAAAATAAAAAATGGAAGTAATAAGCAGCAGCTTATAAGACCTTCCAAATGTGCCTTACTGCCAAACACTGTGAAGGCTGGTCAAAACACTTAAGGGGAAATAGGGGCAAACTGTTTCGAAGCTGAGTTGCTATAAAGCTTAAAACAAGGGAACTCCACCTAAATATCCCCCAAATCAGACCGTGAGGCAGTAAGTCTATGCTGGAAGGAGAGTAGGGCTTTGGAGGCAGGGTCACCTACCCACAAATCCCGGCTTCACTACATACTACTTGGGTAGCTTTCTGTGCCTCACTTTTCTCATACGTAAGGTGGAACTGGTAATTCCTGTTCTCAGGAAATTGTTATGCAGAGTAAAAGACATAATGTGTGTTAAAGCACAATGTCTGACAACAGTAGAGAAATCAAGTGTGAATCTGTTCCCTCCTTCCGAGAACAGATGTTTCAGCTTCTGGGTAGTGGGGCTAATCTCTTATCAGGTATATGTAATGAAGATCACTTTATCTATTTATCTCCTAAAACAATCTGGTGTCCACTAGAAGCTATGCTTTATAGTGTGCTCTCTGCAATGAGGAAATGATGAGTCTTATTTTTGTTTCTACTGCCTCTAGCACAGTACACTGACACGAGGAGTTCAGGATATGTCAGTTAAATGAATGAAAGGCCTGCGGATATACTCTCTTGGAAAGATAAACTCTCTTGGGAAAAATACCAAATTTGAAGTTTTCCTGTTCTGGAATAGTGATTCTTCTTCTACCTGTAAACACACAGGTTCTACAAACGCGGGTTTGGCACACATAACAGAGAATTTAAAAATAATCACTTTTCGTTTTCAGTCTGGCTTTGCACTTTATCTTTCTCTTCTGCTCCGGATTAGAAAGTGAACCCTTACTCGGTAGGGCGGTTAGACAGAGTGGTAGTTACCAGAGACAGGCCAAGGGATCTGAGCCGGGAGGAACCGGCCCGACCCCTTGCTCTGGCTTACGCAACCCGGTAGATGCACATTTCGCTGCATCTGAGAGGAGAGATAAGAGCACCGGGGGCCCCATTGGGCTGCCCCAGCACCACAGGCGGCAACGCGGAGACCAACTGTCCGGAACAAACAAGACCAGGAGGTTTGAGGGTGGCAAACGAGAAATACAAACAGAGCACCCTTGAGAGGAGGCTGGGAAAAGGAACCTGTCTGGGACAGTCCCCAGTCCAGGGCTACACGGAAAAACCCGAAGTCAGGCTGGGGGGCTCCAAGCCGGGCGAAGAGGGGCAGGGTCCGGATCTCCATGGAAACAGGGGAGGGGGGCTGGATACCCATCCCCATGGAAACGGAGGAGGGGTGGGGTCCCTATGGTGACCGGTCTAGGGTCCCTACTGGAAAATGCTTCAGGAGGGAGCCTAAGTCCCGCGCCCCCCGGGAAGTCCCCAGCCCAGGCCGCGTCTGGTATCGCCTTTTACCTCCGCGGCTCCCGGCAACGGCGGCGGCGGCAGCAGCTTCTCCCCTCCCCAGCGGCACCATGATTGCCCCCACCTTCCCCGAACGTCACTTCCGCTTCCGCTTTCCGGAGGAAGGAGGAGATAGTGGCTCCGCCTCTCCCTGACGCTTCTGGTTGGTTTAGTCGGTGTGGGGGCTGAGCTCGAGCCTCCAATTGGCGAGCGGAAGGGGGGGCGGGGTGGGCACCACGGAGACCTCGCGGGGCCACGAGTTCGTCCCGCGCTGGGCAGCGCCCGCCTCGTCCTCCACCTGGGGGGGGGGCGGGGGTTGCCTGCAGGGAGTCGGGGCTCGGCTCAAGAGGCACCAGACGCAAGGAAGAGTGATCAGACCCCCGGCCACTAATCCAAAGTAGCCCCAGCCCGGCTTGCGCTCCCCTCACCTTAGCAGCCACAACCGCAGCGGGAAGGACCCCAGTTAGCCGCCGAATTCGTACCCGGACCGCAAGGGGGAAGCCTGGAAGGCTGTGACATTCCGGGTTTCTCCTTGTGGCCCCAGCTTCCCCTTCTCACCGAACAAAGTTAATATGGGCAGGAGGGTCCCAGAAAGGAAGACTGGACACAAATGGCAGAAATGGGGAGTATTCCAAGCCTGGCCAGAGGACGCCACCACCTCTTCCCCCCTTCACAGCCTCGCTTAAAACGCCCAACTCCCTTCCTCCTCACACCCCTGCCCAGGCCGTCTCTCCCGGCTCTTTCCCCTGCACAGGACTGTCGGCTTCCATGGAACTCGTGCCCGGGCCAGGCAACGCCACCTACTGGCCATTCTTTCTTTAACCGTTCACATTGTCAGCGTACCGGCCGGTATCTAAATCACTTACACTGCCAAGGAGTAGTGGTGATCCAAGAAGCGATTTTGCATGTGCCTTTACTCTGCTCCTGACCTGTAAATATCTAGCTGTCAGAATCTCTTAGCAGCCGCTGCCATTTTCCCCATAAGCTACTTCTCTAGAATATTAAAAGTGGGACAACCCTCAGAAACTAGATCAGGGGTCAAGGGGTTGGGGCCATGCCTGTACTATCTCTTGCTTGAAAAAGGTAAATAGTGGCTGTTATCACCAGACTGCCAGGCAAATATCTCTCTGGCCCCTGACCAGCTGCCCCAGTGCTTTTTAATTTTATTTTATTTTATTTTATTTATTTATTTATTTGGCTGCGTCGGGCCTTAGTTGCGGCGCATGGGATCCTTGTTGTGACGAGCAGGCTCTTCGTTGCGGTGCGCGGGCTTCTCTCTAGTTGCGGCATGTGGGACTTTAGTTCCTCGACTAGGGATTGAACCCGCATTCCCTGCGTTGGAAGGCGGATTCTTAACCACTGGACCACCAGGGACCACCCTGCCCCAGTGCTTAAGCCACAAATGTCCAGCTGCTGAGAGCTGCCATCTCTTAAAAAATAAAAGCAACCAACCACTGTTAAAAATACATTTATCATTAAAATATATTACACGTATAAGAGAGGGGATGCATTATATACAGTTTGGAGGATTTGTTGGCCCAGAAAATTCCACTTGTTTCACCAGAACACCAATTTCTTCAATATTTGCATTTTCAAGCCACTACATTGCCCTCGGAGGCTGAGTGGCCAGCTCTAGAGTTGTTGAGCCATATCTGAGTGGGAAGTGGGGTAGGGTTTGCAATATGTGTACACACATGTCCTCAGAGAACTGGAAGCATCTGGGGTGGCTGTGGGCTCTTTATCCAGCAGCTTCCATTTGCATTCTTGCCGTCCAACTCATCCATCCTTCAGGACTCCAAAGTTTGTTCAAATATCTGATCACGGGGAGCCCAGCCCAAGCTGCAGGGAAGGCACTATATGCCCTGGAGGCAGGTTGAGTGAGCACAAGAAGTACAGTCGTTTAAACATTAAAAAAAAAAAAAGATCTATCTGTTAAATAACTAAATTTGAACGTTGAATGTCAGTTTTATTGTGGTGGATTTCCCGTCATGTCTTCACAACTCGCAGCAGCACCGAGTGTGACAGTCATGGTGGGGAGGGCAGTCTGGGCTCAGGAAACAGGCAGCTGCCACTCTGGCATCCCAGTGGGCTCACGTGCTCTTAGGGCAGCTTTGGAGCTGAAATAGGTGGGGCTGGTAATTGGCTGCCTCAGGCAGAATAGGAGAGGAGATGGACAGGCTCAGCGTGAGTTGCAGAGGAACTGGTGAATAAATTCTTGAGCCTTCTTCTTCTCTGCCACTTCAAGCTTTTGGTGACCAGCTGGGTTTCGAAGCAGTAAGCTACCAAATATGCTAGCTGTATGAAAAACCCAGAAAACATATGATTCAGCATAAGAAGTACTACTTATTCTTGTGTTCTTAGGAGTGGGGAGAGGTGCCCCAAAGCAGTATTTTCTGCTTTAAAATAACTATTTGAGAGTAAACTTTGCCCAGAGCTTGAGATTTTAGTTCTACTGCAGTGGACTTGGGACATTCCTCAACCACATTTCTCTTAATGAGTCAGTCTGCAGAGATGCTTTCCACACACACTTGGTGGCTTACCTAGAATATTACCATCCAAATGATTTTTTGCTGAATTTTTCAGCAGTTCTTGCAAAAACGCCATCAAGTAGATGAAGACATTTCTGTGGCATGCGGGAAGGGTAGCAATGACCTGAAAGAGGGAGAACTGGGATTTGTCTTTTTGTTCATTCAATCGTTTCCCAAGTGCCTGCTATACTCCAGGAACTGAGTACATGATCCGGGTACATGAGTAGTAAGACTGTACACTGAAAACCTTGATCACCTGCCACAGGTGCCAAAACAGAAGCATAGATCAAGCGTTACATGAATTTAGAGGTCAAACTTCTAACTGCACGTTCTCAAAAGACTTAAGAGAACCGAAAACATTTTAGTTGCGTCTTGAATATAAGAGAAGATTGCACTTGCAGAGGTAAGGACTAGGGCATTTAGGGCAAAAGAAAGTGTAGAAAAGGCGAGGTAAGGAAAACAGTGAGATAAGAAGAAAGAACACATCATGAGAAGTCAATTTTGGCAGGAGCACTACTGTTTTGAACAGGCCCTGAGCTTGGAAGAGCTGATCAGGCTAGAATTCAATGAGTACTCTGGCTATCTGCATTTCAGAATCGGTTGGGAAGCCTGTACAAAACATATCCCAAAAGAGATTTTGAGGGACCTCCCTGGCAGTCCAGTGGTTAAGCCTCCACGCTTCCACTGCAGGGGGCACGGGTTCAATCCCTGGTCAGGGAACTAAGATCTTGCATACCAAGTGGTGCAGCCAAAAAAAAAAAAAAGAAGAGAGAGATTTTGATTTTTTGATTTAGTGGAGGTGGGGGGTAAGGCTCTGGATCGTGTATTGTTAGCATGTTTTTTAGATTATTCTTCTATGGCAGGTTACATATGTGAATGACTAGACTAGATCATAAAAAGTCCCAAACATTTGTTTAAGAAAATCCTTAATTGGCAATGGATAGCGTTTCTGACCAACAGCAACATGACAAGAGCTTTAGAACCCCAAATCTAATGGGAGTACGCAAAACAAATCAGCAGAGGGAAAGCATGAATGCAGGGTCCTGAACCAAGGAAAGTGGAACTAGTACGGAAGACAAGTGACAGAGCAAGGGGACTGAGCGTGTGGGAGGTGAGGAGAGGGGGAGTCAGAAATGACTCAGGTTTCTGGGTTGAGTCACTGGAATTAAGGTGATGCCATTAAAAGGAAAAGGGACATGAAGGGAAGAGCGGGTTTGGGACGGAAAGACTTGGAGTCGAGTTTCTAAGACACTGAGTTTGGGGGACGGTGCCCACTTTGTTCCCTCAGGCGCAATGAGACCCGGGGCTGCAACATGAACGCGCTGATGCTCCACGCTTCCCCTCACCTGTTTACTTGCTGTGAGGTTGCCAGAACACTCCAAGCAGTCGTGGTAGACGCTGTAACAGATGACGGGCTCCGGCAGGCTCTCCAGGAAAAGCAGCAGGGCTTCGGCTATGGAGTGATTGCTAGCAGCTTTGGGCCCATCGTTAAGGAATAGGGGATGCTGCTGCCATGGTCATGGTTAGGAAAAGCCCCAGGAGCCAGCATGTGCCAGAGTGCTGCCTGCCCAGCCAGGCTCTCTGCTTGGAGCTAGGATGCCGGGCTGACATCTTGAAGGGGCCAAGCTGCCTGTCAGCTTCGCCGGGCCCTCCTGAATTCCTGCTATATATTGGTTGCTTAAAGTTGTAAAGTCTTCTCTATACAAACTTTAAGTAAGAAAAACATAACAGCTGAGGACACAATATCTGATTTTGAGCCTTAAAATATCATCCTTTCCTTTTGCTCACCTCTCTCATATTCACACACACATACACGCGTGCGCGCATGAACGTCTGAAGGATACAGAGGGTATCAATCATTCCGGTATCCAAACAGTCCCTGATATGCTCAAATTCCAACCTTAGGCCTGGCTGCTGAAACAGATCTTCCTGAAAAAGGGAAGAAAGTCACAAAATAATTCTATTTTCAGAAAAGCAGCAATGATTTCCTGACCTAGAAATATAATCACCAGCAGGGTACAAAAGGGGGCAGCATGGTGAGGCCTTTGAATCACCCCACTAGACAATGTGATGTAGGCTGATGTGGCTAATTCATCTTGCAGGCCTTCCCAGCCACGCTCCCACAATAGGTCTTCAGCACAAGACATCCATTAGAAGAGAACTCCCTGGCGGTCCAGTGGTTAGGACGCCGTGTTTCCACTGCAGGGGGTGTGGGTTTGATCTCTGGTGATCCAACCGAAGGGAAAACTTTAAAGTAGCTACGTTTCCTGCAGTGTTACGGAGGTATTGACCAGAAAGAGAAAAAACTGAAGAAAATACATCATTTATAAGATGGAGAAAGTTAACATGGCACCTCAGTGCTTTGAGAAAACGAGATTATGGCAATAAAGTATTTCTATGAGTCCTAGGATCCCTTATATTTGTTTTATAAAATAACTTAATGTCCTATAACCGTGAACAATAATATTATATGTATTGCTCAAAAGTTACACCTGAAAGGAGCTCTGTAGAGAAGGTAGACTAGCATAGTTCTTAAGAATGTGACTTTGAGCTTCCCCAGGTGGCACGCAGTGGTTAAGAATCCGCCTGCCAATGCAGGGGACACGGGTTAGAGCCCTGGTCCGGGAAGATCCCACATGCGGCGGAGCAACTAAGCCTGTGCGCCACAACTACTGAGTCTGCGCTCTAGAGCCCACAAGCCACAACTACTGAAGCCTGCGCACCACAACTACTGAAGCCTATGCACCTAGAGCCCATGCTTCACAACAAGAGAAGCCACCATCATGAGAAGCCCGCACACCGCAACGAAGAGTAGCCCCCGCTCGCCGC
This sequence comes from Grampus griseus, assembly GCF_964374135.1. NCBI lineage: Eukaryota > Metazoa > Chordata > Mammalia > Artiodactyla > Delphinidae > Grampus > Grampus griseus. Next base: position 153,001,304 of record NC_139017.1, on the reverse strand, counting down.
AACTAGAGAAAGCCCAAGCTCAGCAACGAAGACTCAATGCAGCCAAAAATAAATAAATAAGTAAATAAATGGAAAAAAAAAAAAAAAAAAGAATGTGACTTCTATAGACTCTCTGGGTTCAAATCCCAATCCTGCCCATCTGTTAGCTTTGGGACCCTGATCAAGTTACTTAACATTTCTGGGAATCTGTTTCCTCATCTGAGTACTACTGTGAGAACTAAATGAGGTAGTGCTGTAAAACATTTAGCACAGTGTTTGGGACATTGTAATGCTCAATAAATCTGAGGGGAAAAGTGGAGAGAGAGTATCCTAAGAATGCATGTTGCTCCGAAGTGGCAGAGCTGTGGTAGATCAGAGTTTCTATTTATCTCCGTGGGACCCAGATAAGTGAGTCAGTGAAACTGACCAATCTGAGCTCTGAAATCTGAAATCAGGCTTCCTGAGTCATGGCCCCGGGAGTTCCACTGGTCCCCTGCCTGTCTGGCTTGTCAACAAGTTAGCCGCCCCTCCCATTCCTAGAAGCTGGCAAGAGTTTCCACAAAGGAGAGCAGCCGGACATCCTGAGAAGGCTCCAGAGGGCTTTCCACCTGGGGGACCCCAGAGGACCAGGGAGGGAACATGCTGTGCTGGGAAGGCCCTGCTATGTGAGGCTGCCTCCCCTGGGAGGAATCAAGTGCTGTATGTAATAGCGGGGCCTCACAGGGGTGTGGAACGTGAACCTACTGACCTTCACTCCCCGGGGTAAGAACAGCTTTCCACAGGTTCTGCAGGGGAAAAGCTTTTTATGCCCGAAGTTCTCAGGGCTGATGGTTTTTCTTAAGGCAGCATGGCCTCTGCCAGGTGTGCCTGCTTCATCCACCTACCTGCTGGATGGCATTTCGGTACAGGTAATCAACCATCATCAAGAGCTCTTTGGGGATGTCCATGGGTCTTTCCAACTGGCTCCCATCATCTTCAGTCTGAAGTTGCATCAGAGTCTGAGAAGAAATAAAAAGCATGATCAGAAGGGCCACCAATAGAGCTTCTGCCAGGCTGGCTTCAGGAGAACGCAGGACATGGAGACAGCAAACCCATGGAAGAACTTGGAAACGTTTTGATGTCCCTAAGCAAACATTCAGCAGGCAAAACTGAAATCAGGTGACATGATCAAGGTACAAAGGGTGACTTTTGAGAACTGGGAGTGGCGTACGGCAAGCAGTTTCAATCATGTGAAATGTGCCTCATCTTAGAGAAACACCCTGCCTATAGCACTTCACTGTCCGAACCAGAGAAACGGGGTGGTCTGGTGAAAAAGGACACAGACGTGGGAATACAAAAACCCAGAAGCAAGGCCCAGGTCCAGGGTTAACTCGCCAGGGACCCATGACAAATCACTCCCCTCACTGGGCCTCTGTTTTCATCTATATAATGGAGAGGACAGAGTTCAAGAGTCCCTGAATTTAAAAAAATGCAATGGAGGAAAAAGGAAAGCATACCTATTGCCAAAAATCTGCTCCAAACTAGCTCCCTTGTATTAGAATTGTCTCCAGAGGAGCCTTTTATTTATTTATTTTTAAAATTTTATTGGAGTATAGTTGATTTACAATGTTGTGTTAGTTTCTGGTGTAGAGCAAAGTAGTTCAGTTATACATACACACATATCCATTCTTTTTTTTTTTGGCCACACCATGCAGCCTGTGGGATCTCAGTTCCCCCACCAGGGATCGAACCTGGGCCCTCAGCAGTGAAAGTGCTGAGTCCTAACCACTGGACCACCAGGGAATTCCCAGTATGTTCATTCTTTTTCAGATTCTTTTCTCATATAGGTTACCACAGAATATTGAGCAGAGTTCCCTGTGTTATACAGTAGGTCCTTGTTGGTTATCTATCTTATATATAGTAGTGCGTGTATGTTAATCCCAAGCTCCCTGCCATGTTTCCCCTTTGGTAACCATAAGTTTGTGTTCAATATCTGTAAGTCTGCATAGGAGCGTTTTAGATCTCAGAAAATTTAGTTTAGGATGATAAACCAAGTGATGATTAAAACAGAAAAAGGAATAATATCATGGGCCAGGGACATTCCACTATCTTAGTATCTATGGCTGAGTTTCTCTAATATGTTATTATGAAAGACCGAAAAACATGGCAATAACGTTTTGCAGCTTTTCCCATCAAGAGGTAGAGTCTTTCCCCATCCAGAATCTGGGCTGACCTCACAACTTGTTCCAACAAATAAAACATGGCAGAAGTGGTACCGTGTGAGTTTTGGAGCCTGGGCCACAAGGAGCCTTACACCTTCTGCTCTCAAACTCTTGCTACCACTTAGGGAAGCCCAGGCCAACGTACTGAATGACGAGAGCCCATGTTGAGGGAGAGGCCCAGTGAGCAGCCAACACCAAGAAAGTCAAGGAGGCCTCGTTGAACCCTCTGGCCATCACAGCTGCCGTCTGACTGCAACCACACAAATGAGCCTGGGCGAGCGAGACCAGCAGAAGAGCCACACCGGAAACTCACAGTCATGAGAAGCAATAAGTTGCTGCAGTTTCAAACCACTGAAAATGTCAGGGTCTGTTAAACAGCAGTACACAACTCTACAGTAAGCAAACTCTACGGAGGCTGAAGAATCCTCAGGTCCCTGGGAAGGTAGGTACACGAGTATCCTGTTTGATTGGCTTGGCTGCTACACAGTTCTGGATGTTTCCTTGTGGCAGGTAACTCACCAGCTCTCTAATACTTTCCAGCGGCAGGTCCAAGATTGGCTCCTTCATGTAGCACAACGTGTGAATGGGCGATCCAAAACAGCTGGGCAGGTAGTTCCCAGACACAGACAAAAAGTAATCCTTTCCCCTGTCCAAGTGTAAAACCAGAATGTCCTCGATTTTGTCTTCACCCGAGTTGAGCTTCGTAGCTGTGGTCTTATTTACAAAGAGCTCCAATTCAATCTCAATGGCAGAATCTGAAAAAAAACGTAAACAGTAACGCTCGTTGGCAGAAGGCCAAGAGTAAAGGGGAGAGAAGACGAGCGGGAAGAGGGTGAGGCATACAGGGTTAGGGGAGAAAATAAGAGGCATCAGCCAACCAACAAGAATTTACATGCTCAGCACTCAAAAGACACGTGAACAAGGAGTTTACGGTCCAAGCGGGAATATGAAAACAGTAAACAAGAACATGAATAGGTAGCTGCTATAAAACTCGTGTTCTAAGTAGCACAGCTCAAGCTAGAAATGATTAATACAATAAGAAGGCGTGGCTCAAAGAGCTTGTCCTGAGCCGGCTCATATGAAGACACCCTATCCAGTAGAAAATACAGCACGTTATCAGACTGTGAACTGTCCATAAGACAGGCTTAACTCCTCTGCCTCACGGCACTACGGAGAGCGCCAAGGAGAAGTTGGGGGCAAGACACGGGTGGTACATCCTAGCGCCAGACATAATTTTTCTGGATGACCACCCTATTACCTTTGCCCACAAGAGCGGACAGTTGGGAGTTGATCATAGTGAGACAGAGGGTGAAAACGGCTCCTTTAACAGCAACACCTGCTTTACAGCACTCCTGTGCCTTCTCTCCCTGCGAAACTGTGGAACATCCACGCGACTGAGAATGCTTTTGAAACTGAACTCATGCTCCTTACTATTTTTTTTTTTTTTTTTTTTTTTTTTTGCTGTACGTGAGCCTCTCACTGTTGTGGCCTCCCCCACTGCGGAGCACAGGCTCCGGACGCACAGGCTCAGTGGCCATGGCTCACGGGCCCAGCCACTCTGTGGCATGTGGGATCTTCCCGGACCGGGGCACAAACCCGTGTCCCCTGCATCGGCAGGCAGACCCCCAACAACTGCGCCACCAGGGAAGCCCTCCTTACTATTTTTTTTTTTTTTCTTCCTTTGCGGTATGCGGGCCTCTCACTGCTGTGGCCTCTCCCGTTGCAGAGCACAGGCTCTGGACGCGCAGGCTCAGCGGCCATGGCTCACGGGCCCAGCCGCTCCGCGGCATGTGGGATCCACCCGAACCGGGGCACGAACCCGTGTCCCCTGCATCGGCAGGCAGACTCTCAACCACTGCGCCACCAGGGAAGCCCCCTCTTTACTATTTTATATTATGGATGGTTCATCCACAGGGCTTTGAAAAATGTTCAAGCAGACAACAAAACACTCAGACACAAAAAGCTTATTCCAGGAGAATGAGCAAAGATAGGGTAGGGTGTTCCCCAAACCAGCAACCAGGAACCTGGGAACGGAGGCCTTACCTGGCAGGAGGAACCCTCGGCTGGGGTTGGCGCTCAGCCACTGCTTACAGTAAGACTCTTCGTCAGGCTTGTTGATGAATTCAAACTGACACGGTACTTGTCCATTCCGAATGGTAAAGGACTCTATCTGCAGCTGCATGTACTTCACGTTCTGAAAACAGAACTGGGAACAAGCCCAGGACCAGTCAGACCAGTGCCCTCTCCTTGGCAACCTGCCTAGCCACCCCAAATGGGCAATCCTTGCCCTTTCTGGAAAGAAAACAAAGGACCATCGCTTTCAAATCATGTTTCTGCTTTTAAGTATTTACCTGGGAGGTCACAGCTACCATGAAAGACCAGTTGTCTGTGTTTAACTCAGAAATCCTAAACTCAAAAAACTCATGTTGTTTTATAAATAATTTCCTAACAGAATCCAAGTTTAAATCTTCTATATGCAAAGACCACATCCAAAACACCCTTCACACATTCCACTCCCAAAATCAACCTCCTCCTTCCAAGTAGCTGGACATCTAGGGCATTAAAAATACCCTCACCGTAAGTCCTCATTTAACTGACTTTTTGGTACAGTGAATTCTGAACGATCTATGCTATGGCACGTCTATGAAACATCTTTAGCCCTAACTTGACTTCTCCCAACGCCCATTACCTTTCCATACTGCTTTCCTTCCCATCAACTCATACGTACCCAAAATTTTGGACTCAATTTAATCTCAAAGCAAAGCATCAGTAGGAAGGCAAACCCAGTGCAAGAGTACACACTAGCTATACTAAGATCAAATGAAACATTTTGGATCCTCTGTGCCTTATTTAACTCATGGATGGCCCACGTATGGGTAAAATATATGAGCCACAAAGGTTACAGGCTCTTCTGGTTAAGAAGATCAGGAGGTGAACCAACAGCCCCTCTCTTGTCAGCTGGCATCATCAGCCTCACTTTATCTAGAAGCAGCCGATCAAGACTACAGTCCAGTAGTCTGACAGGTGCCTCTTGCAATTCTGAGCCCCAGCAGGTGAGATTTACGTTCTGTGAAGAGAAGAGCCTGATGCCTTAGCACGTCCTCCCTACCTCTCGCTTGGAGAGGGACACAGAAGGAATGCTGTCATTTTCCATCTTATCCAGGGAGCGAACGATCTCCTCCAGAGTCTTCCGATAAAGCTCTTCATTTACGACCCTCACCTGGAAGGGAAACAGCAGAGACAGTTTAGAGGACATTCACGGCCTTGGGAAATAGCAGTTGATAGCAACACGAAAGTGAATACTAAATAGATTTAATTTAACGAACAAAGAACCCAATTAACAATAGATGTAGAAGGGTGCCCCAGAGGCAAAGCTTCTGGTAAAATCAACTGCTTCCTGATTAGCAGAAAACAGATGCAGGAGTGAAAGCTTGGCTGGCAGTTCTGCTGGGTCTTATGCCCGGGGCAGAAAGACGCCCAATGCCTGGCTCTGCTAGGCTTGCTGCTGCCGACAGGTCTGCAGTAAGGAGCTTCTCCAGGGCTTTGATTTAAAGCAGCATTTCTCAGGCTTTTTTAAACATGTACTCCATCAGCCAAGAAGATTTTGTCAGGCCTTCCCTTCCTTATTTTGAATTACAGTTTTTGTCATTTTCCAGTAATAAAACCTTACCTATAACATTCATTAGGCTTTTTGCAAACCACCCCCACCCTCGTAGATTCTGATGTGCCTCTACCCGCATCCTTGAGAATTGGTAATATAAAGAAACACATAAGTCACTGAAGAAGAGATACAAATGGAGAATACATAAATAAAAAGATGTTTACTGTAAATCAACTATACTTTGATAAAAAAAGAAAAAATAGATTACAGAAACAGAAAAAAAAAGGTGTTCAGCTTCACTAGTAATTAGGGAAGTGTAATCTAAAATAATGGAGTATCTTTCTCTTTTGGCTCACTGGGTCGGCAGAAATTTAAAAGATTGATAAAACCCAATATTAGCCAGGCTGTGGGAACACCAGCTCATCCAGAGTTGGTAGAAGTGTAAAATGGTAAGGGCTGTCGGGAGGATAATTTAGCAGACTCAAACAAATTTAGAATACGTTTTTCTTTGAACCACTAATTTCACCTCTAGGAATTTCACTCTACAGAAATATTCACAGTGGTACACAAAGATATATGTGAAGGGTGATCACTATAGCAATGAATACAATAGCAACACTTTGGAAACAACTTAAACGATCAATATATATTGGGGTTGGCCAAAAAGTTCCTTCGGGGTTTGCCATAATATTTTATAAAACCCCGAAGGAACTTCTTGGCCAACCCCAATATATTACGGTTCATCCATACTATGGAATATTTTGCAGCCCTTAAAAATAATGAGGAGGGAGCTCTCCCTTTACTGACATGGAAAGATCTCTTAAAACATAGCCAGCGGGGAAAAAAGATGTTCTCAGAACAATATGCATGATATATCTTTTACAAAAAGGGAAAAACTTCCTCTACGCTATACGTAGAATACTGACACACATTTGCATAGAAAAAGATCTAGAAAGATACAGTCCAAAGAGCAAAGGGGAACCTCCACGTAGTAGAAACATACAGTAGAAGTCTACAAAACAACTATGAATTAAATTTAAACAGCTTCCTCACACTCAAGGTAGGAGGAGGAGACCAGAAAGACAAAAGTGGTCTCAGCTGTGGGAACCAATTCCCTAGAGGACGATGACCAGAGGCACCAGCTGCCCACCTACCCCGATGTCAAACACTGAGCTGACGGGCTTGTGGTCGCTGGTCTTCAGGGCCATGTGGCTCTGGTAGCTCAGCTGAGTGATGTTCTTCCCTTTCCAGAGGACCCGGTCACACCAGGCGGGAGCACGACACTTGTCGCTGAAACGCAAAGTCCACGCTGGGAGCCCTCCCAGGCACAGCAGCGCCCTCACCTGGTGAGCTCCCTGGCTCAGCTAGGGGTGACAGGGCAGTCTCCCAGTCCATGCAGCCGGAGATCTGAGAGGGCAGGGGCGATTTGGGCCCACTGAGGGGTAATGTGTATCCTGCGGGTATCACCCCAAACAACTGCGAAAGCTCAGAGCCAAAACGCCATTCAGAATGATTCTCTGCACTCTACTGTCCTATGGGGATCAGGCAAGAGTCACAGCCATCTGAGGGTGAAGGACTCTGTGGTCCTCAAAAGATGGTGGTTAAAACAGGTCGTGAATTCCTACTGCCTGGGTTCAAATCCTGCTTCTACGCTTGCCTGCCTGGGAGGCTCTTGAATTTTGGGGGTTTCAGTTCCCCAATCTATAAAATGAGGATAGTAAATCATACCTACTTCAATGGGGTGCAAGTAAAGTGTATTGAACAGTGCATGGCATCCCACAGGCACCAATAAAAATATGAACTACTAGGTAAAGGCCAAGTACAAGCTCGGTTTGCTGCAATCATCACCCCAAGCGTAGCTGGAAGGTAAACGAGTCTCAAGAATTCTTATGAAGCAAAGGCTAAGGCAGTCGACAAGCTGACGTGCGGGAAGGCAGGCTGCTTAATGAACAGATACTCAGAGAATGTTTGACCTGAGTACAAAACATGGGGAAGAAGTGATAGGAAACCTATCTTTTTCTTTAGGTCAATGAGGGCAAGTGTTTCCATAACTTTCTGAGTTTCCATCTGCTCAGCCCCCTGAAGCAACCTCTGACCTACCTGGTATCCCAATCGTCAGAGCCAGTGTCATACTTGTAGGTGGGCTGGAACGTGAGCTCACCCTCGTTGAAGCCTTCGAAGACAGCCTTTGCAGCGACCTGAGCTCTCAGCTACATGAAAGTACGGATAGAAAAAAAAAAAATCTCAGGATAACTGCTATTTGATGCATTTTCCCCTCTAACCTGCCTTCCTACGTGATAAAAGTGCATTCCCAGGACTTTGATAACACTAAAAAAAAAAAAAAAAAAAACACTCAGGATAAAAAGGTCAAACCTTGGGCTTCCCTGGTGGCACAGTGGTTAAGAATCCACCTGCCAATGCAGCGGACACGGGTTCGAGCCCTGGTCCGGGAAGATCCCACATGCCGCGGAGCAACTAAGCCCGTGCGCCACAACTACTGAAGCCCGAGCGCCTAGAGCCCGTGTTCCGCAACAAGAGAAGCCACCACAATGAGAAGCCCGTGCGCAGCAACGAAGACCCAATGCAGCAAACAATAAATATAAGTAAAATAAATTTAAAGAAAAAAAAAAGGTCAAACCTTGAATTAGCAGAGGAAAGGAAATCAATCTGGAATCCAAACTCTAACCCCAAAGGAAAGGCCCATGAGAAAGCTATTCTGCAAGATCTTGAGTTAATTAACTCCTAGGAAAAGGAGCACGCTAACCATTCCTCCACCTGTTATACAGTTTTTAAGGCTCTTTTATAAAAGTATACCCACATCCGAGGGGCCTGAGTACCACCTTACTGAGACGTCCCTAGGAGGATTAGGTACCAAAGGACAGAGATTTTTCTCTTCCAGGTATCAACTGTGCTTCATCTGCATAGCACAGTTGTTCCAATTATACAGAGGAATAGAACTGCATAGAACAAGGTCTGGAAAGAAACAATCCAAAAAGCAAAGGGGAACTTCCATGTATGTAGAAATATATAGTAGAGGTATACCCAAACCATTATGAATTAAGTTTAAATTTAAATAATTTTTAAAGGAGTTTGTCAAATCAGTTATATGAACTGGGGTAAGCTCTGTGCTTTGGTTTCCCCATCCGTAAAATTTGGATTTATAATAGAATCTGCCTCACAGGATTGTTGCAGAGATAAGCTGTCAGCTTAGAACACTGCCTGACACATTACGATAGTAACTAGCACCCTTGTCACTGCAGTGATTCTAAGAGCTCCTTCGCAGCAAGACAGAAACCATAGGTGTTCCTGCCTCCTCCCTGGAGCACCGAGCTCGGCACTGTGTGGACTGGTGAAGAGCTGTCAGCTCCAACTTTGAGACAGAGTCAGCTATCCAGGGGACAGCAGCTGACAAACCCCAAAACGTGAATTCCTAAAAAAAACTATTAAGAAAAAAACAACAGGAAACTTAAAAAATTTAGGTATTAGTGCAAGATGATTCTTAAATGGGTAAATATAGACCGTAAAACCGTCTACAAAGCAGAGAAACACACAGACTGGGTACCATTACTTAAGGAAAGACCAGAAAAGAGGGCAAGAGGAGGCACTTCCCTGGTGGCGCAGTGGTTAAGAATCTGCCTGCCAATGCAGGGGACACGGGTTCGAGCCCTGGTTCGGGAAGATCCCACATGTCGCGGAGCAACTAAGCCCGTGAGCCACAACTACTGAGCCTGCGCTCTAGAGCCCACAAGCCACAACTACTGAAGCCCGTGTGCCACAACTACTGAAGCCCATGTGCCCCAACTACTGAAGCCCATGCGCCTAGAGCCCATGCTCCGCAACAAGAGAAGCCACCACGATGAGAAGCCCACACACTGCAACGAAGAGTAACCCCCGCTCGCCGCAACTAGAGAAAGTCTGCACACAGCAACCAAGACCCAACGCAGCCATAAATAAATTAATTAATTTTTAAAAAAAAGGCAAGAGGAGATGGTATTGAACTACCAGGGAAATGAGAATGCCGCAGTCCAGAAAACAGTGGCAAGAAATAGATAGTTACAGAACAGACTGGGTTAAGGCTGAAATGGAAATTAAAGAGAATAGTTTACTAAGGAAACGAGTGAGAGAGAAAAATGGATCGATAAAGAGATTATTCCATAAAGAAAGACATAACAGACTCGAGATTTTCTTTTTCCCCCTTCAACTGATCTGCACTGGGGGAAAAATAAAGGAAACAGAAAGATTTAGACTAATGACAATACAAAGAAGATTGAAAGGGAGATACAGGCTAAAAAGAAAAAGGGCTATAACATTCTGAACAACTCTGACCACTTGAACAGTTTCGAAATCTATTGAGAGCAGTAGCCTGAAGAAGGTCAGAGAGAAACAGATTTCTCTTGTCCTGGGAAATGGCCAGTGCTTTGAGAAAGGAACGCTAACCCAAACAATGGTGGAGGAGAGCACGATACAGAACTGCTTCCTGTCGGAAGTGAAGACAGCCATTCTGAAAAAGAGTGGTCATGCACACTGGACAGACCTGGTGAGGGGCAGGGGGAGCGGAAGGCCCATCCAAACCATCAGTAAATCATCTTAAAAATACCAAGTATCTTCATTATGAGACGCTTGGTTCCCTTTGGGCCCCACCTTGAATGACTGAATGAATGGGCACGCCTGCGAGAGAAAGAGAGCAGCTCTTGCCCCGGGGGAGATAAGCCTCAAGGGAACAGCCAGGTGGCAGACAACTGTGGGAGAGGGGAACGCAGATGGAAGGAAGGAAGGAAGGAATGATGGGACACCAGTTCCTCAGGGAAACCTCCCCAGATGAGCAAGAAGAAGCTGGAGTTGGGCAGCCAGGCTTTCCTGTGCCCTCCTGTGGAGGGACGGCTGCCTGAAGAGGGCCTAGGTGGCCATCGGTACCTGGTCATTCGCATACAGGGTTTGAAAGGCCTTCTCTTCGATGAGCTTTTTCACTTTTTCCACATCCAGCTCTTCTATTCTGTAGTTGAGGTCCCCCAGCCACAAGATCACACTGCGAGGACAGAGCACAAAGGTCACAGGGTTTAGGAGGGACTTCACCGGCTCCAGCCGGTGTGCTCCTGACAGAAGGCCCCCCGAGGCTCAGCCTCTGGGGAGCTGGGTGGGGAAGGGACTCGGCTACTCAGGGCCTCTTTTCCTCACACCATCCCATTTAACACCATGTCTAGCATGCTGCTTACTCAATTATCTTGGTCCAAGTTCACTGTACACAGTCTTGAGTTCTCCTTGACTATTTTATTCTTGTATGGCTGGAAAGATAGTCTAATAAGATCTAAAAGCAAGACAATAATTTACCTCTCTCCTGGGAAGAGGCAAAAAAGGTCAAGTATTGGGAGTCCTGTCAGTCACTCAGGGACCCCGGACCAGATGATGCCATGATGCCGCCTCTTGCCTCACCCCCCCTCCAGTCCACAAAACACACTCGCATCCTTTGTTTCTGGAGCTGAGGTCCTCTGAAACAAAGCTCAACCCTTCCAGTGGAGTCTGGCTTTAACCACCACCGTATCATTGGTTGGCTCTTTCTGCAGAGTGTGACAGGTATTTTATCACACCTACTGCTTTGGGAAAATGATGACTAGATGCTCCCAGGTGACATCGCATGTCCCATGAAGACCAATACCGCTTTATTTGAAGCCAAGAACCAGGTCATGAGAGAAACCACGCGGCAGCATACACACACCAAAATGAATGCATCCACAAGCTAAAAGCAGACAAACTGACATGCAAGCTGCAACCTCACAAACTAGGACGCTTCAGGGTCAGCGGAACGGGAGACACAGTCCCTGCTGGGTTCCCTGGAGAAGGGAAGCCATCCTGGCAGCTTTCCAGAACACCAATCAAGACAGGTCTACCACCACAGCAGGCGGACGAGAGGCTGGGCTCTGTGTACTCCCTGGCAGACACCACAGCCCCAGTGGCTTCTTCCTTGTCATAAAAGAAGGGGCACATGCTCCAAGTGTTACTGTAAAGTCTGAAATTCCAGTATGCCTTGAATCTAGACAGAGAGCAAGTATTGGAGATAAAGGAAATACAGAGAACAGACAAAAATCAGCACCAGATGCTCCAAGCAGCTGCAACCACGGCTCTGTAAAGTTGAATCAAGAGGCAAAGAAGACTAAGTGAAGACAGAGAAATGCAGCCCAATTCTCAATTACACATGCTTCTGGAGAGAACAGGCAGACAGAATCCTGAAACATACTAAACCTGAGCTTGAGATGCTCACTCTGGGGTGGCTTTCCTCATGACACTGCATTCAGGCAGACCCATGTTAAAAATAAATCTTACACATTTTCCAGGAACAGATGGTGTCTGGGAAAGATTCTAGAGGTCTGCCAGATGGCAGGTTGGGAAACGAAAAATTTCCAAGAGAGGTAATCCCTGTGTAACTGAGAGTTGGCTGAAGCTCCCACTCGGGCAGTGGGAAGCCTCCCCCGGCTCCCCGCCTAATGAAACAGAGAGCCCGCAACTCGGCCCGTGGGGCCCGGTGCACCTTGTCGGGGTGGAAGGCCAGACTCACTCGTGTTTGCTGATGGTGAGAGGGGGGAGGCTTGGGTCAACCTGACGAAACTGCATTCGAGAACAAATGTCTTTGTAGTCTTGGTTCCTCCTCTCATACTCCTCCGTGTGGGCTGCCAGGTGGGAATTGACAACGCAGATGCTGGTGTTGTGAAACTGGAACCGGATTGCCACACCACCTTTGTTACCCTGTGAAAGGAGTCCAAAAAAAGACCAGTAGTTGTTTAAACACGAGAGGTTGCAAAATGTTTTCTCTTAATTAGTCTGCATCATAATCCTGAGAGGTAAGTAAAGCAGTGTTACAGTCCACATATTACAGGTAGGAAAACACATCCAAGGAGGTAGAACGACTAGCTGGCCAGTGGCAAAGGTGAGTCCACTTTTCAGTAAATCACAGGCAACCCACATGCCTCTCGCTTCCCCATGAGAAGCTAAGCTCTCGCAGCAGAACCTAAAAGGATTTAACAGATTCTAGAAGAGAAAATTGCAAACCTATTATCAGCATTCTTTCTTTCTTTTTCCTTTCTAAGCATTCTTTCTTTTCCTTGGTGACCCAGCATAGATGTCATGCATTAAATGGGAGGACCCACTGGAGGCTCTGGTGTGAAGTGAACACGAGGATTTGGCTAGTTGGGCAAATCAGCCAGCAAGTCACTAATATACAAATTCTGAATGGTCTGCTCCATCTAGCCCTGCTCGATCACGAGGGTACAGTTCACCTCGTACCGCCAGCACCCTCAAACTGGGACGTCTGCAGTCACAGTATCACGAGAAGTGGGGTCCAAATCTTAGGGACCAAGGCCCTCCATGTGCCAGATGTACCAACCAGGAACTCACCATCCTCCCCATGATTCCTGTCCCCACCGTCTCAGCTTCCACTTCTGAGATGTACGCTGCATGCTCTTGTTTGACATATAACAGCAGCATAATCCCAACCAGTCGGATGAGCTTTACCTGGAAGAGAGACAAGCATTCACGTCATGGCATTAACTAGGAGTCAAAAGGAAAAGTAGTCCGGAAGCTGGCTGAGAGTATTACGGAGGAGTCCTCCACACCAGGACACAGGGCAATCACCTGAGTGACTCCATGATAACCTCAACAGCCTACAAGTGCCAAGACCTGCCTCTTTCACACCCAGAGACGCCTCTTCCAGAGGGCCTGGAACTGAAAATCTCAGGATCATTAGGGCTGGCTTTTGATGAAAGTCGCAGAAGAAGTGAAAAGTTATCTTAGCATTTCCCTGCATAGCAACAAAAAACTAGAAGGTCCCCGACTCCTCTCTTACCTTCGCGTATCTGGCATCTGGATGAAGACCCTCTGATACAGCTTTAAACCACTCTTCCTCCTTTGGGGTGTCATGGAAGAAAAAGGCTTCTTTACTCAAATCAAGCTCCTGGAACCTATTGGGAGAAGCAACCAGAGAGTAGAGAAGGGTAACGTGTGAGATGGCACGTTCGCACGTTGGTTTGGGTGTGTAAGGCCTAGCTTTCTAGCTAAACTGCAGGACCCTCAAGAGGGAAGAAGAATAAACACTTAGCGACAAGGGACTAAGTTCCTCAGTCAAGGAACTTACCAGGTGCTTTCACAAGCAGCAGCCCATTTCTTCTTCATAATGAACCTGAAGTAGTTAGAAGAGTCTCCATTTTATATCCGAGATCACTAGCTCGCCCAAGCACCAAGTGGCAAATGGGTTCAAACCTAGGTCTACATAAATTCCAAATTCTAGGCCCCTTCCACTCCTGTACAGGCTTCTTTGCTGTCCCCTCCCCACCAATAGTACCCAGTGCAGTGGTGACAAGACAGCAGGTGTGAAAAAAAAAATGACTGATGGATGGGGCCTTTTTTTTCTTTTAAGCTAACCTTCCTTCCCTGGCAAAAGATATTTTTGCTTTGTGACCAACAAAGTGTTGAATGTCTAAGTAATTAAATTCAGTTCAACGTGTACCGATCTTAACAGAGGGCTGCACTCAAAATTAAATATTAGCATTCAAATGCCAAGCTCATCACTTGAATAGTGCCAGAAATTTGTTTACTGTGAGGAAGCACACTAACAGGGGAACAGCTGTTATTAAGCATATGCTCATTTTTCAATCCCTTCACCTGCTGTGAATTCTCAGTTATAGATCCATGCCCCCATCCCTTCAACCGCAGCTACACGTTCTGGAAAATGCAGAGGCAACTAGAAGAGAAGCACTCACCCCACACAGTATACATCTGGGGCCTGGATACCATGGCTGAGCCAGGGCTGGAGGCACTCCTTAGGGGACTGTCCATTCACATTGTATGTTCCCACAAAAAACCTGTTGCCAAAGACAATCAATCAGTCACTTGGGAGGACTATGGACATGACGGGGAAAGCACTGGATGCTGATTCTGCTCGGTTTCAGTCTCTCTGGACTGGAATTTGAAGCCTTAAGAAATGTCACATCTATCCTAGACCAGTGCAAATGGCACCAAGGGGTGACGTGCAGTCTGCCGTGATATTTGTTGCTTTTGTGATAACTTCAAACAGTGGAGGCCCACTCCGAACATTCCTACTTAGCTTTAACAGCCATTAGAGAGCCGTAATCCACAAAATGACTGTTTACTGTGTGTACCAGTGAAATGAAAAAAGGAAAGTACACTGGTAACTACTTTCCGAAAGAAAGCAACACCAGTGTTCAGACAATTCACTGTTTATATTCCTAGAAGCAACGTTACTTTGTGTTATAGTCCCAATGCAATGATTTACAAAGATCTGGCAGTCATAAAAAGGAACAAAATTGGGTCATTTGTAGAGACGTGGATGGATCTAGGGACTGTCATACAGAGTGAAGTACGTCAGAAAGAGAAAAACAAATATCGTATATTAACGCATATATGTGGAACCTAGAAGAATAGTACAGATGAACCGGTTTGCAGGGCAGAAATAGAGACACAGACGTAGAGAACAAACGTATGGACACCAAGGGGGGAAAGTGGGGGTGGTGGGATGAATTGGGAGAGTGGGATTGACATATATACACTAATATGTATAAAATAGATAACCAATAAGAACCTGCTGTATAAGAAAATAAAATAAAATTCAAAAATTCAAAACTAACTAAATAATAAAAAGATCTGGCAGAATTCTGCACCCTTTATTCATGTAACTTTCGCTCACCTTGCCTAAAAAGATTACCAAACACTAACTTCCTCTGACTAATTTCAATTCAAATGACTTTCTTCAAAGGCCCCAAAAGGGGCTTCCCTGGTGGCGCAGTGGTTGAGAGTCTGCCTGCTGATGCAGGGGACACAGGTTCGTGCCCTGGTCCGGGAAGATCCCACATGCCACGGGGCGGCTGGGCCCATGATGGCCGCTGAGCCTGCGTGTCCGGAGCCTGTGCTCCGCAACGGGAGAGGCCACAACAGTGAGAGGCCCGCGTACAGCAAAAAAAAAAAAAAAAAAGGCCCCAAATGACCAAGGGATACACAGAGGGATAAGCAAAAATCAGGATCTCTCTCCTTCTTCTGCACACGTGTATCTCTTTAAATATTTCTGCAACCATTTGCAAGTTGTGTCACTCCCACCATACCTCCCACAGTGCCTGGCCAGAAAAGGCACAGAATAAATGCCTGCTAAGGAAGAGTGAAAGGAATCACTCATTTAGAAAATGATGGGAGGGACTTCCCTGGTGGCGCAGTGGTTAAGAATCCGCCTGCCAATGTTCAATCCCTGGTCTGGGGAGATCCCACATGCCGTGGAGCAACAAAGCCTGTGAGCCACAACTACCGAGCCTGCGCGCGCTGCAGCTACTGAGCCCACGTGCCGCGACTACCGAAGCCCACGCGGCTAGAGCCCGTGCTCCGCAACATGAGAAGCCACTACAATGAGAAGCATGAGCACCACAATGAAGAGTAGCCCCGGCTCACCGCAACTAGAGAAAGCCTGAGCACAGCAATGAAGACCCAACGCAGCTAAAAAAAGAAAAAGAAAAAAGAAAATGATGGGAGGGACTCTGTACAGGATTTGCTTTCAAATCCAGGGTATGGGGGAATTGCTTAAATTTCAGAGAGGTGAGTGATCATTTTGCTGCGGAAACAGTCTAAGACCCAGTGAGCTACCTGAAGTTCTGGATATAGGTATAATCCTCTTCTTTCTGCATTAGATGTGATTTCACGATTGTGTCTCGCAGTCCAAACTTCTGCATGGATAAAATATGAGCCTTGTCTGATACTGTGATAGTGGAGGAGCGAACCATGTCAGTTATATCAGATTTGGACTTATTCTGTCTAGAAAAACAAAAAAATAATTTTTATTACAAAAAGTTTTTATCATATTTTGATGAGTCCTCCTTGACAAAGTACATGAATATAAAGCTAGAAGTTTCCACACATCAGCATCTGAATTTCAGAAGACTTAAAAGCCTAAAGTAAAACTTATTTGCTAAAACAACACTATTTCTGTGTGGAACAAAGTAAACTTATATGTTGTTGATTGTATAGTACATTGGTCCAGAGATAATAGGTTTGTAGAATCTCAGACCAGAAGGAGACCTGGAAGATAATCTAATCTGATCCCTTCATTTTTCAAATGAGAAAAATGAGACCCAGCAGCGTCAATGATTCATGCGCCTGGGTGGCAGCAGAGTGTGAATCAGAACTCGGTTTAAACAGTGCTCTTTCTGGACCCTGGGCCTCACGTAACAAGACTATAGAACTATCTAGATCTTTTGACTTGATAATTCCCCTGAATCTCTAATCCACAGGAATACCTGAAATAAAAAGAAAGGCAATGAAAATTTATATTTTATTATTATTTGTGTAGTTTTCATAGTCATACTAAAAATTATTCAAATGCCAACATTTAAAGTTAAGCAAAATTTGGCATATGTACATAACAGAATCCTAATAAATGCTTAGAAAACTTTTGTTGAAGATTACTTAATGAATTAAGATACATAAAACACTTGAAACAATTTCTGACATTGAATAAATGCCACTAAAGTGCTTAATTTTAGATTGTCATGTACATACTAATTAAAACTATGTAAAATGCATCTATGTATATCAGGAAGGCTCAAAAGTGAATTGAGAATGATAGATTTAGCTACGTTTAAAGCCCAGGGATTGTTCATTACTGTTTAAGTGTGTAATTTAAATATTGACACAAGTAAGTTTTTATCTTGACCAGATGATTCCAGCTATGACCAGTAGGGGGCACTGGAGCACACACTAAATATAACCGCATCAGAAAAAAGAAAGGAGTAACTAAAAACGGGGAAAAAGAAGTATCTTCAGAGTCAGGAAACTCCTAAAAGAATGGGAGGGAGAGGGCTTCCCTGGTGGCGCAGTGGTTGAGTCCGCCTGCCAATGCAGGGGACACGGGTTTGTGCCCCGGTCCGGGAAGATCCCACGTGCCGCGGAGCGGCTGGGCCCGTGAGCCATGGCCGCTGAGCCTGCGTGTCCGGAGCCTGTGCTCCGCAATGGGAGAGGCCACAGCAGTGAGAGGTCTGCGTACCGAAAAAAAAAAAAAAAAAAGAATGGGAGGGAAATCAAATGTTTCTAATCTACATTTCCGCAGTAGGGTCAGACTGCCAGTTTCAAATCCTAGATCTGCCACTTGCTAGCTCCGGATCTTGGGTGAGTTATATAACATCTCTTCTTCACCTGTTTCCTTAGCTGTGAAACAGAGAAAATAATGGTATCTACCTCTTAAGTTAAAGGAAGGTAATCCATGTAAGTGTATGATGCCTGGCACACATAGGAAATGCTCAATAAAAGCCTAACATTTCCTAGGCCAGTGACTGTGGGACAATGGACATCGTGCACAGCAATGGCCTCAGTTCTACAGCCAGGAAAACCTCAGCCCTAAGAGGCACAAGTGAAGGGAGAGCTGCATTACCTTGGGATCAAGTTTTCTGGTTTATCCTGACCCCAGGAGCTTTGGTCCACAAGCAGACCCTTCCCATCTGGTCTTGACTCATCAAAGAAAGAACCACCTAAGGGGAGGAGGAAGGAATTAAAACATACTTACATATGCTTTACCATATAGACCACAGCTTCTCAAACTGTAGTCTGGGAATGACTGGTGGTTTTCATATTGCTTGAAACCATAGGAAAGGCCTAGGCTGGTGTCTGGATGAAGCTCCCAGAGAGCAGGATAGAGAGGGGAATAAAAAGTATTTCATCCAGATGTCTTTACTACTGAAAACATAACTGTCCCAGCTAGTTTGACCCCCTTTTCTTGGAGACGGAGTGCATTATAGAAGGAACAAAAAGCTAAGAAATCTGCAGACCTAAGTTCTATCACCAGCTCTGCTATTTATTAACCTTTTGACTTTGTGCAAACCATCTAGCCTCTTCTGATCTCAGTAACTTGACCTGTCCTGCCTTCCTCTCAGGCTTATCGTAGGGATTGAATAGACACGAGTAAGCACTTTGAAAGCCACGCAACATATTATAAAATATAACGTAGCGATGTTATTACCATTTACTGCAAGTGAGATTTAAATTCCAAGGAGGAAAAAGGCAAGGGTCAGAGAAGTAAAATTGGGAAGACCCTAAGTGCTTGCCATTGTCAACGCAGCACCTTGAAAACCAAGGAGCCCAAGGACCTGCAACAAAGAAATATTTGGGGAAAGTTGTTAAATCAAGACAAACTGGAAAAGGAAAATCAATCTGCCAATTTACTGTTTCTTTGCTCCTTAAAAGCCAGATCCCTTGTCAACAGGGAACAGCATGAAGAGGCCACAGAAAGATGCTGCTTCGATCCACAAGGTACAAGGAGCACCAGGGGCATGAAACATCACTAAGGAATTCTGCTCTGAAGACTATTACTAAACATGGATTTGTCAACCATGCATTCACAAGAACGCGAAAAAACAAACAAAACACTGGAGCTGAAAAAGAAAACACGATCATTTGAAACATGAAAATAGTTACGTTTCAATGCCTCCAATCAATCAACAAGGGCTTTCAATTTTGCTTCCTAAATTGCCTCTCAAATCAATCAATATACTCCTATCCCCAATATCACTATACTAGCCTAGGGTTACCAACAATTCCCTGGAACTAGTTGAGGGAGACCTCAACTAGTCTCCCTGCTTCCTCTTTCACCCCACCCTCTCTAATCCAATCTCTACACTGTGGCCAGAGGAGTTTTTGAAAAAATGACAACATGGCTTAAAACCTTTTAAAAGCTCGCCATTGGATAAATCCAAGCCCCTTAATACGGGTGCCAAGCCTCTTCCCAGTCTGGATCCTGCCCACCTCTCCAGACACATCACTCACCACAGCCCCCTACCTCCTTGAATGCCATACGCCAAGTATACTAAAGTTACTGCAGTTATACAAAGATCCCATCAGAAACCGACTTCCTTCTTCCTCACTCTGCTTTCCGTGGCTAACTCCTACCCATCCTGTGGCCAGGAGTCAGCAAACTTTTTCTGTAAAGGGCCAGAGGGTAAATGTCCTAAGCTTTGCAGGCCACATAGTCTCTGCAACTATTTAACTCTGCCATTATAGTGTAAAAGCAGCTATAAGCATCAGTATGCCAATAAAACTGTATGGTCACAGATGTTTACATATTATATAATTTCCACGTCACAAAATGTTATTCTCTTTTAATTCTTTTCAAACATTTAAAAAATGTAGAAACTATTCTTAGCTCATGGGCTGTACCAAAGCAGGCAGCAGGCTGGATCTGGCCCAGGGGAATGTAGTTAGCCAACCCCTGGTATAGATATATCTTAGAGGCCATTTCTTCTAAGAAGCCTGCTCTGATTCCTCCCAAACTGGTCAGATGCCCTGACACAGATGTTCCCATAGCTCCCTGTACTTCTCCCACAATAGGCTTGATTGCTGTGTGTTGTAACTGTCTCCCCAGTTGGCCAGTAAGCCTACTGAGGACAAGACTATGCCTTAATACTAAACCATTTGATATTAAATCTTATATATATTCATCGGTTTATTGCATGCTATTTCTGCTAAAGTGTAAGCCCCATGAGGTGGGGACTTTGTCATCTTTATGCTATTTCCCAGGGACCTGGAGCAGCACAGGTGCATAGCAGGTACTCAAGGCGTCAAATGCAAGTGTCAGGAAACTTAAGTTGAAGTCTAGCTCTACTATCATCTTCCTGTGTGACAAGTTACTTCCTTTCTTCGGGTCTTACTTTCTTCATCTATAAAGTAGGGACTTAAAAAATATCTCACAGGGCTTTACAACGTGCAAAGGCAAACTTAGGAATAATGCTTAGGTGTTGTTTCTGCATGTCAGTGCTTTCTGAGGACTCCGTCAGGCCATCTCCTGGGGACAAGTGGTTTGTCCCGTGGACTGGGCTTCCGTCCAGGAGTGGGCAGTGTAGTGACTGGAAAACCACCTTGCTGACCTGCGTCTCGTTGATGCCCCGACCCCGTATCTCTCTCTGGACTCCGTCCAGCAAGAACTAGAACATCTTCATTCATGACTTCATGTAAGGAAATGTTAAGGCATGGTTGGGGGGATTTCCAGCCACAGGGCAGTCTTCTCGGAATCTCTTCCCTCCTGAATCTGGTACGGAAGCTGGCTGTCAGCAGCTCTTTACCAAGTTTATCATCGCACAGCCCCACGGTCCCCTCTCCGGCCACAGCTTCCTGCCCTTCCTCCTCTTCTGCTTCCCTACTGCCACGCTGCCCTTTTTCCAACCTCAGACCTGCAGTCCCTTGTCACCCAATCGAAGAGGTGACATCAGGGATTTTTTTTCCTTTCTTCCCATGTTCGGTCATCACGTCCTACAAATCGTCTCTCCTAAATACTTTCATACCTGAACTTCTCTCCTATCCCTACTGCCATGCCTTAGTTTGGGCCCTTAATATTTCTGGAGAGCACACTCAGTGATTTCCCTGCCACCATTCTCACCCCCTCCAGTGCATACTGACAACCTCTAGAAGGAAACACAAATCTGAGCAGGTCTTTCCTGTGTGTAAAATCCCTTAACTTCTAACACGTTTGTAGTAAAACCCAAACCTCTAAGTATTACATACAAGGACCTTTATAATCAGCCCCAGACTACCTCTCCAGGCCCATCTTCCACCCCCCACTCAAACCACTCCTCTCTCGCCCCCAATCCAGTCACATCAAAACCATTTATTTTTTTAAGGGAATTCCCTGGCAGTCCAGTGGTTAGGACTCTGGTTAGGCGCTTTCACTTTCACTGCCGAGGGCACGGTTTCGATCCCTGGTTGGGGAACTGAGATCCCACAAGCCGCGCAGCGACCGGGGCAGGGGGCAACCATTTATCTTTTTAAATGTTGCCTCTTCACCACCACCCCCGCCCCGATGCTGGGCATAGTCTAACCACCCTCAAACCCACCTGCATGTATCGAACTTCAAACTCACCCTTCAAGACTCAGCTCAGGAGTCATCTCCTTCGAAAAGCCCTCTCTGGCCCTCTCCTTCTACTCTTACCCAGTGCTTACTTCTATCAAGGCATTTATCATAATTGTAACCATGCTTATTTAATTTTATTTGGCCGAGCTGCACAGCATGTGGGATCTTAGTTCCCCAACCAGGGATCAGACCCGGCCCCGGCAGTGAGAGCACCGAGTCCTAACCACTGGACCGCCAGGGAATTCCCTGTAACCGTGTTTAACTCTTTTTATCAAGCTTTCCTCTTTAGCTAGACCACAGGCTTCTGGGAGCAGGGGCTAATGTTCTTGTTCTGTGGCCCCTGGCTTACGGCAACATGAAATATAACAGGCAGTCAGTAAACACACACTGAGCAAACAACCTCAGGGCAGCGGTTAAGCTCACAGTCATTTCTGGGTGCTTTCTGATGACCACCTTTCACACCTACAACTGAAACCATTTCTGAGTAAGAGTATACCTAATAGGTCAACCAGAGCGACAACTGCAACCTTGATCTGGATGTACAGAAGTAGAAAGTGTTCCATTTCTCTTGCGAATTCTGTGCATTGCACTGCACATATTACAGAACCCAAACCCCTCTCACATGCCTGGCTAAATAGATAACACTGACCCTGGAGGCTCCTTCCTTCGCCCAGGCAGCACTATAACCTAATACAGACCCACAATCCCTTATCTGAAACCCTTGAAGCCAAGTGTATTTTGGAATTCAAAATTTGGGACATTTTAGAAAGATAATACACAACCTGTACCGTGTTATACAGCACCCCAGCAGTCAGAGGCAACATCCAGAAACCAGTAACGTTAGGAGTTCCTCAGCGCAACTTATGAGTAGTAACGCTTAGTGGGATAAATAAAGCTTATAAATAGCCTCCTGTCAGTTCAAGCAAATCTTACTGCCAAAGTGAGCTTGGGCCAAATTTACAAAAAAAATTTATTTTCCACCTTCAGAGCTTTTAGGACTTCAGAAATGCTGATAAGGAATTAAAGGTGGTAGTTAAGAATGTGGCCTATATGCATCAGAAAGGATTGAAATATGTGTCTATGTACATATATACCACGTTTATAAATATATAAATTTAGCCAAATACATATACAGATGGGAAAGTCTGGAAAGTATACACTGAACGTCAACAGTAGTCATTTCTCGGTGATAGGATTGCTTTTTCTTTTTGCTTATAGGTACTTTCAAAGTTAGCTAAAATAAGATGTATTTGTATATATGTATATATAAATGTACTATAATTATATAAAGATATATATGTAATATATATATAAAATATATATATTATAAAGATATATATATATATATATATATATATCAACATATACAGGCTTTGGAGTCAGACTTAGATTCCATTTCTGGCCCTACTTACTAGCTGTATGACCCTGAACAAGTTATCTCACTTCTCTAAGCTTCTGCTTCCTGAACTGAACAAAGATAACAGTATCCACCTCCTATGGCTGCTGTCTTCTTTTCTATGGTTAATCGAGGCCACCCCTCACTGCATGGCCAAAAGGTCCTCTAGAAGCCAAACCAGACCTGTTGAAGGCCCAGATCTACAAAACAAAGACAGGAGGCATGACCTCCATTTCAATGTTTTATAGCCAGGCCTGCCACTGACTTGGGGTCTGGGCTTTTCCAAAAACATGACATCACACAAGGAGAAAAAGCAAATTCACACCAAAATCCAAGTACTCTATTTCTTTTGAGAATTGCCCAAGAGGCAGCAACATTATTTCTTAATTCAATGGCTCCTTCTGTCTCCTCCTCCTGCTCTGCTTCCCCACTGCAGGTCCCCCAGTTATTTACAGGTACTCCCCAAGATCCAGACCAGTGCTACCCGATCGATGATGGAAACGTTCTACAACTGCACTGCCCAAAACAGTAGCCACTAGCTACATTTGAACAGTTAAAACGTGGCAAGAGTGAATGAGAAACTGAATTTTTTATTTACCTAGAGTAAATTTAAATAGCCACACGTGGCTAGAGGCTACAATACTGGCCAGTGCAGCTCTAGATCTTGTTCTTCTCTTCTACAAGAACCATCAGCCATCACACCCAATTCTAAACAGAGCTATCCAGCTGTGCCTGAGTTCAGGCCCTGCACTGTCCACTGGGTACTTCTACAAGATGCTCTGTGCACGGGTGGCTCCCAGGTAAAGCTGTGCTTTGACTTCTGGGCCAGCCCCTGAGCTCCCCCTGCTGTCACCAGCACCATCATCGCCCTGTCGGCCCGGTTTGCCATCCGGCCCTTCGCTCACCCCTCTCCTTAGCTCCCCAGAGCCAGTCAGCCATCCATCTCTTCGTTCTCACAATTGCCTTCCTCCAGGCCATCCTCTCTCCTCACCTGTTACCTCAAGAGCCTCCCAACTAAGAGATCTTCCTGCTTCTCCCTACCCGATTTACCAATTTTGTCTTTGGACTTGGCCAAAGTCTAATCAGATTAGACACTGATTTCATCTCTCCCTGCTCTAACACTTTCAGTATTACACCACTACTTGCAGGTGAAGGTCCAAACTCGTTGGACTGACACAAGAGGCCCTTTGCAAACTGGTCCTGCTCTCTCTCGCCATCCACCACCCAAAGACAGCCGATTCTAAACAGACAGGTTCCCCATGCACATCGCCCTCACTCTGACTTTCTGGCCCTTCTGCTTCAAAGTCCAGCCTCAATTCCTCCACCCTCCATCACCAAGCCCTCCTCAACCACACTAAAGCTCAGCAGTCATTTCTCCGAATTCTGAACGCCTTCCTGTCTATATGACTTGTCTGGAACTTTAAGGGAAATTAGAGTGTTTTTGGAAAAGCCCTGTGGCTCTGGAATAAAATGACCTAGATATTTCACTGGCTCCATCCATAACCTCATAGGAAACCTCAAGCAAATTACTTAATTTGTTTCGTCATTTGTAAAATGAGGATAACACACTGAACTTACATAGAAGCCGAAAGGATAAACAAATGAAATTCTATTTTTTTTTTTTTTTTTTTTTTTTTTTGCGTTACACGGGCCTCTCACTGTTGTGGCCTCTCCCGTTGCGGAGCACAGGTTCTGGACGTGCAGGCTCAGTGACCATGGCTCATGGGCCTAGCTGCTCCGCGGCATGTGGGATCTTCCCGGACCGGGGCGCGAACCTGTGTCCCCTGCAACAGCAGGCGGACTCTCAACCACTGCGCCACCAGGGAAGCCCAAATGAAATTCTTAATGGGTCAAGAGCCATGGACAATGCCTGGTACACAGCACCATATGCAGGAACGGTTAGTTCTCTTCCCTCTGCTCTACTTCTTCTCATTCCCACTGCTTTGATAATAATGACTGCCATTTATCAAGTCCCCCCGAATAGCTAGGCTTGTGCTAAGTTCTTCACGTGTTATTTCTGATTACTGGCCTCCTTTTACAAGTAAAGCTATTGAGGCCCAGAGCAGGTAGCACACATGCCCAAGGACACAGAGCCAGGCCAGTAAATGGTGCAGCTGATATTAAAAGCCAGATCTGCTAGACTCCACAGCCTCCCCTTTTGCCAAATGAGCACAACATCTTCAATAAAACTATAAACTCTTAGGGGTAAGTACTATATGGAGAGAAGGATTAAGTCCGTTTGGATAATAAAGCCAAAGTACCACCATGGTCTCCACGGGTTGTGTAAGTGTGTGGCTGTCACTACTAGGTGGAGATCAAGTCCTGCCCTTCCTGAGCATCTACTAGACGGGTCTCGGAGGCGGTGTCCCTGCTTATCTCCTCAGTCACTGGCCTTGGCGTCCCATTTCCAGCACACTAGAAGAACTTGCAAAACCATGTGAGCAGTCTGTTCATATTTTCTATTTCTTCCTGGTTCAGTCTTGGCAGGTTGTGCATTTCTAAGAATTTGTCCATTTCTTCCAGGTTGTCCATTTTAATGGCATAGAGTTGCTTGTAGTAATCTCTCACGATCTTTTGTATTTCTACAGTGTCAGTTGTTACTTCTCCTTTTTCATTTCTAATTCTGTTGATTTGAGTCTTCTCCCTTTTCTTGATGAGTCTGGCTAATGGTTTATCAATTTTGTTTATCTTCTCAAAGAACCAGTTTTTAGTTTTACTGATCTTTGCTATCATTTCCTTCATTTCTTTCTCATTTATTTCTGATCTGATTTTTATTATTTCTTTCCTTCTACTAACTTTGGGGTTTTTTTGTTCTCTAGTTGCTTTAGGTGCAAGGTTAGGTTGTTTATTCGAGATGTTTCCTGTTTCTTAAGGTAGGATTGTATTGCTATAAACTTCCCTCTTAGAACTGCTTTTGCTGCATCCCATAGGTTTTGGGTCGTCATGTCTCCATTGTCATTTGTTTATAGGTATTTTTTGATTTCCTCTTTGATTTCAGACCAATCACAAGCACTGAAATTGAAACTGTGATTAAAAATCTTCCAACAAACAAAAGCCCAGGACCAGATGGCTTCAGAGGCAAATTCTATCAAACATTTAGAGAAGAGCTAACACCTATCCTTCTCAAACTCTTCCAAAATATAGCAGAGAGAGAACCACTCCCAAACTCATTCTACGAGGCCACCATCACCTTGATACCAAAACCAGACAAGGATGTAACAAAGAAAGAAAACTACAGGCCAATACCACCGATGAACATAGATGCAAAAATCCTCAACAAAATACTAGCAAACAGAATCCAACAGCACGTTAAAAGGATCATACACCATGATCAAGTGGGGTTTATTCCAGGAATGCAAGGATTCTTCAATATACGCAAATCAATCAACGTGATACACCATATTAACAAATTGAAGGAGAAAAACCATATGATCATCTCAATAGATGCAGAGAAAGCTTTGGACAAAATTCAATACCCATTTATGATAAAAACCTTGCAGAAAGTAGGCATAGAGGGAACTTTCCTCAACATAATAAAGGCCATATATGACAAACCCACAGCCAACATCATCCTCAATGGTGAAAAACTGAAAGCATTTCCACTAAGATCAGGAACAAGACAAGGTTGCCCACTCTCACCACTCTTATTCAACATAGTTTTGGAAGTTTTAGCCACAGCAATCAGAGAACAAAAGGAAATAAAAGGAATCCAAATCGGAAAAGAAGAAGTAAAACTGTCACTGCTTGCAGATGACATGATACCATACATACAGAACCCTAAAGATGCTACCAGAAAACTACTAGAGCTAATCAATGAATTTGGTAAAGGAGCAGGATACAAAATTAATGCACAGAAATCTCTGGCATTCCTATACACTAATGATGAAAAATCTGAAAGTGAAATCAAGAAAACACTCCCATTTACCATTGCAACAAAAAGAATAAAATATCTAGGAATAAACCTACCTAAGGAGACAAAAGACCTGTATGCAGAAAATTATAAGACACTGATGAAAGAAATTAAAGATGATACAAATAGATGGAGAGATATACCATGTTCTTGGATTGGAAGAATCAACATTGTGAAAATGACTATACTACCCAAAGCAATCTACAGATTCAATGCAATTCCTATGAAACTACCACTGGCATTTTTCACAGAACTAGAACAAAAAAATTTCACAATTTGTATGGAAATACAAAAGACCCCGAATAGCCAAAGCAATCTTGAGAACGAAAAACAGAACTGGAGGAATCAGGCTCCCTGACTTCAGACTATACTACAAAGCTACAGTAATCAAGACAGTATGGTACTGGCACAAAAACAGAAATATAGCTCAATGGAACAGGATAGAAAGCCCAGAGATAAACCCACGCACATATGGTCACCTTATCTTTGATGAAGGAGGCAGGAATGTACAGTGGAGAAAGGACAGTCTCTTCAGTAAGTGGTGTTGGGAAAACTGGACAGATACATGTAAAAGTATGAGATTAGATCACTCCCTAACACCACACACAAAAATAAACTCAAAATGGATTAAAGACCTAAATGTAAGGCCAGAAACTATCAAACTCTTAGAGGAAAACATAGGCAGAACACTCTATGACATAAATCACAGCAACATCCTTTTTGACCCACCTCCTAGAGAAATGGAAATAAAAATAAACAAATGGGACCTAATGAAACTTAAAATTTTTGCACAGCAAAGGAGACCATAAACAAGACCAAAAGACAACCCTCAGAATGGGAGAAAATATTTGCAAATGAAGCAACTGACAAAGGATTAATCTCCAAAATTTATAAGCAGCTCATGCAGCTCAATAACAAAAAAAACAAACAACCCAATCCAAAAATGGGCAGAAGACCTAAATAGACATTTCTCCAAAGAAGATATACAGATTGCCAACAAACGCATGAAAGAATGCTCAACATCATTAATCATTAGAGAAATGCAAATCAAAACTACAATGAGATATCATCTCACACCAGTCAGAATGGCCATCATCAAAAAATCTAGAAACAATAAATGCTGGAGAGGGTGTGGAGAAAAGGGAACACTCTTGCAGTGTTCTTGCAGAACAGTATGGAGGTTCCTTAAAAAACTATAAATAGAACTACCATACAACCCAGCAATCCCACTACTGGGCATATACCCTGAGAAAACCATAATTCAAAAAGAGTCATGTACCAAAATGTTCATTGCAGCTCTATTTACAATAGCCTGGAGATGGAAACAACCTAAGTGTCCATCATCGGATGGATGGATAAAGAAGATGTGGCACATATATACAATGGAATACTACTCAGCCATAAAAAGAAACGAAATTGAGCTATTTGTAATGAGGTGTATAGACCTAGAGTCTGTCATACAGAGTGAAGTAAGTCAGAAAGAGAAAGACAAATACCGTATGCTAACACACATATATGGAATTTAAGGAAAAAAAATGTCATGAAGAACCTAGGGGTAAGACAGGAATAAAGACACAGACCTACTAGAGAACAGACTTGAGGATATGGGGAGCGGGAAGGGTAAGCTGTGACAAAGCGAGAGAGAGGCATGGACATATATACACTATCAAACGTAAAATAGATAGCTAGTGGGAAGCAGCCACATAGCGCAGGGAGATCAGCTAGGTGCTTTGTGACTGCCTGGAGGGGTGGGATACGGAGGGTGAGAGGGAGGGAGATGCAAAAAGGAAGAGATATGGGAACATATGTATATGTATAACTGATTCACTTTGTTATGAAGCAGAAACTAACACACCATTGTAAAGCAATTATATTCCAATAAAGATGTAAAGAAAAAAAAAAAACCATGTGAGCAAATTAGCCAGCAGTTCAAACGAGCAGGATTAACGCTTCTCAATGCTATGTACACACCACTAGGGGGCCGTCCCATGGCCTCTCCAAGACAGGGCAACACATACCAGTAAGAGATTCATTCACTTTACAAGGAGATAAACAGATCCCGATTCAGCTACCCAGAATCCAAGTCAGGCTGCGTTAATGATAACAATGATAGTAATATTACCATGAATAATATTAATAGCAAATACTTAAGACTTACTGCATGCCGGGCATGGTTTTAACCTCTGTACGTGTATTTAATCTTCACAACTCCTCCATGAGGTATGTGGCGTTATTATCACCACTTTACAGACTGAGATAAACACGGAGAGGTTAAGTAACCTGTCCAAGAACACAAAGCTAATAAATGGTACAGCCAGGATTCAAACCCAGGGAATCTGGGTGAAGAGTCTGTGCTCTTAATCAAAAACTATATTAACTATCAGAAAAATGTGGGGTTCAGAAAGCATTTCTGGCAGAGGAAATAATTTCAGCACAAAGAGACAGCATTATGATGTGCTCAGAAATAAGTAACAAAAAGCAGTATAAATAAGTAGAAATGAAAAGTTTTGTTTGAGGAGCATCAGGGGATACAAAAGAAGAGTGCTGGGGTTAGGGCTCAGGCATCAGATTCAAACAGACGACCTGAATTCTATTCTGTCACGGACCTGGTGAGTGATCACAAGCATGTCACCTACTCTCACCAAGCCTCAGTCTCTCCATCTGAATAATGGACATCCTCTTACAGAACTTTTGTGCTCAGGGTGAGGCCCACAGACCCACAGTAAGTGCTTAAGAAATGTAAACTGCTAATGATAATAGTCATAACAGTAATCAATTTTTATTTAAAAATACAATTTTATTTTTTTAATTTATTAGAAATAGATATTTATTATATGTAAGGCCAAACTGTGAGACTCTGAATGCCACGTGGAGTTTGGATTTGACTCCAAAGGAGAGCTAAGTACATAGCACACACAGGGCAGGGATCTCTTGAGAGAAGCCCATAGCACGGGGCACCCAGCATTAAAAAGAACGGAAAGAGGGCTTCCCTGGTGGCGCAGTGGTTGAGAGTCCGCATGCCAATGCAGGGGACACGTGTTCGATCCCTGGTCCAGGAAGATCCCACATGCCGCGGAGCAACTAAGCCCGCGCGCCACAACTGCTGAGCCTGCGCTCTGGAGCCTGTGAGCCACAACTGCTGAGCCTGTGATCTAGAGCCCGTGAGCCACAACTACTGAGCCCATGCGCCACAACTACTGAAGCCCGTGCACCTAGAGCCCGTGTTTCACAAAAGAGAAGCCACCGCGATGAGAAGTCCGCACACCGAAACAAAGAGTAGCCCCCGCTCATCGCAACTAAAAAAGAAAGCCCACGTGCAGCAGCAAAGTCCCAACACAGCCATAAATAAATTTTAAAAATCAAATAACTATGCTTCTTAGTCCCTTTCTTCCTTTCCTCCTTCCCTCCCTCCCTTTTCTTTCTCTCTTCCTCACTTTCTTTTCATTTTTTTAACATTTTAAACATTTCCCATAATCTCATGGCTTTAAAAAAAAGTACCACAGATTTTAACAATTAACATGGGCAGAGACGTCTCTAAAAACACATCCCATGCCCTGCAAACCTGTTAAGCCCTGGACTCAGAATCCAAGTTGTCCCCTGTGCGAATCCAATTTAGGTTAGCAAGGACTAAATATCACTGGTTTAGCTCAAGGAGAAAGACGACGACTGTGCAATTACTTTTCAGCCACAGGCTGCAGTGGTCACAGGCTACTGGAGAGATGACTTTTTCCTCCAGGCTCTCTCTTCACTGGGCCTTCTGTGAACTGTCTGTGGTCTGGTGATAAAGCTGAAAGAGAAGTGGCAAGAGCAAACCAGGAAGGGTTGGGGGTGGAAAGAAGTACAGAGCCCACTTAAAGAGGAAGGGGGCAGATGTCCTTCAGGCGACAAATCACTCGGGCTAGGAAATGTATGAGTCTAGAGGGTTCGAAAGACAACAGATTTTTGAGCACCTACTGATGTACGAGGCATTAGGCTGGCATTTGGGGAGGAGAGAGGATGCAAAATACTAAAAGCAGCAAGTTCGAGCCTGTAAAAATGTAGCTGAATGAACAGCCAACAAAGAGATGAAAAAGCAGAGGGTTTTACCCGGAAATAATAAGCAGTCGGGTTTGAAGTAAGAGGAAATGAAGGTGAGCTGGGGAAGATAAGACTCGAGAAGGGGGGCTGAGGCCAGACCACGCAGGACTTGAATGCAGTGCTGAAGAATCTGAACTTTATTCCTCAGGCTACAAGGACTGGCGCAGCATTCAAGTTCACAAAACAAAACAGTAGGGCATGATAAAAGTCGTTCTAAGGCAAGCCCCAAGGGAGGAGGAGACAGGGGAGGAAGACTTGTAAGGACACCACTGCACTAGTTCAAGTAAGAGGATACCAACGTGAACCATGCGGATTTAATTTTTTTTTTAATTTTCAAAAAATTTTTAAATTGCAGAAAAAGAATGGACAGAATTTGGTTATTTAGACATAGGAGGTTATTTAGACATAGGAGAGGGAAGAGTCAAGGATGACTGAGGTTTTTAGTGATTATATTGATAGAAAAGAAACTGGAGGAAGGGAAGGAGTGAGGAAGAGAATGAACGTAGTAATTTGGAAGAAACCAGCCTAGGAAAGGCCCTGAAGAGGGCAGCCAGTTTCTAAGCTCTTAGAGGTGGGCATTTGCAATTCCTAAATGTGCTTCCCAGAGGAAAGCACCCCTAAATTAGCATTCCTTCGGTCCTGTGAGACCTTCTAGAAGGCAAACATTCACTCCCATTTTACAGATGGAAGAGAGGAAAGTCAAGAGACATGTCCAGTATGATACCAAGGTGCAGTAACAAAAATAAATATTAAAGTATCCAGCCACGTAGACGTACACTTTGTTCAAATCCTCATCATTCACATTTGGAGCTTTAGTTCACATATGCACCACCTGTAAAATCTACGAGTTTGTTACAGTAGATTTTAAGCCGCAAAGAAAACAAGCGAGCCAGTGAGCTTCTATGTCCCAAAACTGTGTTTCTGCTAATAAATATTGATGTCTCCCTCTTCCTGAACCTTCTGTCCCCGAGGACTTTTCTGTGCAAAGCACCCCTTCTAAGTGAACGTTTGTGGGTCACCTCGCTTGCTCTAGGCTCCCACTGTAGAATTCCACAACAAACTGTTTTCTGAGGGCAAGAAAAGTCTTCAGGGGGTTCTCCTGTTCTAGAAACAAACAAAAGGTTAAATGCGACGAAGAGGGAAACGGAGAAGGGAACGACAGAAGGAGGAAGAAAAAGGAACACAGTTCTCTTTTGTTTAAAGGAACCAAGTGGGCCAAATTAATTTGCTTAGGAGCCTGCAGAGCTTCCCACAAAGGTGGAGATGATGGGCAAGATTTCCACGTGTAGGATAAACATCTAGGAAAATTCATTTTCTCTGTGCTAAAAGGGTACGTCGGTCACACAGCTTTTACTTATTAAGAGACGGGGGAGCAAGGAGACTGACTAACCCAGGGGCTGTTTTTCCGACATTCTCACTGGCTTCTGCCCTGGTAATCTAGGTTACCCTTTATGCTACCCTGAGTTATAAATAGCATTCATTTCCTTTCTCAGGCCAGACAGACTTTAATGCTTTATTTCTTGGGTCCAAGGGAAAAAATACTCATAGCACATCTCATTCTGAATTTGAGTTACTACCAAGCTTCCTCGCTTTGAATCAACCATGGAATAAGAAAACCACTTCAAAACATCAAAATTTGTTTGTTGTTGCCATGTTGTTAAATTAGCCCAGAAAAGTCCAATGGGACTTCTGAGTAGCTGTTTCCTTTCTAGTACATAGCTCAGAATCCTCCAGAACACAGCTCCAGGGCTTTGCATGTGTCTGGGATGAGGCAGGTGAATATTTTATACAATGACATGGGTGAGTACTGAGCCCGATGAAGGATTCCCCAAGGGATAAGAGCACCTTCAGTTGTTAGACAGAAACAGGAAGGCATTTCTCCTTATTTCTTTTTAAGGAAAGAAAAAGCTACACCAAGAAGAGCAGTTAAATAAGTGAAGAAGCAGAAAAGCCCCTACTTAAAACAGCTACTTGTCTGAGACCCATGCAAGGTCTAGGAGTCTGAAGAGGCCAAGAGAATCAGATGGAACAGGCTGCCACTCGACCAGAAGCTTTACATCTCACTTCAACATCACAACTTAGCTCAAAGATCCCGGTCTGAAACTGAAATGACACCAACCCCGATCTAAAACTTCTGCATTTCACTTTTCTGCAATTCCTACCAAGCTTGGCTTGACACTCCTGAATGCAGGAAAGACAAATCAAGGAAAAGAATGGACATTTTTGGAGAGATGCATCCACGTGAGAGCTTTCCTTTCTACCAAGACAAAGGCAAGGACTGAAAGCCAGCTTCACTTTGCCCCCCAAATACCTAGGCCTTTGAGGGGCTCTTACCCTTGGCTCACCTCACAAGGTCCCCCCATCCTGCTGAGCCGACCCCACACTCTCTTACTATGAATCACCAGATCCCTCTCTGTCAGACTGTCAGCTCCTTGCGGAAGCCCTGTTTCTCCTGATGAGCGTCACAAACAGCATTTTAAAGCAGTCTTTGGGTTGGTCCCCTGGGCTATCAGGACGTGGGAATTTTGATCATATGCATATAGGAAGCATCAAATTCGCTATCTGTTTCCCTTGGGGTTCAGGGACATCCAGAGGAGGCCCAAAGGGTTCCCCAACCTGTTGTAGATGGTGTGACTCTCCTCTGAGGCCAAAGCAACTCTGGAAACAGAGCTGACCGAAACAGAACTGAGGGCTTGGTGCCATTTCTTACCAATTTTAACATGAGCAACTTAGCATCTAGTAGTGTAACCCCACTTATTGTAGGTATTACGATGGGGACAAATCATTTCAAATTAAAAATGAAACCAAAACCTTGACAGTAACTCCTCACCAGCAAGTGGCTAGTTTCGGATTTCTGAAAGGTCACAGAAGATTCTGAGATCACTTTGCATTTATCACCCAGCGGCAGATAACTGCTTCACAGCTGCCCCGACTTCTCACAGAAGACCTCCCTCTACTTAGGAGATGAAGCGCTCCAACAGGCTCTGGCGGGCTGGCTGAGAAAACAGAACCCACCTCTTTCTGCTGCCATCGGGCCTGTCCTCTGCCAACTGTCTG
This sequence comes from Grampus griseus, assembly GCF_964374135.1. NCBI lineage: Eukaryota > Metazoa > Chordata > Mammalia > Artiodactyla > Delphinidae > Grampus > Grampus griseus. The sequence goes on along the minus strand of NC_139017.1, from coordinate 152,967,206 downwards.
GATGCTGCCCTTTCGAAGGGGCAAGGGGAAGATATGTACTTAATCTTAAGCTCTCACCTGTCCCAGTACCAGAGCCCAGAATGTCATGGAAACTGATGCAACAGCTCCCTCAAGATCAGCCCTTCAAGTGAGCTAAGCCCATGAGAGATGCAAACTATCAGCACCATCGTGTGCTGCGACTGTATCTTGCAGAGGCTGCAATGGAAGAAAAGAACGAACACGGAGGAAGTCCTTTGCTCGCTTCATTTCCTCCCATTTTACAAACTTGTGCAACGTGCTATTCCCCCAGCCTCTCATAGTTTCCAAGCCTTTTAAGAGCAAGTGGAGCGCCGGCCCACACTTACACGGCTACTTGACAGTTCCCTAGCAAACGGCTGAGAAAAGGGGCACAAGTGGGTACTAGTGGTCATGCCAAAGCTCAGACGTAACAGGAGCTGCATGGGCACACCCAGGAGAAAAAAAATACCAGGGAGCCCCGGGCAGAAAACCTAGGAGCTAGACAGAAAACAGAGGTCTGCAGGTCCTCCCAAAGCACCAGCCTGACCCAAATTTCAGCCCTGGGCCTCTCACTCTCCAGAAGACAACCTCCTGCTCAACAATTGGTCTTTTGTGCTGCACAACGTTATCCACCAAGGGCTGGGTGGAAAAAAAAACCTAATCCCCTTCACCTGTAACCTCATTGTGGCCTCCAGGCCCAGGGTGGACAGGGCTCTCCTGGACTCCGGGTCTGCGCACAGCCCAATCTCTCACATGGGCTGAGGACCGACAGGACAGCCAGGCAGCCCCAGTACACACACCAGTCCTCACCCAAAGGAAGGCTCCGTCATGGGGAGTGCACCTCCACACAAGTCAAACTCGAAGGTCAGGATGGAGAAACTGAGGCTCAGAGAGGGGCAGCCACCCGCCCCAGGTCACACAGCGAAGTCAGGAACGGAGCTTTAGTACTACCAAAACCCCGGCCTCGGGATTCCTGAGTACCTCACTGGCCCCCGCCTGCCCTCATCACGCTCGGCTAAGAATAACTAACATCCCCACAGCACCTCAGCCCCAATGTCTCCGCCTCCGTAGGGCCAGGACCTTGGTCTTTGCCCCGAGCGTCCGCCAGCCAACCCACAGACCCTGCCCGCCCGAGGGTCTGACCCGCCACCGCCCCGGAGCCCCAGCCCAGCGTCCCACCGCCCGCCTGACCTGCAGATTCGCGCTCCCGAGAGCCGGCGGCGGCAGACATTTCCCTGCCTGCTTCCTCAAGCTCTTCATCACGCCGCCCGGAGCCCCGCCCCCCGTTTCCACCCCCAGAGGGGCCCGCCCCCGCGTGCCACCCTCGCCAATCAAAGGCCGGGCTGCTCCATAGCTCCGCCCCCAAAGAGAACGGGGCCCGCCCCTGAAGCCTGGCCTCCTCCAATCCCCTTCGCGCCTTCCGAGATCGATACCTGCCTCCGCCAATTCCAGAGCGCCCGGGCCGGGTGCCCTGGGCTGAGTTCCAGCCGCGCGGCGTGGGCGTCTCGGGCTCCGGCTCCTTGCGCCTGTAGCGAGACAGCCACAGAAACTTAGGATCTAGGGCCTTGGTGTTGAAACCTGTGGAAGGAAAAAGGAGGGAATACTGAGCCACGGACTTGAAGAGCCGGTTCCACCTCCGCAAGGTGGATTTGCTCCGTGAGCAAATCGCTCAGCCTCTCCGGGGAGGCTCCAAGCCTGTTTCCCTGGCGCACAGTGTGGGCCTGAGATTCAAATACAATAATAAACATGAAAACGAAAGTGCTATACCAAGATAGACAAGCACCACTCCTGCGACCTGGTGGTAACTACGTGCCAAGGTCTATGCTCCTTAATTCTCACAACTAACTTTAGGAGCAAGGGAACGATTATCCGGTGGCAACTATTATCCCATGGCAACTGAGCTCAGAGAGGTGAAGTCTGAGGTCGCAGAGTGAGTGGCAGTGTGGGAACTCAAATACATGTTAGTACTAGGGAGCGGGTTGGGGGCTTTAACTACCCATAATCTCCATCAGCAACTCGCAAGCCTCCCAAAAAAACACACTCTAAGTAAAAGCAGTGTGCCTGCTATGAAATATGCCTTCAAGACGAGTCCTCTGGTTCCCTCTGAACCAGATTGCCACTCTTCCTTCCTAGAAATTCTTGGGTCTTCTCTGCCTCTCACTCAAACCCAGGTCTGCCTGATTCCTAAACACTTGCTGTTTCCTATGCTATCCTGCCTGTTCTCCTTGTAGAACAGCATGAACCTGACCGAACTGAATTGGATTTGCAAGGGCATCATAAATGAAGAGACTTGGGTCGTAGGACTGACTATGGCACTCCCAGACACAGCTTTTAAATTATTTTCAGCAGTTACATGCCATTAACCCATCTGATCCTCACAAAACTCTTGGAGTAGTAAGGCAAGTTCGTATTTCCACGGTACAAATAATAAAGCCAAGGCTCATAGAAATAAAATATATTGTTCACATTCACAACTAGGAAGTGGCAGAGCTGGGATCTGAACTGAAATCTCTGGACTCCATGGGCTTTGGAGTTATAACCTGGGGTTCCAAACCTGGTCCTATTAACTTCCATTAATGAATGACCTCGGGTAAGTTACTAAAATGTCAGTTTACTCTCTTGTCAGTTTACTCATCTGTAAAACAGGATACTCTTTAGTACTGCTCAAAAGACTAAACAGAAAAACATCGTTGTTGTCTGTTGCTGTCTAGAAAAATACATGGCACACAGTAGGTACTCAATTAATGTTGGCTAATTCTTTCCTCTAACTGTGATCTTTTGACCAAGTCACTTCCACTCCCTGACCTTTTGCGCTGCACATTACCCACCAAGGACTGGGTGGGGAAAAACTAGTTCCTTTCACCTGTAACCTCATCCCGGACTCTGGTCCTTTTATCTGTAAAATGCAAGGGTTGGGCAGGTGGATTCCCAAGAGTCTGTCATCTCTGAGAGTCCCCTCTCACCCAGACCCCTCCCAGAGGAAGTCCACATCATGATAGCTGCTCAAAGAAGCTGAGTTAGTGCAGTTTCCCTGCTGGTTACCCCAGGTGTGGACCCCGGAAGGAAGAGCAGGGAAGGGAACCGACAGACAGATACCTAAGCCTAAAAGAGGGGAATCATCCTCGACTACTCCCTCTCTTTCATTCTCACAGCCGGGCACCAAGCTCTGTTCATCCATTCAACAAATATGTGTTAAGTGCCTACTACATGGCAGGCACTGTTGTAACCACAGACAGTAAAGCTGTGAACACAACCCAAACTCAGTGTTCCCATGATGCCTTCATTCTCATCAGTTTGATCTCTCCAGTCCATCCTCTCCTCCCCATCCCCATGACTGGGCCCTGGTCGAAGCCTCATTTTTTATGCCTGAACCACTGCAATACATTCCCATTGATCTCCCTGCTCTAGGTTCTCCCCTTCTGCACCAGTTGCCAGAGGAACTTTCCTAAAGTGCAAATCCTGCCTCGTTATTCCTCAGTTTAAAGCTCCATCAGCTCCCCACAAGCTACAGGGCAAAATCCAAGCTCTTTGATGGTTATTTAAGACCCTTCATGCGCTGTCTCTGCTGGCCTGTCCTGGTTCAGCTCATTCCACAGCCTCCTCCCACCCCAACTTCAATCCCACCCAGTGCTCTGCTCTTAACTCCGACTGTCTTTTTTCCCATGTTGGCTGCCTGGGAAAAAACCTCACTCATCCTTCAAGTCTCAGCTTAAACATCACCTCCTACACGAAGTCTTCCCTGAGCAGTGTAGATGGGATGGGTTGGCATGAGCTTAGGACACATTAGAGCAAAACTCAAGAGCTCAGTCTCTGGAGGAGACTCTCTAATCCTGTCTAATCCTGGCTCTATTATTTACCAGCTATGTACTCAGGTAAGGCATTTAACCTCCCTGAGCCTCAGTTCCCTCCCCTGTAAAATGGACACACTGATAATACCTACCTTGAACGGCTGTGGTAAGAAAAATGAGATAATGTGCTGAAAAGTCCTCAGAACAGTGTCTAACACGCAATAAGTCCACAATGAATGTTAGCTAAGGAAATATTTTTCTGAGCTCCTACTATGTGCTGGGCACTTACACATGTATTACCTCATTTAATTCTCACAATTCCGTGAGGAAGATATTCTTTACATATAGAAGTCTACAAACAAGCAAACTCATAGAAAAAGAGATCAGATTTGTGGTTACCAGAGGGAGGGATGAAGTGGGGGAAAAGGGGATTGGGTGAAGGCAGTCAAAGGTCCAAACTTCCAGTTATAAGATAAATAGGGAGTTCTCTGGTGGCCTAGTGGTTAGGATCCCAGGCTTTCACTGCCGCAGCCCGGGTTCAATCCCTGGTCGGGGAATTGAGATCCCACAAACCGCATGGTATGCACCCCCCCCAAAAAAGAAAAATAAATAAGTACTAGGGGTGCAACAACATGATACATATATTTAATACTGCTGTGTTATATGAAAGAAAGTTTTTAAGAGTGTAAATCATGAGTTCTCACCACAAGGAAAAAATATTTTTTTCTACGTCTTTAATTGTATATCTGTATGAGATGATGGATGTTCACTAAACTTATTGTGGAAATCACTTCGTGATGTATGTAAGTGAAATCATTATGCTGTACACTTTAAACTTACACAATGCTATATGTCAATTAGAGCTCAATAAAACTGGGAGAAAAAAAAAAGCTCTACAAAACCAAGGTTCAGAGAGGTGAGGTGGTTTGCCCAAAGTCACACAGCTAAAGACCAGCAAAGATAGGCTTCAAATGCAAGAGGTTGTATAGCTTCAAAGTCCATTCTCTTTGCTGTTACTACTGTTATTACTTCTCCAACAACTACCAATAATAATCATAAAACAGGTTATCCTTATTAGTTGAAGGTTTGGAGATAAATTTCCCCTGCTTATAGAATCAACCCTTTAACTCAGCATTCAAGGCTGTATATTGTTTCCTTTTCCCACATTGCCCAGTTTGCATCAACAGTCAGTACCCTTCCTGCACACCGGGCAAACTAAGTTGGAGCCCCCAGACATTCAGGCTCCATGAGGAGACCACGATAGAAGGGGAGCCCACCCCGGATTCCTGCAGAGCCAGGATGTTAGCTAGAAAGGAAGTAAGTGACAGTGTTGGGTAAACAGCTAAGCCCCAGTGCCTGGTGGCTAGAATTTGCATGTTCTCTGGCTGATTCTCTGCTCTTTACCTGCCTGGCTGATCGCCCAGTCTAAACAAATTCTGCCCTAGAGGCCACTAACTTCTCACTGTTAAGTTAAAGCTAGACCATCTTCTCAGCTGTGGTGGGGGACAGAGCAGGGTACAAGGGCAGGAGAGCTCTTATGACAGACTTCCCTTGGTTCTAGCTGTGGTTGTCAGGGAGAGGGAAGGTGGGCCTCTAGAAGCTGCTGACCCCGCTAACTTGTAAAAGATTCTGCATGAGAATCACAACTCACCCCATGCAGCCCTGCCCAGAGCAGGGAGGGCAAAGGGGCCCTGCTGGCGTTAAGACTCAGGTCCAGAAACGGGAAAACAGAAATGCAAACATCATGGCTGGCTGGTGGCCTGGGGGCACGGTGGCCTCGTGCCAGCAGCTTTGAGAGGGCACAGAAACTGTAGAGTGTAAGTCCAAAGGGTGCAAAGTCAACTGGTGGTGGGGAGGTCAGTGCCCAGCCTCCCCTTCCCCCGGGAGCCTGTGGTCTTACCTACCTGGACAGGCCCTGGCGACTTCCTGGAGAAACGTTCTGGTGTGTGAACCAAAGGGGAGCTGGAATACGAGGCTGAGCTCCGCTGTGTCCAGCTGGACGGTGACATCTGAGCCTGCACAGGGGAGGCAGGAAATGAGCCCCTGGCCTCCAGGATGCTTAGGTGCATCTTTAGACTGGAGCCCCCAGCATGGAACGTCAGCAGCCCAAGCTCCCAAAGCCCCTTTGACCCTTAAGCTGGGGCAATAAGGGAGCCCTCTGTACCCCCAGCTTCAAATTAACATCACCCTCAGTCTACAAAGGGGGTGGACCTCAGCTCTGAAAATTCAGTAAGCCTCACCGTAGCCTTCTGGACGGAGCCAGAAGAAACCAACTTCTCAACCTGTAGTCTACCCCCTGCCCCACCAGTGGAATGAAAAGCACACAGAGGCGGACAGGGGGGCCGTCCGTCAGTCAGTCTCCCTGACTGTGCCAGACACACGCTAGTCACAGGGAACACCACGCTGAAGACATCAGACATGGCCTTGTCTTCAGGGAGCTGGAGTGTGGATGGTGTCTGGCTCATAGCGTAACCTCAGCACCCAGCAGGCACATGGCGAGCACGCAAAACATGTGCTGAACTAATGAATGAGTAGGAGCAATGCCGCAGACTGATCAAGAGCGTGGGCTCCAGAGACTGGATTCCGAGTCTGAATCCTTGTCCCACCACTTGCTAAATTACTTAATTTCTCTGGGCTTCCATTACCTCGTCCATAAAATGGGGATGAAAGCAGTGATGACCTCACAGAATTGTGAGGAAAGCACGTGATGTGTGTAAAGCTCGTTAGCATAGTGCCTGGCGCGAGGTCATCATTGATTAAATATTCATTTCTATGATTATTAGTACTACCTCTGCTATTACGACTGCAGTCCAGCAAAGAACACCGACATTAGATAGGCCTCTATAAATAATTAAATCACTGTGGGTGACAGAGAGGCGGTAAGGACGAGACAAAGGAATGCGTATGAGTGAAATACAAACACTTTCGGATACAAACACTCTCAGGAGTTCAACAAAGGCTTCCCGAGGAAAGTCAGTGTGAACTGAAGCCCTGGAGGATAACTGGCTACGCGAAAAGAGGAGTGAGGGCTTTCAAGAGGAGGAAGTAGCGTGTGCAGGGGCTCCGTGGTGAACACGTGTCACGTTGGAGATGCTTGGAATGCAGAGGATTCCAAGTGCAGCAAGCAGGGAAAGGAGTGACTGGAGAGATGACCGGGGCCTCATCCTGCAGGGTCCTGCGTGCCACAGTGAGACGATCAGAAAGTGCTTTTACTTCACACCACTCTTCTCTCTGCAGATTCTGTTCCCCCTGCCCCAACTGGGACTCAGACTGAAAGGACCACTCACCAAGAAAGTAGACTTCACCATCCAGGGACACTGCGGGCAGGGAAACGAAAGGGCCCTTAGCAACTGAGCATCATCCTTCCTCCCAACGCCCCACCTCCAACAAGGGCAGAAATGACCCGGGACCCCAGAGGAGAGGGATCATCCTGTCCAGGCCCCTGTGGCACCTTCTTCCAGAGCGAAATCCCGAGAGATCGGCACGATCTGGTCCAAGGAGACATCATCCCCAGTAACGGCCATCCTCCGGTGTGTGTACAGGAAGAGACTGAGGGCAGGAAGCAGAGTGAGGACAGGGGGCCTGTAGTCTAGTCGTCCCTCAGGCCCATCGGGGAAGCCTCGGGGTGCTCGCACTCTCTCCTTGGTTCCTGGGGCTGTGCTCATGCCTCTCTGCTCATGGTACCCACCAGAGACTGTTGGGTCATCAAAGCTGAACTTGCCTCATTTCGGGGAGCCCCTGCCTTGTTAGTAAAACCCATGTTTGATCTCCCCCTGTGCGTTCTAGCACTGCAAGTGACAAGAACAGGGCAATCTTAGCCTCCCCACTCCCTCCCTGAACCTCAGCTTTTTCATCTGTAAGGTGAGGGTGGTGGGTTCAAAAATGTCTAAGGCTCCTCCCAGCTCTGAGACCCTGAGGTTCACCTTCTGGCTGTGAGACCATTGATAAATATTAATTATTCTCTCTCTGCTTCTGTGTAATATGTGGGTATTACTAGCAACATTTATGGAGCCCTTTCTATGTGCTTCACAGCATTTTAAACACTTTACATGTAGTAACTCATTTTAATCTTCAGTCTGGACACATTGAGGTTTGCTCAGGATGACATGGCTCGGAAGTAACAAAGCCTGAATTTCAACCCAAGACAGGCCACAGGGCTCAAGATCTGGAGCGTATGTTCAACCATCTTCTTGAGAAGTTTTCTCATCAAATTTTGAGGATTATATGAGCTAAGACTACAGAGGGCTTGGCCTATAGTGGTCAAAAACTATTATCATTATTACAATTATTCTAGAAGCCTCAGACTCTGCCCTAGAGGGCATGAAGTCCAGCTGGAGGGACAGTGGAGAATAATCAAACCCAGGGCCAGAGAGGCAAGGACTGAACCAGTCACTGACGCATGTTCCTGGCCACCATGTTCCGGGCGGTAACGCACGAGTCCCAGGAGGCGGCTCTGCCTGCTCTCTCCCTCACACAGCGCTCCTTGCACCGCCTGCAGCTCAGGGTCAAGGCAAACCAAAAGGGAGCCGGGCCCCAGGCCTCGCCCAACCCAGCCCACCCCACCTGCCCTGCCCTGCCCTGCCCCGCCCCACCCTCACCCACACAGATTCACTCTGTGGTTTCACCTCTCCCACCCTTCCTCATCTGTGAAATGGGGAGAGTAACCCCCAACGTCACAGGGGGTGGGAGGATAACTGAGTATTTAAAGCACCCGGGAGAGAGTCCAGGACTAACTGCTTAGTATGTACAGGTTTCCATCTCCCCCTGAAGGCACAGAGAGAGGGAGGCAAGCAGACAGACACGTAGACACCTGCCATTCCACTTCCCAAGGCCAGGCACGGCAGGCCCTGGGGCTGGGAGCTCGGCACCCGCAGGGAAGGATATGATGATGCAGTACTCCCCCTCAGCCAGGGTCTCCTGGATCGCCACAGACTGGTCCATGCTGGCCCCTGCAGAGCAGACACGCCCCGGGGGAGGGCAGATGGGAGCCCCTTAGGTCAACAAGTCACTCAGGAGGTTATGGAGCTGCCTGAGGGAGGGCTGGGGGCAGGGAGGAGGGGCTCTGTGCTGGGAGAAGGCGGAGGAGGCCTCATCCGCTCCCTCCTCCTCCCCCTCCCCCTTCCCCTGAGAATGAGCCTTTCAGTTTCTAGGGAGAGGGGCCATCCCTTTGCCCCCGGTGAGAGGTACAATTTGCTGTACCGCCCTTTGTCTTGAAGGGCATCCAGTCGCTTCTAAGTGGGGTCCAGTCTATTTGTTGGACGTGGGGTGCCTTGTCCCATTACTGGAGAGGAGGACAAGTCCTATTGCTCCTGGGATGGGGCTCTGCCTTCCTTTTTGGGGAGCAGTATTAGTCCTGCTGGCACCTCTCTGGGCAGTGTCAGGGGTGTATCTGCACGTATCTCAGGAAGGGAGCTCTCATCCTAAACAAGGACCCCAGTTCTGTCCCTTTTTCCCTGGAGATGGGAAAGTGTCCCATTACTCCTTGGCCCTCCCCCAGCCCAGCAGGCCCCATTGCGTCAGCCGAAGGCCGAGAGTGTCCGGCTCTGACAGCATCAGGACAGGGGTCCCAGCCCTTAGCTTGCCCAGTCCCTCCTGCCCAGCCCCGCCCTGGTTTCCCTGCTCCGCACCTGCTCCCACACCTCTGCCATCGCCGCCTACCTCCTGAGCTGTCACCGCTGCTGGGTGTGCGGAACACCGCGGCCCCGGGACCCAGCCAGAGACTACATTTCCCAGAAGCCACCACGCCACACGACGGTCAGCCAGTCTGCAAGGCCCAGCCTGCCCACGCCAGTGCGGGGGTGGGGTGGGGTGGGGTGGGGTGGGGTCTTCCCTGCCCCCGTTAACTCCTTAGGTCTTGGGCTACCCTGGGCTCCCTATTCCGGAAAGATTTTCCTAAGTACTTGCCCTCGGCTCACCCTCGGTCCTGGAAGTCATGGGGCCAGAGCTCCCCTCCCAGGGCCTGGAAGGAAGATGGTCACTTTAAGGAAAAACACTTTCTCAGTTTCATCCTCAACTCCTCTCACTCCAGGCAGGCCAACACTGGCCTCTACTGGAACGCTTCCTCCCCAGCTAACTACCCCATCCTAGCTTAAAGGAGAACAACACTGTGAAGAACCACTACACCATTTTCCAGGTGTAGAAACTGAGGCTCAGAGACATTAAGCAATTTGACCAAGGCCTCGCACCTAGCAAAGTGGCCTCAACTGAAAGTGTGACTCCAACTTCGGTGCCATGGACACTGCCACATGCCTCCCTTTCCCCCCTAAGCCTCAGCGCTGTGTGTGTGAGGTGTGTGTGACAGGAGCACCTGGTCCCGCCTGCCTCATGGGGCTGTTTGGGGATAAAGGATGAGAATGCACATTGTAAAGGGTGTGATCCTGTTCATATGCAGTACTGTGCTGAGGCTCTATCCTCTCTCCTCAGGGAGGAAAGAGTTCAGGGGAGGGGGCCACTCAGCTCTCAGGACAGCCTGAGGCTGTACTTTGCTGTTCTCCGGCCCCTTCCCCCAATGCACTGGCCACAGGCACCTGGGCAAGGTCTTCCTCCTTTGGGGCCTCGATTTCCCACCTAAGATAAGCAGGCTGCTCCAGATGGACAAAAAGGGCTCAGATCAGGGAGTCATGACCGGCCTCTCCCAGCCTATTGGCCATTTCACTAAGCTGTAAGCTCCCTGAGGACAGGCTGTATCTTTTCCTCATCACCCCCGGGTAGTTTCTGGGACACAGTTGACCCTCAGAACATGTTTATTGAATTAGTGAATTATCTTAATGAATACTCTTTCTCTCAAGCTTTGACCCCAACTAAAGGGTAAGTGCAGGGAAAAGAGTGAGCATGTGACTTCTAACCCATCCTCACTCCTTTTCCCTAAGCTTAGAGTTGCTGCCTTAGTGACCAGTTCAAGTTTGTATACGCAAATCTCTTCCAGAAACAGACATCACCTTCTTCCCAATCTTCTTCTTTTCCTGGAAATATCCACAGCATAAATGGAGCTCAAGTTTATTTGAATTTGGTTTCAAAGCTGCGTGGGGGATGAGGAGAAAGGGGATTGATTTAGACCCTTAAAGATAAAGGGGGTGGTGGTCATTGCAGGAAAGCAGGGGAACCCCAATTCCAGCCCCCCTCTTTGTGTCAAAGTCTGGGGAGGATCTGGGAAAAGTAGACGGGACCGGGCATTTTTATAGATGAAGAAACTGTCCCTGCAGGACTTTGGGGTCCTCCTACTTGATGGGGGTCAGACAGGAGACTGTTCTGTTTTTCCAGACAAATCCCAGCCTCTCCTTGGGAATGGGGCTAAGGCCCTGTCCCCTTGGAGAGCATCATGTTCAGGCCTAGGCCCTGGGAGCCTCTAGCACAGAGTTGTGGACTTGATAAATCCCTCTCACTAAAGATACAGCTACAAGGACTTCCCTGGTGGCACAATGGTTAAGAATCCGCCTGCCAATGCAGGGGACATGCGTTAGAGCCCTGGTCCGGGAAGATCCCACATGCCGCGGAGCAACTAAGCCCGTGCGCCACAACTACTGAGCCTGCGCTCTAGAGCCCACGAGCCACAACTACTGAGCCCGCACGCCACAGCTACTGAAGCCCGCACGCCTAGAGCCCGTGCTCCTCAACAAGAGAAGTCACTGCAATGAGAAGCCCGTGCACCGCAACGAAGAGTAGCCCCCGTTTGCCACAACTAGAGAGAAGCCCGCGCACAGCAACGAAGACCCAATGCAGCCAAAAATAAATAAATTAAAATAAATAAATGTATTTTTTTAATTAAAAAAAAAAGATACAGCTACAGGAATCAGAGCTGGGGGTGGGCCTGGGGACTTGCAGGGCCTATGGGACCTTCCTGCCTGCCGCTCCCTGACTGCTGAGCGAAGGAACAGCAGCAGAGCGCCAGCCAGGGTCCAGGGCAGGGGGCTCCTTGTGGCCCCTGGTGCGGCCCCGTTGAAGCGGAGGTTCTCATCCAGCTGGAGGCAGCTGCCTGAGGCTGAGGCTTGGCAGCACTCCTGGTAGCAGGGCTGAGCCACAGCCCTGTGACACCTGGGCATCCCTGTCACGCAGGCCTGGCTGCGCCCTGCAGTGTAGCCTGAGCTGGACCGTTTCAGCTGCAAGAAGAGCTGAGACCGTTCATCCTCCCCTTGCCTTCGTCCCCCATTCACAGAGACAAAAAATGTTAAGTTGGGTTGTGGGCTGAGCTGAACTTCCTTGGACCCCTCTCTCCACCCCCATGAGGCCAGCCAGCCCGTCCCCAGAGAACATACCGGGTGATCAGAAACAAGGGGGCATGTCACAGACACTTGGAAGATTCCAGCCACTGCCTTGGATTTCAGCATAATGTGGAGCTCAGAGGGTCGAGCAGCCTGGCCCTCAGCAGGTCTAGCTCCAGCCCGATTCGGCTGCTGACCCATTAGTCGAGCGGGGGAGAAGAGAGACCTGCAGTTCTGAGGGAGGGCAGCACCCAACCTTGGAGCACTGCAGGGGCCCACCTCACAGAAGTCCAAGCCCTCGGGGCACTCGGCCACAGCTTTCTGCCTTGGCAGGAGATTTTCCCCTTGAAGAGAGAGTGAAGGGAAGGGTAAGGGGTGTGGAGCCCTGTGAGCTCCAGACAGAGGCGGGGCTGGAGCCCCATCCTGCCTGTCCCACTGGCCCCAGCCACAGCCACCCCTCGCTGTCCATTCCTGCTTCCACTTCCCAGAGCAGGCAGATGTGGACAGACACTCATGTTTCTCTTGGGGGCTGGCAGGGTGGTGGTCACCAGTGGTGGAGTGGGAAGTGTCTTTTCCTCTGGGATGGTCAGGTGGCCTAGGCCTGGGAGCAGACCAGAGCTGTCTGGGGAAGGGCTATGACACGTCTGCTGGGGGACAATTCCTCTGCAAAGCCCCAGGCCGCCCCCCAGGGGAGGGCATCTTGTGTGTGGACTTCACAACCTGAAACTCTCCCATCTCTGCCACCTGGAGACGCACAGGAACTTGCTCTGGCTTCCTTGGAGCTTGTGGGGAGGAGAGCACTGGCCCAGCTGGGCGGGGAAAGGTGGCGAGTCGGAAGGGGAAAATCCAGAAGGGGTGGGGCACTGAGGAGGAGGGTAGACCTCAAAGCTAAGGGTCAGCCCGACAAGGTTGGGGTGTTGATAGAGGCTGGGGAGTTTGGGGAAAACAGCTCAGGTGTTGGGGGCCTGTCAGAGGGTGGGCTCAGAGCTGGGCGCTAGTGGGTGGGCAAGGCTCAGGGCTGGGGACAGGTGGGGCGGGGCTCAGAACTTATGGGGCCAATGGGAGGAAGAGTCAGAGTGGAGGGCAATGGAGGAGGGGCTTGGAGTTGGAGGACCACGGAGGAGGGGTTCAGAGCTGCAGGCTAGGGGGATTGTCTCACCCGAGGCCAACTGGTTGAGCTCCAGGCAGAGTGGGCCGCCACTGCAGCACTGCAGAGAGCCGGGTCCGGGGCTAGAGGCCAGCAGGTAAGGGCTGGGGCTGGTTTCATTTCTCCCCTCACAACTGAGGCTGCACCAGGCCATATAGTGGGAAGCGTTGAGTTGGATCAGCTGGGTAAAGAGAGTGCCTGCGAGTCCAGGGGGATGGGGGGTGGCCAGCCAGTCCCGGGCCATATCTCAACTCTCAGGGCAACCCAAACACCGACTCCTCTCTCTTCTGCTTCAGCACCTCCCTCCCAGCACCTTACTGGAGGTACCTGAATGTCACACCCCTTCCAACCCTGCAGCAGCCCCTCCTGGCAGCACCCTGCCTGGTCCCCCACAGCAGCCCTACCCCTGCACTCGCAGTAGCTCTCCCCTGCGCTGCACTCTGCTCTTTGGTTGAAAGGCTCTGCTTCCCGGTTTGCACGCCTCTCCATAGCAGGGGAAGCTATGGAACATCTGTGGGAGGGTTTGAACGCTGTGGCCCTCTTCCCACGGGTGAAGGCATCCAGGAGGCTCTCTCCCCCTTCACAGACTGCTTTGCCGCTTACCTGGACAGGAGCGGGGGTCAACTGGCTTCTCACCAGGTTCTGGGCTACCAGTAGGACCTGCAGGAGGACTGGCAGGAGGAAAAGGAGAGAAGAGACCACTGCAGGAAGCACCCAGCTCAAGAGTCAAGGTTAAGGAAAGGTCATGCAGCGGTTAAGTAGAAGGGGCCACGACACAGGTGAAAAGAAGGGATAGCCTCAGGGCCCAGGAGCAGTCACAGGTTAGGGTTGGTCACCTGGACCAGGAAAGGCTGGGGTCCCTGGGCTTAGGACAGCTACCTCTGAGCAAAGCAGCCTGATGGCTACTACCGGTCACAGACATCTTCTGAGAGGTAGGCCAGGAGCCCGAGAGAGTGAGGGACTGGTCCTGGGCAGCCCAGGGAGGGCTGCAAACAGAGATTCCCATTACTATGCTATGCAAAGGAGTAAACTAAGGCTGGGAGCCAGGGGGTCAACTTGTATGGAATAAGGGGTCCCAGGGGCTGGGCTTTTGCTTCCCGCAAGTCATACTTTCAGAGTGACATTGAGGTAGGCACAAAGGGGCCTGCAGCCTGGTAACGGCTCCTTTGAGAGTAAATGTTGTTGTTGGCATGGCAACAGCAGCGTCCCAGGCCCGAGGGGAGACAGAGCTGGAGCAGGTGCAGTGACAGGAAATAGACATCCGGTGCTTCTGATGTGGCCTCATTTGCCTCTGACATCAGAAGCTGCTGGGGGTGGGGAGTGGCGGGTGATGGGCTTCCTCAGAACCCAGGGCAGGGAAATGCTGGGTCACAGAGAGGGTCAGAAGTCAGGGCTCCCCTTGTCCAGATTCTTCAGGGTTCAGACCCAACCCTGTTTCTAAATCAGAGGTGAGCTAAGGGCAGGAGGTACCTCTCAGACCCTGGATAGCTGGATGCCAGCTCTGGTTCCCCCAGGACAAAGGGATCAGATCTGTAAGGGTCTGCTAAGCCCAGGTTCAAGTTTTTCCATGCGAGGCAGAAAACTGCTGGAGATGGGAGAGGGGGACCTTATTCCCATCTTCCCGCCCAACCCTGGGAGGCTGAGCACAGCCCAGCCCCCAGATTTCCCAGGGCTAACAGGGCATGTTTCCCTGCCGTCAAGGGTTGGCCCTCCGTCAGCACCTGGATCTCACAGGTGATCGCTGCCAGGGTGATGTGATACAGAGGAGAGCCTGGACCCTGTCTGGGCTGGGCCCCTTCTGGCCATGGTCTTTAATGCATGAGTGGGGCTGTGCTCAGAATCCTGGGTGCAGAGGTGAGGCAGGGTAGGACCCCTTGGCAATAGGGGCCACTTCTCTCTCCACCCTCACCCCTCCTTACTACCAGGAGCCTCAGCCCCTCCATTGCTCCCTCCCCTCCAACGCTACACTCAAGAAGTGTTCTCATCCAGTTAACACCTCTCAAGGGGACTTCAGTCTCCAAAGGCAAATAGGTCAAGAAGGGGGCCCAAAGGTTCTCCCCAGCCCCTGTGTCCTTGTGAAAGGAAGGACCCAAGCCTCCCACACAGCCCCTTTCCCACTTCCTGGTTGGGACAGCTGAGGCTGGAGGGACAGCTCAGGAGTGTGAGGGAAGCAGACAATCAGAAAGCCGGGCGAAGCTTAGATGGTTACTTGGTATCTGTGCTAGTTCTGCTCCTTGCCCATCTACTTTAGTCTGTGCATGTCTCCATAAATAGAACATTCCCAGTATTCCCTGAGCCCCACCCCATCCCAGCTGTAGACCTACCTGCGCACCTGAATGTGTGGAGGGCAACCAGCGTGTGTGCCTGAGTCAGGGAGGCTGCAAGCGCAGCCCCTGGAAGCTGGCGGCTGCCCCTCCTCCCCTCCAGTCATCTGTTAGCTCTGGCAGTTCCCTCTGACGCTGCTGCCACCGGGGACACAGGCAAAAGAAGGAAGCACAGCTGATGTCCAGACTGAAGCCAGAGGGAGAAAATAAAGTCAACTGGCAGATAGAAGGACCCCACTGGAACGTGTCTTATCTGTGTAGATGAGAAACCCGGCAGGTGGAGAAGGCTTTCAGAAGAGATGAGAGGGATGGGAGGCCAGGGTCGTCCCAGGGCCCACCTGCAACGGGAGAACTCTGTCTGTCTGATAGTGGAAAGGGGAGTGGGTGGGGAGAGGTCACAGGCCCATTCCTCCCAAGAGAACTTAGAGACGAGGCTGCCAGCAGGGCAGGATGGAAAGATGAAGGGAGAGGTAGTTATCATCCCAAGGATAAAAAAATGTAAAAACAATGCAGAGGGAAGACAGAAACCTCATCTTTGTCTGACGCTCACTTCCCAACACATGGGTTACTTTTAGGGTGCTCCCTTTGTAGAGCCTTCCAGCACAAGCTGACCCAGCGAGGGGAACAGAAGGGAAGTGGAGGAAAGGGATGACAGTTGAGGCTGGACACAGATTTACTGGATTTCCTCTCAGAGGTAGGGAGGGAGGAGACTCCCGCTTCTGGGAGGTTCATCCCAAGATCAGCCTCTGGGTTCAGCAGGGCCAATCTGGGGGTCAAGCCCAGATTCCTGCCTGGGCTGGGAGGGCAGGCAGAGTCCTGCAGTTGCTCTGATGGAGCAGTTTCCTCCTTGAAAAGTGAGCTGAATCATCTGTTCCTGGCAGGCAGTGCCCTGGCAGAGGTTCAGACTCCAGGTCTAAAGGAGAGATTCTCATAAGACTCAGGAACCAAGGACGCACTTCTGGGGCTTCATGAGCCCCTGAAATTGTGTGCAAGAATGTATATGCAGGGACTTCCCTGGCAGTCCAGCGGTTAACACTCCCCGCTTCCACTGCAGTGGGCGCAAGTTTGATCCCCGGTGGGGAAACTAAGATCCCGCATGCCATGCAGCACTGCCAAAAAAAAAAAAAGTATACGCAAGCGTACTTTTCTAAGGAGAAAGTCCACAGTTATCTTTGTATTTCCAGAGGAATCTATGATCCTTAAAAAAGATTAAGAACTACCGACATAAACCCAGGAAGAGCACCACTCCGCTCTCCTTAGCCTAGTAAGGGGGCTCAGCTGTAATCCTGTTCTTCTTATAGCAGACCCCTGAAGGCCAGACTTCAGGGAGCCACCTCTGGGGAGAACCACTGCTTCTTTCTTTCTTTATTTATTTTAAAATATTTATTTATTTATATAAATTATTTTGGCTGTGCTGGGTCTTAGTTGCGGCATGCGGACTTCTGGCGGCATGTGGGATCTAGTTCCCAGACCAGGGATCAAACCCGGGCCCCCTGCCTTGGGAGCGGGCAGTCTTACCCGCTGGACCACCAGGGAAGTCCCGAGAACCACTTCTGACTGATGCAAGTTTGCAGGCACCTCCTGAGTAACTCTGTGCCCCTCAGGGCTGGGTGGAGCTGGCCACACAACTCTTCCAGCTGGCCCAGGTGTTACTGCACCTCCTTACCTCTGGGTCTGCTCCCACCATCTCACATCCATTTAATTCTCAAGATTTGCAAACCTAGCTGTGCCTGGCACGTGGAAGGCACTAAAAAATATTTGGATGAATGTAACAAATGAACAAAAGGAGTCTCCGCCCCCGCCAGGGGCTTGTTTCCTCCCAGGCACCTCTGGCTCAGTTCACAGGATGACTAGTTATCTGGGCAAGGATGATGGCAGGACTCCACAGAACCTGGTCCCACCGCCCCTCCACACTGTAAAGAAAACAAACGGGCTCTTGGAACGCTCCATTGATTGACCTTGCCGTCCCAGGTACCCACTCCTGAAGAGGGGGCTCAGAGGAATGTGACGGTGGGAAAGCATCAGGTGTGTCCCTGGGGAGGCCTGATGCTGCTACTGCCCCAGCTGGAAGGCTGGAGAGACATCCCCTCCCATGTTTACCATTTCCCAGGCTTTAACTCTCTTCTCAAAAGGCAATGTCTCCTTGCACTTTGGGCCTATTTTCAGTTACCAATGTTTTTAGTTGGCTCAATTAGGTTTTATTATCCATTCGCTCTGCTTTAGAAACTCAGGCTCTGGCGAGGTTGTCCAACTGGGGTTTTAAGCAACTGGAGGAGCCAAAGTACAAATGAACATGTGACGAGTTGCCCAAGGGATGGGTTGAGCCAGTAAGGAAAATCCCAACCTGGTGGTGAAGCCCTACTCATGGAGATAACTAGGGCAATAGATGAGTGTGAGGGAAAGGCCAGCTCTGGAGCTGGGATCTGTCCAAGCAGACGTATAAGTAGATATATTACAAACAAACTGAAGGTCTGGGTGCTGAGGGGCAAAGGGGCCCTCTGGGGAATCCTGTTCTGGCCCCGGCCCTGGCCTTCAGATGACTGTGCTGAGGGCAGATCAGGGCCCCCTGGCTCCCCTAGTTCTTTCCCTTTGGGATCTGAATCCCTCAGATTCAGATCCTGAGGCAGCTGCTCAACTCCACCCAAATCTTGGCTATCTGGGCTTGGAGAACACAAGAATATTAGCCACTTCTCAGTCAAGGAAGGATCCCATGGAAGACAAAGGGAGACCAAAGCCTCTTGTTCTGAAGTAGCAAGCAGGTGAAGTCAGTGCTGGTCTTAGTTTCACTGTGTGCCAGGCTGCTGAGGCTTAGAGAAGGGGCAGGGCAGCAGGCCCATTCCAAAACAGCCCAAGTCCTTCCTTTATGCAAATAAAAAGGCAACCCTGGTGCCACAACTTTGTCCTTAGCAGAGGTCCTGGCTCACCCTCCCCATCTTTCCCTAGTACAGTATGCGCACGAATGGCTGACTCAACTAAGGGCAGGGCTTATCCTGGGGTGATGCTCATTTGGAGAAGTGGCAGCAAATGGGGGTGGGGAATGAGGCTAAGTCAGAATTACCCAGCATAATATATGTAACATAACAGGCGCTCATTAAACTTCAGTTGCTACTGAAGATCGTGAGAAAGAGGTAGGGAGGTGTTAAGAACTAGAGGACTGAATTAGTACATAATCCCGGGCTTCAGAACAAGACACATTCAGAACAAGGGCTGGTTTTATTTTCCAACAGAATCTTTTTTAATATAAAACAAAGATAAAACACACCTCAACCCTGCAATATGCCAGCATGCCTTGCTTCTACAAGATGCATGCTAGTCCGTAAGACTAAGTAGCAAAGAGTCTTTAGGAGCGTTTGGCTGGGAGAAATAGAAAAAGCAGATCTTAAGGAAGATTGGGCTAGCCCCACAGCTGAGAAACATCCCTGAACACTAGAGCAGTCCTTGTCTTTTCAGATCCTCGTACGTC
The DNA here is from genome assembly GCF_964374135.1 of Grampus griseus. Lineage (NCBI taxonomy): Eukaryota > Metazoa > Chordata > Mammalia > Artiodactyla > Delphinidae > Grampus > Grampus griseus. The sequence goes on along the minus strand of NC_139017.1, from coordinate 152,948,289 downwards.
TTCTTATTCACAACATTCCCACTGGAGTCTTCGTACTCTTCCTAAAAGGGAAGAGGAACACCATTAGCTACACCTCCTGGGAGAAATGTTTGGAGCCAACCTCTGGATACCTGAGCTCACCCTGGCCTGATTCCATGCCATTCGTCTAAGACAGCCTTTCTCAACTGGGGTTCTGCTCTATTGCTCACAGCACCTATTAGACATCTAGGATGGTACCAATTATGACCGATCCTTGTGGCTATCTGAGAAAATAGTTCATTCAAATCACTGCGTTTAAGATGAGGAACCCTGGTTGAGAAAGGCTCACTTAAGACATGGTTTTCAAATGGTTCCCAAGAATCCTAGGTTTCTGCCTAAGAGACCACTATAGGGGATGAAAAGCCAAGGCTGAGCCTCTCCACATCCAGAGCGGTTCTGCTTTTTTCTATTTTATTTACTGGAGTTCTACATTACTGTCTGAAAAAGGCTTTGCTGCTAAAAAAAGGGACACTGAAAACCACTGACCTAAAAGAGAAGCAGCAGCTACCGTACCTCACACACACATCATTCCTCATCTCTGAAATCTGTTCAGGATGACTATCTCAGGACCAAGGATAGCTCCCCACCACAGGAGAAGGTCATCTCTCATCAGATGCTCTCCTCAAAGGATATCTAATGTATGACATGGAGTCTCAACTTCTTAGCTTATGAATCCTCACGGCAGGACAAGACACAGGGCACTCCTGCTTGCCACTTCAAAACTTCAGTGGGAGAATATAACCTGTCTTAAGACACAGATTTAAAGTCTGACACATTTAATTTAATATCACCAATGAGTTAGGCTTACAAGTCAAGAGTCAATTATAGATATTGTCACATTACACTTGCTACTGCAGTGAACCAGGGACCATCTCTTACCTCCCTTCTACATGGTGAGGGAGCTCTGTCACTTGATGCTCTCCCTGATGCTACGTGAGCACTCACCTCAGTGTCAGGCTGCCATCGTTCCGATGCCTTCTGCAGTTTCAGCTTGGCCCACACTGCAGGACGAGAAATGATCAGCAATCAGATTCCACTGAGTATCTACTGGGTACAAGGTGTTACAACACATTCCTCATTAGGATCCCCCTGAGTGCCTGCCCTTGAGACTTCTACCCGCCCCAAACTGGAATTTTGGTTCTGGATCGCCTGTGGACAAACCCCTTTCATTGCAAAATTTACCATAATGTTTCTTTGCTGTAAAATAAAAGTTGGATCAAATCTAACCAAAGACCTCTTAGAATTGAGAACTGATACTCTCAAAGGAAAAAGATAATGTGGTACAACGTATAGGAATTATTGGAAAAAGTGACCTTTCTGTATTAAAGTTCATAATAGAAGAGACTGAGAACACTAGACCTTGTCAAATATGTCTATTTAAAGTCTGCTGCATAAGCTCTATTTACAATAGCCAGGACATGGAAACAACCTAAGTGCCCATCATCGGATAAAGAAGATGTGGCACATATATACAATGGAATATTACTCAGCCATAAAAAGAAATGAAATTGAGCTATTTGTAATGAGGTGGATAGACCTAGAGTCTGTCATACAGAGTGAAGTAAGTCAGAAAGAAGAAGACATATACCGTATGATAACACATATATATGCAATTTAAGAAGAAAAAAAAAAATGTCATGAAGAACCCAGGGGGAAGACAGGAATAAAGACACAGACCTACTGAAGAACGGACTTGAGGATATGGGGAGGGGGAAGGGTGAGCTGTGACAGGGCGAGAGAGAGTCATGGACATATACACACTAACAAACATAAGGTAGATAGCTAGTGGGAAGCAGCCGCATGGCACAGGGATATTGGCTCGGTGTTTTGTGACAGCCTGGAGGGGTGGGATAGGGAGGGTGGGAGGGAGGGAGACGCAAGAGGGAAGAGATATGGGAACATATGTATATGTATAACTGATTCACTTTGTTATAAAGCAGAAGCTAACACACCATTGTAAAGCAATTATACCCCAATAAAGATGTTAAAAAAGATAAAATAAAATAAAAATAATAATAAAGTCTGCTGCACATATTTCAAAAACTTCAGAGGAAAAAAAAAAAGTGAAATATCATGGCCAAAGAGTCTGAAAGATAAGATGGTTCAACAAACACTGAAGACATTAAAACGAGAATTCTGACAGTTCAATAACTAATTATTCCAAAGATCACGAAAAGGGGAAGACATCTACAGACACCACCATAGCTTCAGAGGGAGGGAATCAAACACGTACAAAGACAGGACAGATAACAAAACTAGGGAAAGAACAACTTAAACCTGTAAGAATGGTGTCAGGAAGGTGCACCCTTAGAACAAAGAGCTATGTGGAGCAGATGGGACAGGTCTGCTGCTACAGAGATAAGATGATAAAATATTAACAGATTACAGTGAAAAGGAACAATTACTTGATTCTTATATCCTTTCACATTTCCCATCAAGTAGAACAATCTCTAAACTTGACCACACTTTAAAAAAAAAAATTTTTTTGGCCATACCGCATGGCATGCGGGATCTTAGTTCCCGGGATCGAACCCATACCCTCCACATTGGAAGGCGGAGTCTTAATGACCAGGATGACTAGGGAATTAATAAACTTGACATGATTAGAAGGTATATCCTATAGAGGAAGTTGAAGTCTAAGATGGGTGAAGAAATAGTAAATGAGACAACATGTAAGAAAGTACTTAGCTCTGTGCCTGGTGTACAGGCGCTCAACTAATCATCTTTTCCTTCCTTGCTAATTGCCTTAAATTAGCTGAAGTCTTCAGGCCCAGATAATATGCACATTACAAAGGAATGGAGAATTTACCACGTGCCAGGGCAGGGCCTTATCATATTCTTTGTCCAGGCCATTCAGGAATCCAACCCAGAATGGTTCGAAAATACCAGATATCAGAAAGGCTGTCATGATTTTCTTTTCTTTTTTTTAAGACAGAGTGTGGGCCATCTCAGAAGGTGAGAGGCCCCGAAATACAGGGTGGTTAGTTTTTTTTTAATAAATTTATTTATTTTATTTATTTATTTTTGGCTGTGTTGGGTCTTTATTGCTGTGCGCAGGCTTTCTCTAGTTGAGGCAAGCGGGGGCTACTCTTCGTTGCAGTGCGCGGGCTTCTCATTGCGGTGGCTTCTCTCATTGTGGAGCACGGGCTCTAGGCACGCGGGCTCAGTAGTTGTGGCTCATGGGCTCTAAAGCGCAGGCTCAGTAGTTGTGGCACACGGGCTTAGTTGCTCCGCAGCATGTGGGATCTTCCCGGACCAGGGATCGAACCTGTGTCCCCTGCATTGGCAGGCGGATTCTCAACCACTGTGCCACCAGGGAAGCCCCTGTCATTATTTTCTTAAAGAAAAAAGTGGATGTAGGAAACTGGAGCAGTGAGGGAGATGTTACTCTTCAGAGGAATCTGAAAACAATTAGAAAAAAATGGAACCACCTCTGGGCGCCAGCGTGGGTTCACTAAGAATAAGTGAGGCAAATTAATTTGAATTTCCTATTTTTGATGGGATAGTGCCGACCTGATAAAAGGTATAGACACAGGATATCATGATTTTAGCAAAGCGATTGCTCTCACAGGCAATGTCCCTAGAGTTCATGAAAACATTGTAATTCTCATGATACTGCCATTAAACAAGATGGTGTATTTGAACCTGATGCTATTAGTTTATTAGTTTAGTAGACTTATACCTAGTGAATATTGGTCAATTGTGACCAACCACCTAAATGGGGAATCTCTGGTGGCAATTCCATAGGGCTCTTTCTTAGCTGTCTTTTGTTCACCTTAAAAAAAATCGTAAGTCTGGAACGATGGAATGATTAAAATAATAAATTTATAAGTGAAATCCTTCATTTAAGTAAAAAAAACAAAAAACCTACTGTAACTTAAATGACAGTACTGAATCTCTCCCTCCTTGCTAAAAGCGCCAAAAGGAAAACTTCAACAGAATGATCTAAAACAAAGACAAGCAAATCCAGTGTGACAGCTGTGTCAACGGTTACTTCCTTGCCCACTCCCATTAGGGAACACATCTTCCCAAGGTGTTCTGGAAGGAGCAGTCCTGGTCTAACAAGTAGCTATTTTTGCTGCCAGCTACTGAAAAGACAGCTGACTGGACTACAGATGTCACCTGACCCAGCTGCACCTACCTATTGTCTTTCCCAGATATTAGAAATTGGGACACTGAGAGACTGAGCTGGATGATGGCAGGCTCTGAAAACTGAGAAAGGTCATACAGGGCAAGGGCTAGAGTTGTCTTCATTGTGAGCTAAGGCTTAAAGAGAAGACACAAGGAAGTGGAGAAGGCATACATGTAGAGGGAAGCACAGCTGGATAAGCATATACTTGCTAACATGATGGAGAGCATGGAGTTAGGTTTTAATTGGTTCTCTTCCTCATAACCAAAAATCCTTAAGATGTCTAGTTTTGATACTTTCAAAAAACCCCAAACCCAAAACCACACACAAAATCCAGGTTTAATAGAAAATAACTATTCCACCGATAGGAAAAGAAGAAAAATTGCAGAAACTCTACAGAATAGAATTAACTTTGATTTCATAATTGATTGGCGCCTACTATTAGTGAGACACCTGAGATAAAGTCTGTCATGATCTTGTGGGAGTCAAGATATATAAAACCATCTATCTGTTACTGAAAGTCCTAAAGGAAGACAGAGAGTTAATCTAAGATACTTAAAGGGAGGAATAATCCCTGGGAAAAGAAAGGGAGGGGGAAGGTGATGATAAATTTGTAATAAACCTATAAATGATCTATTGGGGGGGATGAGAAGAGAAAGTGATAATTGAGATAGAAGTGAAACTACAAATGCTTCTATTGAGATAGAAGTGAAACTACAAATGTAGAGAACCTACAAATATTCAAGGGAAGTCATGATGGGTGGAAATGATACAATAAATCAAAGAAGTGGTAATAATAATAATATGCATATAACAGAAATTGATAAACCTAGACACCTGAATAAGGAGATAAATATTGAAAACAATATGGATAATGGAAAAATCATGAACCTGCCAATAATATTCTGGAAAAAAAATTAAGTTTTCTAAAAATCTTTGTATGGCTAAAGAGAAAATGCATAAAGTTTTTTCTGGAATACACCTTAATGATCATCTCAAAAACATCTACTTGATGATGATTTAAAAGAAGGCAGGATACCACTGTGGAAAGAGAAGAGACTGCTGTAGAACAGACATGGGTTTGCTCCATGGCTTTCTTCCACTTACATGCTATGTGACTTTGAAAAACTTACCTCATTTTCCTCTTCTGGAAAATATGGGGGACCTCCTACATCACTGGTTGCTCTGAAGATTAAATGAGTGTAAAAATCTCCTAACTACCTGGCATACACCAGGCACCTGGTAAATGGTAGCTAGTAATAGTAAGATTAAACTCCAAATGAAAAGATAAGGGTGACTTCAGATCTCACGCCTCAGACTCTGCAGAGGAGCCCACAAGTGAAGCTGATAATGATGGCAGCTTATGCTTCTTCACTGAATACATTCTACCCTGTGGTCAGACAGGCTGTAGCACTTGACCTGCATTATCTCATTTAAACTTTGAGACAACTCTCTGAAGTAGATATATCAATATTATTACCACCCACATTTGATGGATAAGGAACTAAAAGACCTAACTTGTCCTGTGTCCCATAGCCAGTAAGTAAGCGGTGGAGCCATGATTTGGACCCTAACCAGTGGCCTCTCCAGAGTCTGCACACTTAACCACCACATGAAACTATATTAGGAATGTGGTTTTGAACCAACTTTACCCTTGAAGCAGAACATATGAAAACATATAAAACTTGACAGAATCCATCAACCAAGTCCTAGGGAAAAAGATCATGACAAGACGTAATGGAAGTAAAACCTACTATGCATAAAATAAATAAGTTACAAGGATATAGCACAGGGAATAGAGCCCATATTCTATAATGACTATAAATGCAGTGTGATATTTAAAAATACTGAATCACTATACTGTACACGTGAAACATATAATGTTGTAAATCAACTATACTTCGATTAAAAAAAAGTGAAATAAAAGAGATAATGGCCATCTGAAAGCAGAAGAAACACTTTTATAAACAAGGTGATAAGGATATTGATAGATATGAGATTAAAGACATAATGTCTCCAGAATCACTATGAGGGTAAGACGTACAGAATTTACACTGCTTCAGGCCATCCAGATATAATCATCTCCTATAAATAACTCAACTAATAATACATATTAATAATAATAGAAATTTGTAGTAGAAAGAAACTATTAGATGAAACATTAAAAGACTTCCCTGGTGGCACAGTGGTTAAGAATCCACCTGCCAATGCAGAGGACACAGGTTCAATCCCTGGTCTGGGAAGATCCCACATGCCGTGGAGCAACTAAGCCCATGCGCCACAACTACTGAGCCTGCACGCCACAACTACTGAAGCCCGCGCACCCTAGAGCCTGTGCACCACAACTACTGAAGCCTGCACACTCTAGGGGCTGTGTGCCGCAACTACTGAGGTCCGCACGCCTAGAGCCCATGCTCCGCAACAAGAGAAGCCACCGCACCGCAACAAAGAGTAGCCCCTGTTCACTGCAACTAGAGAAAGCCCGCACGCAGCAATGAAGACCCAACACAGCCAAAAAACAAAGAAACATTAAAGTTAGAAATGTTAGAAGGCTACCTGTCAAAGAAATAGCTTCAAGTCTACTATATAATCTATGTAAGTGAGAAATCTAACAAGATAACCTTTCCAGCAAAGGAGTTAAATATAAATAGATCAATTAATACACATTGTAAAGAGCTTAATATCCCTATACAAGGATAAGCACTGATGACTGGGGTAAAAAAGAGCCCACATTTGCTGCCAAAATTTTGATAACTGGGGAAATGGTCTAAGTCTATTACAATAGAACAAACAAGCTATCAGGTAATGGGAATTTCGAAAAGAAAATGGGAGTGATCAATAAGGTTACAATACAATATTGAGTTTATGTGGCTCAAATAACACAAATTAAAATATACACAAAACTGGCAGAAATGCAAGAGACAAAGCTTAATTACAACTGGAAATGTAAACATGTCTTTATCAGAATTCAAAAGAAATAGATGTAAGTATGAAATTAAAAACCTGAAAACTGCAGGAAATTTAAACAGCCTACAGGTGGAGAGACATACTTCCTTTCAGGTATACACAAATATTTAACAAATCACTGACTATATACTTGGACACAAAGATAAAATACATTCTAAAGGCAGAAATTCTGTAACTTACTGCATGGACCAAGAAAAAAAAAAAGAAACAATGAAAGAATCAGTGCTTTTAAAAATAATTACTGAATTATTCTTTAAAACTCAGAAACAACCTCTTTAATAAACAAAGCTCTAAATATAACATATCAATAATGGATATTTCCAATGGATTCCTAACAGAATGATGACTAGTTCTAAATGCCTGTATTAGAAAGAATAAAGAACAAAAACAAGAAAGTTCTTGACTAACCAAAGCAATTTTGAGAAATAAAAATAGTGCTAGAGGTATCACACTCCCTGACTTCTGACTATACTATAAAGCTACAGTAATCAAAACAGTATGGTAGTGGCACAAAAACAGACACCTAGATCAATGGAACAGAATACAGAGCCCAAAACAAATCCATACACTTACGGTCAATTAACCTATGACAAAGGAGGCAAGAATATACAGTGGGGAAAAGATAGTCCCTTCAATAAGTGGTGCTGGGGGACTTCCCTGGTGGTCCAGTGTCTAAGACTCCACGCTCCCAATGCACGGGGCCTGGGTTCAATCCTTGGTCAGGGAACTAGATCCCACATGCCGCAACTAAGAGTTCAAATTCTGCAACTAAAGATCCCGCATGCCTCAATGAAGACCTGGTGCAGCCAAATAAATAAAAAAATATATATCTTTTAAAAAGTGGTGCTGGGCTTCCCTGGTGGTGCAGTGGTTGAGAGTCCGCCTGCCGATGCAGGGGACATGGGTTTGTGCCCCAGTCCAGGAGGATCCCACATGCCGCGGAGCAGCTAGGCCTGTGAGCCATGGCCACTAAGCCTGCGTGTCCGGAGCCTGCGCTCCGCAACGAGAGAGGCCGCGGGGGTGAGAGGCCCGTGTACCGCCAAAAAAAAAAAAAAAAGTGGTGCTAGGAAAACTGGACAGCTACATGTAAAAGAACAAAATGAGAACATTTTCTCACATCACATACAAAAATAAACTCAAAATGGATTAAAGACCTAAATGTAAGACCAGAAACCATAAAACTCATAAAAGAAAACAGACACAGAACACTGTATGACATAAATTGTAGCAAAATTTTTTTTGATCTGTCTCCTAAGGCAAAGAAAACAAAAGCAAAATAAATTAAACTTAAAAGCTTTTGCACAGCAAAGGAAATCATTAACAAAATGAAAAGACAACCTACTGAATGGGAGAAAATATTTGCAAATGATATGACTGATAAGGGATTAATATTCAAAATATGTAAACAGCTCATACAACTCAACAGCAAAAAAACAAACAACCTGGTTAAAAAATGGGCAGAAGATCTGAATAGATATTTTTCCAAAGAAGACATACAGATGGCTAACAGGCACATGAAAAGATACTTAACATCACTAATCATCAGAGAAATGCAAATCAAAACCACAATGAAACATCACACCTGTCAGGACAGCTGTCATCAAAAAGACCAGATAACAAATGTTCACAAGGATACGGAAAAAGGGAACCCTTATACTGTTAGTGGGAATGTAAATTGGTGCAGCCACTATGGAAAACAGTATGGAGGTTCCTCAAAAAACTAAAGACAGGGCTTCCCTGGTGGCGCATTGGTTGAGAGTCCACCTGCCAATGCAGGGGGCACGGGTTCGTGCCCCGGTCCAGAAAGATCCCACATGCCACGGAGCGGGTAGGCCCATGAGCCATGGCCGCTGAGCCTGCGCGTCCAGAGCCTGTTCTCTGCAACAGGAGAGGCCACAACAGTGAGAGGCCCGCGTACCGCCAAAAAAAAAACAAAAACAAAAACTAAAAACAGAAGTACCGCATGATCCAGCAATTCTACTCCTAGATATGTATCAGAAGAAAACAAAAATACTAATTCAAAAAGATACGTGCACTCCCAACATTCATAGCAGCATTATTTACAATAGCCAAGATATGGAAGCAACCTAGTGTCCATCAACAAATGAATGAATAAAGAAGATGTGGTGTATGTATACAATGGAATACTACTCAGCTATAAAAAAGGATGACATTTTGCCATTTGCAACAACATGGATGGACCTGGAGGGTATTATGCTTAGTGAAATAAGTCAGACAGAGAAAGACAAGTACTGTATGTTATCACTTACATGTGGAATCTAAAAAATAAAACAAAACAAGTGAAGATACTAAAACAAACAGATTCACAGATATTGAGAACTAGTGGTTACCAGTGGGGAGAGGCAAGGGTCGGGGAGGCAATATAAGGATAGGGAATTAGAGGTACAAACTACAATGTATAAAATAAATAAGCTACAAGGACATATTGTACAACACAGAGAATATAGCCAATATTTTATAACTTTTTTTTTTTTGCACAGCTTGTGGGATCTTAGTTCCCCAAAAAAGGGACCAAAGACGGGCCCTCACCAGTGAAAGCATGAAGCCCTAACCAATGGACCACCAGGGAATTCCCCAATATTTTATAACTTTAAATGGAGCATAATCTATAAAAGTTTTGAGTGACTATATTATTCATCTGAAACTAATATCAACTATACCTTGAAAAAAAAGTAAGTTCTTGATTATAGACTTAAAAAAAGCACAAAGAAACAAGATTGAAGAAAATAATAGTAAAAAGGAAATAGTAATGGGGTGGTGGTGGTGGGATGAATTGGGAGATTGGGATTGACATATATACACTGATAATGTATAAAATAGATAACTAATAAGAACGTGCTGTATAAAAAAATAAATAAAATTCAAGTCAAAATAAGAGGAAACAGTAAAACTCAGAATAAAAATATTGAGTTTCCTACTTTAAAAATACTGAGTTTCATAATAAATCAAGGAATTGTATTGGCTATTAACTAAAGAATCTTCTCAGAGTGGTCCCCTTGTATGAAGAAGTAATCTCTATTTAAAGTTTCAAATGACAGAAGAGAATGTAGCATGTAATCCCATTGATTTTATGACAAAAATATGGTTTTGATCACTAAATCTGACAAGTGTCTGAAAGGAAAACAAAAAGCACATCTTTTATTTATGAATGTAAAAACAAAACTTCTAAAAAGAATCCTCACAGGGTAAATAACTGCATTAGGAACTTCCCTGGTGGTCCAGTGGTTAAGAACGCACCTCCCAATGTAGGGGACGTGGGTTTGATCCCTGGTTGGGAAACTAAGATCCCACATGCCGCGGGGCAACTAAGCCTGCACACTCTAGAGCCCACACACCACAACTACTGAGCCCGTGTGCCGCAACTAAGACCCGATGCATCTAAATAAAGAAAGAAAGAAAGAATGGGCACAAGTCTAATACAAATACTTCACTAAAGAAGATGCACAGGGCTTCCCTGGTGGCGCAGTGGTTGAGAATCTGCCTGCCAATGCAGGGGACATGGGTTCGAGCCCCGGTCTGGAAAGAGCCCACATTCCACGGAGCAACTAGGCCTGTGAGCCACAACTACTGAGCCTGCGCGTTTGGAGTCTGTGCTCCGCAATAAGAGAGGCCGCGATAGGGAGAGGCCTGCGCACTGCGATGAAGAGTGGCCCCCGCTTGCCGCAACTAGAGAAAGCCCTCGCACAGAAACGAAGACCCAACACAGCCAAAAATAAATAAATTAATTAAAAAAAAGAGAAGATGCACAGATGGGGATTTCCCTGGCGATCCTGCATGGTGTGCAGTGTGGCCAAAGCAAAAACAAAACAAAAAAAACTGCATTAAAAGAATATCTACCACCCAGTATGAAATAATTCAGGAATGCTGTTTTATTCAAGGCCTGATAAAAGAAAAAGTAGTAAAAATGTTGTCATCTTTCTTTTGAGGAATGTGATAATAAAATCATAAGCCAGTTTTAAAATTAGTGTAGCTGCATCACCATGGTCCTTTAAAACAGCATCCAGGGAAGGACGACTTATTGCCTGCTTCTATTTAACATAAGACTTGGGGGCAATGCTTAGGAAAAATAAATACATGGAACAAAATTAATTAAAACATCCCCTTTGTTTTTGTAGTTGGCATGATTGTAAGCCTAAAATAATGTAAATAGTTCAATTACAAGGCATCAGAAGTAATAAATTAACTCAGGCAATTTGCAGGACATAAGGAAATATACACAAGGGACCTCCTTGGTGGTCCAGTGCCTAAGACTCTGCACTCCCAATGCAGGGGGTCCGGGTTTGATTCCTGGTAAGGGAACTAGATCCTGCATGCTGCAACTAAGATCTGGCGCAGCCAAATAAATAAAATAAGTATTGAAAAGAAGGGGGAGGAGGAGAGGGAGGGGGGAGGGGAGGGGGAGGGGAGGGGAGAGGGAGAGGGAGAGGGAGAGGGAGAGGGAGAGGGAGAGGGAGAGGGAGAGGGAGAGGGAGAGGGAGAGGGAGAGGGAGAGGGACTTCCCTGGCCGCGCAGTGGATAAGAATCCGCCTGCCAATGCAGGGTACACGGGTTGAGCCCTGGTCTGGGAAGATCCCACATGCCACAGAGCAACTAAACCTGTGTGCCACAACTACTGAGCCTGCGTTCTAGAGCCCGCAAGCCACAACTACTGAGCCCGCGTGCTGCAACTACTGAAGTCCGTGCACCTAGAGCCCGTGCTCCACAAGAGAAGCCACCACGAGGAGAAGCCTGCACACCACAACGAAGAGTAGCCCCTGCTCACTGCAACTAGAGAAAGCCTGCACGCAGCAACGAAGACCCAACGCAGCCAAAAATAAATAAAATAAATACATTTTTTTAAAAAAAGAGAAAATACACACAAAAATGAACAGTGATCTATTTACTAGTTATATGCAGCTAGAAAATACATCTAAAAATGAGACTGCATTCAAAATGCAGCATTATGATTCTATGACATTTCATTATTATTTTAATTTCCTCCCAACAGAGTAAAGGGTAAAAAATGAAGAGGCTAACTGGATAATCTGATAACAAGATACATTTAAATTCTGATTAGAGGAACTGTATATCTCGACTTGTAAATGAATAAAGAGACAAAACAGCAAGGAGGTCTTCCCTGGTGGCTTGGTGGTTAGGAATCTGCCTGCCAATGGAGGGGACATGGGTTCAAGCCCTGGTCCGGGAAGATCTCACACGCCACAGAGCAACTAAGCCCGTGCGCCACAACTACTGAGCCTGTGCTCTAGAGCCCGCGAGCCACAGCTACTGAGCCCGCGTGCCACAACTACTGAAGCCCGCGCACCTACAGCCCGTGCTCCGTAACAAGAGAAGCCACCGCAATGAGAAGCGTGTGCACGGCAACGAAGAGTAGCCCCCACTCACTGCAACTAGAGAAAGCCACGCACAGCCATGATGACCCAATGCAGCCAAAAATAAATAAATAAAATAAATTTAAATTTTAAAAGAAGTATTAAAACAAAACAAAAAAAACAGCAAGGAGTCGTCTCCAAAGCTGACTCACACAAAATACTCAATGAAAGAGTCCCCAGAGTCCACAGGTTAAATCAGGGATCAGGGAGCTCTTTAGAAGGTCATTTCTACTTGGCTCTGCCATGGAGGATTTGAACAACCCCAGAGCTGGGAGCCAAAGGAGTTAGCTGAACAGGCACTGGAGCAGTGTGATATGTACACCTGAGAGGGAGTGCCTGAAATTTAACAAAGTGGAGTGGTAAAATTACTTTCTTCACAGTCTAACCCACAAACGGTGAAAACATGACAGAGAAGAGATAAACTAGAAAGAAAATAAGGAGGCTGTGAGAAAGATGGCAAAAGCTACCACTGCCAGGCAAACAGGAAGCCTGACTGAGGTCCCTGGGCGCTTCAACAACACACTCCCGGACACACGCTGCACTTGGCTTTTTCTCCAAGACGTATTTTGCTGCCGTGTTGCTGGGTATCTGCCCTGTCACCTCAGAAATAAGTTTACTGAGACCATTTCTACTTTTTCCTTCATATCTGCAGTTCACATAGTAAAATCAATTCAAAAAATATACATAAACGCATTCACTCAAAATCTTGCATACAGGGGAGTTCACAGACCCCAGTTAAAAGCCGTTTTAGGGAATTCCCTGGCAGTACAGTGGTTAGGACTCCGAGCTCTCACTGCTGAGGGCCCAGGTTCAATCCCTGGTCGGGGAACTAAAATCCCACAAGCTGCACGGCACGGCTGAGGGGGAAAAAACCAAAAAGCTGTATTATAGTCAGCACAGAGCTCTTCTCAAGGGAGAAGAATCAGTACTACCGGCTAATTCATCCCCTCAAAAATCAATGAATGTATGTAGGACTGTAGTAGTTTGTACATATCCACAACCTGCTGCCCTTGGGCCTGGACACACCAGGGTTATCGGGACAGCGAACTGTAGGTCTAACCTTGGGAACAATAAAGCTTACTTACAGGAGACGGCGTCTTCAATCTGTGTCACGTTAGCAAAGTGGGCGGTGTTTGGGATGCCCAAACACCTCATGCCATGAGCATGACGCCATTCCTGGGAGAAGCAAGAGGACAAGGTGAAACGGGATGACTGAACACTGAACATTAACTCCATTCTACTCGTAAGCCCTACCCTGACCCTTTGCAAAAGGCTCCACCTAAAGGCAGCGTTCCTTTTGTGGCTCTTGTTTGTAGACAGCTGGCTGCTGACTGACAAGAGGCTGTTACT